>NC_083355.1:86205418-86805418 GCF_030254825.1 Meriones unguiculatus | reverse complement strand
GGAATGGCAGATGGGTTGCTTACATCAGCTGCTGGTTGACCTCTGCTTCAAGGTCAACCAGCTTCAGTGCTGAGAATGAGGAGGCACACACTCGCAGGCGCGCGTACACACACACAGCATGCATTCTTATGCTGTCAGCCCAGCCTTTCTGCATCCTCACTCACCATTTCCTGAGGGCAAGTCTGTGTCACTACTGACACTCCCATACCATCCTTACAGTCCTTTCCCCAAATGTCAGGCCCTTTGCCTACACAAGCCCTGTATGCATCCATTCTCAGGAACGCTCTAACTCCATTTGCCTCCTTGCTTGGCAAACTCCTCCTCAGCAATGTGTCCCAAAGTCACCATCCCTGTGAAGCCTGGCTCCTTTGACAACTTCTTAGGGTTCTCTTCTTTTCCTGTGCCAGAGAATGCTTTTATAATTTAGTCACAAGGACACATTATACCCTCCACCCCTGTGTGGCTCTGTATTTGGTCCCTGGTTTAGCCTGGGCCTCTTGAACACTCAGGGTCCACCCGGAGCCTGGATTTTCTAGGGCAGCTGACACTCAGTTCCCTGTTCTCTCTGCAGCTGCCCCAAGAGTGAGCTGCTGACCAAGCAAATGTGGCCAGGCCAAGGCACACACAGCACCATCTGTGGCCAACTCTGCATCCTTTATGAGGCCTTGAGTTCTTCTCTCATTTCTGGCTTGGAGCTGGACTTTCTTGCTCAGTCGATCTATTATTTCTACTTGCCCAGCAGCTTGGCCAGGCTGCCTTCCTGAGACGCGGTGGGATGCTTGCTGTTGCTTCTTCCTGTGAATGTTGGGGAGATTTTGGGGAGTGCTATAGAGAGAGCTGGGGAGGCAGGCCCACTAGAAGGTGAGGAAGAAAGAGATGGGTAGGGGGAACCAAGGAGCCCATGTAATTGCTCATGGAGAGATTCTCAATGAGGGGTAGGCATCCTTTGCTAATGCCTACAGAAAACTGTTTTCTTGATCATCCCTTCAAGGGGAAGGAGTGCTCTGGGATCTAGTGTTGGCTCCGAGGTTGTTAACTCTCCTGTAGGCCACAGGACAGTTCCCCAATAGGACCTCTCCATCCCAAAGCTTCAAGTCCCAAGGTTGAGCCCCCCTACTTTAGCAGGGGTCAGGAAGGATGTAGCACGTTATGCTTGAGAGGTAGACTCAAGGGGCCTGCTGGAAGCAGAGGGTGTGCATGGTTTCCTGGGCCTTCCATACACCTTCTGGTTCCTCACAGGGATGGAGCCAACGCTCTCTGCCTTGACATCATTCCTCACTGTCCCTTCCCATTCCCACCCCACTCCCTAGTGGGTGGGGAGGATTGAGGGGGTGATGGTTGGATATCAGATATGAGAAAAAAAAATCTACCTTCTGTTATTTTTTTTTTTCCAGGTGAACTCACAGTTTCAAAGGGACAGGGAAGCAAGGAATTTGTGATCTTTATTTTACAATACATTTTGCATAATGGAACACTCCTCTTCCTTAGATAGTTATAGAATAACTGCATGGGCCACTTACTTTGAAACGGGAGCTGCCACATCCATTATATGCTTCCTTTGTCATTTGACCTTGCCAGATATTCTATTCCTTGGAAACCAAACCAAACCAAACCAAACCAGACTTAGATATTGGTATAATTTGCCTAAGTCAGAGGGGGTAGAGAGAAGTACTGTTGAAACTGGAAACAAGACTTTCACCCCCATAGATGTTGTTAGAAAATTCCCAAGCATTGCTTGCACAGGCAGCTAGTGTCATAGAGGAACCTTTAAGTGACCGGGAACACAGGAGCTCCCGTGCCTCCCGGGACGGTGCTGGTTCTGGGTGGGTGAGGCCAGGAGGAAGCTTTACCTAGACAGGCAGAGTTGGGGCAGGGCCTGCTTCTCATGAAGAGGTGACGTAACAACCACCCCAGTGAGTCAGCCTACGCTGCTCCCTTCCCCCTGTGTCTTATGTTGGGGTGACCTGCCAAAGCATCCCACCCCTGAAGTCAGTTAAGCATCCTGAAGAGAAAAACGGAACCCCTACATGAGGGCACTGTGCCCATCCCTCAGGCTTCCCGTAGGTCTGGCCTGTTAATGCCGGAGCTCTTTCGGGGCTGCTGTCTCGGAGCTCAGAGACGCAGGGAGGCCTGCAGTAAACAGGAAATGGTTAAGTAGGAGCAGGTGGAGCACTCCATGGAGAAGCAGGGCAGGAAATAGCTGAGCTGATGAATGGCTTCACAAGAATGCCTGCCTCCTCCCCATAGCCCTCGCAAAGCTACGGCCAACTTCTTTCGGCTTCCCATGACATGCACCCAACCCAACATGGCCTCCTCAGCTCCACCTAAAGGAGTTCAAGGAACCAGGAAGTTGGGAGCCATAATAGGGCAAGGAGAAGGGAGTTCCTCCTTGGGGGCCTGTGGGTCAGGCCTCTTCTGGGCCTAGGGTGTGAGGGGGCTGCAGAAGTGAACAGACTTGGTTTTCCTCCACAGTTCCTTGTTCCCTGGTGGGCATTTCAACCCTGCTGGAGACTACCAGGAATATTCTTCCCCACCTGGATCTGGGCAGGGGCTGGCATTGCAGGCTTCTTTCCTAGCTCTCCCATCTACTCCTCAAAGCTCAGCCATGCTCTGAGGGGGTAGCATGAACCTCTCTGGAGAGCTGAGAGCCTAAAGGTCTGGGAGATGAATTGGCTCCCTGGTGGGGGGGGGGCTGTTGGGCTGGCTGCCCCCTCTGTCTTGACCTGCTTCTCCTCAGAGCTTCCTTCAACATCTCAATGAATCCAACTTTCAGGAAGTCTTCTTGGTTTGGTGAGCTTCCCTCTTCTCCGGAATCAAACCAGGGGTGTTCTTGATTGTCTCTGGACCCCTTCCTCCTGGGGACTTCAGGCTTTCCGCAGCCCCCTTGTGAGTGGGCTTTGTCTCAGCAGAGTAGGTGTCTGATTGCTCTGGCCTTGAAGTATCCTTGATAGTCGCTAAGGATCCAAGCATGTACCTTCAGTTCAGATCTCACTGGCAGGGTCCCTGACACTGGGTACCTGGGGCATGGAGGCAGAAGTTGCCTGTTTCTGGTGCGGTTACTGTCACCTGATGCCTAGCACCAGGCTCCAGGAAGCAGCAACTCTGCAATCAGGTACATAGCTTTGGGCTCAGGCGTCCTTGACTCCTACCGGAGCATGGCGAGACTCTGAGGGAGAGAGCAGCTTGGCTCACGTGTTTCTCCGTGTAAAACACAGGTATCTCAGTCACCAAGTACTGTTAGCGACAGAATTACACTGACACATTTATATTCTATGTATAGTATGCATTGAAATGCAAGTGGGTTTTTTGTTTGTTTGTTTGTTTGTTTTTGTTTTTATCCATGTATGGGCCTACTTAATGCCAGCTCAAACCCAGGAAGAAATACTTGATGGTTTCTACTACAGAGATAAGCAATTGAGACCCAGTGAATGGAAGTCAGTGTCCTACTTGCAATCATAGTAGTGGCTTCCCATTCTCTGAATTGAGGCTTGGGTAGCCGGGGTCACTCTGTGGGCACTGTGCTGTACTGTTCGTTTGAGGAGACTTCTGAGGATGCCATGGGAGGCAGAGATGTCCAATGGAGGCGATACTGTGGGAAAGGTCTCTGAGGCCCCCCCGCCATGGCCAGGTAAAAGTACCTAGTATTCCTGGAGGGTGGGCTGTTCATCACAGGGGCTTTCAAGATTACAGAGGGCCCGTGAACTTTGTTCATGCTATGCCACTGGCCTCAAAGTCCACAGGAGAAAAGTGACCCTGGAGAGGAGGGAAGGCCTTTAAAAGAATGCTGGTAGGAAGAGCTGACCCACCTGCTTTCAGGAATCGCTGCAAAGCCTGGGTGATCAGGTCAGAAAAAAATGATGAAGAGATAAATGTGACAATGGAACGGAAGGGGGAGTGTGAAGTACAAGTACACATGCAAGGTCAGAGGAGGGCTTGTGTCTCTGTATGCAGATCTCTTTGAGTTTGAGTCCAGCATGATCTACAAAGAGAGTTCCAGGACAACCAAGGCTACAAAGAGAAACCCTGTCTCGGGAACAGACAAACATGGTCGCTGGTGCTCGAACCTGGGTCCTCAAGCTTTCATGGCAAACACTCTACCACCTGAGTCACCTCTGGGCCTTCTCTCTCAAGTTTTGACAAAGTGAAAAGAGAGTCCAGTGAAGAAAGAACTTAAAACACAAAACAAAACAAGAGTATTGAAAAATTTGGATGTGAAAAACAAGTGAGGAAGAAAAGAAAAAGGATGTCTTAAAAAGGAAAGAGGAAGGGAAAGAGGAAGAGGAAGAGCAAGAGGAGGAGGGGAAAGAGGAGGAGCAGGAGGGAGAGAGAATGGATGAGAAGTAGGAGGAGTAGGGAGATTAGGAGGAACGGGGGAAGAGCAGGAGGAGAAGAGGAGCAGAGGAATCAGGAGAAGGAGCAGGAGGAATGTAGGAACAATATCACCAGTTCAAAATGAATAATAGATCAAAATGCCAACTTTACATATAAAAAGACAAAACACAAGAGAAAATATAAAAGGAGGAAAAAAAACTCCTCTGAAAGTATAAATGAAGAACACAGGAGATAATCTTTGTGATTTGGGTTAGACAAGAATTCTCAGATATGACAATGAAAACACAATCTATAAGTTTGATAAATTTAAAATCTTCATTAAAAAGACAAAAAGACAAGCTAACAACTAAGAGAAAACATTTGTAAAAACTCTGTCTTGGCAGAAGATATGCATATAAACTAAAGCCCTCAAAACTCTGTAAGAAGAAAAAAAATTCTAATTATTGGATAATTGAATAGAACCTTTAACCAAAGAAGAAATTCACAGGGAAAAGATGTTCAACATCATTTAATCACAAGATTAAAACAATAGTGAGTAGACACTCCATAGCTTTGGAGCAGCTGAAAGAAAAAGGCGTTAAAAACAAACAAACAACAACAAAAAACACACACCAGGCTGGTGAGATGGCTCAGCACATAGGGGCTTGTCTCCAAGGCTGACCAGCTGAGTTTGATCCCTCAGTGACTCAGTGGTGGAAGGACAGAATCCACTTCAAGTCATCCTGTGGTCTTCACGCATGTGCTCTGGCACACATTACTGCCACCCGGACCTCATAAATAATGTTAAAAAAGTAAAAAAAAAACAAAAAAGCAAAAAGAAAGAAAGAAAGAAAGAAAGAAAGAAAGAAAGAAAGAAAGAAAGAAACTGTGCTATATCAGCATTTGGTGAATATATAGAACAACAGGAATTCTTGTACATTGTTTGTGGGAGTTCAAAATAGTATCCACACTTTGAAAAAAAAAAAAACAGGCATCGCAATTTAATATAAAAATAAGTGCATAGTTAATCACAGGATCCAGAAATGCCGATTCGGTATTTACCAAGGGGAACGAAAAGCTTAGGTTCCCATAAAAACTTGTAAACAAAAGCTTATAATGGATTTTATCATAATGATCCAAACCAGGGCATTACTCAAAGGAACGTCAGTTACTGAATGAACAAACTGCAATGCCATCTGCAATTTCCCTGTGGTGGAACAGTGCTCATGAATGAAATGCATGCCTGACATGTGGAATAAAGCATACAATCTGTGCATTAAGCAAAGTACACGCAGCCAGGAGAACAAATACCATACAGCTCCATTGAGCTGGCATTCACAAAAGGCAAAGCTCTGGTGGGACAGGAATTCCTAAGGAATTGTTTGGGGATCTGTGCTGGGGAAACCTTGACTGACAAAGGCACACTGAAGAACTTGGGGTAAAGCAATCCCCCTGCACCACTGTTGTAATAGTCACATGACTCTGTGCATCTATTTGTTGAGACCCTCAGAACTAGAGTTTACTGTAGAGGAAATTTGAATTCAGATACGATGCTCTGGCAAGAGATCACACCCAAAGACCTTGTAGGCCTGTATGATCTGGTTGGAATACAAAAAAAAAAAAAACAAAAAACACTTTTAATCCAGGAGACAGAGGCAAACAGATCTGAGTTCAAGGCCAGCCTGGCATACAGCAAGTTTCAGGTAAAGAAAAGCTTAGGTCCAGGCATCGTGGTACATGCCTTCAATCCCAACAATAAAGGTAAAGTTAGCTTGTAGAAGGAAGCACCTGGGTTTGAAAGTGGCTAACTGAGTGGCAGAAACAGTGACAAATCAGAGAAAGATTTGACAGCATTTGACAGCATAGGCTACACCCAACTCTCATGAGAAGAGAGAGGAAAGGGAAAGTATTTAAGGGGCAATGCAGAAAGAGGAGGCAGTTTTACCAGGACAGATATACAAAGAAAGCTTGAATGAGAGAACAAGCTAGACACAGGTGAAGACAGAATGAGCCAGAGAATGAGAAGAAGCCAGAAGATTAGAGCAGGTTGTTGGAGTTAGGTTGAGGCCAAGTAAAGCAATTCAGAGGCCAAGAGAGAAGCCAGATTGAATAAGTCAGCTGGGAGAGGAGTTTGAGCCAGAACAGCTGAGTTGAACCAGCCAGCTATGAGCTCACAAAGAATAAGAAAAAGTGAACTTATTTAGCAGTAAGTCTCAGAGGCTGAAAACATTCTAGGCCTAGGTTAGAGTATATGGAGGCTAGAAGCTTCCAGGACTAGGCCTAGGTTAGCAGACAGAGGAGTAATCTCCAGAGACAACAACTTAACAGGAAATAAAAGCTCCTTTTACAGTTTACTTATTTATTTGAGATTTATTTCATTTTTAATTATTTGTTTATGTGTGTATGTACATTTGGGTGCCTGCAGAGGCCAGAAGAAGGCATTGGATCCTCCTGGAGCTGGAGTTGCAGCCACCTGACATGGATGCTGGGAGCTGATTCAGGTTCTTAACCCCTAGGCACTCCCATATCTCCAGCCCCAGAGCTAGAGGGTAAAAGTTTGAAAGTGGGTAAATTTTAGTGTGTGTAAATTCTGTCTCAACAAATGACTTAATAAACACATGTTCGTGTACATATACACACGACCACCCCCACCACCGCTACGGTAAGTTTAAGGAGTGAAAACATGTTTGACATCAGGAATCGCCGAATCAAGTTTTCTTCAAGTTAATATCATAGCGAGAAACCACTGAACACCTTCAAGATGGAGACCCTCCTGAGGCGTCATTCTCAGGCACCATCTCTCTGTTCGTGAGTCCTCAGCGAGCTCCTACAGAACCTTTCTGTTTGTGCTTCTCCAGGGCCAGGAAAGCAACTAGTAATGATTAGCCCTTCTTTGGTGTCAAAGTTCTTGTTTTCATTAACTTCAAGAGTCCTAGATGCCCCATTAGGCCAAGGTGAGGGGCTCTCTGGGGAGGGCATGGGAAGGGTGACGGTTTTCCAGGAGGCTGGAGAAGGGTGGGGCAGGAGTTAAGCCTTCAGTGTGGTTTCTGTCTCTGGGTTGTTCTTACTCATCCTGACACTTTAGGACAGAGGTTAGGTGCTCCCTGGAAGGCACATGCCCTTGGTTCCTCCTCTCTTTGCTTTTGGCTTGATGCTGCAAGTCTTTTCTCCCAATCTGGTACACTCCCCACCCCCCTTTCCTTCCCCAGCGCCTCATCCTCTACCTCTTCATTAGTCAAGCCCTAGACAGGCTTTGGGATTCTCCTTTTGAGGCAATTGAACATAAATGGCCTCTGGATCCCCATCTTGGTGCATTTCCACTTTTCTGGGCCTTTTGAGGTTCGGATTACTCCAGGTATTTCTGTCTTGCTAGAGGCTTCCTGGTTAGTAAGAGCCCTGGTTCTGTTGGAGCCAGTGTCATGGAGCAGGGTTCAGTGGTCTCATGCAGGCGATAAAGAGAAAGAGGATTGGCTGGAATCATCTGCTTAGACAGTGTTGCTAAGAATTTACCCCATTCACTGCCTTCTTTTTTTTTTTTTTTTTTTTTTTTGAGACAGGGTTTCTCTGTGTAGCCCTGGCTATCCTGAAACTCACTCTGTAGACCAGGTTGGCTTCACACTCAGAGGTTGACCTGCCTCCGCCTCCCAAGGGCTAGAGTTAAAAGGGTGCCATCCTCCCTCTCCCACCTATTCACTGCATTTCTCAGAGACGTTTTCCTAGGGTATGAAATGCAGAACAGCCTTTCTGGTGACCAGAGGATTTGGGAAGACACTGAGCCATGGGGCTCTCTGACTCGGTGTTCTTACACTCTGTACAGCACTGACCAGTGTAAAGGCACCCACAACTGGCCCACAAGTCACCCTCAGGTTCCCACTGTCCTGATTGAGCTCTGCTGTCTAGTAAACCGAGGACAGCAACTCATGAGCAGTGTGGGTGTGACCCTGGATGACAAGCAATGGTTGACAGGCTGGGCGGCTGACTCACGTCTGCAGACTTTGAATCAGACCAGTGCTATTTCCTTTGGTTTCTAGTGGGCCAAGCCAGATTCCTCAGGACACCTGTTGCTGAACTCGGGTTTTGGTGGAGGATGGTGGCCTGACTGAGGGCCTGAGGCCCGTTAGAGAAAAGCACCATCCTTGAGATTGTGCTGTGGGGGATGAGGCTTCACAAAAGGGCTGGTGGGAACAGAGGCCCAGAGGAGGCTTGCCAGGTGAGAGGGCTCATCTGTGAAGCTCAAGAAGAGGGGGGAATATGCAGCGTTATTACATGTAAGTTTTGGCAGAGGCCCAGAGAGCATAGAGAGGAAAAGATACAAACAGGAGAAGGGTGGATTTCTTTCTCTTCTCTCCAAGCTGGATGTCTCCATCGCAGGTGTCTTAAAGTGACCTGGAGTGAGCAGGCTGATGGCTCTGTGCCTTGGGCTAGCAAATGAGGGGCTGGCTGCCTGTGCAGGGCTGTCTGGCTGTGGGCTGCCAGTATCCAGGGGCTTCCCAGGGCCTAAGGGCTCCCAAGAGTCTGCAGAGAACCCACTTGGGGGGGGGAACTCCAGGATGTCCTTGAACGCAACACGAAGTCTTCTCTTTCTCCTTTCTTTCTTCCTTGGGCCCCTGCCAGTGTCTTGAGCTTTTACCTGTTCAGAAGACTGTGTGGAGGGAGACGTCGTGAGGATGGATCTGGGACATGGCCTCGCCGGTGAAGAGAAGTGGGGAGGCAAAGACCTAGGAGGGACCTTTGACAAACCGCAGAGCCCAGACATGGGTACTCTTGAGTATCCTGCCAGGCCTGGTGTGATCGCTCCAGACTTTTCTCGGGTCCCTCGTCTCTCTCCAGGGAGAGAGAAATTTTTATTTTGCTCCCAGTGACCCTCCTCAGCTAATCTTGTGGAGTAGAGAAATGAGTGACTCTCTGTGGCAAGGACTCTGGGAGAAGAGCCTGTCCTACTCACAGCATCCCTGGGTGGAGAGGGGTGGCAAACAGGGGCAGCGCCTGAGTATGTGTGACCACCAGCCTAGAAAGCCTTCTCCCGTGCCCTTGCCAGCTTCCTGTGCTATCACTCACATAAGCCCCTCCCCTTATGTGTTATATATGTTATATATATGTTAGCTCTGAACAAGCTGGGTGTTCCACCATACCATGGTTGATGTCCCTGGTGAAGTTGTGGGGAGATTTGCTATCATCATTGCACCCTCTGGAGGGGAGAGACCCCAGGATCTCCCTAACGGTTCCAGAGCATTCTCTGGCTAAGGGATGGGTAACCGTTGGGCGGTGCTGACGGCCTTTTCACTAGTGATGGCTCCACTGTTATTACTGCTCTTCGGCTGGTTTGTCTCTGCGTGTCTTCTTGAGGGCTCGGTGATTATTGCAGAGGCAGAAGATGCCACCTCACTGTAGCCTGTCTGTTCTGAACAGTCAGTGTCACTATGGTCCTCAGGTTGCCTTGGAGATGTTATCATCAACCTTTCTTGGGGGCAGACCCAGAGTACTGATCTTGGGATATCCCTCAGGAACACAGCTTGGGTCTTATCAGGGTCAAGCTTACGGGAGCAGCATGGCAGAGGCGGTGGGCTCCTAGGCTTGGCATTTCAATCTGACCCCCCACCTTGCCCTTCCAGGGTCCTCTCAAAATATCTCGTTCCGTACGCCTGAGCGCTGGGCACGCTGGATCTGTGGAGCAGCACCACCACCTTTGTCCTTACAGTTTCCTCTGCTTGGACTGTACTTGCCTATCTGCTAAGTTCCTGTCCAGTTTCCAAGTTCAAATTAAACTGCCCGAAGTCTTCCCTGGACCCTCGCCAGGAGGTTAGTTGTGGTTATGCATACTGCTAGCCTTCTGATGGGAGATGGGGTTTTTTATCTTGTGTCACTGAAGTTCACTGTTGGGGCACTGGTCTCATTCCCGAGACACACAGAAGGTGATCAGTGAGTTCTGTGAGTGCAAGGCCCTATGTGTGGACTACATGAATGAATAAGATGAAACACGAATGTGACCCCTAAGGGGAAACTATGCCATGTTTTCCTTTCTCTGTCCCCTCAGTGATGGCTAAGATGTTCCCCAGGGAGGCTGTACTGTGTGCCTGGACTCTCCCTACTTCATTGGCTGCTTGCTTAGGGCTTTTCTGGGAGCCAAGGCACCACCTGAACGTTGGGCAGTGACCTAATGACTAAGGTAGTTTGAGGGTTGAGTCTGTGTTAAATCATGCTAAGAGCTTCACGTTTTTGGCGGGGACCAGTCTCTTTGAAGACACTTCCTGAGGAAGGGGCTGCTCTGGGATCTGGGGTGGGGTGTCGGGAGAAGGACCTCAAAGATCAGGAAGGAGTTGAAGTGGGGTGGAGGGGATTTGTGATGATGGCAGAGGCTGTGGCGTGAGCCAATGTGCATTGGTGAGGTGGAGTTTCTTTGTGAGGGTGAGAGAAAGCTGGGGTTCAGAAACTGGCTCAGGACTGCGGTGGCTGAATACTAAGCGCCAGAAGGCGTCGTAGTTAGAAGGAAATAAAGCAGGAGGTGAAGAAACCAGTAAGCAGTAGCCGGGGCGGGACACCCTTCTCCTACAAGCTAACAGATTTGGGAGTGGCTTGGGGGCACAGCTAGCGGCCTCAGAAGATGTTGAAGGAGGCATCGACAGACCTTAGGATCCGGCTAGTGCCAGGCACAGCAGCAGTGGGCTGGAGGAACCCATGGAGCCTCCCTCCCACTTCCTCCCGGGTGGTGAAGCAGCCTTTTTCCCACCTTCCTTGTGGGCACTTTATATACTAATAGCCCACCGCACCCCAGGAGGGGATGAATGGGGGTCCATTTGTTTTTCCAGAGTTTGACCTCTCAGTAAAACTCTTAGCCCAAAACGTGTGGGTTTAAGTGAAAACGTAAATCAGACCCTTTGAAATGCAGAAGCAGCTTGGGGAAGCCCGCTTTGATATGCAACTTGGAACTCGGGCACTTAAAACCTGGGTTAATTCTCCCACTTTATTGGAGGCAGAGAAAGGGGAGAGGAGGAAACCCAGGGCCGGTCATTAAGTCTGGGGACTTGAAAAGCCTGGGGCAGGAGCCCGCGGCTGCAAAGGCATCAGGAAAGCAAAGCGGGCCTGGGAAAGGCGGCCCGGTCCCTAAGCGCTCTAATCCACCCAGACAGATGAGAAGCAGAGGGTGGAGAGGAGGGGAGGGGGCATGCAGCAAGGGGAGGGGCTCTGGAGGAATGGGGGAAGGGTTGCTACGGAAACAGGGAGGGCGCCGGGTAGGAGAAAGCCAAGGGCTAAGTTGGCAATTTCCTGAAAAGAGCTGAGAATGCGGAGAGTGTGGGTCTCATTCACTGGACAGCGTGTGCTTTCCTAGGTCTGGGGGCTGTGGCCCCTTGTGGGATCCAGAGCTGTGTGGTTTGCCTCTTACCTCCCGGCTGGGTCTGGGGCCTTCATTAGAAACATCTGTGGCTTGCTGACCTCTGTCACAGGGCGGGTGGGGGAGTCAAGTCCGGAGGGCTCCATAAGGTTTTTCAGATAGGGTGCGGTCCTGAAGATGCAAGCCTGTCCCCTACCCGGCTCCCTGAAGGGAGTCGAGGCTGGGGCACTCAAGGGTCTTTGATGCTGGTTTGGGGGGAGTACACAGCCTGCATTTCCCAAGGTGTTCGTTGCTACAAGCCACAAGCCGCTAGCCCAAATTTGAGGCATCTCAGCTCACCTCTGGGGCAAGCAGCTGCGTGAACTTTATAGGGCAGGGGAGTGCTTAAAGTTGGTGAGTACGCTGGCGCTAGCGGTCAGTGCTGAAATCTCCACAGCCTGGCAAGCAAGATTGGCTGAGGCAGGGGCCATGTGGTATTATAATTGCCGATCTGATTGCCACTTGGAGTGAGGTATTACCTCTCGAAATACCTCACTCCATACGCCTGAGCGCTGGGCACGCTGGATCTGTGGAGCAGATTATTTCACTTAGGCTGGGGGAGAAGGTAGCCAGCCCCTGATCTCCCTCTGACCTCTGGGCTCTGAATTCTGGGGAACTTGGTAGCATTATGTCCTTGGCATAAACCTTGACTCCCTGGGCTGGGGTTTCACACATACACATACACACTACACTCCCTGGCCCTCTTTCCTCACGGGCTCAGGACCCCACTTCTATTTGAAGGACTTTACCTGTGCTATGACTTCTCCTTAATGTCCAGCCCATCTGAGCCTTGGCCTGGATTGCCCAGTTCCCTTCCTGCGTCATAACATGGTTATAACCTTATTCCTCGATGGATTTCAGACCAGGAGGAAGCAGCTTCAACCTCCTTTATCATAGGAAAACTGAGAGCAAGCTCCCAGCAGGCAGGGGCTAGCTGGCATTTCCTGCCTCCCTAGGACAGGTGGAGGAGGAGGAGGGCAGAGGGACCCTAAGAGAACCCCTACCCAGGTCACAGTGTGGTCAGCTCTGCCTTTCCTCCTCACTCGGGCCCTGCCTTGATTGGCCAAGAGGACATAGCTCCCTCTCCTGCTTTATCACATGACACAGGTACAAGAAACTCAAGTGGTTCCTGGAGCCTTTGCCTAACACCAATGCAACAGAAGCTGGGTATCCACCGGAGCTGAGCTGAGCTGTACAGACCCATGGCCCCCAGTATGGCCTCAAGAAATGGGCTCCGGAAACTGGAATTCAGGCTCCTAACGTGTTGAATTGGAGGTAGAGCAGAGGGGGAAATTAAGACACTGGAGGCTGACTCCGTAGAGAAACAGTTCTCAGAAAGTCTCAGAGGGAAAGGAATGATGATAGGAAGGATGGGCAGGGTGCGAAGTGCAGGGAAAGGAAGAGGCAGAGAAAAGGTAGCCCCTTGGTGGGGGTCTGTCGTAATCAAATCCTGGGTCACAAGTGGGTGAAGGACAAATTCGAGAAGACTGAGGTGTTTCTGGGAAAACACCTATGGTGATAGTATGTGTCTACATGAGAAGAGAATCCTGTCTGTACAGGCATGTGCAGTGACATGTGTGTCTCACACAGATACACACATGGCAGGACCATGCCAGCAATCAGTATTCCTCGTCACCCAAATCCAGCCCACTTTGCAAAATGCTTTCTCATGACTTGCCCCTACACTCCCCTCTGCTGCACCCTGCTCATTTCTATACACTTCCTTCAGCCAAGACTCTTTCTTCCCCACTCTCTTTTAAAGCAACTGTACAAACACCTGCATTTTATTAATGCTGCCTGGAGCTGGGGCTGGGCCGGGCCCCCTCAGCTCTCACCCCCACCCCATGCTCAGTGAAGCAAAGCACAAGGGTTAACCCTGTATGGCTGGGTTTCTGTCCCTGAGAAGTGGGTCCCATGAGTTCAGAGAGGCGTCCAAGCTATGGAGGGGTGAGGGTCCCCAGCAGTTATTCAGGCTTTCCGATAGCCCAGGCAGCTCACTTCCCTTGTCTGAGCTTTAGGACTATTTCTCTGGCCACTGTTCCCAGTGTCTCTTGCTAGAAGGCAAGGACATTATCCTGCCTTGAAAGGCACTCTTCTTAGAGACAGTCCTCCAGCCTGGCCCTTTAACTGTCTCCTGCATTGTTCTGTCTTAAAGGCCAACTGGGACTAAACAATTCCAGAAAGAAAAAAAGAAAGAAGAAGAAGAAGAAGAAGAAGAAGAAGAAGAAGAAGAAGAAGAAGAAGAAAAGAGAGAGCTGCTTTCCTCTTTAAAATATTTTAAATAAAGAAAGCATAAAGGGAAGCATAAAGAGTATAAAAATGTCCCATAATCCTATCACCCAGAGATCCCCACTAACATTTCTTTTAATTCTGTACAGGCATTTCTTTCTTTTCTTTTTTTTAAAGAAGCATTAAGGAACAGGAAAGATGGCTCAGTGGGCAGCAATCACGAGGACTTCAGTTCAGAGCCATAACACCCATGTAAAATAAAATCTGGGTGTGGTGGTATGTGCTGATAACCCTAGCACTAGAGAAGGGGAGACAGGCAGTCCAGAGTGGGGTTCCTAGCCAGCCAGTCTAGCAGAAGCAGCAAGCTTCACAGTTAGTGAGAAAAACCCCATCTACCCCATAAGGTAGAAAGACACTAAAGGAGATGTCTCAGCACCAACCTGTGGCTTCCACATGTGTCCATATGGGCAAGTGCATTTGCATTCACGTGGGCACCGTCACCCAACACACACACACACACACACACACACACACACACACACACACACACACACACACGTGCTTTAAAAGCAAAAATAATCTTTTTGTTTGGTTTCTGGGTTGGAACTTGTTATATAAATAAGCTCGGGAGTGGGGTGTGTGTGTGTGTGTGTGTACAGAGGCCAGAAGAGGGCACTGGATCTCCTGGATCTGGAGGTACAGGCAGTTGTGACCTGCGGTGTGGGTACAGGGAATTAGACCTTGGTCCTTGACAAGAACACTATGTGCTCTTAACTGCTGTGCCTTCTCTCTGGCCCTCCAGCTCAGATTTCATCTCTTCTTCGACTGGTCCTGGAGCCAGCCCATTCTCAGACTTTGTAGGTATTTTTTTATATATGCTAATTATTTTGAGGTGGTCCCATGTATTCTAGGCTTGTTTCCTTGTGCAGTTCAACCTCTGGGCGTATACCCTAGAGAGCTGGAAAGGGAGCTCTGAACAGCCAAGGCAGCATTCTTCAGAATAACTAAAAGGTAGAAACAACCCAAGTGTCTGTCATCAAGAGGCCGGCTTACCGGAAGCATGATACACACACACACACTGAATGCTAGTTAGCCTTAAAGAGGAGAGCGATCCAGCCTGAGGACAAACTAAGTGAGAAAGAAATCAGTCACAGAGGGACAAATACCACAGGACTCTACTTCCGTGAGTGGTCAAACCATCCGGACCAAAAGAATGTTGGTTGCCAGAGGTGGGGGTGGGGGTGGCGGTGATGAAGAGCATTTTATGGCCCAGTTTCAGTTTGGGAAGACAAAGATATTCTGGAGCTGAATGGGGGTGATGGTTGCAGAGCTCGCCACAGTGCCCCTTAATGTCACCAAACTGTGTCCTTTAAAATGGTTTAAATGGCACATTGCATGTTTTACGTATTTTGTCACAAGAAAGCGTCCTTTTTCTCCTTATGAAAATGTGCTACCCCTGTGTGCAGCACGGCTGGAGAGCCCTCCCCCCTGGCCTGCTGCAGCCACTTCCTTACCTCGGGCACTGTTGGCCTTGCCAGTACCAGAGAGTCCTTATCCTATTTCCAGATATTTCCAGGGCATGAGCCCATTACATTATTAGGCAATCTTTTCCAGTGTCTCAAAACCCCAGACATTCTTGGGAGCATGCTTTTCCCACTGCACCTGAGGTGGATTTTCCTTGGTCAGTAAGTGCTTTGTCAGGCCAGAGGCCCTCATTCTGCAGAGCAGATCTGGCAGTATCCAGAACTAAGCTAGTGAGTGGGCTCTGGAGGTCCAGGGAGGGTTCTTGTCAGCAGGAGGATAATCCTTGAAGTGTTGTGAGTTCTAAGCAGTGCCTGGGGCTCAGGCCTTCTGAGGTCCTAGAAGATGATAGGCCCCACCACTGCTGTCTTCACTGTGGTTCATTGACCACCAGAACTTCATTGTCTGTGTTTGCTTCTTCTGTCTTCAGCTGAAGGCCTTTTGCTGATGGGCTAGTTAGTTCCCCCAATACTCAGGGCAAAGCTAGCAAGTTATTTCAGCAACTCCATAGACTCTGGTTTGACTGGAGACTCATGACATATTAATCAACTACTTGAAAGTAGTACCCGACAGCCATGTCGCCTGCACCTGGAAATGCTGACCTAGTCAGCTTTGAGACATCAAAGGATCACAGGGGAATGGTGGTTGAGAAAGACTTTGTCACCTGGGTGCCTGTGAGGCCTGGAATGACAGATTTGTTTGGTCTTGGAGGAAGTGGGCCTTCTCTGTGGTGAGGCTCTGTTGCAGTCTTCCTCCAGGGCCTAGGGAGGGAGAGGAAAGGAGACCGACCTGAGCGGTGGATCTGTGCATCCTGTCTTAGATGTCCCTGCTATCACGTTTGGGTGTGGACACCCCAGTGACTTCCTTACCCGAATCAGTGCTGTTCAGAGCCAGGCCTGCTGCCTTGAACGCTGTCAACATCCTGGGGTGACATTACTGATTTCAACTCGAGGGGGGTTAAATGGAAGTCTGAACTAACAGAGGGCTGAGCCAAGGGAAGACACCACAGGCCGTGAAAGCCAACTGAAGAGCAGTGCATGGGTTAGTCTCATGACTGGGGTTTGGGGCACATTCGGGGACAGGTGTCAGCATGAACACTAACTGAGTCTGTGATTAAAAGACTGCCTCAGACCTTTTCCTCTCCTGATCATCTGGAATGTCTAACAAAGTAAACTCCAGATGCCCTGGTGGAATTTCCATCTCGATCAGGCTGCTAAAGGACTATACATGTAACATTTTGGAAATACTGCCGCAGTATAGGGTTTTTGGTCTTTGTTTTGTCTTACGGTGCATAGTGACAGTTTGGTACATTTATACTCCTTTCCCATTCTTGGCAAAGACATCCAAAGAGCTGCTATCAGGAGACTCAAGAGAAAAAGGAGGAGTGTGAGGGGAAAGGAAAAGGCTGCCCTGGCTTTCCATACAGAAAGGCAGCATGCCTGTATTATTTGCCACTGAATTCTGGGACCTTTTGTGTGGCAGGCATACAGAGGCTGCAGATAAAAATAGTCATATTCTATGTGACAAAGTTTTGGTCAGTCGTGGTTAGCATGTACAACAGTGGTACTGTTAAGCCATAGAGAAGCTGAACAATTCCTCTTGCCTATCGATACGGCAGCCATACGAAGACCACAGCACATGCTTTACTCACATGCGTGACGACGCTGGTAGAAAGAAACCCACTAGGCAGCCAGTTGTGCGAAGTATAGCAATATGATTACGTATAGAACATAATGATCGATAATGATGATCAGTGACTGTTCTGGCTTACGTATTTACCAGATTTCACTGTAGACATTTAGTGCGTACTCTCTCTAGTTAGAAAAGAAAAATGTGAATGAGAAAACAGTGTGTGTCTGGATTATATCAAAAGGCCATGCTGAGCCACTGACCCCAGCCATCTAGGATGTTGTGTGCTTACAGCAGTGAGGTCATGTGACATTGCGTTCTTCAGAACTGGTCCCTGCTGGTAAAGGACAGTTGCCTATAGCTGACAAAATCTTGAAAGGGGAAATAGCTACAGAGTCTAGTGGACTGTCTGACCTTCCATGGCAGATCTGTGAAGAAGGGGAAGGAGACTGTTACCTCTTAGCCTGCTGCCTGTGTCCTGCAGGAGGCCGTAACCATAGTTTGGACGTATCCCCCGTGGAGGTTAGGTGACAATGTGCTCTCTCAGAGCTTTGGTTTTAGGCCAGAACTGGATGAGACTACACCTCGGACAGGATCTGAGACACTGAAGGGCCAAAGTCCTGATTTTGATAAAACTGAGCTTTTAAAGCAGCAGTCTGCAGAGGATCCTGACTTGGCCTTTGGGCAGAGGAGCTATAGTAGCTGCTTAGCCAAATGCTAGGACTCAGGTCCCTGGAGGCATCACTGCAAAGGTCTCCTAGGCTGCTCCTTCAGTGTGTACATGTATGTGTGTGTGTGTCTTTCTTCTCTAGGACTAATTCTGAAAGCCCAGAAAAGGGATAGCACATCTGCCATGTTCTTGCTGTAGGGCAGGTCATGCCTTCCCTTCCCTTCCCTTCCCTTCCCTTCCCTTCCCTTCCCTTCCCTTCCCTTCCCTTCCCTTCCCTTCCCTTCCCTTCCCTTCCCTTCCCTTCCCTTCCCTTCCCTTCCCTTCCCTTTCCTTCCCTTTCCTTTCCTTCTTTCCTTTTTTCCCTTTCCTTTCCCTTTCTTTCTTTCTTTCTTTCTTTCTTTCTTTCTTTCTTTCTTTCTTTCTTTCTTTCTTTCCCTCCCTCCCTCCCTCCCTCCCTCCCTCCCTCCTTCCTTCTTTCTTTAGCTTACACAAAGCAATTCATTAATAGAAAATAACTTGGGAAGTCCTGTTCGCAGATGGTGACCACGGCAACCTCCCCTCCTGAGTGCTGTCAGAGGGGATTGGGGTGACATCTTCAATCCGTCCAGGGGTCTTGGTTCTATTTCCCCCTGTTGCCCAGAGTTTGATGTGCAGGGCAGTGATGTCCAGGGACATGTCCTGGGCAGCCAACATGGTTGCATGTGGAAGGGACCCATCTCAGCCAGCGTTTACCTCGGTTCCACCCATCACCCGCCAGACAGTCTCCCTGCCAGGAAGATCGGTAATGTGGACAAAGGTATCACTGAAGGACTGAAAGATGTGGCAGACACCAAATACATTCTCTCCTTCAGCCACTGGGGGTCCAAGGCTGATGGCTTGTTCTTCCTTCTTTTCCTTCCCCTTTCGAGGTGCCATTTCTGAACGTGGTGCGGAGACCCCTCCACCAGAAAGGCTCTTTTTCTTTCCTTGTTTATTTTTTAATTAGTGTATGAAATAGTCGGTTTTAGTATGGCATTGCTCATACATAATTCTATTTTTTTTTTTTTTCTCGAACCTTCTCCTTTCTAAAGGGAAAGCTTCCTGGTAAGGATGCAGAACCCCCCCTCCCCCCTTCTTGGGGATAGCTCTAACTGGATCGATCTTAGCAGGAGGAAAAGTGTGACTTTCTGAGATTTGTTTGTCTGTAGACCACCCCCACCCCCAAGTCCTGAGGACAATGGACCAAGGTGGTGACTGGGAGATGTTGTAGATAACCTTTGCTGTGGCTTGGTCTCGTCACCAGGTGCAGGCCATACAAAGCGGCTTTTTTGGACAGCTCAGTCAGGAAACATTTGAAGTTGAAGGCAGCTCTGATCAAAGCACCCTGTCTCTAGAGCCTGCTCCCCTTTAATTCTTCTCTCTTCTACCTTAAATCTTAAAAGTCACATAAATTTTCAAATTTATCAGTGTGTGTGCACGTGTGGAGGTCAGAGGATGATGTGTGGGAATCGGCTCGGCTCTTTCCTTCTACCACGTGGATGTGGGGATTGAACTCAGGTCGTTGGCTTCAGTGATAAGCATATACTTCTGCACACATCCCGGTTGGATTTTGAGCCCCAATTCCTCAGCCTGTCCCCAAGTCTTTTTACCCCTGCTCTTTTCCACCTGTAGCCCAAACATCACAAGCATGGCTCACGCTTGCGCTAAAGCCAATTTTGCTTAGCCATCAAACAAACAAACAAACAAACAAACAAAACTGAAGGTGAAACAGCCCTGGTTACTGAATGGAAGTCCGTGGCTCCTGCAGGGCTCGTGGACAGGGTGTGGACTGCCACAGTTTTGCTGTGGATCCCTAAATCTCTCACGTAAGGTTCTTCAAAAGACACCTTCGTTCTCTGGGCTCCTTTTCTTCGATTACAGCGTGCCTCTTCCTTCCATCAGCGTGCCCTCTTACCATCTGGGCTCCCCATGACAGCAAGCCAGGACTGTGGGAGCAGGATGTTCAACTAGCCAGCAATCCTCCAGCCCCACAGGCTCCATCGCCACAGAGCAGTTTGAGAGCCTTTTTTTTTTTTTTTTTTTTTTTTTGCAAAGACATGTAGGGAAATGGTTGGAAGAACACTTCCAAGCTGAGCCTGTTTCTTCCTTATTTTCCTTTTTCCCCTCAGGGGCTGAAAGACCACATTTTCTCTCCTCCTCCTCCTCCTCCTCCTCCTCCTCCTCCTCCTCCTTCTCCTCCTCCTCTTCCTCCCCTTCCTCCTCCTCCTCCTTCTTCATTTTTTTAACAGTACATTTTGGCAGGCCCCATTTTTTTCTGGCAGAAAAAAAAAAATAACAGGCATATTTTGGGCGATTACTCAACTGGGGTCCTTTGTGACAGGATATGCAGCTGCGTGACTAATGGAGCTGGCTTTCTCCTGGTTTCCTTCCCCTTTCAAAGCTCTTGTTTACTGCCCTATACCAAAAAGAAAAAAAAAGCCATAAGCTACAGATTTTTATATGTTAAGAAAGGCTTTGTGAGACACATAAGCTATAAATCCTATGGATATTCCATTTCCAGAACTGCAAAATCTCCACCCTCCGCCCCCCACCCCGCTCCCAACGTCTTTAAAGCCCTCAAGCTCTTGACTCAGGACATGTGAATCTTCGCTCCCACCCGCATGTCCTGGTTTTCTTCTGAACATATGTCCAGCAGATCATGAGATCGTGTGTGTGTGTGTGTGTGTGTGTGTGTGTGTGTGTGTGTGTAGAATGTAGTGGGATGGGAACCATATTTATGATGCTTTAATTCAGCAATTGCTAGAGGAAGGACTAATGACTTCCAGGGGCTCGGGGCCTGCCCCCAACAAGGCCTTTGTGTTCCCACAGCCTACGACAGTTTTGTGGTGTAAGCAAAAGTTATTAGAAAGCACGAAACTAGCTTAATGAGGAAGGGTATCTGCCGAATGCCGATTGCCAGACTGGCTGGCTCTGCCTTTCTGAAGTCTTGGCCCTCCCAGAGAAGCATTGGGAGAGGTTGTCGTTAGCGTGTTGTGTTTGAACTGGAGTTCTGGATTTTGGAAAGACCACCAAGTAGCTTTCTAGAGATGCATGGCTTTCTAATTTCCAAAGGTGTCTGACCTCTGGGTGAGAAAAGCTGGCTAGTTAACCATGTTTCATAGAGACAGAGCCTTGTAGACACAGCACACACAGGATCTGCGGCTTCGTGCTGGGTTTGAATTTTAATAGTGAACCAGATGGAACTGGTCATTTAATAGCTGCAGGTTCCAGTTGCCTAGATGTTGAAATTGAGGTAGCATCCTCTCTTCAATCTGCTGGCACGAAGGGGAAGCTAGGAGGAGAACAAGGCAAGGCAGGAAATATAGACCGACTAGTCTCCCCATCCAAAAGCCTGGGTTTTTTTTTTTTTCACATTTTTTTCAGCGGAGGAGAGGGCGTGGCTACTTGAGGATCATGATGGCTAAGGATGAAGCAGAGTGAGGGGCCCAGCACATGGATTTTCCGGATTGTCTCCGACTTTTTCCATCCCTCTTAGAATAATTACGGATCACAATCCTTTACACCTTGGGAAACTCTCCTCCTTGTCCAACCCAGGGAAAAGGCGGCACTCCCCGACCCCTTCCTGCCTGCCCTGTCTTCTGTAATGAATTAATCTTTGCAGATATTCTTGATCCCAAGAGGTGAGCCCCAGTTTAGACACTCTCCTCTGCCTTGCCCTTCCTCTTTCCTCTACCTCTCTGTTAAACCTCTGTCACTGGCCCTTAGAAACAAAGGTTTCACATATACTCAGCCCTTGCCCAGCTTTCCCCAGATGAAGACGTAGGCTATGAAGAGACGAGGTTTTGATGCCTTCGGTACCTGAAGAGCAGTAACCCTAAGGGCCCTTCCTCTGAGTCTAATATTCTTCATTAAGTCAACTTGACTTGGTTTGGGGAGAAGGTAAGAAGAGGCTGGTGCTGGGAAATCAGCTGATTGAGGTTTACTGAACATGTTAGTGACACAGACAGAAATAGAACCCTACAACACAGCTCCCCTTTGCCTGGGGTTTACAGAGACATCTTAGCTTGGCAGTCCCAAAATAGCTTCTCCCAGGCTGACCAGCTGTGAAGCGATGTGTTGCAAGGGATATTTTTTGCTTTGGCTTAACTGTTAAAAAAAACAAAAAAACAAAAACAAAAAAACAAAAAAACCAACAACAACAAAACAAAAAACCAAACTCCTAAACGCAGCCCAAGAAAATCCACTTCTCACAAAGCTATCTACTTGCCAAGTTTAAACAGGGCCCATTACATCATGGGTGCCTTCAGGCCACATTCTCCACTGGTACCTGAATTAAGCTCAAAAATCATAGTTTATTGAAGGAAACAGATCACTAAGTCACTCCACTGGGCTGAAGCTGTTGACATAGCTTATTTGGAGATGCCAAGCATTGACTAATGTTCTTTCAGTCCTATGGACCTACACTAGCCTACAGCTATGTAGCAACGGGTGAGGTCATCAAAAGCCTGGGGCTCAAGGAGCTAATGGAAAGAGGGACACAGCAGGGTGTACAGAAGTTGGTTTGTGAAAATCGATTGCTGAATTTTCAAGAATTTTACAAGTTCACTGCTAAAGCTAGCCACTATTCAGTAAGTAACATATTCAAAATCCTAAATGCTACAACCTAATCACACTCTAATTCATCTTACCAAGGTTCCTTCTGTGCCTCTTGAGTTCCACAGCTAGTATCATATATGTGGGCATCACTTTAGAGTAGCCTGCTTCTGTGAACCTCTGCAGTTCCACATTCAGTACCATTACACTAGCAGTTCTAACTCCGCCGTGGTGAGAATATTTACACCAGAGAAATTGGCAAACTGTGTTAAGGGCTCGATGTCTTCCCTACGTCTATCGTCTAGAATTAAGAAGACAAGAGACTCAAGGAAGTGACAGAACACTAATGAGGTAGATTTAGTGTGGAAGGGTGCTGTGCCTACAGCACTGACACTGTAAATGACATGATACACTGAGGCAATATTCTTTCGGTTTTCAAAAAAATATTATCCTGTTGGGCGGGAGTCATGTATACTATGAAGAAATGAGGTTTTGAAATACTGTTGTTTGTAGCACAGTGATGGATGCTTTCTGAGAAATGTGTTGGGCAATTTTGCTGTTGAATGACTGTGGATGGCTACAATGTCACTAGGAAGTACACTCTTACAGGACGACTGTTGTAGGAGTTTTCTGCCCGAACGTTGTTGTGCGGCATGTAGCCATGTGTTTTTGCTGTTTCGTGTTCTTCTTATTCATCATTTTGACAGTCTGTCAAACATACTTACTGGCATACTCCTCGGAAGTAATGTGTACGGACTACTGCCTTGGGGTTCTAGAGGGAAGAACATTATAGAATACCTACAACTCAGCAATAAGAAAAGCGTTTGAAGGACAGATCTGGGGGAGCAAATACTAACTCTTGGGAGAGAGCCACACAGATGATGTACCTTAAAGCCAGCACCAGGGACTGCCTCTAGGGTGGAATGTGGAAAATAAGACAGACATGTAACTGAGCATATTATTAAATAGAATTAGGGTTAGATAGCAGAAAAGCCAAAATCAATTCTAAAATTCAGAGTGAGGATTATACTGTACTCACAGTGCCTTGAAAAGGCCTTCCTTCTATATGAGCTCATGTGTTCACCGTGGGGCAGATGATGAGGCCTTAGGTCATTTCTTGGCTCCCTCTCTCCTTTTCTTCCTGGGTTTATCTCTTTTCTTAGCATCCATCATCCACCATCATGTGGCATGTTTGATCATTTTCTTGACTGTCAGTTCCATGAAAGAAGAGCTTTTGTTGTTGCTGTTTTGAGACAGGGTCTTACTATGAAGCCCTGGCTGACCTTGAACTCACTATGTACACCAGACTGTCCTCAAACTCATAGGGATCTGCCTGCCTCTGCCTCCTAAATGCTGGGGTTAAAGACATGTGCCATTGTTTATGATTTCATTTGGAATCTAGGCCAGGGATGAGACAGAGTTACCTTGTAGACATGCATGAAAAATGCCATAATGAAACTCCCTAATGAAACTCATAAATGAAATTAGTTTGTGTAATTAATATTTAGTAATAAAAATATCGGCTCAAAGAAGATATTAAAATCATCCTCCCATTCCCTCCTTTTAAAAACTTCTATTATGAAATAACAACTCCTTGTTCAAGCTGAACATACTAATGTTTGGGGCTCAGCTCTCTTAAGTGTGAACTGTGCAGTGAGGGTGTTGTCAGAGGCCCAAGGTAGGCTCACTGCAGAAACAGATGTCCTTGAAGATGGTCTGGACCAGCATGGTGCAAAAGAGGGGACTGAGTTTGGTTGCTAACAGCCTGTGGATTCAAATCCAGGCCTGCCCTGCCACTTACCATCCTGGTAACCTTGGGTAATTTCTTGTATCTTTGCAAGTTTCATTTTCTTTATCTGTGGATATAAAAATATGCACCCCATGAGAATGAAGAGGGGATTAACGAGATAAAACAGGGTTAAGTCAGGCATGGGGAAACCGCCTGTCTCCCCTGTCCCCCTCCTCCCCTCCCTGCCTCTGCTCTTTTGTGAAGGTGGAGGTGGAGAATTTAGAAGGGAGGGAGAGCGTAGCTGGAGGAGCGAGGGAAAGGCAGAGACACTTTGAGGCAGCATCCTACCAGCCTAGCATGGGGCCCTCAGAACACAGACACAGGAGGACCCTGCTGAGGCTTGGTACTCTTGCCCGTCTTGGCCCTTCAGACTGGATCTTGAAGTTGCCGGAGTGATTCAACGCCTTTGTGGATGTACGGTAACCTCATGTGGCCTCTCGGGCTCCATAAGCACAAATTTACCTCCGTGTGTGTAGGAAAAGTAGCAAAGAGGGAGGATATCAAGGCTGAGGCCGTGGCCGTGACCGGAGGGCATAGGACTGAGCAGACGTAGGACATAGAACCAACAAGGAACAATGGGACTTAGGGAGAGGGCTGCCCACCGAGACAACTGCGGAAGGAGACAAACGAAAGAGGATGCGGAAGTTGGTGTGGCTTGAATGTTAAATGTGCCCCACGGCTACTCGTGCTTGCAGATGGTGGCGCTGTTTTGGAAGGTGTAGAACCGTTTGGTCATGGGGTCCTGAGGACGGTAGGAGGGGCTGGTCTTAAGGGTCCTCCGCGCTGGTTCTGACCCTGACTTCAGCTCTCTGCTTTCTGATTAGGGCTTTGATCTAATCAGCTGCCCCAAGCTCCCCATGCTCCAGTCGTACTTTCCAAGCCACGGTGGCCTAGACAGTCACACCAGGGGCTAAAATAAATCTTGTCTTAAGTTGTTTCTAGCGGTTACCCTGTCGCAGCACGAGAAGAGCAGCCGATTCAGTAGGGAAAGCGGCGCAGACGGACACAGTCAGTTCAGACTCCAAACTGGGCCTCTCCCCATACACAAACAAAACAGTCTGTGATACAGGCTAAGCTTCCCGGAACAGGTTCCTCAGGAGAAGCCCAGTTTAGGGTCAAAATGTCCCTATTCTGCGTGGCGTTTGCTCAAGACAGTGTGTTACACGCGACAACCTAAAACAGGAGGTACAAGATTGGGCGTGAGGTTCTAAAAATCTCTTCCTAGTTTTAACCTTGAGCCCCAGTTGAGGAAATGGGGACATCCTGGGCTCCTCTGGTGCGCTACTGTCAGGGCCAAAGGAAGAACTACCCACAGCCCGCCTGCTGGCCCTGCCTGCATGTAGAGACACGGTCCCCTGGATGTTGGGCCAATAGGCTTGTCACTGTCAGCACAGCTCAGGCGCCAAGACTGCAAAGCGCTTCACTTGAAAGCCATCAGAGCGAGACAAAGGTAACTTCCCTTGCTGCATTCTTTAGCAGGGGGCTCGACATGCCTGGCTCCTCAGAAGGCCCGTACCAGTACAGACATGTACATGGCTCGGCCCCGGCTGTGTGCGAGTTGTACAAATTCCACTCTCCTGCAGCTACCCCTGGATCTTCCAGGCCCAGTCGCAAAGCAAAAGCCACCGTCACCCTGAAACCTCTGCCTCCTGAGACATGGTTGAAAGGTTCTTGTGCATACTTTTAGACCGTCTGGTGCCTCTGTGCCCTCAGCCTGCCTTAAAAAAAAAAAACCCAGTGCAGTCAACCGTTGTGTTCCGGCTCTGGAGTGTTTGGGCCACCAACGGTTGCGGGTCGGGCTATTAGGGTCGGGGTTCTGGCTTCCATCTATATAGCCCCAGAAGAGCCATTTTAACCTCCCTGTGCTTAGGTTTTCTCACTTCGACATGATGTTCACAGTGGCAACCTACCACATAGGTTACTGCTATGAACCCCTGCTGCCAGGTGCGCTGGCCCACGCCTGTAATCCTAGCACTCTTGGAGGCAGAGGCAGGTGCATCCTGTGAGTTTGAGGCCAGCCTGGTCTACAAAGTGATCCAGGATAGCCAAGGCTACACAGAGGAAGCCTGTTTCAAATAATAACAACAACAAAAGAAAGAAAGAACAAAAAAAAGAAAGAAAGAAAAAAAGAAAGGAAGGAAGGAAGGAACGAAGGAAGGAAGGAACGAAGGAAGGAAGGAACGAAGGAAGAAAAGGAAAAAAGTGTTTACCCAGTGCTTGGAACAGTAATAAAAACCGTAAGTAATAAACAATAGTCATGATAATTAGCATTTTCATCAGACACCACTAAATTATCCTAATGATCCTATTTATTTTTATGACTTTCTTATCACAAGCCTGACCTTCTCCCCCAGGTTCGCTACTAGCATCAGTGGTGCAGAAGACAAGGAGGAGATAAAGGCTGTGGAAAAAAGGATGAGCGAACGGTGCATGGGTTAACACTCAGAAACCTGACAGTCTGACACAATGGGATAGTGTCTGGGATCTGCCCATCTCTGGGGTCTCCCAGCATCACTGAATCTAATTTTCACAACCTGGGCATCACAGGGGCAGAGAAGAAGTTGAACTCTTTAGGTTTTGAGATCGCGGGGGACGGGGTTTCTTCATCTTTGATTAGCTCAACTGAGTTAATTATTTATTATCTTTATGATTCGTGTGTGTGTGTGTGTGTGTGTGTATGTGTGTGTGTGTGTGTATGTATTTCACTCCGTATGCTTCCTTTGGTGACAAACATTCTAGTTCAGCTTGTTATTTTTGTTTGATGTCTTGGTACCGAATAGCTATCTGCTTTTCTTGCCATGAAAACAGGCCCAGCATTTTTTTCCACATTGAAAGCTTCTAGACATTTGCCCTTAGTCAGTACAGGAACCGGTGCACGTTGAAGCTTGAAGGGGTCTGGCTAGTGAGGAGCGCTGGTCGGCATGGTTGGGTGAACTGTGGATAAATATTTAGAGTTGCTTACAAACAGGGAAAAGACCCTGCCCTGTAGAGAATGCTCTGGACTGCACTCCCTTGCATGAGGAGCATGTTTTGTAGTTGCTGCCTGTCTTTGGGAATGCATGGGAGATTCATCAGAAGGGCTGCTCACAGGACAAAGCGAGAGAATCCATGGCAAGGACACCCTCAGACGAGGTTTGCACGCCCGTGTCCTGGCTGTCCAGGCCCCTGGGGAGGTGAGTGTGATGATCTCATCGTTATTTTCCATCCCTTATGACCTAGGGGACTACCCCAATGCTGTGTAGCTGTTTGTAATTTGTTACTCGGCCAATCCTTTTTTACGTTGCTCTGGAGGAAAACAGCGATTTCCACTTTTTTTTTTTCCTGCGTCACAAATGGCAGAAGTTTAGGCTCTTCTCCTCATAGATTTGCCTCAGGTTCTATTATCCAACATAAAAAAAAATGACTTAAGGGAGAAGAAAATTCTTTTTCACAGGACTTATTTATATATATTTTATTTATATATATTATTTATATATATTTTGTGTGTGTAGGTACATTAAGTGCAGATATGTATAGCACCACGTGCATGTAACATTGAGAGAGGCCAAAAGAGGGCATCAGATCTATACATAACTGGAGTTATGTATAGTTGTGAGCTGCCATGTGGGTGCTGGGAATTCAACTGGAGTCCTCTGCAAAAGCAGCCAGTGCTCTTAACCACTGAGCCATCTTCCCATCATACCCCAAATAAAAAGTCTTTAGCAGGTGAACTTGGACTCTCCAGAACTTCTTGTCTAAGATGTGTTCCAATAACGACTCTCCACGGGTACTCCTAGTCCTGTTGTCCCTGGAGGTCTCTGAGGGCAAAATGGCTTCTGCCTCTGCCTAGAATTTTGAAATTTTCTGATGGAGGTTTTGATGTACCAGCAAATGTCTCTTTGTGGCATTAGAATGTTTCCACTCATTACAAACCACCCTTCTACAAAGCAGTTTGTAAATCCTTCCCTAGTGTGAGTAAGGATTGAGAAACAATAGATGATTTCTGCTTTCATCCAAATGACATGGAAAGTTCCAGGGGCTCCATGAGGGAAGGAATGGGGAGGAGAACAAAAACAGCACATCGGGGTCTCAGGATGTCCAGCTGAAAATATGAGCCTCTGGGATGCACCACTTCAAACATGTCACCGAGTCTATAAATACCATTCTCATCACCTGCAGCTGTAAAGCTAGCATTGTTTAGCTTGCCTGGATCTGCATTTATGGTCTTGTTTGATGAGCACAGAGCACAGTTCACCCAACCACCTCCTTCCTCGGGGCCTCTGTGGGGTTCTAGGGCTGTCAGGGGATTGTCTAGAGTGGAAAACCCATTATCCTCCTCTCCCCTCAAGAAGGGATCACCTGGTTGCAGGCTCCAGTTTCATGTAACTTTTCCATAGTTCCTCATGGCTACATATCCTTTTGTTCCGTCAAAATCCGGTTCGGGTAACCAGTCAAGTATGTAAGCACCGTCCAAGGCCGGACAGCGTTCAGAGAACTGGGGCGGTGTCCCTGGAGCATACAAAATAGTGTAAGACAGGACTGGAGAGGAGACACACAGACTTCTTAGAGAGGCAACACCCTGGACACCTGCATCGGAGGACACATAGGGAGGCCGTCAGTGCAGAAAGAAAGTGCAGCAACTGGAGAGGATGTGCAGAGAGTGAGGGGAAAGAGGTAATGAACGCATCCGGAGGGTTTGCTGGGGCCATCTGTGAGATTCCAGAGCAGGAGACTGACCTCTCAGAAGATGGGAGAGAGGAGTGAAGTGAGCAAGGATACAGTAGATGTCCACGTGGGTGTGAGGGCCTGGCAGATTCATTTAGGTAGAAAAGGGGCATAGCACAGTGGGCTGGAGAGGGGAGACAGAGGTATGTGGGAAGCTTTAAAATTTCTTTTCCGTTTTCAGTTTCTGCGTACGCCCTCCTCCCTTTGCTTCCTTTTGCGATAACAATTGTTTTCTGTTTCTCTTTGCATCTTTGCCTCCGTGCCGTTGAGAATGAGATTGTGTGGCAAGCACTGTCATGTCAGAATCCTGACATTTAGCCTTTGGGCATCCTCCTTTTGTCCCCTCTTCACACTGGTCCACTGAATGTGGACGTCTCTGAGCATCCTGGCCATCTCAGCACGGGTGACTTGCCAGGTATCACGGGCGCCACATGGACAAGACAGGCTGGCTCTCTCTTGGCAGGGTTTCATTTTGCCAGTGGAACCAGACTTGAAAGAGGCCGGATCAAGTGTCTGAACTATGTCCCCACAGACTGCCATCTTGGGAGGGCCAGTTGCAGACGCCAGGAGCTGGGCGACATCAGGGTACATACAATCTGGTAGCCACAAAAGAGACTTGGAGGGTCTGGGTGCCCACTGACACCTGTTTGGCTTGGCTGGCCTTGGCTGGTAGTGTTTCCAATAGAGATGAGCAGGAGATGGGTGAGTGGCTGAGAGCTGGCAGTGATAGGCAAGAAAAAAAATATCAGTTCAGGAGTACCCATGAGTCCCTTATCCACAAGTGCTACTTAGACTGGTTTGCTGGATGATGAGAATCATGTTTTCCCGTTATTTTGCGAAGCCCTCCGGTGAAAGACAGGGGTTAGAATAAAACTTCATGGAGCTGTTTTCTGCAAATGGCCAGAAGGGCAAAGATGGACACTGATGAGATACGGTGTCGTGGATTAGAAGAAAAGCCATTGCTGGGAATTACATGGCACTGGAGGTTTATGGTATGGGGGTTGGTGCTGGGGAGGGGCGGCAACTACGGTAGCAGGCCGTGGGCTCGTCCTGTCCCATGTCTGCGCTCTTGGCTTACTGCTGCAAACATGGATTCATGGGAGCTAGAGTCTTTGTGGCAGAAGTACCCATAAAGAAAGACTTTACTCCCACCAACATAGGTGCAGCAGGGGGCTCTACCACGCCTCCCTGCCTCACAACCATGACTCCCTCACTCAAAGACTGTCCATCTGTCCAGCCACTCCGCCAAGCCCAGCAGGCCCCGTGCTGATTTCCTTTGGAAGAGCCCCAGCTCCCAGGGTGACCTCAGGAACACATGGAAAGCTTCGATCCCAAACTTCCCGTTACCAGGAAGAGCTGGCCCAGGCGATGGAAGCTGCAGGAACACAGTGGCTGTTTCTGAGCGGGAGCCTTCTTCAGTGAAGTCATCAGGATGGCCCTCTCAGCAGCGTATCTAATTTTCCCTGGCTGCCTTTCTGGGAGCTGGGCACCCGATCTGATTTGGTCTCTCCACTTTGGCTCATTCCTAGACTTCCATGCCATAAATCTGGGCCCCCTCAGTGCCTGATCCCACCAGCAGGCAGACAACTCAGAATTAGCTGTCGTCATGGTTGTCTAATCTGACAGGCAGGGAAACTGAGGCACAGCAGGCCACAGGGCCTTGTCCCACCTCCCACAGTGACCCAGCAACACGGCTGCCAGCGAGGCCCAGGATTCTGGCTGGGACTTTAACTATGAAGTTCTTGTGGAAGGCTGGGGGCCATGTGAATGATTTCAAAGCTTTTACTGGACCCCACTTGGCTCCAGATCCCAGAACTGTGTGCAATGGGATTCTGGTGGGAAGCGTGCACACTCGAGTGTGTGTGTGTGTGTGTGTGTGATGGACTTGATAGTGCTGTTTGAAATCCTTTCATGCCTGGAATTTGACAAGCACCAGAATAGAGAAAAAAACAAAAAACCAACCAACCAACAAGCAAAAAAACCCAGAAACTCCCAAAACAATGGAAATGAGAGGAGTCTTCCCAAAGCCATGGTGCAGGTTGTGGGCAAATGCCCTTTCTTTCTTTACCCAGAACCCCTGCTCTCAGGCACAGTGGGCTATCTGGCTGGGCTGGTTTAGCCAGTCCAAGGCTGAGGTTGGATTCCTGATTGCAAACCCTCTTGCAGCCTCAGGCCTCCTGGGTGTGGCCATGTGCTCTGGAGAGGGGTGTGGGGGAGGCAGATGGAGCTCTTGGGTTTCAGACAATTTCTAGGTGCCTCAGGGGACCTATATATTTCCTATGTAAAGTTCAGTCTGTTCGAAATTAGACTTCTCTTCTTTGCTTATTTCCGGAGAGATTAAAAATAGAGAATTTGCCTTAATCTGGGAGTCTCTGAGATCAGCCAGGGGTGGAGGTGGAGTGAGGTGGGAATGGGAGTGGTAAGGTAGGGATGAGGGCCCCCCCCTAATTTCCAAGACTATGAAATACCAAGCAGTCTCACCCGAGGTCACAGGTCATGTGTAGCAGGCCGGGTGGCTCTGTGTGAAGGAGTTTCAAGTTGAACTCATTCTCAACAGTTTAAATTCTGTTTTCAGACCCCAGCAAGGACATCTTTTGTTCATGATGGGGGGAGGGGAAGGGGACGTTTTCTCCCTTCTGAGGCTGTCCTTCAGGTTTCACAGCTGGCAGCTGATGATACCAGGCCCCTGATGATGCTTCTTCATGAAAAAAATAGAGAAAGAAATGTAGAGAGCCAGGTTGGATGGATATCCTGGCATAGGCCAATAATCATCGTACTCAGGGGGTGAAGGCCAGAAGACAGGTACTTGGAGGCCAGCCTTGGGATACTGAGGCTAGTCTGATTGCATAATGAGAACCTGTCTCAAACAAACAGGTGACTAGATGAAGGAAATGTGGCACACACACACACACACACACACACACACACAGTGGAGTGTCGGCTGAAAAAAGGCAAATGAAATTATGTCATTTGCCAGAAAATTAATAAAGTAGAATTGGTGTTCATTCCCCTCCCCCCCCTTCTGTCTCTGTGTCTGTCTCTTTCTCTCTCACACACACACTTAAGTACTTAAAATATGCATCTTTAAATACTATTATGCGTGTAAACTCCAATGATACACATGTATGAAAATGTCACAACAAAATCGGTTATTTTATATAGTAACAAAAAAAAATTAAAAAATAGTGTTGAAACACAAAATTAAAACAAAGCAGAGATCCGGTTGGTTCATCTCTGGAGAACTGAGATAACACGCTGGAGAGGAAAGAGATTGTATTAGTGGAAGCTGCCTGTGATAGTAGGCATTTTAACCCACAGGGAAAGGGTGAAAACTGTAGTGAACCGCACAGAGCTGTGATGGTGGGGGGAGTTTCACCACGACAGCCACTTTCTCAGATCCGTAGAGCGGAGTGTTTCAGAGATGAAACTCAAGAAAGCAAAACCTGTTCTAAAAAGGCGATATCGGCTAGCGGAACTTTCTGCCTGGAGTTCCCCCTGTTTCCTTTCTGGGGACCTCTTGGTGTTGCTCTCCAGCATTAGGTAACATGATCATGTCTGTCTGTGCACCTGACAGGCTCAGGGCCGGCCAGCCTCTTTAGTCCTACTTCACTATCAATGTACTTTTAAGCAACTATTGTACACAAGGATTCTTTGGTTACTAAGGACTGAAAATCTGTCTCAAAATCCTTTAGCAAAATGGAAACCCATTGGTCCATGCAACAGGAAGATCCAGAATCAGAGTTAGTATCAGACACAACTGGATTCGGAGCTGAAATAGTGTCACCAGAACGTGGTTATTCCCCATCTCTCTGCCCTTCTCTCCGCCATGCTAGCTTCAAACCCAGGCCTCAGGAGATGGTAAAAGGACAACACTCCCAAGCTTTCTGTCTACCAAAAATTAAGTTAAAGGGAAACACTGTCCTCCCCAGGTACCTTATTGGCTCCAAAAAATCTGATATCTGCTGCCCAACTGATTACTACACCCAAGATAATATAACACCCAGGTTGACTTAAGCCTGGGTCACGTGCTATATTTCAAGTTGCAGGGTTGTATGTGAAACTGTTGTACCTTTGGGCTGAGAGCAGCAGGGAGTGTGGGATTTCCCAAAAGGAAGCAGTGGATGAGTGCTGAATGGCTAAAACGACAAGCAGGAAATCCTTAGTACTTATAATCTATTTACTAACAGAAATGCACCTTGGGAGCTGTACCTTCTCCTCACTGCCCAGGGTCCTCCCCCAAATACTGTGTGACATGATTTTATCTACCCTTACATTCCGCTCCCAGCACCAGCATTATCTAGATCTTCCACCTAGAATTAGATTTTTGACCCTGGAATTGGGGAGGCAGGGTATTTCTAATAAAGCTGACGTTTCTGTTTCAGACACGTGACTGGCAAGGATCTGATCCAGGAACGGTCCTTAGCACAGCTTTGGAAAGCCTGGGCTAGACTATAAATCATGACGTGAAGTTCTAGCTACATCTTGTAACCCCAAGCTCAGTTTCTACCCGTCCAGTGTCCCTTCCTGAGGATCAGAGCAACAGAAAAGCCCAACAGGGAGGACAACCTCGGGCCTAATGGGAGGTCACCTTCCCATGGCACTGCCTCCAGCAGCAATCTGGGGTCAGGCCTCAAAACTCTGTGCTTGGCCCCTCACTCTCTTCTCTTTGCTATATTGCCAAAAAGAGCCTTAAAAGTCATGGAAACATCTCTGGTTCTCTAACTCAAGGGATTGAGGCAACAAAGGTCAGAGAGTTGAGGGTCACATAGGAGCATGTGGAAAGGCAGATATAGTTGGAAGCAAAGATGCTTATCTTCAGTGCAGTTATGTGAGTGGGAGCAGGAAGGGGCAAACGGTACCGAAGGGACATGGCTGGGCTTCTGCTCTCGGGAGGCACTGGAGTGGGGGCATTTGTGAGGAGGCTGAGGAAAGTTTGTCCGGGATGCTTCATCACGTATTTCCATTCATCCAGGAACCTACCACACTTCTGCCACAGGAGATAGGTGGTCCAGGGCATGAATGGGCACACCAAGTTCACTAGTATAGTCTCCAAAGTAAAGGTGGGCGCTGGACTAACAAACAAGCAGACCCACCAATGGGATCAAGAGCAAGCAAGGCAGAGCTAACGGAGGGAGGATTCATTGCCGTAAACAGGCATCCTGGGGCAATGAAAGGAGAAACCCCGTCTCTCCTCCACAAGAAATGACTGTATTCCTCCATTTTGGCAGAATTTCCAGCTTTCACAGGGCCTGACTCTTTGGGGAATCTTGTTTTCTTTGCCCTACAGTGGTTAAAAATAGTTGGGTGAAATGTGACTGGCCGGAGCTTCTTTGACCTCTTTCGGATTTAGCTTTTGGACCAAGTTAAGAGAGTCCATCTAACCCTCAGTTTTTTAAGAACATCACTTGGAGGGAGGCTGGGGTAGGAGATACTCTCTGTAAGGGCAAGCTGAAGGGAATTCCGTTTCTTTAGCTTAAGCAAATAAGAATCACATTTCATGATAGGGGTGGCAGCATGGGGGGGGGGATTTAAAAGTCAGCCAACACAACTGTTATATTATTAAAAAAAGGAATTTCTATTGAGGCTGAATCATAAAAATGATTATAAATAACTGAAAACACTTATTTTTGCCTTTTTCTACATAGCGTGTGGGGATTATACGATGTCTGAATTTCCCTAGTAGCCATAAATAGCCAAACCTGGTTGCTTACTGCTAGCTTATTTTAGCACCAACCAACAAAATCTAACCATGGTTAGATTTTTTTTTTTCTTAATAACAAACAACCTATGATATCTCGTTTGTATTTAGACTTTACCAAACCAAATCAAAACATATGCCGGTTCCTTCTTCACAAATATAATCTCGTCAGTTCCTGACATGGTCTTGTAAGGAAGGATTGTTATTCTCATTTTATAGAAGGGAAATCAGAAGTCTAGAGAGCTTAAATAGCCCTAGCGAGACAGTGGTAGAGACTGCTGTCAGCTCCTGTCATGGAGGCCGTAGATCCTCTGCAGCTAAGCCCTAGAAACGCCTCCCCTCCCCAGCCTTGCTGAGCTTGTGTGGAGGATGCGTGGCTCTGAATAGGATCAAATGGTCCTCATCCTGACAGGGGAGAGATGGTACATCCCAACAAGGTGACTGAGGAGGATTTAGAAATGGGGCTACTCATCAGTTGTGGGCAAGGTAAGGGACACTAACAAGGCAAGATGAGGTCCTCTAGGGCCTGGGAGCCTGAGGGCAAGGCAGAGAGGAAAGAGAGCAAGGACCTGTAGGGGAGTGCCACTCCAGAGACTGTGGCATTAGGTGGAAGGACAGACAAGCAGCAAATAGCCCTGTACAGTGGTGACAAGGGAATGAATTTTCTGAGTTTGGTTCATTCTGTGTCTCTTGTTGGCATCTCCGACTGGACAAGCACAACTGAAGCCAGAAGGCAAGGGTACTCTGTCCACGACACCAGCCGCCTGGAGGGATTGGGATACTGTGCAACGGTGAGAAGCCGGAGAAGGGAACCGAGGGCCAACGGACATGTTCAGAGAACCCTTACCCTAACCCTGAACAGACCTACCATGTAAAGGTTTTTGCTTTGGGGCTCGGAGGCAATTCCTTAAGAGGCAGAGGATGGTTTCTGAGGACTACAAGTCGTTAGGAATCAGCGTAGATTCACCCAGAAAAGAAATGACCTGCCAGGCGCCCCTTGTTAGATTCTGGCTGGAATCCTTAAGCTGGGGCCCCAGGGCACCACCGAAGGAAGCAGAGGAGGACAGTGCGGTCTGGGAGACGATGTAAGCGGAGTGGGTAAGGACTGGCCCTGAGGCTGTTAATAGACTGTGGTATAGGCCCAGACAGGGATCCAGCAGTATCCCCGAGCTCTCTCTCACAGCCTTTCTCCGTGACCTTCCATCTAAGCTTGGGAAGAATAGTCAGGGGCTAGGCTTACCTATTTACTGTTCACTGTGCCTGAGACCCTGGATAACAGAACTGGAATGCCCAGAGATCTTGTAATGTGTGCCCGTGGTGGCCAAAGGAAGCACAATGAATCCAACAGAATTAAATGTACACCTGGAACACCGAGGTTGAAACAAACGGAACTCTCACGTTCAGGGTGGGGGTGCTGTCTCGTAGAGAGTAATCTTGATGGGAGTCAATGTGTACAATTGCCAAGGAAGTGGGTGTGAGCTTAGGTGACATTAATGGAAGGACAATCACAGGTGACATTAATGGAAGGACAGCTAGATTAAGGAAGGCAAGTCTTTTTTTTTTTTTTTTAAACTGGATTCTTTATTGTTTGGTGCTAGCTAGAGTGTATCTACATTTGTGCATGTGTGTGTGTGTGTGTGTGTGTGTGTGTGTGTGTGCATTCATGTGAAGGCTGCGTGTTGTTGCTGTCTTCCTCAATCACTTTCCACCTGATTTTCTGCGACAGGGTCTCTCTCTGAACCCAGCGCTCTGCGATTGGACTAAGCCGGCTCCAGAGGTCCGCACGGTCCTTCCTCACCATGCTGAGGTTCCGCATCTCACCACATCCAGCTTTTTACGTGGCTGTTACAGGTCTGGGCTTGGATCCTTGTGCTTGGGAGGCAACCCCTTTCCTGAGCCACCTCTCCGGCCCCCTGCCTCACTTTTAAAGGAGAAGCCAAAAGGAACTGGATGACACTGGGGATGAGGCATGGGTGAGGGGAGGGAAGCTGAGAGCGGGTTACATGGATGCGGGAGTGATGAATGTGAGGGTGTGAGAGAGAGGCCTTTGGGTGTTTGGAAAGTGGTTACATGGCAGGGCTTTGCCTGTGAGGGGTATGCAGAAAGCATAAAGGCCAGCTGGGTGTCAGTTAAAGGGAGGCTGACTGGATCCTATTCTGTGGACGGTAGAGCGTGTGATGACATGACTCAGATTGTCTTAGGGGTATTGGAGACAAGAGCTGTCAGAGAGGAGACAGTCTCGCCACATGAGCAGGAAGGCCATGAGTCCAGAGGGTCCCTGCCACTCTGTGGGCTTTCCATGTCCAGTCCACTCACGATGCTTGCTTTCTGTACCTCCTTCGTCAGCCCTAGCGAGGGGTGACAGATCACAGCCAGTAATTACTCTTTAATGCTTGGGTCTCTGACACTCAGAGCAGAGCATTTCTCTCCTAAGGGACTTTTGGGAATCTTTGAAAGTGCAGGTTTCCCCAGCACAGAGCAAGATCCTGGTCTTGGGGTGCAGACAGACCTCTTAACCACCTTTGACTGCAATCCCAGACAGGTACCTTGCGCTGAGTGAGCATCGTTAGCTCCTAGGGAGACTGCGGGCCTTCTGTCCCAGGGAGCTTATGTGCTCATCTGTTTTCTGTGCTGTGACATGGGAATAATGGCCACAGCATGTTGTAAGGAATGTGTGAGTTGATTATGTAGGACTCCTATGGCCAAGTCATAACAGCACTCTTTCCATCCATTCATGGAACTCAGAGTGATGGCCGTATCTGTGAAATCTTGGGTACCAGGTACACATGCGGGCCTCTGTGTGAAATGAGCACACTTCTTTCCTTAAAAGTCGCTGCACACCAGACCTGCTGGGCAGTTCTTCCAGAATGCATGCTCCTCATGGATAGCCGTCAGCAATGCTCCTGCATCCACACAGAACTTCCCCTTGGATACTCTAGAGAGTCCACTGTGTGTTGGACACGTTACATACAGCGCCGTGGCAGTAGCGGTGGCTGAATGGAAGGAGGCTGGCTAGGGGCTGCCTTCTTCCTGAGGTCCTAGGTTCTGACTTTGTGGAATTGTCAATGTCCTAAGGCTTCAATGAGAAGCCTTCCAGTTTCAGAAATCCAGCTAACCTGCAACCCATGGCTGTCCTTATCTCTTTCCCAAGGTTTCAGCCTCACACGGCCTCCGAGGGGAAGCCTGGTGGCTCTTCTCCCTGGACATTCTGTGCCACACAGCCAATCCTGTCACAGTGGGCTCCTGTCTTGCTCCGTCTCCCAACCACAGATGTAATCACATGCTAGAGGCCTGAGACAAGTTTCTGCTCTGGACCCACCTGAATATTTATTTCCATTTTGAGGAAAGAGTGGACGCCCAATAAAAGCTTGCTGTTTAGTCTTTCAACCTTGTCACAAATCCCTCTGTGAAGCCAGGAAGAGTAAACACCAAGTTAACATGTGTTCAACTGACAGGCCACATTGTGCAACTATTTATGATCCACAAACCAAAGCTACCCGCAGGCCCCCCTCATGTGGCCGCCACGGTGTTTTGGTTTTTGTGATTGCAAATATCATTAAAACCAGGAGATTTTATGAGAGACTATGGATTTCTGGGCTCTCTTTTAAAAATCCCAACAGGGTGAGATATGATTTACCCCTATAGATGGGCTTATTTTCTTCCTGTCACACAGGTCTGCTATCTGCACTGCTTTGGGCTCCTGATAGCTCCCGTAGGCACCTGAGCTTGCAGCCCTCGGTTTGTTAGCTTAAAAGCTTGTGACTTCAACAGGAATCTTGGGAAACACTGAATCTGTAGACATTTGACTTCCCTGGTTTATTTCCTGACTTACCGGAGCTTACGCTCTTTCAGCTTCCTCCAGCCCAAGATTCTCTTTCCTGGGGTACAACCAAAGTCTATCAGGAAAGCCCACTGTGCGGGCCACGCCCCCTACTGGTCTTCCTGGTGGTTCTTCAAGGTACCCTGGGAACCCCGCCCAGCTTTAGGGGGCCAAGTTAGGCAGGTGAGCCTCAGCAGGGCTTTATTCCAGGCTAATTCAGAGGCCTCAGTAGTTTCCAGGCACTGTGGGGGAGGGGGGCTGTCTGGAGCGATCACTTTTCTCCTGAGCCTCCGTTCAGGGTAGTGACTGTGTGCTTGGCCTACTGCAGCAACTGTGAGCTTGCACTGTCAGGGCAGGAGGGACCCTGCTGAGGCCCTGCTTCCTGCCCTCTGCAGGGGCAGATTTCAAAGCTCTCCCTTCACTCCTTCTTCGCCTGCCCGCCTCCCACACTCCTTTCCTCCCCAACATTCCTTGTTTCTTGTTTATATTGCAGAAAACATCTGTGAGAGTAAATGACCGAGATGAAAGATCTTGGCAAAGGGTTATTTTTCTTTGCTTGGCTTCAAGGGGCCAGATGAAGACTTCAGCCTCACTGTGCCATTCTCCGCCTGCCCCCCCCCCCCCAGCTCCTGGCCCCAGAGAGAGAAAACTAGATCTGAATGAAGATAGACCAGAAGGTGGCCCAGCCAGGCTCCCCCGGCAGGGAGGTTGCTTTTCCAGTAAAGTTGCTGGCCTTGGGGAAAGTAAATCCCTGTGTGTTTCCCCAGATGGTGTGTGTGTGTGTGTGTGTGTGTGTGTGTGTGTGTGTTTCCTGCCTACTCTGTCCCACACTGCTCCTTACTGTTCTGGGCTTGCTGGCCTAATTCTGGGGCAAAGCCCCCTCTCCCTCACACCTTTCCTCTCTCTTGCCTTTCTCGTGGGCGGTTGTGTAGCTCAGGGAATGGCCCCCTAGGCGTTGCGTCCTCCCTTCCAAACAGTTGTGTAGTTTTATCCAAGCTGCCGACTTCTCTGGTTCTTAGTTTCTCGGCCTGTGAGGTGGGGATAATGGTGTCTGTTTCATAGAGTTGTCCTAAGGCAGAAACAGTGAAGAGCAAGGCAAGTTCTGCCTCCAAACTGGTGCTGAGTGCGCGTCAATGATGGTGGTAGTGGTGGCGGTGGCCTCATGGGGGTGTGCTGAAGGAGGGACAAAGCTCTAGGTAGATTTCTGAACCTGGAGCTTCCCCTCCATCGACAGAGCTGAGCCCTTCCCCTCTCCTTGTAGAGGGACTATGCCACGGTGCTGAGTGGTGGTGTCCATGTCCCGGGAGATGAAGGAGCGGTGCTGGAAACCAAGCTTCCTCATTCTTGGCACCCTGGGCAGTGCTCTGCTCTGTCTGTTGGGTTTTCTGGAACTCACCAACTCTTCTGCCTGGTCACATTCTCAAAACGAGGCCCTCATGATCCAGGTCCTCATCACCATCACGATGTATGACCCTTGTCATAGTCCTGAGGGTGCTGGCTGGCTGGGGCTGACTTCCTTGGCCCAGAGTTTTAGTTCCGGCAGCTACTGCTTACCTCTGAGAGGGCTGCAAAACAGGGGATGTGCCTGTCTTAGTAGCCCAGGGAGTGGCCAGCTGATTAGGCCAGACCCTCTCTCCTCTGTCATGGTGTCCGGTACTTCTCAGAAAGGCCAGGGCTAGGTCTTAGGAGTGTGTTAGTGCCTGGGACCATGGGGGGTGGGGGTGGGGAGAAGTGGTTTGTCCTTTGGGAAGATAACAAGTCGAATCTCTCCAGGGCGGGACACAGGACAGATGAGCTTTGACTCAGGCAGAGGTAGAGAAAAGAAAAACTGCACAGGAGCAGCAGTTCAGGTATAAGGCAGATGGACACTGAGAAGCAAGGCCAGGGGACTTCCTTCAGCCATATCACTGTCTGGCGTGGGGCTGTCAGGGTCACCAACTGGGGGTGGAGGGGGGAGCACAGAACAGAGTCCTCCTACCAGACAGCTTATCCTTCAGCTTCTGGGCTTGTCTATCAAATCATCGATGTACTGGAGAATGTGGCTTTTCCTGAGTATGGCTTGCTTGCAGTGAAGGCCAGGCAAAGCATGGCATCCGGAACCCCCAGGCCGACTCGGCAGGGGACGTGCCTGATGGAAGCAGTGCTGGAGTCTAGGAGCTTAAGCGGCCATCAGCCCAACCCCCCTCATGCTTCCTTAGAGTTATTCACGGAGACCCAAGAGATCAAGCCATGCGTCCTAATCACACACACAGTGACAAGCACACAGGGCGAAGTCAGGATTTGAACCTGAGTCCTTTGTGGCCTCAGATCCTCAGGGACCCTTTTCTACTAAGCTTGCGCTGTCCTGTCAGTTGTCACCAGCCACATGTGGCTCTTTAAACCTACTAAATGAAACAAAAAGTGTGTGTGTGTGTGTGTGTGTGTGTGTGTGTTTTGTCACTAACTATATCTCACTGCTCTGTAGCACCTGCAGCCTGTGGCTGTCCATGCTCGGTGCAGCGTGGAACAGTCCATCTTCACAGAAAAGTGCCATTGGCGTGGTGACTAGATTGTAGTGAGGCGGGAGCTTGTTTTAACTTGCTGACTAAACCCTTTCATTCAGCTGCAAATTCATCTAGCTGCCAAACCCCTATAGTCCCACCCCCACTTTCCTAAGTCCACCCCAAGATGAGGGGGTGATCATTTACAGTGTTTTGTGAATGGGAGCAATGGAAAGAAAGGCAAGTAACTCACTGAGGCTGGGATCCAGCACCTCAGGCCAGCCTCCTTTGCCTCAAGGTATCTTCCTAGCTGTGTCTGTACAGAATCAAAGCCCAGCTGGTCCTCTTAGGGCTCAGAGGGTCTTCGGGGGTCTAACTCTCTCTCCTACCCAGGCCGACCCAAAGGTCACCCTGCCCGTCTGTTGCCTCCTTTCAATCACGCAGCCTTTTGAATGGGAGACTGTGAGTGAGCTTTGTGCAAGAGCGCAGGAGAAAAGGGCTCTGTGTGGCAGCCAGGAGAAGCTCTGAAGCCCACATAGAGGCCAGCTCTGTGCAGTACTGCCCAGGCAGGCTGGGCCAGGAGGAGTGGCCAAGTTCATCAGCACATCAACCTCCCTGTTCTGATCCTAGTTCCTGTGGGATGGTCCTCAATCCTTAGGCACCCCCAGAGAGAGGAAAGACGAGAGGAATGTGGGAGTAAGATACAGGCTTTCTGGTCTGCCAAGGGATGATGTCCACAGGATCTGACTCAAATCTCGAAGCCGTCCTGGAAGCTAGGCGTGTCGCTTCCAACCATCCACACTGCCAAGCTGAGGTGAAGAAGGAACACGAAGAAACCTGGCCCAGGCTGCTCAACTAGATGCTCAGTGTGGAAGAAACTGCCTGCAGCAAGATGAGCAGGTCACAGGAGGAAGAGTGCTCAGGTGTGGTTTTACTGGGCCTGAATCCTCTCCGTGCTAGGGATGTTTGCCCATTCCTTCGGATTCTTTATCCATCTGGGCAGGGACTCTGTTCTTGCTGATCTCTAGCACTTGAAATTAGGTCTGGCTTTTGGAAAAATCCATTCGCTGGTTGATAAATGATTGGGGTTGGATGTGGGTAGAATGGAAAAGATGGTGGTGTCACTTGGCCCCTGCCTGTCGTGAGGTAGTGACTTGCCTCAGGAAAGAAAGAAAGAAAGAGAGAAAGAGAGAAAGAGAAAGAAAGAAAGAAAGAAAGAAAGAAAGAGAGAGAGAAAGAAAGAGAGAAAGAAAGAAAGAAAGAAAGAAAGAGAAAGAGAGAAAGAAAAGAAAGAAAGGAAGGAAGGAAGGAAGGAAGGAAGGAAGGAAGAAAGAAAGAAAGAAAGAAAGAAAGAAAGAAAGAAAAAAGCCTCTACAGTGAAACAGTAGAGGCTTGGGAAGTCTGGTTCTATGTTTTCCATCAGCCTGCAGGGGCAGAAAGAAATAAAGCCACCGACTGGTGGGATGGGACCCAGGTTTCTTTCTGCATCCTTGGCCTTGGTTGTTGGGAGCCCAGTTCATTAGTGATTTCTGGCGTGGGCTGGAGTGCCTCTGGTGGGCTGAGGCTGGGCAGAGACTGTAAATAAAGAACCGCAAGTGAGAGGGGACCTGGCCAGGATGCAGGAGATCTGACCAGCCCCCCACCCCACCCCTTGCCTGCCCTCTTCTCCAACCTGCACAGGTTTGCAATTCATCCGCCGTCCTCACATGCTGTTCCTGCTATCAGATGGTGGAAATGGAGATTGGTCTCGAAGAAAGAAAGAAGGAGCTTTCTTCCCCCTTCCTCGTCTATTTGAGCCCCCCTTCCCTCCCCCATCACCATGTGTTCCGCAAACCTGGGACCGGTCCAAGTCCTAAATGTGTTGGAAAGTGTATCCCTGAGCAGCTGTGAACCTGCAGTGGCCCGGGGTGAATGAGAAACCAAGAGATAGACCCCTAACAATGCAGCCTCTGTTCTTGCGTGGAGAGCAAGATCACAATCAACATCACACACACACACACACACACACACACACACACACACACACACACACACACCTTGCCTTCTCCTGCCATCGCCATCTACCCATATTGTCCATGCAAGCATTTCCTAGAGGAGCCTTGGCCAGTCTCTATCTGTGCAGCTTCTTCCCTGGCCTCCTCCTCCTCTTTCACTTTCACTTAGCTCCGAAGACTTGGGTGAGGGTGGGGGTGGGAGTTAGGGAGCTGAAAGGCAGGGCTAAGGACTTGCCTGCAGCCAAATGGAGTAGCTTTGTCTCCTGACTTCCCACTGAGTTTGGGGAGCCTGAAAGACAGTTGGGATGCCCAGCCAAGGAGGCTTCGCTGGAGCCTGAGAAGGTTTTGGAAAGCCTATTTTTGCAGGAAGCAGACATCCTGGAGGGGGGAAAAAAAAACCTTGCAGGCAAGTTTTGAAGCAGGCCTGGCTGTGGAGTTGGCAGCCGCTCAAGGCCGCGGTGGAGTCAGGGGGCCTTTCCACCAGGCCTGATTACAACCACTCATGAGCCTTGCCAACTGCAGGCATTGCATGCCAAGTCCCCATGGGGGTCTGAACCACCCACCTACCACATCTTTCTAGGCTGGGAGCAGGAGCTCTCTTCTATCACAAGTATGTAAACTGAGGCTCAGAACTATCTGACTGCTAGGGGCTGGCAACCACAAGGCTAGTAGCCTGGTTCTTTAAGTTCCTCGTGGGTGGGTTCTGCCGCCCCAGTGCCCTCCATGAACCTGACTGTAAAGCAAGCAGGAGGTGAGATGAGTGTCAACACTCCCTAGTTAGAAATTGTCTCAGAGTCTGCCCTTCCTAGATAAGGGGGCACAGCCCAGACTCTAGAACAAGATCTTAGGGTGAAGGCTAGCCCCCAAGATTCTATCAATTCCAAGGTACTGGGTTCTCTTCCTGCTTTATTCTTCTCTCTTTCCTCATACTCACTGGGCCTGAGTTCTATGATTCTTGTCTCCAAGCCATCCCTCAAATACTATCCCCAACGGCCTCAACTCAAGCCCATATGGCTTCTTTCCAAATGGTCTCTTCCTATTCCCCACCTGCATGCCCACAGATCAAAACCACACATTCTTCACGGCCCTCAGCTTAAGAGTATTTCTTACCCTTGGAATTGCAGAAGCACCCTGGTCATACAAGGCTAACCCTAGTTCATCCTTTTTTTTTTTTTTTTATCAGATGGCCCATGTCAGGTAGCTGATCCGTTCTGTGACACCCCAGTGCCTCTGTTGACGCTGTTCCTTCCACTTGGAAAATTCTCCCTCTAACACTGTTCGCTATGTGGGAAACATGTCTCCATCTTTCAGAATGTGACTCAAATGCCTCAGCCCCCTGGGGCCACCATCCAGCCTCTGCTGTTTACACCAGGGAGGGGCTAGTGGCTCCCGCCCCGTGGTGATTTTGCCTTTAACCATATGTGTAGACTTTCGGCCATCACAACTTGAATGTGTATTGTTGGCATCTAGGAACTAGAGGCCAGGGATGCTGCTGAACTTACCCAACACAGGGGGCAGTCTCTCCCGGAAGTATGTGACCCCAGACGCTAATTATGCCGAGCCCTGGAATAGCCTTCTTGTCTCTTGGATCCCTGTTGGTACCTTTTGATACCCAATGTTTGCCCTAAAGAGGTGTCCAATAATTATTTGTGTAATAAATAACTACTGACTTAGTAGTTATATTCTCTCATGGTAGGACTGGTTCTCTTTGGGACCATCAAATTAGGTCATAAGTTGATTGTTGTTCACAAGCACATTGAAAAGGATGGAATAAAATATGCACGTGCAGCGAATGCTTTGCTTTTAGGGTAGAGAAAGATCAACATAGCATTAGAGTATAGCTCAAGTTGGGTGTGAACGCATATCACTTCTTTTTAAAGTAGGGGCCTCCGATAGAGCTTCAGGGAAATCGCTTCCATACATTCATGCAGAACCAAACCCTTATCAGCCTAGAGGGAGCAAAGGCCCAGTTCCACGTTCTACATGAGATATGGCCAACCTTGGAGGCTGTACAGAGAGAATCGTGAAAACGATTAAAGTTTGGACACCTCTTCTGATGAAGAAAGGCTGAAGGGATTGATGTTACTTAACCCAAAGGAAGTGGTGGTTTCAAGTGTGCTCCAACCTCTGTCATCCAGGAACAAGGCTGTCAAGTGTGGAGAGCCATCAGACACTCTTTGGCACCAAGGACTCAAGAGGCCGAAGTAGACAAGAGGATCCACCAGCTTATGGAGTTGAGCACACATTGGAAAAATTGATTGGCATGGGTCCTCGAGGGACCCCCATGTCTCTTTCCTCTTCCCTAGATCACATCCCTATCCTGCTGCTTGCACCATTGGAGGGCTGGGGCTTTGGATCTTGATCCTAGAACTTTCCTTTAAACTGGAAAGGCAGGAAAGACTAATGATTCTGGGAGGCAGAAGGGAAGAGTATCAGGGAGAAGAGGGAAAAAAAAGGTGAGACAGAGGAGGAAAGAAAGCCAGAGCAAAGAGGCAGCTGGATCCGCATCAGGAAAATGTCGAGGCTGGCTGGCGAGCCAGCATCTGGAAAACAGACTGGGGGCTATATTTAGACTGCCATGACTTGCAATAATTTGTGTGAAGGGGGAAAGAGGGAAATGTGAAGTTGGCGTTGTCGTTTTGGGGGAGGGAATGAGTTATAAGAAAGGAACGGCTGGAGGGGCAAGTTGTACATGAGCCCTTGGCCCCTGGCCTCTAGGAGAGGGTTGTTTGAGCATCGCAGCCTGTCAGGAGTGAAGGATGGTGTTTACTGAGCCTAATCCAGCTCATACCCCAGCCCCAGACGTGCCCCGTGCTCCCCACCAAGAATGTGGGGTGCATTCCTGGGCATGCCAGGCAGCTCCTCTCCCCCAGCACCCAGATGCTTCCGGGATGGTGTGTGGTGCTCCACACAGGAAGGGCCAGGCAGGGCTCTGGGTGGGGGTCTCACTTGAACAGTGCTTTGTAAATTCTAGGAATGTGTATACATCGCAGAGGCCTTTCTCCAACTGGATTATAAATAGAGGATTAGTTCAAAGGCAGGCAGCTTTTTAAAGAGAGGGTGCCAAGCAAAGCCTGCAAACCAAATACAGTAAAACCTTCCTAATCCCCTGTTGGTTGATTCCAAATAGCATATAAGTCAAAGTCACAGCATTTTCCTGGCTGACGAGGTGCATAGCTGTCCTTTTGGAAGTGTCTTAGGGAGTCTGCATAAAGCAACGGGGAGACTTTAGTTATCCACGACAGTGCACACCACTTCAGGTGGCAGAATTTTTAGTTAGCCGGAAGTTTGTCCTTGGGAACAGCATGCTTTCAAAACGCAGTCATTTTGCATCAAAGCTTTTCTTTTAAAAAGTGTCCTACATGTACTAGATTTTAGTATAGAGTATGCTGGGATTTTGTTCTGTTTTGACCCTTACTATGTTGCTCAGGCTGATAGAGGACCTATAAACTTCAGCCAGCCATCCTCCTACCTTAACTTCCTGAGCAGACGGGCATCATAGACACGATATCCATGATGAGTAGGTATGTGCCGTCATATCCAGCTGGAATGTTTTAATTTTAATTTAATATTTAACAATTCTGCTTATGGTCATTTTAATAATTACTGGTCAACATACTACTATTTCACTCATACCCAAACATTCAGATAAGTCAATTTGTGTTCTTTATGGGATTTATGGGTCTTTCTATATTAAAAATATTTATTTAAGAGCCAGGTGGTGGTGGTGCAAGCCTTTAGTCCCAGCACGTGGGAGACAGTGGCAGGCAGAGTTCTGTGACTTTGAGGCCAGCCTGGTCTACAATGCAAGCTCCAGGACAGCCAGGGCTGTTCCACAGAGATACCCTGTCTCAAAAACAAAACAAGAGTATTTACTTAACTTTTAATTATATGTATATGTGTGTGTCTGTGCGAGGATGTGTTCATAGGAGTGTGGGTTCCAGTGAAGGCCAGAAGCGTCAGGTTCCCCCAAAGCTGGAGTTACAGGCAGTAGTGGCCTGCCCAGTGTTGGTGCACAAAACTGGACTTTATTTCTTTTTAAAAACTGTTTTCTTAATCTGTTCTTCTGCAAGCCAGCAGTTAACCTTTCCCTTGATGTCAAAGAAAATGTTATATCACCTGCAGCAAACTCTCAACCCATTCTTTTCCAGTCTAATTTGCTTCCTTTAGTCTGCTCTGGATTGGGAAACCGTCTATGCAAGCTTCTTAAACTTCTGTGTGAGCAAAAAGGTGCCGAGACATCAAGAGCAAGGAACCCAGACTTCCCTACTCCACAGGGCTCACCTAGTTGGTCTCAAAGGGCTGTAGACCATTCATCCCCCCAGGGACACAGCTTCTTTGGCTGTGTGACTCTTTAAACACTTTAGTATGAGCTGGGCTGGATATATTTGGCTGCTTAGACACCTCTTGGCTCGCCTCCAAGCTCTGGTCTGATTTTAGATAGTGAGGTATGTGGAGAGCTGTGTTCTGGATAGAGGAAACTTTCTTCTGACCTTAAGTCTCTAGTCATCAAAGCCTTGAATCTGAAATCATTGAGGAATTTTTTCTTTTTCTTCTTCTTCTCCTAAACTTAATCATGACAGTGGTAAAGGTTGTAAGCTGGCTCAGAAGGAAAGATAGAAACTGGATAGTCAAGATAGAAGAACAGAGGCTAGACCAGTGCACAGAGGCCTACAGGAGACTGGGTTTTGGTGTTCTCTGATAAGTAATGGTTAGAACAAGTGCTTTATATAGTCAACCAGCCAACCTCCCATCAGCAAAGACCGGACATTTTTGATGGAGAAATTTGACTAGGAAGAGGGAAATGGTTATATTCTATACCAGCGCTTCTCAGCCTTCCTAATGGTGTGACATGTTAATACAGTTCCTCATGTTGTGACCACCCTCCCATCCCCAGCCGGAAAATTGTGTTCATTGCTACTTCATAACTGTAATTTTTTCCACTGTTATGGATCATAAGGTAGGTATTTGATACGCAGCATATCTGACATGCGGGGGTAGGGGTGGGGGACACACAGCAGAAGGGTCGAGACCCCCAGGCTGAGCACCACTGCCCCCTACACTCCAAGGCTAGGAAACAAAGAAGTGATTCTCAGAAGCCCCACAGTCCAGCCCCAGCCTGAGGCAGCTTCATCTACACGCCTCAGAGAGACAGGAATCTCACAGGACTTCAGAAGTTGTTCTGAGAGCGTGCTCCTGTCTCAAAGGTACTTTGTTCTCACGAGGTGCCATGTTAAGACATTGGCCTCTTTGCTGAAGGTGTCTGTCATGGCCAGGCTGCTCACATACTGACCCAACCTGTTCACAGTCATGACCTCGGGCACATGCCTCCCCTCCCTTCTTCGCATATGTCTGGGTCAGGATACCTGAGGCTGACCGGTTTGTTGGTTAGCTGGCAATCATCAGTGACTGATGTGCCTTGACACTGAAAACTAAGCTAGGGTGAATGAATATGCTGAGGGGAATCTAGTGGAAATGGAAAGAATGGGCCAATGAGCCCCAGACACAGCAACGAGGAAGGCATGCAGAAGATGGAGTGGGGTCTGTCTGGAAGCCGACCTTCTAAGAAGTGGTAACTGGCAGGGAGGCACAAAGAAAGGAGAACAGAGCAGAGGTTTAGTGAGGGACCTTTCGAGAGCAAGAGCTGAGCCCCCTGCAGCTTGTCCTTTCCTCTGAGTCCTGCTTATACTCATGTTCCTAGCCTTGAAAGACATAAGAGTTGGCTTGAGTGGGTCTCTGTTCTACCTCTGCAAAACAATCATGTTTTCTGCGTAGCGGTTGCTGTAACCTCGGAACTCAAATCCAGATCTATCCAGATATGTCTTTCTCTAGCCTAAGGAGTTATTTCACCAGCATTTTTCTCCAAGGGCCTTCTTATGGAGGCTTTAATCCTTAGGCTGTTGTTCTCTGATCTAAAGGTCCAGAGCCTTCATGCTCCACTGTGAGGCCTGGTGCCGGGGCTGCCCCTGGAGACTGCCAGGGCTCACTTTGGTGCACAGTTTCCTGGTCATCAATCCTAGGACTGTGCTCTGCTTGGTTTTCTAATGACAAGAGCTGCCTGCTGACTGACACACAGATCTGCTTCTTCCATAACCTGATCTCTCCCATAGGGGCCCCCGCTGTCAGCAAATGTCAATGCCGGCAGGGGCCTGGCCGACAGCTAGCCCAACCCTGTCATGTTAGCAATGAGGAACCTGAGTTTTCATAACTCATTCAAGGTTAGACAAAGCTGAATAACTTGTCCAGCACCCTGCCTTTCTCCCTCTGAATGCTCTTTGCCATGTTTCGGCTTAATCTCAGTAATTTAAAGTGGTTTTCTGACCTCAGAGGGGCAATTTGCATAGGGCATATTGAAATTCAAACACTTATTGAAGATTTTCTATGGCTGATAGACATCACTATGTGAGCTCAGAAAGCTGAGGCAGAAGACTGCTTGAGTCCAGAATTTTTTGGGAATCAGTCTGGAAAGCATAGGTAGGCCTAATCTCTTAAAACAAAACAGAAGTAATGTGCAGTTACTCCACAGAATTTTGAGTATGCTCCAGGTTGAATGAAGCCACAAGTATTTTGTTAAATATACAAGTGAATCCCAGTGTATAGTTCCTGTATAGATAACTCATCTTACAGTTACCATAATAAGGCTTGGAGAGACTAAATGATATAAATAAGGTCATAAATAAAAGAAAATAAAATTTTCCTTCATCTTCCTTTTCCTCCTCCTCCTCCTCTTTTTCTTCTTCTTCTGAGACAGGGGTTTCTCTGTGTAGGCCTGGCCTTCCTGGAACTCACTCTGTAGACCAGGCTGGCCTCAAACTCACAGAGATCCACCTGCCTTTGCCACTCAAATGTTGAGATTAAAGGCATGCACCACCATGGCCAGCTTGGTTTTTTGTTTGTTTTTGTTTTGTTTTAATGTGTAAGAGTAAAGAGGTCCAATGCATCAATGAAAGGGGGAGGGTTTTATTTGAACAAAGCTGAGACATATTAGAGATTTGAAGGGAAAGGTGAATTTAGAATCTTACTGTCTACCATTTCCAGAGAAACCTCGCAGGGTTTGATAAGTTAAATTCAAAACAAATTAAAAAGGGGCTAGGGGAGAAGATGGCTCAACAGTTAAGAGCAATGGCTGCTCTTTCAAAGAACTCAGGTTCAATTCCCAGCACCCACATGGCAGCTCACAACTGTCTGTAACTCCATTTCCAGGAGATCTGACACCCTCACCCAGTCATACATGCAGGCAAAACATCAATGCACATAAAATGAAAATATTTTTTAAAAAAGACTCTCAAAGAAAATATAAATGAATGGCATGCTAATCTCTAACAAAAGGATCTCAGGCTAAAAACAATGGGAGCAATAATGAAAGACATAGGATTGAGTACATAAAATATTTAAATGGCTTTACTTTGAAAAGACAATGTCAACCAAATTAAAACGCAAGATTTAAAAAAAAAATCTTGGAGAAATAGAGGCACAGGAAGAATATTCTCTCAAGGTTCTTACAGAGAGCTATGAAGCTGGCCTAGTTAAGTAATTGCTTCACAGCCATGGGGGAATGGGTTCAAATCCCCGGCACCCATGTAAAAAGCCAGGCGCTGTGGCATCTGTGAGGAGGCAGAGGCAGCAGCTTCCTGGTTAGCCAGTCCATCCATCAGTGAAATCTGCTCCAGGCCTTATCTCAAAAAAAAAAAAAAAAAAAAAGGTGGGAGCATTAGCAGAAGACTCTTTCTGTTGATCTCTAACAGCACGCGCACACACACACACACACACACACACACACCTGCACTCACATGTGCACACACCCACACGAACACATGTGCACATGCAAACACACAAGAGTTCAGATGATTTGACAAAGAAGACAAAAAGGCCAAAGGATAGAAACGTAGCATCCTAAATGGAGACACAAAAGGCTATTGGCGATAATTCAAGTGGCCATTTCCCACTTACCATGAAAAAAAAATAAAGCATTGCTTATTAAGTTTTTTACATTTATTTAATTTGCAAGTGTGTGTGTACGTGAGCCATAGTCCATGTGTGGAGGTCAGAGGCCAAGTTATGGAAGTTGGTTCTTTCCTTCCTTCGCAGCACCACAGAGCCATCTTTCTGTCCCCTTTGTTTATTTTTAGAAGGAGTAATTGGACGTTGCCACTCTTGTGGGAATTTTGGCGTTTTCATTTGCTGTTGGAAGAGAAGACTGGCCCCACTCTTCTGAGCACATTGCTCTCGGCCATATGTGCAGAGAACCTTGAAGATGGTCATCAGTCTCGACTCTCTTCTGGGAGCCTGTGATGTGGTCCTCAGAGTTAGCAAATAAAAGATAAAGTTCCCAGTTAAATTTGAATTACATACATACAATGAATACTGTTCTTGTTTTTTTTAAATGTGAAATTGACTCCAGGCAATGTTTTGGGGAATAGTTATGACAAGAAATTTTACATTGTTTATCTGAAATTCAAATTTAGCTGGGCATTCTGTGTTTTATCTGGCAACCCTTGTGTTAAAATTTTAATACTGGGTATTTCTAGAAATGGCTCAGTGTTTAAAAGATGCTTGCTGCTCTTGCAGAGGGCGAGAGTTCAGTTCCCAGCACCCACGGTTGGCAGGCCACAACGGTCTGTAACTCCAGCTTTAAGAGATCCAGTGCCTTCTAGAATGCAGCAAAGACTTACGCACAAATCTTTGTGGGAGTTTCCATTTTTGTTTTTGAGATAGAGTCTTAGCATATAACTCAAGGCAGCCTTTAGCCCATTTTCCTCCTGCCTCAGCCTCTAAAGTGATGTGATTGCAGGTTTAATGTTAAAACACACACACACACACACACACACACGAATGCAAACCATTGAGAGAGCCATGTAGTTTTCTCGGACCACAAAATGGAAGCAGGAATCAATAGCAGAAAAGTAACCAGGAAATACTTAAACGTTTGAGGATTAAATAGCCCACTGCAAAGAAGACCAGAGTCAAAAGAAAAATTCCAAGAGAAATTTAAAATACTCTGAACTAAGAAAAAATGGAAATCTAACTTGTCACAATTTGTGGGTTAAAACTGTTCAACTTCCTAAAAGATATAACAAGGCAACACTCATACAGGAAGACATATGTTAACTGATAGACAGGTAGCTATTTGGCATGTTATTATTATATTATATTATATTATATTATATTATAATTAAATCAATAATTAATAATCTTTCAAAACAGAGAGCAAAACAGGTTCATGATGGTCCAATGGTAAATTTAACCAGATATTTAAAAAAGAAATTACACTAATTCTTTACATTAATTTTTAGGAGGTGGGAGGAAAGGGGAGTTATCTTTCCTAAGAAATTCTGTGATGCCAATGTCACCTGAAACCAGACAATGACACAGGGAAAAGAGATGGATTATTTCCCATGGACGTAGGTTCTGAAGTTTTCAGTGCCATCTTATCAAACCAAACCCAACAATATAAAAAAACGATTTACATATTAAAATTCAGTGAGATGTCTCCCAGCAATGCAGAGCTGCTCAACATTTGAAAAGTAATCAAAGTAAAACCATCACTTCTTCAAGTCAAGAAAAAATAAAAACCACATGATCATATCAACAGCTGACAAAGAACATTTGACAAAATCCAGCACTTGGAGGTATCTTAGCTCGTAGAGTGCTTGCCCTGTGTTCACAAAGTCCAGGGTTCCTAGCAGGGTTTACAGCAGCCATAAAAACAAGCCATGGTGGAACACTGTAATCCGGGCACTTGGGAGGCAGAAGCAGGAGGATCAGAAGTTCAAGGTAATTCTTGACTGTAGCAAGGTTGAATTCTGTCTGGGATAAACAAGACACCCTCAACCAGCCAACCAAGTAACCAACTAACCATTTAACAAGCAAACAATCTAATGCCTTACAATTCAGTAAATTAGGAGGGGTATTTCCTCACCTTGAAAAGGTAGTCACTAAAAGCCATACAGTTAACATCTTACTCAAAGCCTTCTAACCAAGAGAAGGAACAAAAAAAATGCCCCAGCCCACTGCTTTTCAATGCTGTCCTAGAAGTCATAGGGGATGTAATAAGACAAGAAAAGGAAATAGAACGCATGCAGATTGAGAAGGAAGAAATAAACTTATTTTTCATTGCAGGTGACATGATTGCTTGTAGAGAGAATCCAGTCGGATTGGTAAGGAACTAGAACCTACAAAGGATTACAAGGCTACAGGATACAAGGTTAACACAAAATTAGCAGCCGCCTTCCTATATCCCAGCGATGAACAAGAGGATTTGAAGTCAACCCCATTAGCGTAGGGTTGGCATGTTGCATGCACAGACACATAGGAGGCGTGATTGTAGTCATTTTGGGGGCTAGATATAATCAGTGTCATCGGACTAATAAATACATGCACTTTGATCATCTCTGCCATGAGACAAAAGGACACGGGCTGAGCTCTGAGGACGTGTTCTCGTCCCAGAAATGGAGGTAAGGGCTGTCCCTATGTGTCTATAGACTTAGGGGGCGGAAGAGTCAGGGAAAGGAAGCAACCGTAAGGGGCAGAGCGAAAACACAACAGTGACGCAGAAAGTCCCATGTTTCTTCTCAAGGGTATATCCTCACTTTCCTCACTCTGTTCCCTAGGCTCTACCACTTCTGGTGTTTTGTTTGTTTGGTTTTGTTGTTTTCTATTCTAGTCTATATGATAGTTGAGACAGGGTCTCAGGTAGCCAAGGCTGGCCTTGAACTTCTGATCCTCCTGTCTCAACCTCCTGAATGCCGTGGAATCACAGGGAAGGGCCGCCTTACTTCTTATGTTGTGCTAGAGATCCAACCTGGGACTCATGAGTGCTAGGGAAGCATTCTGCTAACAGAGCTACATCCCAGCCCTAGTCACCACCTCTTGAACCCCCCCCCCCCCCCGTCTCCCAATAATGCAATGGACAGGGACATTTTCCCTTGGTTCTGGTTGGGCAGTTGTCCCTCATTTCGTTTCAAACCTAGGCATGTTTGTCTCAAAGTGTCCTCCAATGCCTTTGTCTCAGAGCAGGCTGTCTTACCTCTGTGACAACGAGGGAAGAGAACAGCAAAACGGGCCAAGACGCCAACACCGTGTCCTTGAAAGCAGCTAGAAGGCAGGTCATTTCCAACAGAGGTCTCCCTTGTTTATTCCACGATGTAGAAAGTGCCTGCAGTGGGGAGGGGGAAGCAGCTCATCCATGGAGAGAAAGCCAAGTTGAGAACTCCAGCTGACTGCCTCAGCTTCCCCAGACGGCCAGTTTCTGTTGGATGCTTTGAGTGCCTGACTGGATTTGGTGGTATCACCTCTATCTGTTACTATTTGTTCTTTCACCACTGCTGTACCCCGGGGCTCTCTCTATCATGGGCTTCAGTTAATTGCCTCAGTGGGGTTTCCTTAGCTGATTCCTGCTAGATGTTTTAAACACATGATCTTAGAGATGGTCTCTCTCTTCTTTCTCTCTCCCCTCTTTTACTTTGCTCATTATATTCCTAACAGACACAGTCATTCACAGCCTCAAGGGTGTTCTGTACTCTCTGGGCAGTACAGAACGGCCAGGGCCCAAGCCTTCAACATGTGATTCTTTGGGAAATTTCCATGTCTAAACTGCAGCGCCCTTCAACCGAGCCCCCACTGCTGGTGGTTGAGGCTGTGTGAGTCTTCCCGTGGAGCTCCTACCTCATGAAACCTTCCTGTGAGACCCAGGAGTTCCGTGCCCGAGGCGTGCTGGTTCCTGGGTGAGCCCCACCTCCTCAAGCTAAAGATGGAAGAGCTTCCATCTCTCCGGATCCTTGAACTATTGCCTCAGCCTCATGCCACATTAGCCTTAGGTGAGGGAGAAAAACGTGTCTGCTGTGCCATGTTCCCGAGGCTTGAGGGTGTGATATGGTAGCAGCCTCACTGGACTGAATGAGGACATCTCTTTCACCTGTGCATTCTCCGGGTTTTTCTGTGCTTCTGGGGAGCTCTGTGCTATACCTTCCTGCCAAATGAGCCTTCCTTCGATAGATCTGATTGTGTGGACATCCTCCCCTGCCCTAACCTTTCCATGGTTCTGTTTACCTACAGACTCAAGGACATGCTTTGGAGAGAGCCCTGAAGCCCTGGGGCCAAGCACCTACCTCCTCTTTACTCTCACGTTCTTGCACCCCTGTGTAATCTGACAACCCAGAGTCCCCTCCAAAGCACCCTGCCCTCTCCCTCCTTTTCTGCCCTTGTCCTTTAAGGTCCAGCTGAATCCTTCCTCTAGGAAGACAGGCTTTGCAGGCCCTCCAAAGGAACCACAGAGCAGTTCCTCTCTGATCACGGCCTTCTGTGTGAATGTCACAGGTGGGGGTGGGGGTCACCAGTCGCTGCCCTGCCTACACCATTCATGCTTATACAGCCCTCCTCCCCTCTGGCTGGACTGTTGGCTGAGTTCAAGCCTGGTCCTTAAATGTCTCTTGCTATGCCAGGCAGATTTGAGATATAAAGTGGGTGCTGGCTCCCCTCCTCCACTGCCCAGCAGTCGTCAGTCTTTCTTTGTTGAGTGTGAGGCCAGAGGGGAATGCAGTGTCTCCAACCAGTCCATCCATCTCCCTCCCCCAGCACACCCAGAGGGCTAACTTTGTGACCTTTTCCATGTGTGGGGCTCTCTTTGTCTCTCTCTTTCACACACATGCACACACACACACACATACACACACACTCCCTCTCTCACTCTTGCTGTCTTGCTCTTGCTTTTGCTCTCTCGCTCTTGCTCTCTTGCTCTTTCTCTCTTGCTCTTTCATTTTTCTCTTCAAATGTGGGGTCTTGGACCTTGTTCAGAAGCCTGGCCTGGCTGGCTGAGGAGAAGGCTGCTCAGTTATATTTAGGCTAGCAGAGACGTCACTTTTCAGGCTCTGTAAAAATAAAGTCCTGTTACAGCTGGATCCTCAAGCGTGTTCCCACCCACTCCTTGCAGGAAACTCCTCTGCCTCCTGCAGGCCCCCAGTCTCAATTACAGACTCTTCACGTGGCCTCCACATGTGTGAGCATGCGAGTTGGGATGTCAGCTAGCAACAGCCCTCCCTGCCCAGCTCAGAGAAAGCTTTTTTCTCCCCTTCCCCGGGGTTTTCCTTCACCAGTCTGATCTCTCCTTTCCGTCCCAGAGGACTTTGTGACTTCTCAGAGGCTTTTCTCTATCCAGTAGCCAGAGTCTGACCCGATACCAGAGAAGGTACTGCCTTCCTCCGGTTCCTGTTCCTGTCTCGTCCCTACACTCCAGGGTCAGAAGCAAACAAGACGAAGGCCGAAAGCTTGAGGCAGACCTTGGGACTTGCAACTGGACTAGAATGTGACATGGGGCTTTGAATGCGTGTTACCAGTGGGTGGCCTGTGCGTGCAGGTGTGCGTACGTTAGACGCGGTGAGCAGGCATGGGAGGAGGCACGTGTGAATGCCAGGCTGACCCTTCCTATTCCCTCTTGGCCCCACAGCCCTGGTTCTTTTCCATCCCCACGATAAAGCACTTCTTTATGTCTTATTCACATCCTGTCTTGACTACCACAGTTGTCTCTTTGCTGGGCCCACATGTCTCTCGTCACCAATGGGATCCAAATGTTGCTGACAAAATAATCTCACTGCCTTTGTGCCGCACTCACATTCCTCCGCTTTTGCAAATTCTTCTCTCTTCCCCTTACGAGGGGAATCACACATAGGCCACCATGTCTCACGACCTCCCCTCCCCCTTCCCTCTTAGCTTTCCGGCTGCCTTTTCTCTGATAGCACAGTGTCTTTCAGTATGCCAGTGACATCCCCCAGTGTTGTTTCTTCAGCCAGCAAATGCAACCCAAGAGTGGCAGGCATGCTCCTGGGTCCTGGAGAGGCAGAGAGAATCAGAGCCGAGGACGGCAGTCAACACAACCAAAGCAATAGCTTTAAGAACCAAAAATGCTTGGAAGGAAAAGGAAGCAGAGAGGGGCTAGTGAGCTGGCCCCAAGGCCTGGGATCTTCCCTCCACTTTCCTTGCTTTGGCTCTCAGGGCTGGGACACAGGGCTCTGTCTTCTTTTTTTTCTCTTTTAGTTTCTTCTGTGTGTATCTGGGTTGTAAGGTTAGAGAAGCAGTATCCCAGCTCTGCTTCATCAGGAGACCCATCACATTCTCAGCTCACCCAGGACTCCCTAGGGCGGGAGGGAATCAAATACACACCCACCTCCCTCCCCCCATTTCCACTTTCTGGTCATTTAAGTGTGATTAAATACGGCTAACTAGTGGGTACTCTGCCTGAGTGTCCTGTCAACATCTGGTGTGTCCCCTCCTTTAGAGAGCCTCTCTAGGCAGTGGTGACCCAAAGCTGACTCCATCTACTCACATAGGTCCTCCTCTCCCTACAAAGGGCAGCAGAGCCCATGACCGGAACTCTTGGTAACAATGGACGACATCTTTACTTTCAAACAAGACAGAGCAAAACTACACGGTGATGGAGGTTTCAGTGAGTAATTATATTAGCAGGTGAAATAACTAACCTGAAATTGGTAGTAATAAAGGTTGGCACCACTCTAAAAACAACAACAACAACAACACTCTATGTGTATGTGTGCTTTTCTTCTGAGAAGAGAAGGCCAGGAGTAGAGCAAATGCAGTCTGGGATAAGTTTAGGCTGAGAATGAAATATGAGCTCTCCGCAGGAGCTCTCTGGTAGTCAGCTGCCCACATGGGGTCCTTTCTTCAGGTTTGTTAGTCTCAACTAGTTCAGCTCTGCCTTGATCAGTGCAATCACTGTTACCCACAGGGGGCTGATGGACACGAGATATAAGCATAGCATACACAAATGTACAAAAAAGTGAATATAAACTATTTTGAATTTTTAAAACTTCAGTTGCAGGTCAAAATGGTATTTTGAGGTCAAATAAACTGTATTTTTATAGCATACAGATATGATAGAAATAAAAATAAAATACAAACACACCATTTGTAAGAGATTTTTATTTATTTTGTATGTGTGTCTGTGTGTGCCCCAGAATGTATGCACACAGAAGTTGACCTTTAATGTCTTCCTCAGTTGCTCTCCAGGTTATATTTTTTAAGTTAAAAAAGTGTAAGGGTTGGAGAGATGGCTCAGTGGTTAAGAGCACCGAATGCTCTTCCAGAGGACCCGGGTTCAGTTCCCAGCATCCATATGGTGGCTCATAACCAGCTATAGCTACAGTTTCGGGGGGTGTGATGCCCTTTTCTGGCCTCTGAAGGCACCAAGCATGTACATGGCATACACATTGCATGCTAAGACATCCATAAAAAACAAAACAAACAAACAAAAACAATGAGTGTGCACATGTAGGTGCCCACAAAAGATGCCATTGAGTCTTTTGGAACTGGCGCTCTAGGCTATCTGAGCTGAACCCGGGTCCTCTAGAAACAGCACGTGCTCTCAACTGCCTATCCATCTCGCTAGTACCTTCCCTTTAAGTTTTGAGACAGGGTCTCTCATTGATTCTGGAGCTCACTGAATGGACAGATGGGATGACTGGTGAGTTCTAGCACTCCTTCAGTCTCTACCTCCACAGCACTGGGATAACAGACCATCTGTGCCACATGTGGCTTCACGTGGCTTTGGAAAATTCAGACTCCGGGGCCTTATGCTTGCGTGGCAAGCTCTCATGAGCCCTCTCAATCCTGATGATAAATTCTTAAAGGCAGTCCTAGCTGTTTGGTTTTTTTTTTCCTTCTCTTGGTGGCAAGAAGAAAATTTTAAGTTGTGCGCGCGTAGCTTACCCTTGGGGGTTTGCTTGCTTTGCATTTTCATCAACAGCTGCCCAGCTGAGTAGCAGAACCCTAGTTTAGAAACCGTGGTGGAAAGCTGTTGAACTGCATTTGGTGGGTGTGTTGTTCAGAACCCCCCTTCCTTTGTAAAGCAGGCAAAAAAGCAGAGCTTCCTAGGAGAAAATATGGGTCTTTCTGGGAAAAGGAGGTGGGGGATACAGAGGGTGGGGATGTAGGAGGAGCCCCATCCATTAGCTAGCCTTGTCCGGCTCATCTATGATTGGATCAGATCGCCCATTCATCTGAAATTGCAGGGAGGCCCTCATTCAATCACCCTAAGTGGAATCTGATCTTTATCTTGGGATAAACATTCCAAATGGAAGGTGAGTGCTAGGAGATAAGGGAGATAAGGAAACCATATGGCCCTGTCACTAGAGGTTCCCCGGGGCTTATTCCTATGAGGATTAATGAGTCTGAAGGCAGAGCATCTTCAAGTCCTGTCTCTTGAGAAGGCCAAGACTCCCAAACCCCCATGTGGGGATGTGGATTGTCCACAGACATAGAAGATCCTGCTACTCCAGCTCTCTGACCTCAGTGGGGACCTCTTGCCAGCTCTGCCCATCTCCTTCCATTTCAAAAGGTTCGGTATTATCAATATGTATACTGTACAGCTGAGTATACCAAGCCTGGATCTCCGCCTTCATTTAGTAATTCCCTCTGCCCACCTCTACCCCGTTCATGGCTCTGCCCTGTAGGGTCTGCCAGGATCGGATGGGAAGGGTGTTTTCCAGGTTGAGGTTTTTCCCTGGGTCTGTTAGGACCTGGAGACACATGGAAGACTGAAATCCCAGGTACGGGGGAGGGCAGGTAATATGAACTCCCAAGGGAAAGGGATGTGGGGCAGAGGAGAGACGGAGGGGAGAAGGCCGGCTTTTGAGCACGCTTTCTCTTCCCTGGTATCGAAAGGCACTGGAGCCCTCATTCCTCTCATCTTTCTGCTCCTTCACAGCTGTTCTGACCCACACAGGACATCTAGGTTCATAAGTGAATGCTTCCAACACTTGGGGCAGCTTTTGAACAGGGTCATGGTAACCAATGATAATAGGAAGAATAGCCCATAGAGATGGAGGGCCTACCTTACCTCAGTGCTCTGCTTTGGTTATTTCAAGTTCCCATAGCTCTACAGAGTAAGTAAAACTTTACCAAGAAGGGAAAGTGAGGCCCAGAGAGGTGGAGTAAGTTGCCTGAGTCTGCATACCCCATTAAGAGCTACAGCCAGGAGTCAAACCCAAGGGGTCAAACCTTAGAGCCACAATCTTGATGCGGAGAGGGGCCCGCACTCAATTATTTATTTCCTGTCTTCAACAGCCTTGGTCAGTGGCAGGTAATTATAAAGTAGTTGCCCAGACCCTTCCATCCCTTTTGTTGGACTGCCCCAAGTTAATGTGGGCAGTTGTGCCTGGCTATCAAGCAAGCCAGTCTGAGCTGGACTTCACACTTGCAGAACAACCCAAGCCTACTGTTTTTCAAACAGCCTTGGCTAAGAAGAGGCCACCCCCTGGACCCCTAGTCCCCCCACATGGCAGAGGGAAGTGGGAAGAACTGAGGAGGGACTTTAGGGCCCTAGAGTTCCAGCCCTGGGTATCCCTGCTTCAGGCTTGCCCTGGCCGATGGTCTTGGTTTCAGGCTTCTCTGTGCTCTGAGCACATCTAAACATTTGGAGAAAAACAAGAAAGTGAACAATAGGCGCTTGTGGACTGGAGAACAGGGCCGACTTCCCCCTGGGACTCGAGCGCTGTTCATAAGCTGCTCCAGCTGCACTCTCACGGTTGGGATGTCACTGGGGCCTGGCTGAATTACAGCCTTGTCCTCCATGGGGCCTGCTACTGACTCCTTTCATACCCGGGGAATGCAAATGTGGGTAGGGGGAGCTGGGGCTCTGCAGAGAGGAAAGCATGTTTTCCTGCCTGGTTTTTGGGAAATCAGACCAAACACACACACACACACACACACACACACACACACACACACACACACTCGCACCTCTGAGACTTGGCATGGTGTCTCTGCTAGTCCACCCCAACAGATGTGTCCCCATCAGAGATGTTTGCCCCACAGGAAAAGAATCAGCTTTCCATCAAGTAGACTCTGGGCACAGAACCAGAGAGCTCAGAGTCCACAGGACCTGGAGAGCAGAAGGGGCTTATGTGTGTCAGAGCCGTTTCACCAGGAAGTGGTAGCACAAGAACCCCTATTGGTTCTAACGCTAAGGAGGAAGTTGGGCCAAAGGGCACTCCTCTGAGCTGGCCCCTCTGCTGCTTCTCACTGTCACAGCCCAGGGCAGCAGGAACAGTACAGAGTCCAAGTATCAGGGTTAGAGCTCACCCGCTCCTTGGCGAGGGCTGGCCAGTGACACCATCAGTACGCATGCAGTAGGGCTAGATCTCCTTGTCATGAGCTCCTCACCTCTGTTTCCAGGATCAGAGGCAGCTTTGAGCAGTGTCCTGTCTGGGTGGCATCCCTGGAATAGGACCTAGTGTTTTTGAAGTGGCTGCTCAGACATCACCTCATAGTCTCGGGAGGGTGAACAGTCCTTAAGCTCACTTGACCACCCTCCCTGAGCAAGGCTTTGGATCTGAGAGTACTTCCAGATTGTTTGTCCCCTAGAAGTGCGGGGAGGAATTTAACAAGAAGTCTGTGGTTGGAGGACAGTGGATTTACTTCCTGACCATCCAGGGGCTGTGAGGTTGTAAGAGCTGGAGAGATTAGGGTGGGTAAGAAGATTCCCAGGAAGGACATGAGTAACAGAGTGGGGCGCTCAGAACAAAAGCAGGTTGACTTCTGGAATGTAAAGGTGCGGATTTAGTGTCTAACTAAGAACTTCAAAACGACGATTAGGGCCCACTAGATCAGTGGTTCTCAACTTGTGGGCCGCAAATCCTTTGGGAGTCAAACGACCCTCTCATAGGGGTCACCTAAGACAATTGGAAAACACAGTCATTTACATTATGATTCATAAGAGTAGAAAAATTACAGTTGCGAAGTAGCAAAGAAAATAATTTCCTTGTGAGACTATATCTCCCACCAAGGGCCATGTATGGATATCACCTAGAACCCCTGCTTGGATGTAGCCCATGGGTAGCTCAGCATCCAAGTGGGTACCCTAGTAAGGGGAACAGGGACTATTTCTGACATGAACTCAATGGCAGGCTCTTTGACACCCCCCCCCCAGGAAGGAGCAGCTCTGCTAGGCCACAGAGGAGGACTTTGCAGCCAGGCCTGAAGATACCTGATAAGCCAGGGTCAGATGAATGGGGAGGAGGTCCCCCCTATCAGTGGGCTTGGAAAGGGGTAGGGAGAAGATGAGGGAGGGAGGGTGAGATTGAGAGGGAATGAAGGAGCGTGATACAGCTGGAATACAAAGTTAATAAACTGTAACTAATATTAAAAAAAAATAAAAATTTAATTAAAAAATAAAAAAGAATAAAAAGTTTGAAAAACTAAAAATAAGGAATAAATACATGCTAACAAATTTTTAAATAAAAATCTTCAAATAAAAGAAAAAAAAAGAATTTCCAAAAAAGAAAATTATCTTATGGTTGGGGGGTCACCACAATCTGAGGAACTGTATTAAAGGGTCACAGCGTTAGGAAGGTTGAGAACCACTGCACTAGGTGTGCTGAAGGGGTGTTCCGGGAACCGTCCCTTCCTTCCTGCTCTCCGCCGCCTCGGGCACACCTACAGAGATTATCGAAGGTGAACCGGAAGTCTTACCGCTGCCTTCTCCCAGGCAAGGCTGTGATGGCCGAGCGGTGTGGAAAGAACAGGGAGAGAAGGTTCCCTGGGAGCATGCAGTCTTCGGGTGGAAACTGGATCGGGAGAGGCAAAAGCCTGAGCTGAGCCTGCCAGAGCCGGCCACGACGATCAGCCGGGGAGTTGGTCAGTTAAGCCAGCCAGAGGGAACAGAGCAGGGGAAACCTGGGGGGGCCGATGGCTACACAAGGAGCTGGTATGTGTAGAGGAAAAGGGTGCATCAAATAGTCTTTCTCCTGTATTCCCAAATACTTCTGCAGACAGAATATTCTTTTTTTAATTTTTACGAGTACGAGTGTTTTGACCGCATGTATGTATGCACACTGCGTGAGTGCCCTGTGGAGGTCAGGAGGTCAGGGTCCTTTGGAAGTGGAGTTATAGATGGCGGCAAGCTGCCACGGGCATGCCGGGAAGCCGACCCAGCTCCTTGGCAAGAGCGGCAGTGCTCTGCATGACAGAGCCATTGATCCAGCAGTGACACGGATTTCTATGTAGCCCAGACTGACGCTCACTCTCCCGCCTCTGCCTCCGGAGTGCTGAGGCTACTAGCGGCAAGCGCTACCACGCCTGGCTCTTATTCTTTGCCTTTGACGCGTGGTTTTCTATTTGTTGGGCATGCAGGGCTGTGAAAAACTTCATGGTCTCTGCCCTTCTCTTGAACCGAGTTCCATTCCTTCCGACCCATTAACGTGAGGCTGTCCCTTGCTAGGGGGCTGGGCTGGGTCCCACGGAGGATATGTTTCTGGGCTCCCTGCTCTTCTCACCTACCATGGAGGAGGCACGGATGCAGCCTGCACGCATGAAGGGGGCACCTTGTTCCTAGGAAGTAAAACAACATGTCTTGAATCGCAGTCTCCCAGTGTCTTTTCCAACAAGACTCCCAAAGCTTCCGTTAAATCAAGGCAGCCCTAGAATCGAGTGAATACGGTAAATGCCTAATTTTACTCGCCTTTGAGACACAATCTTCGACCGAGTTTGTCCACAGTTTCATGTGGGCTTTCCAAGTGTATTCTTCCCCGTCACAACTGAACACGCAGTTGTCTGGCTTAAATCAAGTGAGCATCTGAATTAGGCTAAATATTCACCACTTTTGGCGTGCCTAATGACTTCCATCTTTGTTTAAATTACATTAGGTTTGCGAGACCTGCCCTTCTTATCATCAACATCAGCCCTTCAATTTTCCATTTCCATCCCTTCTCACGAGAGAATCAAGGTCAAAAATGTAAGAAAATAGTCAAAGACTCGCACAGACGCCACCGAGCAGTTAGTTAGCAGGTCATGCTGCAGAAATGGAATGGTTGCTTGGCAGGTTGCAGTACTGTGGGTGCCTCAAGAGCTGGTTCCTGGCCAGCCTTGGACAACTTGAAACCAGGGCCTGGCTCAAGAGCTTGGGATGGTGTTATGTAAGTCAAGGGAAAATGTATACCATTGCCAGAGTCAGAGGTCAAAGCCAAAGGCGACCTAGAATGATCTCATCCTATGAAGCTCAACAGGTGTAAATCCTGGCACCTCCTGTTTGCCTGGGCAAACACTGCCATGCGATGGGGCTGTGGGCGAAGGTTGCGCTCCAAAGCAGTGTGCCCCATGGATACGCCCACGGGTCTTCCAGCGTTCCTGAATTTGGTGATTCAGGAAAAGAGAGGGCCAAGTTCTAGGCTGCGTTCTTCCTAAACCACGCTGGCTCCGGGCTGCTCTGCTCACAGCGTGACAGGGGAGGGGAGCAAGTTGCTATCATCTCCAGAGATAGCGGGCCTAGGGTCAACAGAGTGGTGAAGGGTCACTTAGTATTCCTTGAAGATATTCTTCAGGAGACAGGTAAGTGCTTGGAAAGAGATCCCCAGGGACAGGAGGAATTGTACAGCGTGGCCCTTGTAAACTCCGCACTTCTACAACCCTCTGAGGAGACCCTTTCTCCTCAGAGCTCCCTGGGTACCAAGACTCTTTCATCAAGGATTTACTCTTGAGGCAGACTCTCCCTCATGGAAAACACGTGGGGAAGTGGCAGGCTAGTATGTCAGAGGGACAGAACTCCATCACTGGGCAGGAGGCTGGACCCCCGGGCTGCCTCTGACTTACCTTTCCGAATGTCTTAGGACAAAGCTCTTTCGTTCATCGTCAAAAGAATGTTGATCTCTGATAGATGATCTCTACATGGAGGTATTGATCCGGATATTGGGAAAAGCAAATTATGATTAAAAAAAAAAAAAAAAAACAAAACCTATAAGATACTTACATTCTTCCCCGGCTGGGAAACACGGCTTTAAAATGTGTACGTTATGTGTGTGGTGGGGTATTACGCAGCTAGCCATGTGGAGGCCCGAGTCTGAGGTTGGGTGTCTCGCTCAGTTGCTCTCCATCACATCTGGTGAAACAGTGACTCTCACTAAACCTGGAGCACACCCAGTCTGTCAGATTGGTGAGGTGTGAAAAGCCCACCTTCCTGTCTTGGAGTTCACAGCACCTGGATTACATCACTTTTTACAAACTCAGGTCCTCAGGCCAGGACAGCAAGCTCGGTACCAACTGAGCCCTCTCTTAGCCTCCGGAGAAATCGAAGTGTGACCTTGGGGTTTGTGAGAAATGATGAGGGAGGACTTGAAGCTTCCATTCAGGATGAGAATGAGGAGAGCAAAACCAGCAAGCTGTTTTCTAAGAAATCGAATAGTCCCCAAGCCACACCTCCCTTCTCCCTTCACTTGCTAGTGAAGCGATGCAGGCATTATTCAAGAGGCGGGGGAAATTAAAAACTGCCTTTTCATTTAAGACCAAACAGAACTTTTTTTTTTTTTTTCAGAGTCATCAAGACCCACATTTTGAGTGAGTTTTGAAAGGCAGATTTTTTTTTTCCCCTTGGTCTTAACTTAAGAAGCCGGGGTAGACAGGTGGGTTTTGTGATTCCTGTTTAGCAAGTCGGAGACAATGCGAGAACTCCTTCACCCTCCACCGGAAACCAAACACCTGAGCTGGGCAGCTACTACCTGAAGCCCTCAGCGCAGGCCAGCAAGACGGTGAATGTGAAAGGCTCGGCCACGCCATGCCAGCCGAGAGCCCACTTTTATTTGACCTACATCCCAATTACCAGCATCTCTCCTCAGGAGGGAGAGGCTGCACCACGCAAGCTGCGGTTTTCCCCAAGGGGCCAAAGCGGGCCCACAGCCGCAGGAAGCCAGCCCGGGCTTCTTGAGACCAGGGCTTGGGGAGAGGAAGGACCTCCTCCTCCACCCCATTCGGGTTGGTCTGCGCTGGAATGCCACGCTTTTCAAAGTGTCCGAGTGATAGGCACTTTCTAAATATGCACAGCGATGGTCCGATAAGAAAGCCAGCCTGGGGCTCTGCGGGTCAACGCCTCCAGCTCTGCCGGTACTGCGGCCCCGGCTCAGGATGGGCTGCTGTCCCCCTTGCAAACTTCTGAATCTCCTTATAGAATCTGCTTCCTGTCAGGGGCCTCGTTTTCCAGTTTCTACTTGTGGAATTAGAAAAAAAAAAAAGAAAATAAGATCCCGTCCACCGTCTCCCTGGGTCTCCACCCTCAGCTCCCACCGCCTAAATCCAGGGGACCCTAATGGCCGAGGGGACAAGGCGCACGCGGAGCGTCCCCATACCCACCGCCCCCAGACCCCTCGCTCGGCACCACAATACACCCTTGTACCGGGCCAGGCCAGGGGATTTGGCACAGGGATGGGGGCAATATTCGTCAGATATTTAAAACAGAGCCGGGAGAACAAAGCATGCCTTTGTACAATCGGAGCCGGGAGCAGCGGGGCGAGCGTGGAGCTTGGCTGGGGCAGGGGCGCATGCGTGGCGCGCGGTTCCGTGCGGTTCCAGACTCGGTTCTCCCTCGTTTCCCCCACGCACTACCCGCGGCGGGCTGCAAGAGTGGCTGCCTTTTATCTACCCGCCACAACCTGTTTAATTGAAAAAGAACGAACGAAAGAAACAGTCATTTTCCATGTTCCTGTAGGAAGCAGAGGTCATTAAAATAAAATCATAGACCAGTTGGGAACTCAGGTTTTAAATGACCCGGACTAACAGGACACTTGGATCATGTTAAAACCAAAGCATTTAGGAAAAGACGTCTTCTTTGGATGCAAGCCGTGAAATCTTTTTGAGGGAACGGGCCCCTTTTGCATTGTTTATGCTGGATGACCACTCTTTCAGTTTCCTGTTTATTGTCACTTGGGATTTGGGAGCTATGATGGTTATTGTCAAGGCTCTGGCTTTTGTTTGGGGCTGTGGGCTGGTCAGCGTTTGTTTGTTTGTCTGTTTAAGTTATTTTTTAAAAAAGGCGAATAGAAGTGGAGCTTTCATGCTACAAAGATGAGATTGTGTCCTGGACTAAGGAATTCTCGAGGAGGCTGTAGTAAATAAATTTGTTGTGATTGAAGAAGGTTGAATGAAGAGCTCCTTTGAATAGGGTGGACTAAAAGTGACTTTGTGGGGGAAATATGACGTGCAAAGTACCCCGTTGTGCTTTGCAATAACAAAGATTGTCTCCGTAGGCAGTGGGGGAAACGTGCAGAGGCTGGAGGAAGCCAACTCCAGTCTTAGGAATGAGAGTCTATGCTTGACTTACCCGGATGAATGGGAAAGGTAGTCCCAAACAACCAGACGACACTACAGCCTTCCAGATGAGGCTCCAGGACCAAAGTCCGCTGTGGTTAAATGGACAGTCCTTACGGGGCAAGCCTGGGGAGTGGGAGGAATCAAAGAGACACAACGCACTGTGCTCTGCCCACCCTTCCCTGCTTGTGTACACACGCCAGGAATTTATGGCTCTTTCCTTTCCCTCCATAGCTGAACGGCCAGGTGGCCGGTCACAAGAAAGTGAATATGCCTCCCCCACCCCCCCAGCTCCCTGAGCAGAGAACTGAAAGCCTTGTGTATAGCTGAAGCATACACTCTCTTGCCGAGCTGCAGCCCCAGCAAAGGGATCTTTAATGTGAGATCATCTTGGCAAGGAACTCTTTTACCATCCTTGACCTCCAGGTCTCCAGGGCAACTGCGGCTGGGACGTCATAGGCAGCAGATCATGACCCTTAAAGGCCACACTTGAGCAAGGGCAGATAAACAATTTCACAGCGATGGTCACGCACGTAGCAGGCTCATTCTTAAATGTGGGCTGGTTAGCTAGGATGATGTAAGTGGTTTTTTTTCCGCTCTCTTCCACATTTTGGCTCCAGAACCCTGGGTCTAGGCATAGTCTAGGAATGTACCTTGGGTTGTGAGGTAAGGGAACGGCGGGTGGGACTTGAGAAAAGTCCCTTTCTTTCTTTCTTTCTTAGATATATTTATTTATTGTATATATAGTGTTCTGTCTGCATGTACACCTGCTTGCCAGAAGAAGGCACCAGATCTCATTATGGATGTTGTGCGTTACCATGTAGTTGCTAGGAATTGAACTCAGGACCTTTGGAAGAGCAGCCAGTGCTCTTAACCTCTGAGCCATCTCTCCAGCCCAAGAAGTCCCATTTTTTAGACAAAAGGACAGTCTGAACTTCCCCAGTCCATAGCCCCATTTCTTTCCATTTCTCTCTCTCATCCTCACTCTTAGTCTATCCCTCTCTCTCTTAGGTCATTCTGTCTTTATGTAAAGGCAGTTATGATAGGGAGGCTCCAAGATGGCAGCCTTGCACACTTTCTCTCCTTATTGAACCTGGGAGAGCTGCAGAGAGCATTCCACAGCTTAGATCCAGCCATGTAGAATGAATGGCAGCTCTTCTAGGCATCAGGCTCAAAGACCTTTCCCACAGCTCTAGCTTTAGCAGCCATTGGACTGCAATGGCAAGCGCTCCCTAGAACTGGCTAGCTAAGATGAGTCAACCTGATAATTGTGTTAAGTCACCGAGTCTGGGGCAGTCAAAGTGTTACGTAGTATGGACAACTGAAGAGGAATGAAATGGAGGGTGGAAAGAGAAGACCTTCCAATGTCTCAGGCGATTTGAAGAACCCTGATTTCTTAGCCTCCTTGTCCTTATGTCCCCCAATATCACCCTTCTTTTTGGAATTGTGCCTGGCACCCAATTTCACAAAAACCTTGCATGCTCACTTGTCTCACAAGCTCCATGCAGGCTTGTCTCAATACAAATACCAGAATGCAGGGTCTTGCCTTGCTTGGCTCCTTCCCCCTCAGTGTCTCCCCCAATGTGGGGATTACCAATGGGTGCAGCATTATCAGGTGTCTGAATTGTTTGGCTTTTGACTGTTGTTATGTGGTCTCTGCTTGGGCTCACCCAGGAGTCAGCCATACCATGAACCTCACTTAGTTCACATACTTTAGTTACTCATGGAAAGAGACCTGGGCCAAGGGGAAGTGCCAAACAGGTCAGATTTGTCACCAAGAAGGCCACCTCAGGGACACTGAGGGAGCCAAAACTGGGTGGGTGGGAGAAAATCCCATCTGGGTGTGAGCTCCAGCAGCATTCAGAGCCAGCCAAAAAACACACCCTGTGAAGGATGCAGATCTCATTTGACTGCCCATCTATGGGAGTGTGTGGTAGATTAAGTTGGGGTGAGCAGTGAGGATACAGGTCAACTTAGGCAGAACCCAGTGCCCCCTCAGGAGATGGGAGAAGGGAAGTAAAGGAACAGCAGACCATGGCAGCTCAGGAAAGTTCCCTTTGTCTCTTCAGGAATCACTCTCTGGGAAGCCAGACCTGGCTGTAGCTCTGGGTGAGGAATGAGGCAAAGACCCTGCTCTTGGGCAAAGCCCTTGGTGGCTGGCACATCTCTCATTACACAGGCAGAGCTTGGCTGACAACGGTGTGGGAGGAGCTGTGGGGTTCCTTCATTATGTAGTTTTTGTTTGTTTGTCTTTTGAGACAGGGTTTTTTTCTGTGTAGCCCTGGCTGTCCTGGAACTCACTCTGTAAGACCAGGCTGGCCTTGAACTCACAAAGATCTGCCTGCCTCTGCCTCCCTGAGTGATGGGATTAAAGGCATGTGCCACCATTGCCTGGCTTACATCATCTTCAGTAAAGACCTAGGCTAGAACTCCCCATGCTGTGAAATGAGAGTGAACGTGGTCACTGGAGGGACCCATTGCCATCACTGTTGGCTGTGTGGCTGTGGGCATATGGCTAGATCTCTGTAGTTCTCTAGCTCCTCATTTCTAGCCAAACAACACTTCACCTGGGTTGGGGGGGATTCTACAAGATCTTAATGCCCTTCGATCACTTAGTCGAAACCCCCCCCCCCCACACACACACAACCTGGCAACTGGAAGTGATCAGGAAGCACCCAGGCTTCCCACAAGGCATAGAAGGCTCATGTCTGCCATGTTCTGACATCACAACAGCTCATGCTTAGAAAAAAAAAATAGGAGGTAATGGAGGGCGAGGAGGGCAGAGAATTGAGGTTAAGGGGCCCTTGAGCCCCAGGAAGTAATCTACTTCTGCCTAATCCTACCCCAAACTTCAGCTTGGGGAAGTCCCAGTGACCTCAGGAGAGCTGTGATTGGGAGCCCAGCCTCCATCTTCCCTCTTAGTTTCCCATAGCCATAGTCCTTTTGCTTGAGGAAGACTGGGCAGATGGGGAGATGGTGGTCCACGCTGGGGACAGGCTCCTGAGAGGAGGTGGAGGCCCACCCATGGATTTTCTTTCGCTTTGTCATGTGCAGGGCGCAAACCTTTCCCCCCGCATGTGAAAGCATGAGCTAGAACCTCAGCTCCTTTCCAAGCAACACACACATCCACATCCCACCAGCATCCAGATGGTGCAGAGCGCCTCTCACTCTCGGATGGAATTTATTCTCTGTCGAGGGGCTTGGATCTTGGTGGGGAGAGTCATTTTCTCGAGAAAGTGTTCGCTTCGCCTCATCTTCCAGGGGCCCATTTCCTGCTCAACAGGCTCCACGTAAGTGAAGCCCCAGCCCTGAGTCTGGGCTGGATTCCAAACCCTTGGCCTTTCCAAGCCAGAGGGGGGCCATGCCTGTTGTAAATCTTGCTTCTCCTTAAAGCGGTTCAACAGAAGGAAGACATTGCAGTCTTCCTTAGTACACCCCAGTCATTTGCTTTTCGCTGTCAGTTGACCTCGGCACCCCCAAATTAGAACCCCCTGGTCCAATGGACGTATTTACCATATTCTATTACTTTTTGAGGAGTCTGCCTCATTAGCATCTGATCAACCTGAGGAACTCCTGGTCAGAATGCGTAGGCAACGGTGGCTTGTTTTCCTCCCCAGATGTAATTCTTTGGATGCCCTACCCAGGCTCACTACGTGCTCACCTGGCATCAATGTTTAAAGTTATTGAAGGCACCTCTTCTGTGCGGACACAGACGTGCCAGGGCACAGTTCACCTAGACGAATGCCTGCCCCCGTCTGCAAACACAGCCCGTAGGGCGGCACATGGCACACCTCTTCGCTATTGCTAGCCCTCGCTTCTCTTCTCGGGAAGGGTCGTTCGGGAGAGGCAGGAAGCTGAGGGGGTCTTTGTGTCCATTTGACACAGGTTTCCGGAGCCCTAAGGGAGACACCTGAGTGCGGGCATGTTTTGAGGTCTGGGAGAATTTGGAAACGTTTTATGGTAAAGGCTCAATTTTCCTGGGACAGAAGACCAGCCTTTTGAAGTTAAGGTAATTGTGGGGGATGAAACAGCTGGTCAGTCCAACATAATCCTGCTGAGAAACTTAACAGAAAATACCTTTGGATTTGCTCATCTGGGCGCTTCAAGGGAATTGCCAAGGACTGTCAACCTCTTTGGAGAAAGGAGAGGTTAGGTTCATGGAGGAAGGTTCTCTCCCTTCCTCCTCAGGACTTTGGCCTGTGGTTAGGACATCTGGGCCCTGGGAATTTAAACACATCTCTGTTTTCAGGTCTAAATCCAGTCACCTGTCAAGAGGCTTGCTTTCCCTGCTTTGATGAATCCATTTACAGAGTTCTTCATGGTGTGGTTCGGGGGGCACGGGGGCAAGCCTGGAAGGCCGCTGCAGGATCTCAGGGGTATCATCTTCCCCAGCTGTGACCCAACATAAGCACCTCTAAAACCAAAGGAACCACACACAGCACACCCACATGCGCAGTCCTCAGGAGGACTGATGGGTTCTGGTTTAGTTCTGTGTTTTCTAAATGGACCCCTAATAGACCCAGCATCAGATTCCATCAGGAAGTACAGAGGTCCACTAAATTCTTCACAGAAATTAGCTAAGTGGGGAGCTGCCACGTGACAGCCCTGGTTTAGGCTGTGGGTGAACAGCAAGTGAGAAAAGACCCTCTGCCTACAGTTGAAATGCTGACCACCTCCTTGTCAGATCTGAAGCCTGTGTGCATTCCCTTTTGAGAAATGGCACTGGCGTTGGCTTCTCGATGCCTTCTGTTTTCCTCACTAAGCTCAGCTTAGGAGGAGAGGGACCTGGTCTACAGAATCGGCACTCATACTGACAGATGTGGCCCTCATTGATGTGGTGTGGCTAAACCAGCTTGTTGCCTTCCCCGTGCTGGGATTACAGTGTGTACTGCCTCACCTAGGTTGGTTCTGGGGATTGAATCCAGCTCCTTATGTTTGCGTAGGCCAAACATTTCACCAACTGAGTCATCCCCCAGGGCCCCCTTGAGCCTTTTTTAGGAAAGAAATGAAGTGTGATGATGAGCCTTCTGTTAAGCCTGATGCTCACAGGTCCTCTGTAACCCATGTGACCATATATGTGTCTTCCAGAGAAGGAGATGATATGGGGAAGGAAATTGATGTCATGGCTACTTGGCCTGCTTCCTGAAATCCAGAGCTCTGGGTCAGGTTGCACTCACTGTCACTGTGCATAGAGCCTATACCATGGCTGGGAAGGAGATTAACTTGAGCCCAGGCTGTTGATAGCGCTCTTTTATTCTTGACGGGTCACTAACTCCTGACTCCACTGTGTTGTTCTGTCTCTAACAGGACAGGAGAAAAGTTTGCCTTTTTGGCTTTGGGAGCTTATATTTTTTTCCTGTGGGATGAACGGCAGACATCTTAGGACCTCATAGGTTTGATGAGCTAGGTGGTTGCGTTCCAGTGAAGCCTTGTCTGAGATTCCAGTGGCCAGTGAGGAAAAGGTCCTTTAGCTCTGACCACACTGATTAAGGGGGAGGGGAAGTTAGTGGGAGATGTAATGAGAAGGGAGATACAGCCCTCAGAGATTCATCTGGCCTCCTTAGTTCTGAATGGATACCCAATACTGCTTGGGTAGACCTGAAGCCTGAGGATGGGGAAGGGAAAATTGGGTTGGGAGTGGCAACTGAATAGTTGCAAAGAAAGAAGTCAAAGTGAGAGAACCCAGCAGACTTGGATGGATAGATGGATGAGTGGATGTTTGAACAAAGGAATGGGACAAAGAAAAGTGGGATGGGATTTACTGAGAACGGTGTGAGTAAAAAGAGGAAGGAAAAAGCCAGAAGTGAAACATGAAATGGTGCAATGTTTAACCATTGTAGACAGGGTTTGCCGACTACAAAGCTGTACCAAGAACTGGTCTGGGAAGGTCATCTTCTTCCCTCTCCTCCAAACTCCTGAAATCGTTCCAAGTAAACATGCAGCAAAAATATGGGGCATTTACACACTTACCAGCTCCCCGAGTCTCCAGCTATTCCCCTCAGGGAATCTCTTTAAGAGAAATTCCAGAACCGTGCTGTTGAACCAGAAGGCATTATGTCTGCTCTCTCCAAATCCCAGCCCACGGCCGACACGTTCAGGGCCTAGACAGGCAGGGCCAGAAACACAGGAAGGCAGGAGCGTAAGGAGAGTCAACAAGGCTTATTCCTCAGTCACTGCTACGTAGGGGCTTGGAGCATCTGTTACTGCAGGAACAGAGAAGCGTTTTCTTGTTTGTTAAGGAAGGCTCCCCGGGGGATATCAGGGCCAAGGCTTAGGTGTCAAAGGGCTGTAGATTCTGCAAGCATTAAACCAATAATATGAGCAGCTGGCTCATAGGAGAGTAAAACTTTCCATTCCCGAAAGGTCCTTGTCAGAAACCAAAACTGCACACAGGGACGCAGACATCCTACTACAACAGCGACCCAAGCGAGACAGGTAAGAAGGGGTCAAGTAGAGATCAGAGTGAACAGGTGGCATTCTGAAATCCTCACTCAGGGGATGTTCACCTTGTGAAATCACTGAATTTTTGAATAGGACCAGTACAAATAGCCTACGTGAAATGTGTCTCTACCTTCCCCTTTAAAACATTTCTTTTAAACCGCGTTCTCGTGTGTGTGTGTGTGTGTGTGTGTGTGTGTGTGTGTGTGTGTGTGCAGGTCCCTGTGGAGGCCAGAAGAAGGTGCTGGCACCTCTGAAGCTGGAATGTTTATAAGCCAGCTGACGTCAGAGCCAGGAGCCAATTCTGGTCTTTCGTAAGAGCAGCAAGAGTTCTTAGCTTTGAGCCATTTCTTCATCCCCTCAGGGGCCCCTGAAGGTCAAAAATGACAGATAAACACTGGCCTTTTCTCTAAGAAGGTGCAACACCCCATTCAAGCCTATGTAAGGAAAAGGCTAAAGAGGTATGACTCTCAAAGATGCATCAGCCATACCTAAGTCTGAGAAGAAGTCCCACAGGGAGGGGAGAGATGCAGGTGGGAAGTTGGGAGAGGGTAGTGAGGCTGGCCTACGAGAAGTTGCCCAGGAGGCTTTGCTGCTGTGAGATCCAACATGGGCAGGAGAAAGGGGCGGGGCACTGTTTTTGGTGCAAGGGTCAAGTGAAACTCAGGAAAAAACATCCCAAACAAACAAACAAACAAACCCAAACACACATTCACCCCCCCCCCCCCGGAACACACACACACTTGCGCGCACGCATGTGGTTTTTATTGAGCCTGTATCGGGAGGAAGGGGAGTTTTTTGTGTGTTGCTCTACACTGGCTAGGACTGAAAGCTGGGTGGCTTACCTGAACTAGACCTTGACGGCGATCGCCAAGGGATGGTTACTCCATGTGCATGGTCTCCGTTCAGATTCCTGTTCTCTTGGCCCTCACTGGATGGTTTCTGTTCCCACGGTCTGAAAAGAGAAGCTTGGGCTGTCCCGTGGAGCAGAGCAGCTCAACTCCAACACTAAGGGGCCTGAATCCGTGGGAGAGGTAGGAGGGCTTCTCTCTCCGGGTCTGTGTCCATGGTGCCACTTCTGGAGTTGGGACTTCTGATTTATGGAGCCTCAAGCAGTTAAGGTCAGGCTACGGGAAAATGGAGACTGGAGTTAGTAAAGCTTAAGGTCTGTATTACATGTAAGGCCAGAATCAACAATACTCTAATATTGGTCAGAGCTCTCTTGGGCAAATGATAAAGGCAAATTCAACGAAGGAATGATCCGCTGAGTGAGGAGCAGGGTTTGGGGAACCTAATAAAGGGTGGTACAATCTTCGGCTTTAGCAATGTTTGGGGAGCAATGTCTGGGGAGTCCAGCGTTCAGCAGAACCTCAGAGAAAGAGGACCCCTGATGAAATGGTCGCATGACAGGACGTTGTGGCCTTTGGTATTGGGGTGAACTACTTTATGGTCATTTGGCAGAGAAGGGACTCTACTTTGCAGTTTCCTGCTTACACCCACCTTTGCCTGGGCATAACTGAAAATCAGAAGTCAAAGATTCTTCACTATGCAGTATTGACAGGTCAAGCCTCTGGGACACAGGACAGGAGAGGGTGATGATGGGATATGGAGCAGCATGTGAGTGCTAGCCAACCACCTGGAAACATGGGGTATTTGCTGTATCTGTTGCTGCTGCTGCTGCTGCTGTTGCTGCTGCTGCTGCTGGCTTCTTTGCTGTATTCCCTGCTTCTACCTTCCCCTTCTTGCTGCTGCTTTAACCCTAGGACTCCTAGCCATCTTATCAGCATGTAGTTTCTAGGCCTTCCCTCTCCTGCTCACCAGGTCTTTATAAAAAACCAGCTCTAGCCAGGCTCCATCTAGCGCCAGTTGATTTATGAGATTTCTGTTTCTAGCTGGGACAAAGCCATAGGTTCTGGATTCACACCCCTACCCCCACTGTAAATAACCAAGAAACCCAATAACCCTGCAGGGTGGTGATGGCATGTGCCCTTAATTCCAACACTCTGGAGGCGGAGGCAGGTGGATCTCTCTAGTGAGTTTGAGGCCAACCTGGTCTACAGAGCTAGTTCAAGGATTGCCAAGGCTACGCAGAGGGACCCTGTCTCAACAAACAAACCAAAAGAAACTAGGTAACACAATATAGTGACGTGCTAACTAGTTTTATGTCAACTGACACAGGCTAGAGTCATTGGAGAGAAAGGAATCTGAATTGAGAAAATGTCTATAAGATGAGGCTGTAGGCAAGCCTGTAGTGTTTTTTTAAATTAAATTTTTATTTTTTTTAATATTAGTTGCAGTTTATTAACTTTGTATCCCAGCTGTAGCCTGCTCCCTCATTCCTTCCCAATCCCATTCTCCCTCCCTTATCTTCTCCCTGCCCCTTTCCAAGTCCACTGATAGGGGAGGTCCTCCTCCCCTTCCATCTGACCCTAGCTTATGAGGTATCTTTAGGCCTGGCTGCAAAGTCCTCCTCTGTGGCCTAGCAAGGGTGCTCCTACCTTGGGGGGGGGGTAGTGTTTTCTTAATTAGTGATTGATGGGGGAGAGCCCAGTCCATTGTGGGTGGGGCTATCTCTGGGCTGGTGGTCTTGAGTTATATTAAGAGAGCAGGCTGAGCAAGCTATGTGGAGCAAGCCAGTAAGCAGCACCCCTCTGTGGCCTCTGCATCAGCTCCTGCCTCCAGGTTCCTGCCCTGCTTAAGTTCCTGTCCTCACTGCTTTTGATGATGAACTGTTTTATGGAGTTGTGAGTGAAATGAACCCTTTCCTTCCCAAGGAGCCATCGGAGCCATAGCAACCCTACCTTGGACAACTGATGACTTCACGTACTGCACAGGAATCAGTGTAGAACTGCAGCCCCAAGATGAAGGAAATGAGTGAGGTGGACTCTAGGCTCACCCATCTTGGAACAAGATGCAGTTTGGACTTCAAAGCTGTGAAAGGGATCTCGAGCAAAACATGTTGGTCTCGCTTAACTAAAGAGACTTTGGATGGAAGTTGTCAGGGCAGAATACTAGAAAAGAGGGGATATGTGGAAGAAAAAATCAGCATGAGTGCCTCCTTGAAAGTTTGCTTCCTCGTGAGAGATGCGCTCCTAGAGTGCGGCTCTCTAAGTGTGGACAAAGAGTGACCAAAAGCTATAAACTGAATGAGTCAGAGTTCATACATTACAACGACTCCTACAGATACCATCTAGCTTGCAAATAGCAATTCCAAACTACACATGGCTGGGGAATTTCAGAATCCTCTATCTAATAAAGCTTAAAACAAATACCTAAAAAAAAAAAAAAAAATCACATTCAGAAGTAACTAATGATTTATCAGATAAAAAAACAAAAACAAAACAAAACTCTATATTCTCTAAAGAAATACCTAAACACCCAGGGTCAACAATAGAACTTTAAGATACCTGCCATTCAATCAAAACAACCAGACTCACCAAGAAAAAGGAGAATGGGATCCACACCAAGAACAACATCATCTAATAGAAATATACTTGAAGATGACAGAGTTGAATAGGGGAAGAGACAGGCACATTAAAATAAACATAGCTATATAAAACATATTCAAGAGTTTAAAGAAAAACGTGAATGGAATGAGGAAGGAACCGAAGTCACAAAATAAGAACCAAATGTAACTTCTAGTTATGGTATTGAAAGTAAACTGGGAAGTGCAGAAGAAAAACAAGTGAAAATAAAAACATGCAGCAATAGAAACTATTCAAACTGAGGAAGAGAGAAAAGACTTAAGGAAATAAAAATTAAAAAAAAAAAAGAAATAGGCTCTTGATAAGTGGAAGTGGAGAGAAGGGAGAATGAGTAGATTCTTGACAAAAATGATGGCCAATTTCTTTTTTCCAAATTTGATAGTAAAAAACTATAAATACCAAGAATTACGGTGGCTCCTAACTGTAATTTTTGTAAGAGACAAAACCACAGTAAAGAGTATTGTAATCAAATTACAGGTCTGGGATATAGCTCACTCGATAGAGGGTGTTTTCATAGCATGTAGAAAGCCCTGAGCCCAATTCTTAGTATCACATAAAACTAAAGGTGATGGTTCACACCTGTAATCCCTGCATTTGAGAGGCAGAGGGAGGCGGATCTCTGAGTTTGAGACCAGCCTGGACCAGCCTGTAAGGACAGCCAGAGCTACACAGAGAAACCCTGCCTAGAAACAAAACAAAACAAAAACAAAAAAACTCAATCTACTAAAAATTAGCAATAAAGAAGAATACTAAATGTTAATTCACAAAAAAGCTATTAATCTATATTCTAGAGAGAGTAAGAAACATTGCAGACTTTGGGCAAAGTTATGCAGACTAGAAGACATTGGGACAATACCTTAGATGCACATAAAGAGAGCAAGAACTCTCCCTCGCATTCCATATCCAGTGAAAAACTCATTATAAAAGTCAAAGGCGTAATGAAGGCCTTTCAAAGCAAAACTATAGAGTTTCACTACAAGCATATCTGCGCTATAAGAAACATTAAAAGCAGAAAACTTAGCTCTACACCAAAGAGTGAAAGAAGTGGTTAACACAAGGGCCACACAAACATGAAAGTCAGCAGTGCAGATAAAGTGAAATACAGAAAGAAATGCTCAGGCCACATGAAGAAGAAGAGGAGGACAGTGAGGAGTGCACAGGTCAATAGGAAAACAAGCAGTAAGATCTACTGTTTACATATGCTTATAAAAGAGACACCTTTAGGAATAAAAATGCAAGTTTCCAAGTAAAAGAATAAGATACTGACCCCTGAAACATTTATTAGAAATATAGAATGGATTAATTACTGCAAAAAGAAAACCACAAAGCAAAGAATGTACCCAGAGATAAAGAGGAACAATCTTATAAAGACAGAAAAACGTAAGAAGACAGAAGAATGCTCAATGTTTGTGTATCTATGAACAGAATTTTATAGCAAATGAAAGAAAAACAGATGAAACGCAAAGATGAACTAGAAAAACAATTACAGCTTGAAAACATATAATTCTCAGGAATCAATGGAACATATAGAAAAATGAGAATATAGATGTGTGCAGCCATCACCACTGCCTAATTCTAGAACATTTCCAGAATATTGACTTGAGCTGAGACTTATAGAGTCTTTCACCCAACAACAGGACACCCATTTCCTTTCAAATTTATGTAAGATGGTCACCAAAGTAGGTTATAGTTTGGGCCATAAAAACATCATAAAATACTACATTTGACCTGGGAATATAGCCCAATGGTAGATCACTTGCCTAGCGTGTGTGAGGTCCTAGGTTCAATTTCCAGCCCTGGAAATAATAATGAAAGACTATATTTATTTTTATATTGAAATTTAATCACAAGATAATTAAATTACAAGTAAAACCAGGATGATGCTTTTAGCCCAGATATTTTCAGGATAAATAAAGAAAAGAAAAAATGAGGATAGTTTATAATTTTTGTGAACTGAATGGAATTATGGAAGAAATTATATATATAATTTTTTTTTGAGACAGAGCCTCACTATGTAGCTCTATCTTGTAACTCATTTTGTAGACCAGGCTGTCCTGGAACTCTCCCGCCTCTGCTTTTTGAGTTCTGAGATTAAAGGTATTGTGCCACCATGCCCAGCCTAAAACATGATTTTATAAAGTCTGAAATTCAGTTTTTACTTATTATCCGTGTGGCACAGCAATCACCGTTATCTAATTCTAGAACATTTCCAGGACCCGTGCCCGTTAGCAGTTAGTTCCTACTTCCTCTTCCCAGAATCCCCTAGTCCTTAGCTCTGCCTGTCTGCGCTCTAGACCCATTCATTCCCCCAAATGCTCATTTCCTTGTTCTGTTTTGAGACAAGGATTCACTCTGCAGCCCCGACTGACCTAGAATTCACAAGACCAGGTGGGCCTTGAACCCATAGAGCTCCGCCTGCCTCTGCTTCCCAAACCCCTGGGATTACAAGTGTGCTGCTCCAGGCAGATCCTCCCACAAACGTTCATTTGCAGCAATGATTTATGCATTGTCTGCAGTCCCCACCACCCTGTGTCCTGTGAAGAAAGATGTGTAGGCAGCTCTGCCTGTCCGGGCTGCTGGTATCCACACTCACGGGAATTCCCACCACTGGAGCTCCATATGAGTGTGTCAGTTTACTCCAGGGACCCTCCAAAGGCAAAGGGCACATTTTTTTTTCCTCCTTCTCTACAATGCTAAAACCTACTGGACGATATGCTTTTAAAATATTGAAAAAAAAATTTTTTTCGAGTTACATCTCGATTTAAAACTGTAAGAATCTGAGAGAGGTGACGTTGCGTCCTGCCCATTTCTGCCTTGATTCAGGTTGACCTTCCCACCAAGTAGAATCAATTTTCTCAGAGTCCATCCTCAAGGACATCCGTTTGGGCCCTCAGCGTGGTTCCTGCAGGCTGCCTCCATGGCTCCTGCCGTGGAAACAGAGCTTAGCATTTTAGTAGCCCTGACAATTTTCCTATGGCATTAGCTCTTTAACGTCTCTTGCTAACTTGCTCCATAACCAGGCTCGATTAAAAAGCTGGAAGACGATGGGAAAGCACTTCGCAATTCCAAGAAAGCCATTTCCACACTCTTTTGATCTTAAACACTTCCACTGGCCACACAATGGCAGGCTCTGAGCTCCGGCCCAAGTTCTCTGGCTCCAAAAATAGAGTCTTGCTAAGAACAGCTAAGTCGTGTGTTTGAACAGGTTGTGGAGGAATGGCCTCCTATCCACAGCCCTACAAGGATATTACGAAGGTTCATGGGCTTTTAATGAATACTGTCCAATGAAAATTCGTCTGTGTTATGCATGATTACCTCAGTTATTAGTCATGGGGAGGGTCCATGGCTTGGCCTCATATGCTCCCTGCTTTTATCTTGCTGTTTGTGAATCCGTTTTCTCCTGCAGGGATATAGGCACCCAGATACATTCCTCTCTTTGGAGTCAGGGCCTGAGTCACCCGGCTGCCTTCCGCCGGTGGTGCTGTAATCAGAACTGAGTTCCCTTGCCCACCTGCCCTTCCTTCTCTTCTCCCTCCTTTTCTCCTTTCCTTCTTCCCTCATTTTATTTTTACTTCTTCCCTTTCTTCTTCCTCCTTCTATCTCATCTTCCTTCCCCCAAATTATGGTAAAATATCTATGGCAAATAGATCATGTCAGCCTGTACATGTAGTATGTATGTATGTATGTTGTATGTTGTGTGTGTGTGTGTGTGTGTTTGCAGAACAGGGAATAATCTTGGGTGTCGTTTCTCAGGAGCCAGCCTCCCTGTTTCTTTGAGAGGTCTTTTACCAGTGTGGAACTCTTCAGTTAGCCCAGGCTGTCTAGCAAGGCAGCCCCAGGGACCAGCCTCTTTTTCTAGCTCCCCAGTATTGAGATTACAAACGCAAGCCACTGAGCCTGACCTTTTCACATGTGTTCAGGGGCCTGACCTCAGGTCTTCATGCTTGCATTAGAGGTACTTTACCAAATGGGACAACTCCCTGGCCTGTATCCCAGCCATTTTAAAGTGTGCAATTCCATGGCATTAAGGACGTTCACACTGATTAGCAACCAACACCACCATCTGTCTCCAAAGCTTTTTCATCTTGAAAAACATAAAACTCTGTTCCCACAAACCGATAGTCTTCTCCGACTCCTAGCGGCCGCCATTATACTTCCTGTCCTTATAAATTTGTATAAGCTGTGCACCCAATATAAAAGGAAACACATGACATAGATTCTTTTCTTCCCCCCCCCCCCACAACTGGGGCCAAAGGGTTATATGGCTCCTAGGCAAGTAAGTGCCCTATCACAGGACTAGATAATGTATATTATATCACATATACTATATATATTATAAAACCATGTGTGTGAGTGTATGTGTATTTTTCCATACTTCTTTCCACTTCTGCTGAATTGTCTGGTCCGGCTTTGAACTTGAGACTCTCCCTCCTGTTTCAGCCACTTGAGCAGCTGTGATTAAGACCTGTGCCACCAGGCCTGGCCTGCTTGCTTTTTCTTGACAGCAGGGGGTCATGTGGTCCTGGAGCTGACCTCTCTGGAAATTTGATGTAGCCAGGCCAGGAGGAGGAAGAAGAGAGTCTGCATCACACACACATACACACACACACACACACACACACACACACACACACACACACACACACACACAGAATCCCAGACAGAGTCAGGAGGACTTTTGGAGCCCTGATGACAGCTGGAAATTCTTTCTGCTCTTCTCTGAGTCGAGTGCTACAAACAGGGGACTTTTCAAGCCCAATTCCAAACACAGGAATTCTTCCCTCGTCAGTCTGTCTCCTGGGCCCCACTGAGACAGCTGGCCTTCCCACGCAAGCTGATGCACTCAGCTGTGACTGCCCGTTCCTGGGTCAGCCTGCTCCAGCTCACCCTTGACGAAGAACACCGGCTCCCTGACAGCTTGAGCTGCTTTCTGTTCCAAGTTGCAGAGAGCATCGTGGAACCTCACAGCAGCCTGCAGCCTCGGCAGCCATGAGCTTTCTGTTTAGCCAGGTCTCTGAGATTCAGGGTTTGAGCCTCATATGAGATCCTTCTCCTGGCTTTTGAGGGGTTGAATTTTCTTCTTCCTTAAAAAGAAAATCTTCCATTTGGATTTGGGATGAGAGCACGGCTAGATTGGAATCGGGGAGACCAGAAAACAGAGGTGGGTCCAGAGGGCCCTGGGTTGTCCATGTCAAACAACAAGAGCGAGCTGCATCTAGGGATGAGGAAACATGGTCTTCCTTCTAAGTGACATTTTAGCTTTCTTCAAATCCTTATGTGACCATCCTGTGTAGACAGTCGCAGGTGAGTCTCCCACTCACCTTTTACAAAAGCCACGGAGTGATGTGTTTTCTTTCTTTCCTTTTAGGAGTTGTGAGGCTCTGTAAGCTTCGGAGATCCTCTCCATTAAAGGAGATGCTGATAGGAGGAACTCTTTCTCTGCAGGAGACCCAGCTAGAGGGCACAGGATATAAACTGAGCCCCAAGGCCTGGAAGGGCAGGAGGAAGGTCTAGGGGATGAGAGAGAGAGAGAGAGAGAGATTGTTCACCACAGAGACTGTAAGATGGTGTCATCTGGTGCTGAAACTCAGAAGGTTCGTCCTAGAAGGTTCGAGAACAGAATTACATGTCCTCTGGAGGTAACTGTGGAAAAAAGTCTGAGTGAGGCCGCAGCTGCACATCCAAGGTCTCTCTGTTCTGATTCCAGTCCACCCAGTTGGTAGGAAAGATGATAAGAAATGTCAGCCTACATGTAGAGGGCACGTGTAAGACTCTGGGCCACTGAGTCAGGAATTCCTTAATTTTCTGGGGACTGAATCAGGGATTAGAAGCTTGCTGCTCTCTTAATGAAATATGTACAGGACACAGACATTAAGAACCGCTCGCTTGTTAGCCACAGCTGTGCGACCAGTGAGATGAGACATAGGTCCAGATGCTGTTGTTTCAGAGGATGAAGAAGAGGGGTGTTGGGTGTTCCTTTGGAGATGTGCAGGTTTCTTGGAAGAGCAAGGCCTTGAGCGAGATTGGGAAATATCTGAGGCAAACAAGGAAGAGGAGGTGTCGGGAGGGGTCCCCTGCAGACAAAATGGGTGAACGGAAAACTGGGCCTGTGAGGGGTTGACTAGCTCTGAAGGTGAGAAGTAGATGGCTATGGTCTACCCAGAGACAACGGATGCCGGCAACAGGGGGTAAGACTTGACCTGGCATCCAGGCAAAGTCCTGTCTCTGGCTGGGGAACCCCAGGCAGAATGGAGTCCATCTTGGTTTCTGAAAGGAAGGCAGGTTGCTCTGAAGGGCTGGGTGTCCAAAGACAAGTAGACCATAAGAGAAAAGGCTCAGCCGGGCGTGGCGGTGCACGCCTGTAGTCCCAGCACTCGGAGAGGCCGGTGGATCTCTGTGAGTTCAAGGCCAGCTTGGTCTACAAAGGGAGTCCAGGTTGCACAGAGAAACCCTGTCTCAGAAAACCAAAAGAGAGGGGGAGGGGTGCTCAGAGGCTAAGAGAAAAGTCTAGGAGAGAGAAGGGAAGGGCTTGAATTTAGATAACATTAGAGTACGAAGATAATATATACATACAATACGTATATACATACGTACGTACATACATACATAGGTATGTGCTTATACATATATACACATATGGGACATAGGATGATATAGGATATAGACTACAGAATATAGAATATGTATTCAGAAGAAGATTTCTTGGGTTTTTGGAAGCTGATACTAACTTCAGAGAGGATTTCAGCCTTGTCATGGAAGAGAGATAACGTGGTCAAGCAATCTCAGGAAGAGACATGGGTCGGGAGAGAAGCAGGGAATGAGGGAAGCACAGAGATCCACAGACACCGGTGAGGGGTAGAAACTGGGGGAGCAGACGTCAGAGGTGAGGGCTAAAGGGAAGCTGTTGGAGGCATATGAAGGTACCTGGTTATCGCTGGAGGAGAGAGAGGGCAGGAAGGGCTGGGATAATGGCCGACTAGGGACCAAGGAAGGATCAGGTCCTGACGGCCTGCCAACATGGAGCCCAGTGCCTTTCGTGGAGAAATGGCCGTGAGACACGCTTCTCACGCGCAGCAGCAGCACCTGCTGTACAATCGGGGTGCTCTCAGAGGCAAAGGGCAGGCGCCCTGTCCTCTCCCCCTGACCCCACTCCTGAGGTCCTTGGCTGAGAGACTTAGGCTCTGGTTTTATGTCTTGGGTGATGCCCAGGGGAGGACATGAAAGGTGACTAACTCTTCTCACCTGTTGTCCACTGCTACGGCCTGCTCTGGGGCCTTCTGCAGCCACTAACCCTGGGTTTCTTCTCCTGGCCAGGGTGTGTGTGTGTAGGAGGAAAAGGGTCAGCCTCTTCTACTCCCTTACCAAGCTGACCTGGCATCCTCAAGTATCTCCTGCATGCTCCAGAGCCAGGGAACTTTGCAAGGAAGGGACAAGGCTATCGGCACTTCCTGTCTTGGAAGGACAAGCCAACAGCACAGTGGGACTTCCCGTTCCCAATTTGTTCGGCTCAGTTTGAGTCTTTCTTTCCCCAGTGAGCATCCTGTGGAGATGTTTGTTCTTCTACAGAGGGTTTATGGGCACGGTGGGGTTTGGAGAAGGCTGGGATACCTACACTAAGAAAAGGGACTCTTAGAGGCTTGTGCTGTCCCAGCAAGGCCGAGGGCGTGAACCCATGCCCAACTCTCAGGCCCTCAGCCCTTGTCAGATCAACTCCAGGGAGGTTCTTTTCCAGGCCTCTCAGGACCCTTGGCCTCACTCTATTTCCTGCTAAAAACTACCACAGGCTTCTTCTCTCCAAAACAGAACCCTCCTTTGTTTACTCTAGCCCCCCAGAACTGGGATTTTGGGGGCCCTGGCTCTCCTTTCCTGTTAAGGTCTGTGAAAAAAGGGTGTGTGTGTGGGGGGGGGGAGGTGGCAGGCAGGCTGCTGTGTCTGCGGTCCTTGGGTGATATGTGACTCTCCCATGCTACCAGCCTGGGGACAGCTCTGGCCCTTATGCCTGCCTCCCCCGTATCTGTCCACGCCTCTCCTTTCCTGTGTCAATTGACATTTGTCCTCAGTGGGGAGAGCAGCCCTAAAGGATTTGTGCTGAGACCCTGGGCAGAGGGAGAGATACATGGAATTTGCAATAAATCCGGGAGCAAAGTCGTAACTTGACTTCAAAACAAACAAAAGGGCCAGAACTGCACTTAAGCTCTGCAGAAGCTCATCTCCCAGTGTAAACAGAAAAGGGCAGTGGGGTTGGAGAGCCTCAGAGAGCCTGGGACAGTGGAGCAGGGCGAGACTGGCTGACTTCCTCCGGAGGATAGGGCTGGGGCAAGGTTTCTGTGGCCTTGCGAAGGGCGGGGGAAGACAAGGCCCTGCTGTTGTCTGCCTCTCTTTTCCCATGACTCTCCCGTTGATCCCCGGATCAGAACTAGAAAGCGGCTTAGGAGAAACGCATCTGTGGTCTGGGGCAAGGCCTGGACAGGGGGTGCTCTATCCATCCATCCCACTCCTGGGCTGTATGAGATACCTGCCCATTCACGTGTATCGCACTACTCACAATAACAGGGAGCTAGAACAAGCCTAGATGCCGGCCGTCAACAGAGGAGCGCATTTGCGAACACGTGGCACATATGCGCGATGGAATTTTAGCCGGCCGTAAAGAGAAATGAAATTATGAAACTTGCAGGGAAATGGGTGGATCTGGAAATTATTATACTAAATGAGGTGACCCAGACTCAGGAAGAGAAAACCTTATGTTCTCCCTCATATGCAGATCTCAGCCTTTAATGTTTCTATACGTCCATACGAGGGTGTGAGGGAGGATAAAGACTGTGAAGTGAGAAGGAGGGCTGCGAGAGGGGGAAAGAGGAAGCGGGGAGGGCGACAGAAGACAGGCGAAGAAAAGCAGAACGGAGAGCTGGGGAGATGGCTTAGCAGATAAAAATGCTCGACCGTGCAAGCCTAACGACCCGAGTTCTATTCCCAGATCCTATGTAAAGGGCTAGCTGTGGCGGTGAGCATCGGTAGTCTCGGATCATGAGCCCACTGGGGGCATTCCTACTCGAACCGCCACACTCACTGGACATGTGCCCACGGCTTGCAGGCAACGAGAAACTAGAAGGAAGGCCTGGGCCATCTTCTGCCTCCGAGTGCCCGGAAGGGAGGCTATGCTACCGTCACCTTGTCTTACAGAGCTGTGGGAGAATAAATTTCTGTCCTTTAAGCCAAAGTTCACCAAGTCTGCGGAAACCAGCACAAGGCTGTAATCATCAGTATCCTCGAACCTGGAGGCTCTTTCTTTGGAGCTGTAGGAGAGACTGTGGCCTGGCCCTGTCACACCGCAAGGCTGTCTAAAGAGCCAGTGTCACTATTTGATTCTGCCTGGCCCTAGTGAGCTCATGTTCTAGAAAAGTACAGAGAACTGATGTGACCCATTTGGTATCAGAAAGATAAGAACAAAAGAATCATTCATTTGTTCATCCATCCATCCGTTCATTCATTCACTCATCACCGGCATATAGAGCCTACTACAAGCCAGTCTCTCAAGATACAAATGTACCCAAGGCTCAAAGCCAGTCCTGTGCTGGCCACAGGGCACTTGGGCCATGAGGTCCATTGAACATCACTATAGAAGCTGGGTCCATGAGCCTGGGATTTCCTCTAGCCCTGGGATTCGGTGACTTGGAAGAAGAAGCAAGGGGCTGAGGGCATTTTCTGTGGTCACAGACACTGAGAGTCAGGGCTGAAGCAAGGCTGCTGGTGACAGGAACCAGCGAGGAAATGGGAGGATGAGGCATGTGTCACTGGAGGGCCAACGTGGGCAGGAGCCCGGCAGGGCAGCCACTGGCGAGACGGTGTGGGAGGTGAAAAGGGCCGCCTTGACAGTCGCTAACCATATAAAACCCAACGTCTCCAGAATAATATCAGCTGATTTGTGCTTATCAAATATCAAGCTGGAAACCATAAAGGTTTGTGTAGGAGCCTTTCCAGAACGGGGATTGCGGGGGGGGGGGGGAGGGGATTTCATAAACTTGGCTGCACGAAGCACAGGTTTCCTGGAATTCTGGCCTCCTCGTTCTGGGATCTCCCCCACCTTCTCAAAGGCCTCGTGTCCCTTTCACACACCTGGCGGCTCAGTGCAAGGCCAGTTTCTAGATGGCCTCTCCAGCCACAGGACATCTGTGCTCCTCTGTTCTTTGGTTTCCTCCTCACATATTTGGGAGTTATATGACACTTGGTGGCGAGGGATGCTGGCAGTCTAAGAATCACAAAGTTCAGAGCCTGAGGCTGCTGTGGTTTTTCTGAAGCTCCATTTCATCTGGGCTAGAGGTGAATGCTTCCCTCTGGAGACCCCAGCAGGCGGGGGCTGTAGCAAAGTTCAAGGAACAGTCGCTTCCACCATGGCTGGCTGTTTGGCACACACAGCCTAACAACATGCTAAAAAAACAGCTCAGGACCAGCAGGCAGGACAAGGCTGACTGAAGGAGTGGCCTGAGGGGAAAGGCAATATCCCTGGATCCCTGCTCCTTCTTAATGATAGCTTACAGTGGCTTCATTAACCCTCCAAATGCTGTCATTGCAAGTTCCACAGTTACCTGACACTGCATGTAATTAAAACCTAACTGTTTGCAGTTAACTTTCCTTTTTATGACCTTACAGATGTCTGCAAGGCCTCCATCACAGATCACCTTGTTTTCAGACAGAAGCTGAGAGGTATGCAGAGAGAGAGAGAGAGAGAGAGAGAGAGAGAGAGAGCTACTCAGAAATGAAAAGATGAAGAAAAAAACCGCATAGGCTGCATTTTATAATCTTAAAAGTAACTTGTGGCCATAGAGGACAAGTTAAAAAACACAGAAAAAATACAAATAAAATAGAAGCTACCCCAGTCCATTCGTACGGAATGCCATCAATGTTCCAAATACTCTTTCTGATTCTGAAAATCTCCCCACATTTAATAAAAGTAGTCAGCTAACCAGATGGCTTAGGACGTAAAGATGCTCCTAAGCTATCCAGCCTAGCAGCCAGAGTTCAGTTGATGTCCAGGGCTTTCCTCTAACCAGCACACACACACACACACACACACACACACACACACACACACACACCCCTACACAAAGTAAAGAAAAGTAGAGATTTTGGTATCATAGTTCATGACTTTATAGGACTTCATAGTTTTCAGATCTTAATATCTCAGGTAAATTTAATACAGGTATCAATGAGAAGAAATTAAATGAGGGATGGGGACGTGCCTGCTCTATAGAGAGCTACCATGTAAGCCTGAGGACTTGAGTTTGGCTCCCCAGCACCCAAGTAAAAAGCTGGGCGTGATAAGTAGCACCTGTTGTGCCTGTGCTTGGGAGGTGGGGCTGGGAGGATAAGGGATGAGGCTTGCTGGTCATCGGTCTAGCCAATCAGTTCCAGGCAGGTTCAACAAGAGACTGTTTCAAAACAAGACAGAGAAGGGATCGAGGAAGACACTTGACGTGAGCCTCTGCCCTTGACATACGTGTGTACCCACGCAATTGCACACATGAACACATACTCGCACATGTACACACACACACACACACACACAGTGCATCAATACACAAATAATTGAACGCCTGCTTTGTGAAAGGCAGTCCTGGGCAACTTAGTGCCAAAGGGAAGGAAGAGAACGGATGCTATCCCAAGATAAATATGTAAATAAAGGCTAGAGATGCAGCTCAGTCCATCAAGTGCATTATGCATTGTAACCTGAATTTGGTTCCTGTTGTAAAAAGCCAGGTGTGGTCCTGGACACTCGGATACAAGGATACTTGTCCAGGAAGAAAGGTGGATGGATCGCTGGCGTACCTGGTCAGCCAGGCTGGTCAGCCATCCCTGAGTCCCAGTAAGAGACCCTGGCTCAGGGAAACAAAGTAAATAGCTCCTGAGAAATGACACCAGAGCTTGACCTCTGGCCTTTACATGCAGATATACGCACATGGACACATGTGTACGCACATACACATATGCAAACACCCATGCGTGCTTGATCCTATGAAATATCTCCTCTGAGAGTCAGCCAACTGATAAGCCTTTAATTGTGCTGTATACGCACAGAGGCCTTTCTCCAAAGAACTCAAAGTGCTCAAGAAAGGTTAATTAATTCCCTCTCCCAGGATCCTGTAGGGGATATTTGATGGCAGGTGTTATGTTCATAGGCACGAAAACCGTTGGAGGATGAGAATGATACTGTCAGCCAAAGTCACCTGGTGCCTGCAGTGAGGGATAGCTACCTGGCCCTAATCTCTACTGCTTCTGAAATTACCCACAGCTCGGTAAACCTCTTGCTCCCCCTGATGTTTCTGTCCATCTGTGGCTATGGGATCCACTGCAGGATCTGATAGTTCAGCAGGTAGCTGAAGGATAGAAGCCGAGGGATCCTGGAGCCAGCTGAGGGATCCTGGAGCCAGCTGAGGGTCTTCCGTGTGTTTGCTGTTGGACTATGAAGGGACCTCAGCAGTTTATTTCTGGTTGTTTGTTTGTTTTTCGTTGTTTTGAGACAGGGTTTCTCTGTGCAGCTCTGGCTGTCCTGGAACTTGATCTGGAGTCCAAGCTGGCCTCCAGCTCAGAGATCCGCCTGCCTCTGCCTCCCAAATGCTAGGATTAAAGGCGTGTGCCACCACCAGCTGGCTCTGATTATTTATTTATGACCAACAAATGCTGAGATGGAAGGTTAAGGCAAATATCAAGCTATGAATGCAAGCAACTGTTCAGGTTGTCATTTGTGGGAACTCTTTTCATCAGGACATCTCCAGAACTGCTCAGTAGTACCCCACCCTTATCCTCTGGGCTGTGCAGGGCCCCGCCGTTTGCTCAGAAGTCAAACTCCTAAAGGCAGGGAATATCAGGACACACCACTAGGATGACCGAGGGGTGAGGAGATGGCTTAGGAAGTAAAGGTTTTGACTTGCAATCACCAGGACCAGAGTTTGATCCTCAAAACTGAAACAAAACAAACAAACAAACAAATAAACAAAAAACCCACAAAAAAACAGGCAAAACTTCGGAGGCAGAGACAGGTGGATACCTGGGGCTCAGCGGGCAGCCAGCTTAGGCTAACCGGTGAGAAAACCTGTCTCAGAATAAGGTGGATGGTATTCCTGAGGCTATCCTATGGCCTCTACATGTACCACATGTACACATGTGCTGATGCATCTAAACACACACATGTTCCTGCATATTAATGTGAGTATACTCTCTCTCTCCAGCAGTGGAGAGGAGGAGGAGATGAAGACAAAGCAGGACGTAACTGGTAACCTCTGTAATGTACCTGGTGGTGAGTGTGGGCTTTTACTAGGCCAAGAAGGAAAGGGAATGCCAAAGGTTCCAACGGTTGTGGTGCTGTGTCTACCAAAGGCGCCTGATGTAAAGTCACATGCTCTTCCCAGGTCTTGTCGGGCTTAGGTAGGGAGGACTATCTCTTTTAGGGTGAGCCAAGCAGTTCACATTCCCAGCCTGGGACTCGGGAAACTCAAGCAGGCCATTGGCACACAGCCAGGGTTTAGTGATTGCACAGGGGGCCAGCCACAGTGAGGGGCATCCCAAAGGATGCCTTTGCTTGTTGGGGCAAATAATCTTCTCAAAGTCACCTGCAGCCAATAGGAGGCCAGAGAACAGACCTTACACGAGGCTCCTAACCATCTTGGCTCCCCATATCAGTCTTCTGGGTGCCCCATGAGGAGACAGTGGCCAGTTAGCACACAACGCTTTCTATTCAGGTTTTGGTGGAGAAATCTCTGCTTTTTGATCATGAGTCAGCAAGAATATAACTTGTTTGGAGAACAAGATGATTAGTGGTTTTTTTTTTTAATTTTTAATTTATTTATGATATATATAGTGTTCTACACGAATGCATGCCTCTACACCAGAAGACGGCACCAGATCTTACTGTAGATGGTTGGGAGCCACCATATGGTTGCTGGGAATTGAACTCAGGACCTCTGGAAGAGCAGCCAGTGCCCTTAACCTCTGAGCCATCTCTCCAGCCCAGGATGATTAGTGTTAACTAAGTTGGGAGACCCAGGAAGTCCAGATACCCTATAGAGCAGGGCCTGTAGGCTGAGGCCTAATCCCTGAGAGATCCTGGAATGGAAAGATGATGAGAAGCAGCTTTAATGGAAGGAGGGTCTTGAGACAGTCGTGGAGTTTCCATCTTTTCTTTAGTGTCTCTATTCAGCTTCTTACAGTCAAGGCACGGTGGATCAATTCCAGGATGAGCTATCATAGCACAGACCCACCTCACCATCTGGGGTGTTGAGAGTGAGAGGAACATCTCCACAGAGTGATGGAGAAAGGTTACGGGCGTAACTTCAACGGTCTAAAGGCAGGGTGTGGGAAGAAAGCCCCTCTTGCCTTGTCTTTCCTCAACTTCCTCTTTGCCCTTGAAGAGGGTAGAATGAGGTCCTAGTGTGCTGGGGTCAGATGGCTTCCAGATAGCCTGGAAGATTCCACTCAGTCTACTGGCCCTGTAACTCCTCTACAGTACGGAAGCAAATAGATTTCCCAAATAGAGTGGGGCTTGCTTGCCTGCCCGTTTTCCTGGACCTGGGAAGTATCATGCTAGCCCCTTGGGCATTGAGGAAATGGGTTGTCATAGAAGAGCACCCAGTATATGCCAAGTTCTGCCTGGTAGGACCCTCCCCCTTCGCCCCCTCTCCCCCCTCTTCCCCCTCCTCCCTCTCTCCTTGCACCTAGGGCTGGTTAGATGTGGACATCTGCCTACTCTGCTATAACCTCTGGCAGTCTCTGCGGTAGAGGAGTGTGGGAATGGGGCACTGGCCTGAGTCCTGCAGCGGGCCGTAAAACAGCGGCAGAGGGAGCGGCCAGCACAGATAGGCCTGGAGATGAAAGGCAGCGTGTTTTCCTTTCCAAAGTGTGGCTGTGTTCCTGAAGGCCTGCAGCTTCCTCTGCCCTGCTGGCTTTTTTTTTTTTTTTTTTTTTTTTTTCTCTCTTCCCAGTTCCCCTCAGGGATATCTTAAGAGGCAAACTTCCAGCACTAACAGGAGGTCTTTTGTTCTCCTCTTCTCAAAGTGGACTTTAACCCAGTTACTACAGACTGAGTCACTGTAAAAACAAACAAATAATAATACTTGGTTTTTCTTAAAGGCTCTTCCATTCCTGTTGACCGAAAAGGGGGAACCTGACACTATCTTGGGCCTATGGGGCTTTCTCTACCCCAACCTTTTAGAGACACAGCCTTAGAGAACTTTCCAGAACATGCTGGAGCTTGGAACTATGGCTTGTTTTAGGCCTTCATCTGATTTGGGGTGGCTCATGGACCTTGAGGAATTTGGGGTTTCAGCATAGTCCTGGTAGGATTTATCTCAGTCTGAGGAGCACTTGTTATATGCCTGGGCAGGACACATGCTCCATTCTGGGTTAGCCTCTTTGTCCACACTTTAGATTCTTTACATGTGAAACTAGGGCATAAAGACATTCTGATTTTTATCAGGAGAGACTCTGCAATTGACCCTACTCTGTTAGAAGACTTCAGGGCAAATTAGAGTGCTGTTTATAGTAGCCCCAATCCATTCAACAAAAGCTTTACGGGCCTTTAGGAGTGGGGTGAGTGTCAGAGATGGGAAAACCCACTTTCTACCCTCAGAAAGACACGTGTAAGCAGGTAAATGTAGCCTCTTCTCGAGAGAGTAAGATGGGTTTGTGCTAAGAGAAGGGATGGCCATTTCCCTGGGGAGGACACAGAAGCTTTCCTGCAAAGGACACAACATTTGAACTGAGCTGCTCAGGAAAAGCAAAAGGAGAAAGGGAGGGTCTGTGGCAAGTTTGGACCCACCATCATAAGGCTCTCTTTAATACTTTTCCAAGAATTTTTTTTGGTTACATGTTTAAGCAGACCTGGACCTTCTCTTTTGTGAGGAGAGAAGTTTGTGGAGGAACATGGTACCAGCTTTGGAATTCTGTCCCAAGACGTTTGACTACATCAAACATTAAGACACGCTTTAGGCCACTAGCTCCAAGACATCCTGCCTAAGTGCATAGTCATGGATCCCAGCAAGTGAAATATACATTCCTTAAGAGTTTGTCATCCCCTATGCATTTAACTCCCCAGAGCACAAGCATACTGTGCAGCCTAACATGAAGAGCCAGTTCAGGTGCTTGGAAAATGCTGGTTAACATGAGCCCCAACTTCTGGGTCTTCCCTAGAATCCATGGGTGGACTAATGGAATTCTTCAGTGGGACTGTGGCTCATTCTTTGCACTGTGATTCAAGCTCTGTTCTTGAAAACCCCTCCTCCTGGGCCATGAGCTCCCTAGAGTGAACTATGCTAAGGTACTAAGGTACTTTTCTTTTTTGATCATTTGTTTGAGATGGGGGTGGGGATTGTCTCACAATGTAGCTCTGGCTTTCCTGGAACTCATTATGTAGATCAGGCTGGCCTAGAACTCATAGAGATCCACCCGCCTCTGCCTCCCAAGTGCTGGGATTAAAGGTTTGCGCCAGATTAAAGGTTAACACCCAGGTAGTACTTTTGTGCAATCATTCTTTCCCAATATTTGTTTCATAGACCTATAAGGTGATCAAGGGATATTTGTTAAGTGAACACGTGCTTGAGAGAATGATGGCCTGACAAATAACAACAGGAAATGTCACCTTCATCATGACTGACCATAAGATGCCCAGGCCTTAGACTCCCCAATGTTCTCAACCCTGTGTAAAAAGAGCTTCCTCCCATCCCACCCCGAGAAGCTCTTCACATTTGATCATTTAGATTTAAAATCTAATATAATGATGGGACTCTGAGGTGAAGAAACTTTTTTTTGTTTTGTTATTATATTATTATTTTATTAATTACACTTTATTCACTTTGGATCCCCCCTGTACCTCCCTCCCTCCTCCCCTTCCAATCCCTCCCTCCATTCCCCTTTTCCATGCATGCCCCTGCCCAAGTCCACTGATAGGGGAGGTCTTCCTTTCCTTCCTTCTGATCCTAGTCTATTAGATCTCATCAGGAGTGTCTGCATTGTCTTCCTCTGTGGCCTAGTAAGCCTGCTTCCCCCTCAGGGGGAGATGATCAAAGAGCAGGCCAATCAGTTCATGTCAGAGACAGTCCCTGTCCCCATTACTATGGAACCCACTTGGACATTGAACTGCCACGGGCTAAATCTGTGCAGGGGTTCTAGGTTATCTCCATGCATGGTCCTTGGTTGTAGTATCAGTCTCAGAAAAGACCCCTGTGCCCAGATTTTTTGGTTCTGTTGCTCTCCTTGTGAAGCTCCTGTCCTCTCTGGGTCTTACTATCTCCCGCTTCTTTCATAAGATTCTCTGCACTCTGCCCAAAGGTTGGCAATAAGTCTCAGCATCTGCTTTGATACCCTGCAGGGTAGAGCCTTTCAGAGGCCCTCTGTGGTAGGCTCCTGACTTGTTCCCTGTTTTCTCCTTCTTCTGATATCCATCCTCTTTGCCTTTCTGAATGGGGATTGAACATTTTAGCCAGAGTCCTCCTTCTTGATTAGTTTCTTTAGGTGTACAGATTTCAGTATGTTTATTCTATATTATATGTCTAATATCCACTTATGAGTGAGTATATACCACGTGTGTCTTTCTGCTTCTGAGATAGCTCACTCAGGATGATCTTTTCCAGTTCCCACCACTTAGCTGCAAATTTCAGAAGAAACTTTTTTTTTATCTCCATTTTTATCTCTGATTTCTTTGCTTTAGTGCACCCAAAACACACTAAAGACATCAACAACTGTCTGTTCCCCCTCCCCCGGCTCCAGACAGTAGTCGAGATGCAGCCCAGCCAGTTAGTTGGTTTCTGTACCGGGGAATACCAGCCTCTGCCTTGGCCCGCCTTCCCTGGATTGGCTCTGAGAGGATGAATTTGAAAAAAAAAAAAAAATTCCAGGAGCAGAGTTGCTCCCAGTGACGGTACCTGGTTGATTTCTTCTGAGAAAATGGAAACCTTGGTCTTCTCATGTGTGCAGTGACAGGCACGGGAGGAATTTTCCAATACAACCAGGGAGTGGATTTTCCAAGGACAGGCTGACCACGAAAAGCCACCATTTGACCGTGCTCCAGAATTAAATGACGTGGCACCCTCTGGAGTAGAAGAGGTGACCGGCTACCCCAGGCGGAAAGCTGTGCTCCATCCAGTTTCGTGCGTGGTGTGTGTGTGTGTGTGTGTGTGTGTGTGTGTGTGTGTGTGTGTGTGTGAGTGCGGTGATCTGCCACCAGTGGGATTGGTGACTTTAAGACAGCTGGATCATCTCAGGGCCATTTCCCCATGGTGAGAAGAGACGCGGTGTTGATTCTGTTTGGGAAGGAGGTGGCAGTGAAGGGCAGCTGAAAGCTGGATGGCTCTCTAAAATCTGTGATAGAAACGGTATGCACGGGGTCTAGCTACCCTGCGCTCGATTTCACAGTGGCCCAGCCGTACCCTGCCATGAACTCATTCATTATTCCACATGCTTGCCGGGCTCCACTCTATATGGCCAATCCTGTCCCATGAACTAGGCAAACAAAGCCGAATTGTTCCCTGCCCTGGTTTGTTCTCTCTACTTCCCTTCATCATCCTCTGCAAGAGGAGGAGGACCATTGTTTTCCCCAGCCCCTGTCTTTCTCTCGGCCACCACAGAATTTTTTTTTTCTTTTAGTCGAAGGTCTCAGGGAATAGATGCGTGAAAAGGCCTAGGGAGAAGGGATGGGATGAAACACACTCATGTTTGAAAACCCACTGAGTTGCTGTCGGGCTTTGCAGTTGTCCTCTTCCAACCCCTGGAAATATAGTTAAGATTCCTTGGAGATTCTCATTCCTGGCTGGGAGAAAACAGGGCTCCCTCCCGCCTGATGAATCCCCAACATCAGGTCAAGTTTGCAAAACCTTCCAAAGCTCTTACTGTAACAGAGCATCTGCCTCAGCGATGAAGAAGATGTTGGTGTGGCGTGCAGAGTGGGAAGGGCTGGGGAATTCAAGGAAAAGAATGTGGGGGGAAAAGCAGGGGACACATCTGCTCGCCCCTCACATAGTCTTTCTCTAATGATTTCTCCACCACTGATTTTGGAAAATACATGTCCGTGGGAGGAAACTGGAAACATGGAGCCAATGTCTCTGAAGAAATAAAAGTAAAACATAAGCTTTTCACCTAGAGACAGTACTGTGAGCAGCTTAGACAGATTTTTGCAGTTTAGGGAAAAAAATGGCCATGATGCTTTCCTTAAAAACTGTTCTGTTCTGTGCATGGCACCCCATAATCTGCTTTCCCCTTTAATGATATGTTGCGTGAACATTTTCCCACCAGGTTAAGCTTTCTTCTGGTACAGTTTTAATGACTGCCTAGTATTCCATCTCACAGATGTTTAGTTTAACCACCGCCATATACTCGGGCCTGGTTTTAGTTTGTGTACCTTTCTCGTTGCCACTATAAATTACGTGATGTAGACACTGGTGAGACTGACTCAGGCTGCTCTATTGTTCTGGTGCATAAGTCACTTAGTCCTTCCTCAAAAGCCGCTGGTCTCTTTGGAGGCCAGAGACACTTCACAGCCCTTTCTGAAAACAGAAGGACAAATTTAATCTATTCAAGCTAAAAGCAGCCAGAATGTGCTTATAAACCTACAGAAACACCCACCAGGGTGAAAGGACACTGAGCTCAATTCAGCGCAACTCTATTCATAGATGTGTTAAGTTCAGACAAGACTGGTCCCTTGACTGATCTTCTCCAACCCCGGCTATCTCTCCTGCAGGAGACACAAACTCCTCTGTGTCGACGAAAGCTGAATGCCCGACGCAAGGTCCCCTTATAGCAACAGGAAGCATGGATTGGAGAGTGATGAGGTTTTCATGTTTAAGATTTTCGATGTCTCTTATGCTCTCTCTGAGTAGATAATCAGAAGGGAGCCAGAATAAAACACCCAGGGCTGAGCATGCTTAGAAGTCACCCAGGCAGGGAAGGGAAAGCAAGGGCTTCCAAAGCTGAGTGAACTCACACCAGAGAATCCGGGGGAAAAAAATCTAGGCTGCTGGTCTCCAATGCAGAAGTCTAACTGCATGTGGGATGAGCCTCAGGATACCTCCTGTTTCTGCATTTTTGATGGTTTGGCTCAATGTAAGCCAGAGAAGTGTGCTGTCTAGTGGAGGGGCAAGGACTGCATGCCTGAGCCATGGAGTCAGCGTGGGGAGGCCTAGAAGTCAGCTCAAGCTTTTTTGCCCCCTCCTTTCCAGTTCTGCATTTGTTTGTTTGTTTTTCCAGACAGCGTTTCTCTGTATAGCCTTTGGCTGTCCTGGACTCACTTGGTAGACCAGGCTGGCCTCGAACTCGCTGAGATCCACCTGCCTCTATTTCCAGAGTGCTGGGATTAAAGGCGGGCACCACCACTGCCCTGCCTTCTGTTTACATCTTTAGCAAGATGTCAGATGGAACCACTAAGGAAGAAAGTCTGCTTTGCAAGGCGAAATCCAGACCCCTTTGTCCTTTGCTGAAGCACAGAGGCTTGTAGAAGAGATGCCTAGAGGAAGGCTTAACGAAGAGAGTGATCCAAGGGGACTGGCATGGGAATGTACACAATGGCAGAGTGCAAAGAGGAAAACAGGGTGGCATGTCCGTGTGCGCACACATCTTCCCCCTCCCTCTTTTTCCCTCGCTCACTCACAGTTTAATGGGCTTCTGAGAGAGGAAGCTGTAGGCTCTGCTGCTTGTGAAAAGCCGTGGGGCGGGCTCTCCAAAGCAAGTGGGTGTGGGAGCCAGGAGAGGGTCACAAGCTTTTCTTTAGGCCAACATTTTTGTCTCAACTCCAAAAGGTCTGCTCCTCTCAGCTGCTCTAATATGTCATCAGACACCCCCACCCAGCCTGACAGTCCCATGTACACAAACCCAGCGCCCAGGCGAACCGTTCCTTTCCCAAGCTGCTGAGGGTCTTCTGGGGGTTGGGAAGGGTTCACCCTGAGCAGATCCAGAACTGGCGGATGAGCTCAGCTGTCTCGTCTCCCGGGAAAGATTTACTGCATCAGGACATGGCTGCCTTCCACAGCCCCACCCTCCACCCCCATCTCCTCTTCCAAGCCTAAGGCTGGGGCTGGGGAGGTTTATAGAAAGGCTGGGAACGGATCAATACTTTTGTCCTGAGTGACAAGAAGGGACTGTTCAGAGATGGAGGAAGCCTCTCTTTTTGCCCATAATTGGATGACAGTGATGCTATGATCAAGCCAGACCAGAGAGTCCCACCTTCAACCCGCCCAGGTGCACAGGACTTCCCATTTGGCCTCTAGTGATGAAGAAAGGAGAGCCTGGGCCTGGTTGCCAAACATTTACACCCAGGATATGAATTCCCTCTCTGTCCCATTAGACATCATCTTTCTCTCTCTACGAAGCCTCAGGGACAGGCTCTAACTGGTTCCTGCAATGGCTTTCTCTACTGCAGGGATGCACTGACTTTTGTCTGCAGCCTTCTGTCTGAAGGGTGATACCTTCAAAGCAATGACAAGCCGATTGGGAGCCCACCTGGACAGCTGACCATGGCAATGCTCTGTTTGGGGGCATTAGACGTGCTACCTTATTTAGTGTCACAGGGTGGGCACCTGCCATCCCTGCTTTGGAGACAAGGCTGTCGACCTCCAGGGAGGTTCAGAAAATTTCACCAAGGTCACAGATCAAAGAATGGTGGAGTGAGAACTTGAGTTCTGGCAGCCTGGCTCTGCAGTGTAAGTAGGAATAAAATGGCTCCAGCTTTGTCAAGCCTTGTTGCTGGCGGGGCTCTGGTCTCAGATATTCTGTCTTGCTCCTTCTCTGGAGACTGCCACTTACCATCAGGATGCACTGATTTTACATCTCTCCCCCCCTATCTCTAGCCCACCGGTAGACTCACCGCATAGACCATGGCCAGGATTCCACGGGATGACCTCACTCAAATCAACTCTCTCTGTACACAGAGCTCTAGCTAGTGAAGTGCCCGGACAGGAAGTGTCCCAGTGTGCCTTGCTGCAGGAAACGAATGCCAAAGGGCTCAGCATCGTCGTTTCTACAGTGGAGCAGCAACAACAAGGACAGAGCTTTGTGATAGCTGAGTGAACATTGCACGTGCCTAGGAAGGGCCAGCAGCTCTTGATATTGGTACACATGCTCTTATAGCCATTGCTGACTGAAGATCCTTGTGGTAAAAACTCTGGGCTCCGACCCTTCTACCGAGAGAGAGAGACAATCAACTAGGTTTTGCTACATGTAACACAAAGGTTTTTTTTTTTTTTTTTTTTTTTTGAGAATTAAATGAAAGAATATACGCCTACCATAGAGAAGAATCTCAGTCAATGATTGCAAAAAGACTAATCTCCCCGCACCTCTCCCTGACACAGGGTCTCGTTATACAGCCCCAACTGGCCTAGCACTCACTAGGGAGACAGCCGCTTTCAAACTGTGACAATCCTCCTGCCTCTGTCTCCCGAGTGCTGGAATTATAAGCAAGCCTGGCTCGTTTTTCTCCTTCCCTCCTTTCTTTTCCTTCTTTCAGTACTGGGGATCAAACCCAGAGCCTCGTGCATTATAGGCAAGCTTTCTACTTTTGGGTTATATTTCCAGCCACAGTGTTCCTATTTTAAAACTGGGGTGTATATGTTTAAAGCATCTTAGGCCATTACGTCCTTCTCCTGTGACAGATTCATCTCTCTCTCATTCTCACACACACATACAATCCACCCACCCACCCACACACACACCCTTCTCTCTCTCCCCTCACGCTGATAGTGCCATTGAGTTGTCCATCCTTCTTCAGAGTCTCCTGTTGGTAGAGAGGAGTTTTGGTACCTTGGCTATTCCATCATTTCTGACACTGAGGGATATGGTCTGGTCACCTGGAAATTAAGGCCTTCAGAGGAAAAGGAGAGCTGCCCTTGACCACCAGAACATTCCCTGTCACCAGCGCCTGTGCCTGGCTTTACTTCAGCTAGCTCCAGTGGAGAAAGGAAAGAAAGCAAGTGATCCAGGATGGCATGGGGCAGGCAGATGGCTGAGTCATCGTTTCCTATGCTGTAGACTCAGACTTGCAAGTCCAGAAGTGGCTTTACGTCTCTAAAGACTTTCTCAGTGGAATCAGAGTCCCATCCGGCTGCAGGAACCCACCATACCTCAACATGAACAATGCCTGCTGATACAGCTGGTTTAAGGAGCCGCCATGCCACTGCCCCTCTCGCCAAGGCTTGGCACTGGCATATGCCCAGGGAAGAGGTTAGACCCTGAGGACTCCCAGGGCAGACCTGATTTTAGCCATCTGTGGGATCTATGATTATGATAGCAGTAGTGTTTTCTAGGAAGCGCCCATGTTGTGGGTGAGGGAATTCTGAAGGGTTTTATTTATTAATGGAAAAGCTGCCTTCTTTCCTCTTCACTGGTAGACAAGTGTGAAGTGAAGTCAAAAGTCAGAGCTGCCCAAGACTCTAAGCATGGCTGCTCCTTCAACAGCCCAGCATTCCTTCTAGGCCATTAGGCTTCTGCTTTGGAGTCTTACTCCAACAACCATTTCCCACTAACCCTACTTGTGACCTTAGGCAATTGGGAATCTGACCCATTTTGCTGTGGCTGCCTTCACCAGACAGACTCTTCGATGGGGGAGGATGCTACAGTTTTGCCTCCAAAGCATGGGCAGGTAAGAGCCAGAAATAGTGGTGTGTTTAAACAGGAAGGAGAAAGGAAAGGGTCACAGGTGACTGTGGTGATATCCTGGAAAAGAGCTAGGTGGCCTCTTCCGGTGGGGGTTGTCATCTAATTTACACTTCACAGAGCTCAGCCCCAGCCATCAGGAAAGGCTCTCTGTGCAAAAGAGGTTGAAGATGGTTATCCAAAAGATGTTGCCCCACTTCGGCCCCATGGCCAGAATTAAGATGGATCAGGACAGCCTGGGGCAGTTAGCACCAACATGACAGTGTTCCGTGACACGAGTCTTAAAACAAAGGATACAGTAAGACACAGGTCTAACCCCAGCTAAGTAGCCGGGTGAGTCAACACTTAGGACTCCAGGTTGATCTGCTTAGACTCCTGTGGGAGCCTAGACGAGAAATTCTGGTCTGCTCGTCAGTCCTGGCAGGTAATAAACGGGCCTGAGCCCCAGGCGTACACAAATCATAAGCTGGGGTCCTGGGATAGGTCACCCTAAGCCCTGCAGGGGAAGTGGCTGGGAACAGCCGGTCATGCCAGCAAGCAAGAGGGAATTACAGGTGTGATCTGAAGAGTGGCTGGACTGGTTTCAAGCCTGCGACCTGCCCATGGAAAACTGGTTCCATTTTTAACAACTGTCAACCTGGCCCTACTTGAGCCCAGATAGGCAGGCTGGCTAGACAGAGTTTGGGGAGAGCTATCAGTCTCGTTGATCAGCTAAAGCCTCTCCAGATGCCAATAGACAGTGAGGCTCCTTATGGAAGATGGGCCGTAGGCTGGGAGCCACACAAACCTTGAGGACCAGCAGCATAACATGGTGGACAGCCCAGTCCTGGTGTAACCTGTGTGGGATGGACAGGAGAGAATATGAGGTATGGGTCGAGGCAGGAAGGGAGGCTTTGAAAGAGGACACAAAAATGTGGCTGCGATATTAACATACACTGTGAGGTGTGTGTGCAGAGCTAAGAAAAAAGGAAAAAGTGAGGAAAAGAAGAAGAGACAAAAAAAAAAAAAAAAAAAAAAAAAAAAGAACCCAAACCAAAACCCAGTGTTTTCTATCCCTGTAACCATTAGAAAGAAAATGAAGTCTAAATTGTGTTCAGGGCAGCTGGGACAGAGGAAGAGAGGCAAGAATGGAAAAAACAGGCCGTAAAGATGCCAGGACTCCTTAAGCAGAAACAGCTGTTGGAGTCATAAGACTCGGGGCTGGTCAGGCTTCTAACAAACCCAGGAAGAGGAGAATCTGCTCTGGGATCTGGATGCCCCGGTGTCCAGCACAGACCCCTGGGGACAGCGTACGTGCGGGCAGAGGGGATACCTTCTCCAGAGCTCTGCCTGACCTGGCTCCTGACGGGGAGAGGTGGGGAAGGGGAAAGGAGGGGAGGAGGAGAAGCGGCCTGGGGCAGCCAGGGGGCAGCAGTTTTGAGTGTGCATTTATTTAAAGCTCTAACTTACTGGGTAGCCTGGAGAGCCGCATGTCTCCACGTCTCCAGCTAAAGGTGGGGGCGGATTGCTGTCCTGCATGGGAGCTGGTGCCCGTTATAGCACATTCTCTTACTTGGGCCTTCAGCCTGAGCCAACTAGCCAAGGCTTGCCCCTTCTGACAGCTACCAAAATGGCAGTCGCCGTCTCTCAACCAGATAATACTGTCTGCGCCACATTCCTGCTAAGCGGCACCTCGTTTAACCCTCCAGCGAAAGCATCCTTGCTGTCGGGTAGAAACGTATATGAGTGTCTTCAGGAAGGTTCCTGTGTGAGTGTTACATTCCAGAGGAAAACTGAGGCCAAACATTGCTGAGAGACTCCCAAGTGTCCCAGTCATACACTCCAAGAAGCATCCAAAGCGCTGCCTCTTCCTCCCACAAGATGAATGCGAAAAACAGCAGCAGCCAAGCGCTGTTGGGAGAACAGCTGTGCACAATCAGCCCAGCTTTCCAGCTTTCATGCAGACCTCGAGAGTTCTCCCCCCCCATCTCCCACCCCTTGTGGCTCATTCATCCCTATGTTCTATAGCATTAGCCTAGGTATACAGATGGAACCACGGCTGCAGAGCACGCCAGCCCCAAAGGGAACCTGGCAAAACCCCCAACCACCATCATGGCAACGAAACCCTGCTGTCTCTCAATGAAACACAGGTAGTGAAAAGAGATGGAAACCAGACCCCACTTGCTTGTGGGAAATGGGGGGAGGTTCTGGAAGACTCCACTGTGAAGGCTAGATTTGTCTCCTCCCCTGAGAACTCCTTCTTCATCCTGGCCTGGAACTGTCGCTGCCATAGCTCTTTTGTCTACAGTAGACAGCTTCCTGGGACCCTTCGGGTGGGCACCCCTGAGGTGAATGGTGACTACTGTTGGGAAACAGGGTTCATGATTAGGGGCTAAAGATACAGACAATGCGAAAATGAAGTAGCTAGAGGAAGAGCGGAAACCCCAACATCGGGGTAGCAAAGGCTATTAATGGTCCCTGAACTCTGTCTAGACTGACATCACTCACGAGGTTGGAGCTTGCTAGTGTGGGTCCCTTGCCTCCGTCCACCCCTGTGATAGCTAGTCTAAAGGGGAGGAGAGAGCCTCAGGCAGAGGGCTCATGTCCCTCCCTTCTGCCACATATTGCCACATGGGTATCTGGAACAAATCTGTGCAATGGCCAGGAGTGCAAAACCGGAACCAGAACCTTAAGACTCTTCCCTGGGTTCCACTGTATCACAGACTAATGTGTGCCTCGTTACCTGGAGGGCGCATGAAAACCCACTCTCAGATTCAGTAGGAGTCTGTGGTTCTTCCTGACATGAGCAGGCTGCAGGCTCAGGGACTCTTCTGCCTTCTTTATCGCTCCACCCCTACAGGCATGTGGGTTGGTGACGCTCGGGCCTGTTGAGGAAAGCTTTCCCACCAGGATGCTAGGGTTGACAGAGAAGCCATACTGTGTGCGGTTACTCCCACGCAGTCTCACTTGGCTGCCAACGAAAGTCACAAATGCCAGCAGCGGGGGTGGGGGGAGAAGGAGGGGGCTCTTCAATGAAGATCAGAGGCCCATGGCAGGAGACAGCTGCTCCCCTGGGGGCTCGGATAAGACTTTGATACGACTTTGGTATCTCAGGGGATGGATGTGATGAAATCTCTTTCAGATAGCCTCTCTCACAGGCAGGGGGAAGGGGAGGAGGAGAATCCCGCCTTCCCCGACAAGCAGGGGGTTTAAGAGTCCACTTCTTCATTCTCAGTGGGAGCAGGAAAAAAGGCAGTATGAGGTCAGCACTTGGGAGGCTGAAGCAGGAACTTTTCTGAGAGTCTGAAGCCAGCCTGGGGCTACATTATGAGAGGTAGCCCTGTTTTATATACTATATATTTGATGTATTATACATATATATGTATCTGCTTATATGTATGGGGCTGCTTTGTGTGAGCTCCAGTGGCTAGAGTTCCTGGTTCTACTCTGTTTAAGAGAAATGGAAAAAGAAAGAGAGAGAAAGAGAGAGAGAGAAAATATGAGAACAAGAGAGATAATGAGAATCCTCTGGCTTTTTAGTTCTAACCCAGAATCTTCTTTTCCCCAGGGTTAGCTCTGGTTTTCAGAGTCCAAATCTTTCAAAAGGGCTGGGGTGATCTGCGTTCCACAGTAAGGAGGGGTCTGGGAGAGGCCTGGGGTCCAGATTTTCCCTAAAGCACAAAGCTAGGTGAATGTGATGACCCAGAAAACTCTGCCCCAGTCCCAGAGGCATCTTGATGATTCTCTTTCCCTCCTTTGCTTCTGCAGAAGGGTTTCTCTGAAAACCCATGTCATGGGGGGCGGTCTCCTGGGTACAGGTGCCCTACTCCATGCTGGCATGCAGTTCAAGAGTGGGATTCCTTGGCTGATGGCCCTGTGGAGCTCACAGACAGAGGGAGCTGATTTTTCATCTAGTAACTAGCAGTCCACAGGGGATATAAGCCATGGGCACACATTCCCTACCTGGCCCCAGGCTGTCCTCTTGGGGGTCGACTTTCTTTGCTGATATGAGTCTCTTCCCAGCCCAATGTCCCTCCCCCCTCTCCCCTGACACTACTCTTCTACAACTCACTGGACACCCAGGCTCAAGCCACACACGGACTCATACTTGCATGGGTATCTGGAACATATCTGTGCAATGGCCAGGAAGGCTATTCCTTGGGAGCATTGTAAGTGTTGGCCTTAGTAAGAAAATCAAATCAAGGTGTGTGTGTGGAGGGGAAAGGTTGGTTGTATCGGTGTGTGTGTGTGGGGGGGGGGTGAGTAAAGATTGGGGTACACAGGAAGAGACACTGAACCCAGAATGTTCTTTCGGGTCTTGTACTTACTTCTGACTCTAGTTTTGCACAACGCGAGGGCAAATCACCACCTCCCATCACAGCTCCGCTCCAGCCTCAGAAAGTTGCCATAGAACTTTCTTGCCCCCTCTTTAGTGAAGTTCTATTGCCCTGGCTAGGAGGTGATGGGGTGAAGGGCAGAGTCCTGGAGGACGGTGGATTTGCTATGAAGATTCACCAGGAAGCAGGAAGCAGACCTCACTGAGGGTGCTTTGCGGGCTGTGATGAGCTCTGCAGCAGATGAGCCGTTGTCTTGGCAACACTAATGAAAAGCAGGCCTCAGAGAGGGCCAAGAACCCCCAGGGACTAAGTTATCTCCCTCTCCGAGGCTCTCCCCTCCTCCCCACCAACAGACTCAGATCAAACTCTCCGAATATTTATAAAATCTCTACCAGAAACAGAGAAAGTCAGTGGCCTGGCCAGGCGTCTGCCCACGTCTTCCCGGCCGCTCGGGTGACAGTGTCCAACGTGGCTCATTATTCTGTTTTTCTCCCTTGCATGAGCAGGACAATGAGAGAGGGAAGGGGGAAGAATGTTTTTTCTGCCCTGTTAGGCTGGCTTGGAGTCAGGGCGTTTGCTTCAAGTCTGGGGGTCTTCACTGCTCCAGTCCTTTTGGCTCTTCAGCTTTCAGTCTATCTTATTTCATCCCATGGATTCCTGAAGAGCCTTGGTTGCTTACTTCCTCTGTCCCCAGCAGCCTCTGCCTGGGGCTTCGTGGCAGTTTCTGAGGGAGAGTAATGTTGGGATGCAAAGGATTGACGGCAAAGGGAGCAGGCCTCCCTGCCCTGGGGAGCAGTCATGGGGTTTATTCACTTTGAAGAAAAGGGAGGTCCTTGCATGCAGCCAGCAGGGAATTAAAGCCGGTCTGAGAAAATCCAAGCAACCTCTGCTCATTACTTGTTTTGCCTGGTGGATATTAAAATGCAAAGAAGTTGAGAAACCTACAGCACACAGAGGAGCAGAGGCAGGATGCAGCGTCACGCTTTGTCCTCCCGGTAAATGGGAAGGCACCGTTGAGTTGACGAGAATGTCATGTTGTTGCCCTTCGTGACAGCCTGGTCCCGTGGGGGTGGGATAGCTCCATGTAGGGAAGCAGCAGGGGGTTGTGGGTAGGTCCTAGATTGGGTGGAGAAGTTGAGTATAATTTGAGTGCCATGCCCAGCAAAGCCAAATTCAGACCTCCAGCTTGAGTAAGTTATGAAGCTTTCCTCCCCATCTTTGGACAACGGGGGCTAGAGTAGGTGTTCTTTTAAGGTCTCTTCTATGAGTTTTATTCAGCAAGGAGAGATTGCCAATGCTATCCAAAAGCACACAAATGTCATCCCTCGGCCATTTGTAAGGCACAAGAGGTTAATGGCATGGGACATAAAGTGTGAGAAGGATTCATGGATACGCTAGGGAACCTCTTGTGGAGGGAGGCTTCTAACACAACTTCCAGGATGAAAGGATTTGGACAGAAATAAGGAGCGGGGACAAAGAAGCAGGCGTTGGGGCGAGAGGAGGAACCCAGCTTGTGTGGTCTGGGAAGGACGCTGGGAACTGGAGTGAAGGCTAGCTCAGGCCATGAGGAGTATCTATCTGTATTGGAGAGGAGAGGCTTGCTCTGAGTAGTGTGATGGCTTTGAGTGAACCTGCTTTGACTGACATCCACCAACAGCCCAGCCAGAAGAGGTGAAAGGAAACCAGGCCGGTGATTGGAGAGCAGGACTCTTGGCCTTTCGCTCATGTGGCCTCAGGGAGACTTTGGGTTTCGAAGGCTGGGAGATCTGAACCTCCAGAGACTCGTCATTTTGTCATCTGCTAAGGAGGTCAGCCAAGCAGCACAGGGGTGGAAACTAGAGTTAAGGAATGAGAGAGGAAGAAAACAGGCTCCACTGTGTGGCGAGCCTGAGACGGGGACACTTGGGTGACACCCGTGGGACCTGTGTGGACGTGGTGGGCAGATACCCAGGCTTCACGGCAGTAGGCACAGGGCACCATGGGGACAGTTCTAGAAAGTTCCTGAGTTCCCCTTCTGAATTCCCAATGGCTGACCTCATGCCTATCAGGCTCTGGTCTAGTTACAAGACTGGCCCATACTGTGGTCCCGATGTTCCGGCCACAGTCAGAGCATTCTTGGGATAAAGGAACAGATTCACCACGAACACACTGTTAGATCTTGCTTTCAGATTTCGAAATTTCCCGGCCGAGTATCTGAGCCTAAATCAGTCTGCTCTAATCAATTGAAGTTTGGCCTGCCAACGAAGGTGGGTTAGGGCACTGGCGAGTAGGGTAACCACAGTCTTTGGTGGTGACCAAGGGGTGGTGTGGTAGTTGGTGGTAGGGCAAGGACTCATAGTCTATTTAGATGCTCGTGCTTCAGACCATTTTTAGGGCTGATGGACTGGCTCATCAGGTAAGGGAGCCTGCTGCCAAGACCTGAGTTCTATGCCCAGGACCCTCATGATGAAAGGAAAAAAGCCCTTCCTTAAGTTGTCCTCTGGCCTCTACAGTGTCTCAGGCTGCATACACATACACAGTAAACAAATGCAGTGAAGCAAATGTAAAGCTCTCTTCCAGTACCCAGTGGAGGTTAGAGGCTGAACCCAGGCTGGGATTAGCTCTCCCTAGGCCCCCACAGTTTAGCTGGAGTGGTGCAGACTCCAAATTCTCAATTCACGCTTGCCCTTCAGGACACCATGAAGATGTCTGTCAAGGCAGGAGAAGAGATTCAAGACTTCACTAGCTCGAGAACAGCTTTCAAATACTTGGACATGTGGAAGCTGGCCCCCACTAGCTTCTCCTCTGTGCTGCAAAATGTCACAAGGCCTGTCTACAGTTCCCTAATCCATCTACACCTTGCTTCCTCTTAGGACACTGTTAGGCTATGGCTTGTCTCCGAAGAACTTCAGTCTCTCCAAGCAGGTCTGCAAATGTGATAGACAGACTTGGGTTTTCTGAGTGACTGAGGGAACCTGGAAAAACTCCATGGTCTGCCAAAATAACTAATCTGTACCATGTCCTCTGTCCTCTAAGCTGAGGCTTGAAACTTCTTTATGGGCCCCAAGGCCTCTTGCTCCTTTCGTTCCCTTGGTCCTACTCTGCTGTTGCCGTACCCAAGCCAGCTGGTTCTAGGGTAAGGAGAGGCAAGGGGTGGAGCAGTACAGCAGACTTTATACTCTGAAATAGTGTCCACAGCATTCAAGAGACTGACAGGGAGATGCTGCGTTTAAAAAAACAGAACAAGAGCCAGGCACCATGGTGCACTCTGGGAGGCAGAGGCAGGTCAATTGTTGTGAGTTCAAGGACAGCCTGGTCTACAGAGTGAGTCCAGAAAAGCCAAGGCTACCCAGAGAAGCCTTGTCTCAAAAAACCAAAACCAAAACAAACAAACAAACAAACAAACAAAAAACAGAGCAAAACAAAAACCAGAGACAGACAGAGAGACAGAGACATGGGGGACGGGGGAGGCAGAGAGAGAGAGCAGAGAGGAAGAGAGGAAAGAGGAGGGGAAAAGGGAAGGCTGGGCCCTCGCTGGAGGCATTGCTGTGTACAAGGAGCTTTTATTCCCTTCCACTGTCTTTCCTGGATGCTCTGGCAGAGGGGCGGCTGCCCTCCGGAGAACGGCTGGGAAGTGCTGACCGAGGCAACCTGCAGGCTGTCCTGCAAGTTCCTGGTATGTTTAGAAACCATACAAATAAGGCTGATGGATCAAAAAAAAATACACAAACATAAATCAGAATACCCAGTGACATTTGGATTTCAGACATGTTAGGTGTCATGGGAATCACATACCACACGTAGGCTCACATGCACACTCAGTGGAGGCTACTTACACTAAAACATATATGACGGAAGACGTTTACACTAGAAACTACACTGTTAATCTGAAACCGTTTTTGGTTATTTGTTTGTTTGTTTGTTTTTGACATCTAAAGGTCCTGGTGTTCCTAAGATATGGTCAAAGAGCATCCAGGCCAGGTGGCACTCCTTTAATCTAGAGGACCTACATTAAGCCCTGGAATAAGGGCGTTCTCTGAGCTGTCTCACTTTATTGCCTGCAAAGCAAAGGAGCCTTCCTCGGCTTGTTCAGGCATCTTTATTTGAGGGTGGCAGAAGGGGAGGCAGGGTGAGTCTGACCATTTAGAATTAGCTGGACAGGGGACTTGGGGAGGCTCAGAAGTAACTTGTTTTCACAACCTTGGATTTATGAAGTGGGTGAGGCCACATGTCACAGGAAAGTTAGTGGTAGCTGACATCAGGAGCCAGCCACTCCGAACCTTGCTTTGTCATCTATATTTTGCTCTTACAGAATCATGGAAGGGGCCACAGGGAAGGCTACCGAGTCTGGGATGATCAGGCCAAGTAAGGTATTAAATTTAGGGGCCATGGGTTAAATTTAGAAGCCAGAGGTAGATGTCTTATAAAGTTACTTGGCAGCGGGGTTGAAGATAGGAGGCGATCCAAAGCTGGGGCCCTGAGCTCGCTACTGTCTTGCCACAGACCAGCAGGACTCGAGCTCAGAGCTCAGAGCTCAGGGTGGGTTAGGTGGCCCCAGAAGAGGCTGGTTTGCTTTGGGGCACAAACTAACAACAGGCTGTAAGATGCAATGACAACTGTTCTATTTCCCTAGAGAAGAAAATCAGAGAGATGGGCAGATCCATGGGGCTCTTTTATGTTGAGAAATTTATATTTGGGTTTTTCCCCGGGATTTCTGGCACAGGGGTCCTAAAACCCATGATAACAGACAGGCTGGGAGTTGTAGGGAGCCTCATAATGGAGGCCGATAGCCAGAAAATCCAAGGGGATATGCTGTGGTTTGAATCTGAATTGCCCTCAACAGGCTCATGTTTTGAAGGCATGGCGCTATTTTGAAAGCTGTGGGGCTTATTGGTAGATGGGATCCCGATGGCAGGAATAGGTCACTTGGTCAGGCCTTCGAAGGTTACTTTAAGCTTTTGGTTATAGGCCTGCCCCTTCTGTAGCATATGAAGGGGCTGCTGTCAGCTGCTCCTGCCACCCTGGACAGCTGGCATTCCTTGCCTGCCGCAACAAACTGAAATCCCTCTGAAGCCACGAGCAGAAATAAATCTCCTTTCCTTTGCTCCAGTGAGGCAATTTGGCTCCTACGATAAGAAAAGCAATATGGCATGGTTAAAAGGTGGGAACTTTATGCCCAACCCTTCACCTCTAGGGACAAGGGAAGGGCTGAAAATGGAGTTAATTGCTATGGTAAGTGACTTAAACAATTGTGCTTATTTCTAGGAAGTCTCCATAAAACCCAAGTGATAAAGGTTGGGGAGACTGTGAGGTAACACACTGGGGTGCTAGGAGGCTACTAACCCTGGAGGTGGCACAGAAGAGGCACAGAAGTGGGACCCTGTTTGTACACCTTCTGCATGGATGATTGGGACGGACTTGGTTATCTTTGGTAATAAAGTAGGAGGGGTAATTAAAGTTCTGTAAGTCATTCTTCTGATTATTAGATGCAAAACAAAACTATTAGAGTCTTAAGGAGTTTTCAATTTTATCACTTGGCGGTCAGAAGTACTCATGGCGTCACGACTTGTGCCTGAGATCAAGGATATCATGGCCATGACTAACCGGGATTTTACTTTCTTTTACAATTTAAAAGATTTAATTTATGTTTACTTATACATGTGGATGTGTCTGTCAGTGAGTGTGCACACATGCATGTGGGTGCCCATGGAGACCAGCAGAGGGTGCTGGATTCCCTGGAGCTGGAGTTAAAGGCAGTTGTGAGCCACTTCATGTGGGTGCTGGGGACAGAACTCAGGTCCTCTGAGAGAAGTAATGAGCACACTTGCATGCTATGCTATCTCCCTAGGCCCTCTTTCTTTTTAGGCAAAAATCAGGAGAACACAGGGAATGAACCTCACACCCATGATCATTTCACATTTCACCACGATAACAGTTAGATTCAGGAGAAAGCAAAGGTTTACCTTCAGTTACTCCTATTTGAGGTCAGGCTTTCCTCTTCAAAACAATGGGTATCAAGGTAAAGGTCACAGGACAAGAAGGGCCCGGGGGCTTTGCTGCCATTACTCTGTGGAGGAGGTAACAGGTGCCGTGGCAACCAATCTGTGTCCCTCATCTCTCTTCTTGCCCAGTTGTGTCTCCTTGTGGGATACACAAGGAATGCAGAGATCAGCTCGGCTCTGCTTCTAGGCTAAAGGTCAAGGCTAGAAAAGACTTGGAACCAAACTGAAAATCTTGCTTCCCTCTCATAACTCCTGTCAGCTTGCTAAGCACTTCTGTTTATACAAGTCCTGGAGCGAGCATTGGTCTCTCAGGCTCTGACAAGACCCTGGCCTCCTAAGTTTGCTTTCCAGGGAATCTCAGCAAACCACAAAAAGAATCACTATTTCTTCTTTCTTTATCCTGTATTTTTTTTTTAAATACATAACAATTAACTGTTTCTCTTGATGTTGAAATGTCTTCTCTTGCAGATTCCCTCAGCAGCAGAAACCGTAACTGGGGACACAGTTAAAAGGGACAAGAGAAGGCACACTCAGCTGGGCCTACTTCTGACCCTATGCTGAACTCAGTCTTACTCCTGCCCAAATCAAGGTCTAAGCCAGTTCTCATCACCAGCACGATAGTGTCTAGTGGAGGACTGCTGGTTTAATTGCAAAGAAGCCTCCCACCCTCTAAGCTCTGAAGTGACAAAGCCTGAATCCTTCCCTAGAAACATCCACCAGTCTCTCTCAGGCCCAGTCATGCCCACTACCCAAGTACATCAACCAGGACAGCTCGTTGCCAAACACCATGGAGAAGCTGGGTGCCAGGGGACTTGCCTTTGAATGAGGGCTTTGATTGCACATATCCCCAGCCTTCTTGTGTTGGGCACGACTTTCACTCCACAGTGTCTTGTGGTCCACTGGGTGGTGGGTGGGGACTGAAGCCCCGGTGCCAGTCTTTCTCTATTTGGCTTCTCTTTGAGACCATTCTTTGCTGTGCTGTTCCCTGGGGATGGCTGTCAAGAGCCTGGCCTCCAGCTTCTGTTTCTCCCTGGGTTCCTTTCAGGCTCGGCCAGAGTGAGGTTCGGGGGTGAGGGAGTGGGGTGGAGTCAGAGGCTGGGAGAGCGTCTCTTCCCCCCTGCTGTCCCTCATGGGGACTGTCTCTCCATTCTGTGGTTCTCTCAGGTTACAGCCTCTAGAGTCCCAGCTCTCACCAGGCTCAGGCACATTATTTCTTCCCTTGGCTCCTCTGGGTTCTACGATGACGGCAGCGTTCCACTGTTGCCAGTCCCTGGGGGGTCCTCAGCATTCCTGCCACTTCCCAACCATCTGTAAACTATCCCTTCACTGTTTGTCCCCCCAAGCCCCCACAGCTAAAACATTCTGAAAAGAATTCTGTCTCTTGCAGAGACCTCACTTGATATATCCTCCTATTTAAGTTGGGAATTAAAAGATAAAATAAAATAAAAAGTCCTCCAGGATTGCTGACTCAGCACTTTGATGGCACACCCATGGCTGGGCAGCTCCTAATGGAAAGATGCTTCTAGAGGCTTGGCACAATTCTGGGCACTTTACAGATGCTTAATAAACGTACAGTCTATTAGCTAACCCCACCGCCTTGGCTTCTTGTTAAAGAAACAGGTTTTCTTGAGAACTTTCTTAGAAGCTGAAGCTAGCAGGGAACTTATTAAAGTGGCCAGAAGACCAAAGACATTGTGCTCCCCCCTTTTTGATAAACAATCTTTACTTTCTCCCTGTATCTCTGCACCTTTGTCCCATTTTCCCAGAAGCCTCCACTCTCCACACACAACTTGAGAGACCAAAGAATTAAAATTTAGATTTTTTGTTTAAAGTTTAAAGTACAAGCCTAAACAAAAGCCAGACAGGGGAGGAACTAGACTTACCTCATTCTTTTCCTGCCCACTAGAGATACAGTTGCTAGGAAACCAGCCCAGATGGCCAGACTAGAACCGTTTATGGTCTTGGCACCTAAGGTAAACCAATCATTTCAAAGTCAATTTCCCTTACCCAATCATGTAACACCAAGGCATGTAATCCCCTGCTTGCATTTTTTTCTCTTTAAAAACCTTGTTTCCCTAGACTGTCCCACCGCACTCCTCCTCTTCACCAAGGAGGTTGCTGTGACCCAGGCTTGAGCTTATATTAAAATAAACCCTCATGTATTTGCAGTGGAGTTGATTCCTGGTGGTCTTTGGGGGGGGGGTCTCATGAACTGAGCATAACAACCTGAATCACCCGACTTCCCTGACCCAGGAACTCTTAGTTCACTATGGTTTTCAACCTGTGGATCATGATTCTTTTGGGGGTCACATATCAGATATCCTGCATATCAGATATTTACATTAGGATACATAACAATAGTAAAATTGCAGTTGTGAAATAGCAACAAAAATAGTGTTATGTTTGGAGGGGGGTGGTCACCACAACATGGGTAACTGTATTAAAGGGTCACAGCATTAGGAAGTTTGAGAACCATGACTCTTGGACCTATAGCAGGTGCTACCATGCTGCCACCACAAAACCACAAAGACACTCCACCCTTTGTTGTAGTGGTGACTGAGGGACACATGCCCAGGGCTGCTGCTGCTACCATTGTCTCTGAAACACTAACCAGGCTCCCTGGCTCTTGAGCAGGACCGATAGGATCACCATGGAGATCTGAGTACCCTTCAGGGGCTTTGGTGAAGCCCTGGGTACCCTGTATGGTGTAAGAGAAGGAACAGTGACATCTAAAAGGCTAGAGAGGGCTTGAGGGCTGAGAAGGCTGTATAGCCAGCAGCATTGTTAGCAACTTACAGTTTCGAGAGGTTTAGTCCGTTACCATCGTGGTGAGGAGCATGGCAGGGAACATGGAGGCAGATATAGTGCTGGAGAAGTAGCTAAGAGTTCTATATCCAGATCCACAGGCAAGAGGACGAGAAAGACACCAGGTCTTTTGAGACCTCAAAGCCCACCCCCAATGACACACTTCCTTCAACTAGACCACACATAGTCCAAAATGGCCACCACCTCCTAATCCTTCTCAAGTAGTATTACTCCCTGATGACTAAGCATTCAAATATATGAACTTACAGAAGCCATTCTTACTCAAACTACACATCAGGGAAGAAGGGTTGGCAGGAGCATTAGACTGTCCAAGTGGAAAGCAGAGAGATGAAATCTGGTCCTTCTCTAACTTCCTCCTCCTTACACAGTGAGACACTCCAACCCACGAAACAGTTATGCCTACATTGAGAGTGGTTTTTCCCACCTCAGTTAAACCTCTATGGGCATGCTCTCACAGACACACCCAGAGGTTTGTTTTGTAGGTGATTCTGAAACCCATCAAGTTGGCAATCACACCTAACAATAACAGTGTCATAGAGAGTAGTTAGGTAGGGATATCAACAAAGGCAGGTCTCTTGAGTGACACATCCAGATACGGTGAGTGAGGAGAGTAGAGCAGTCCAGGCAGAGGAAAGATGGCGAATGAGGCTGCTGAGACAGGAGCACTGCTGGATTTCTGGAGGAACAGTAAAGAGTTCCATGTGCCTGAGTAGAAGGAGAGAAGGAAGTGACAGACAGGGTGGGGTGAAGGCAGAGAAGGAGCAGGCCTAGATTACAGGGCTTAAGATCACTGTAGTTTCTCCTCCCTCTTGGGGGTTGGGAGGCAGATAGCAAACAAGGAGAGCTGTGGTGGGGTGTGCACCCTGGATGCTAAGAATTGACTGTAAGTAGTTCAAAATAGAGAGCTGTGGTGGTAATCCAGGTTGGCCCAATGGCACAGTCTGGGCTTTAGTCTGTACTCTCTCATTTATGGCCTGAGTCACCTGGAGTAAGCGAATCTCCATGCTTCTGTGTCCTAGAGTTCCTCACGTGATGAAATGAGCGATTGCACACACACAGCCTGGCCCATCTCAAGTGCTGATGTTGCTGAATCAGAGGTGATTGGAAGCTGAGCAGTCAAGGCCATGAGGAGCAAATAGCATCAAGACTGAAATCATCATGGTGAAAAATGGTGGCACAGGCCTGTGATCCCAGTGCTTGGGGGGCCAGGGGCAGAAAGATCAGAATTTCAAGGTCAACTTCAAGTATATATCAAGTTCAAGGCCAGCCTGTTTTGAAAGGAAGGCAAAGACAAAAAACACGGAAGCCTCAAACTACAAATTCATGCATAGAAGCCAGAAGACACTCAGCGAGGAAGGGGGAGTGGGGGTGTCAGGAAAAGCTGAAGGTCCTGGGGGACTGGGTGGTCCAGGGTGAGGGAAGAATGACCATGGAAGTCCATTTGGAGGCCAGTCTTCAGGAGAGCAGTGGTGGGTAGGCTCCCGGTGGAATGCAGTCCCCCAGGCAAGGAAACTAAGAAATAAGAAGTTGGGACCCAGGCAGACCAAAGATGGAGAGATCAAACCCAGGAAGGCAAAGGCAGATTGGAGCAAGGACCCAATGCCCACATCTTACTTCAAGCATGTGATATGGTAGTCTTCTTAATGAGCAGCTTCGGCTTCCAACAAGGCAGAAAGCAGGGCAGCCAATGACATTTTCCAGCTTTGAGATATGAGGTCTGGGATTCAGCAGGCAGGGCTCATGACGCAGGGATGGGCCTACTGTGTGGGGGAGGGATTTAAACCCACTGCAGTCTGGGGATGTTCCAGGGACTGAGAGTTACTTAGTGAAACCCACTTGTGTATTTGGGTAAAAAGCTGGCCAGACATCCCTGCTCCTAAGCCAGAGACACTGAGAGCTTGAGGACAAATTCTTCTGCGGGATATGAAATAGCAGAGCCCGAGGGAGCCCATCAAGCATGTGGGCCAACAAGCTCCCCAGAATGGTGTACTTGTCAGTCACTGGGATTGTGCTACTTATGTGAATTCTGATAGACCATGAAACCAGATCTGTGTCTATGTCCGTTTCAGGGGCCCATTCTTCATGTTTGGGTAGGTTCATGCTTATTTGTCTTCTTTCAATATACCTGATTGTCTGGCTCTTGGGAGAGGAGCTGGAAACAGAGTCTCAAAGCACAACCAATCAACAGCTGACCAAATGACCGAGAGTTGACCAGCCGTCTAACCAAACATACAAAGGAGAGTAATAGTCCCCTGAAGATGTCTGTTTTAGCGTATGGAACCCTGAGTGTGCTCCCTTACAAGAAGATTTAGAGTTTTTAATTGGCTGACCCGAAAGGAGACATGAACCAATTGGTCCCAATGTAATCAAAAGGGTCTTTAAAAATGGAAAAGGGAGGCAGCAGAGAAATTGCAGCCAGGGTGAGATGTGCCTGGGGAACAAATGGTCAGAGGGCTTACAATGCTGGTGGCCTTGAAGACAGAGGATGGGGGCTATGAGTCAAAGAATGTGGGCAACCCAAAGAAGCTGGAAAAGGCAAGAAAGAAACCCCTTTTGGAGCCTCCAAAGGAAATTAAGACCCTGGCATCTCTGAGTTTTAGCTCAGTATGATCCAATTTGGACTCCTGACCTCCAAACTGTAAGAGAATTAATTGGCACCGTCAAACCCACTAAGTCTGTGGTGCTTTGTTACAGAAGTGACAGAAAATGAATATCTACAAGCTGGAACTGTATTCTCATTCTCATGGTCCAACTTTAGCTCTCGTGGTCACCTCTTGTGTTCCAGCCAACAAGAAGACTCACTATCTCTTGACAGTCCCTGCTTCTGACTTCTGCCATGTTCTAGATGCTTCTGGTAAAGGTCATTGGATCCCATCTCTATGGAGGGGCTCAAGCTTTCAAAGCCTGTTCATGGGCTGAAGGGGTGTTCAAAGGCAACGCCAAGAAGGTTGGTGAATTGACCCTAGTGCAAGCATGAAGTAGCGTGTGATTGCGTGTGCATGAGTGGCTCTCTAGACTTTGAGCCGAGGACTCTCTCTGCCTGCAGGGCTTCTCCTTTTAAGACATTGACCACAGTCTTCAATTACAGCTTCATATATGCAAATGTCATTCTCCTACTAGATTTGAAGCTTCCTAGAGGCAAAAATTGTAGACTGAAGTATTTATCTTACTAACCTCCAGTTGAGGAGGAGGAGGAGGAGGAGGAGGAGGAGGAGGAGGAGGAGGAGGAGGAGGAGGAGGAGGAGGAGGAGGTAAAATCAGGGACTGGTTCTGAAGACTAGAGGGTAGGGGCTTACCACAGGCTGCCAAGAGCTCTGACTTTACAGCCTGGCTCACCCACAGCCCCCAGACTTAGACTCTCTGACGACAGCCTGACCATTCTCTTTTCCTTTAAACGCAGCGTGGAGTGAGAACTTCCTGGTGGTTATTTTCTAGGTTACCCATGACTTTAGGTCCTGCCAGTTCTTGGTTCCACTGGCCTACCTTATACAAAGCGACAAGAATAATTTCCCATAGCTGTAAGAGACCTCCCTGCCCCATGCCAAAGAACCCCTTGGAGTCTTCAGTCAGAGCCCTCTGCTAATCGAAGCTCTTCCACAGGTCCAGTGTGTCCATGCTCTGCTCCAGGGAGGGACAGTCTCAGAAGACTTGATGCTCCCACCTGTGTGACATCAGAGTCAGGACAAAGACCTATAGGGCAGAGGGACCTGGGTGTCATGACCCAACAGCCACCAGGGCAGGCTCTCCTCTCTCCTTGACACAGCCTGTCCCGTTGCTCTGGACCACTTTAGGTAAACAAGGGAAAGAAAACAATGTCCTTGGGCTACAAAATGAACCTGTCAGGAAAGGAATGTTATTGCCAAGTGTTCTCAGAGGGCAGGACAAACAAAGAAGGTGAAACTTGACTTCCACACCACTGGGAACCTAGTTCTCAGCCACAGTCCCCAGCAGACCTGGGAGCACAGGCCAGAGCTTTTCTACCTGCCCCCTCCCTTTTCCAAGGTTAGCTTGGACTGTTTCCTCAGACTGGGTGAGGGGCTTCCTAGGAAACAGCCAGTGGGGGGCAGAGGCTGCTAGGATTCAGGACGCTGGCAGGGCAGGCTCCATCAAGGCTGCTGGCGAGCCCTTTCAGTGGTGGCATTCCCATCTCCAAGGAGGCGATCGCGTCAATAAAGGACGTTCGGCATCTTGCCCTCTCGGCTGGCAGAGGTGTCCCATGGCAACTGGAGCTGTGATCTGCATATGACAGCACATTGCTGCTATTCAGGACTTTTCTTTCCCTGCTTTCTTTGAAACAAGCTTGCCCTATATCCAAGTTCCCTGTGAATCTCATACAATGAAAACAGCAGTTGACAGGTTCCCTGTAACTTGTGAAATCTGAGTGCATCCAAGGGGAGAAAGAGTGCTCATTACCGAAACACAAAACGAGCCCCTTTCAAGGCTCAGCTAGTTGGCCCTTCAGTTTGCTGCCGCTGACCCCGCTGCCCTTCAGAGCACAATGAGCAGAGAGGAGAAGGGGAAGAGAGGCCTTTACTCCTCAGGTTGCCAATTGATCACCCTCCCAACCCCTATGGGGGTTTCGTGGCCCAAACAATTCGGGTGACAGAGGTCAGGGCTCCGGCCCCTTCCTCTGTGAGACCTTAGCTCTCCCTGCAGGGACTTTCCCAGGTGAAACAAAGGCGAGCCTCCGAAGAAGTCTCAAACATATCCCAGCTGATGATGCAGAGGGGAAACAGAGGAGGCAAATGAATGGTCCCCAGAACCACAACACTGCGCCTCCACCCTCTTAGCCAGTCCTACGCAAACACTGTTCGTGCACTCTGGCATGAAGGCATGTGTGACCGGGACCCAGCTGCACCCAAGCTCCAACATGGCAGACGACACCTGGCAGTGAGCAGGGTTAGGGAAAGAAAGCCATACTGGGGGCTGAAAGAACTATTCTGCTCACGTGACCCCAGCTCGACACACATAGTTTCCATAGGAGAAACACAGAGTCCAGCTTTCCTAAGAGGAAGGGATGGTTCAGAAGACGTCTCCTTCGAGAGCCAGTGTCTGAGGGCGCACACAAGAATTTGTGTCAATGATCTGGTCTAGGTTTACTGGGCAATTTTTAAATGTTGGGTTTCTCACTTTTATCACCCAAAAACACACTGTACCATGTGCAGCTCTCTACATCTGCTTCATACTTTCATTTTTGCCAATACCAAGCCTCCACCCATTCGCCGATCCCCACTGATCCCTTCAGCTGCAGATCAAGCGCTACATCTGTCACACACCCACACCCACACACACCCACACCCGTGTCTTAGCACTTTTCACCGTGTTATGATGATCTGTTTACTTAAACAATTTAAGACATATAATCTGTGTGTGTGTGTGTGTGGCGTGTGTGTAAGTGATTGTGGAAAGCACAGGTCAATCTCAGGTGTTTTTCTCTCCCAGTCTCTGTTTGTTTGTTTGTTTTTTGTTTTTTTTTTTGTTTTGTTTTGGTTTTTTTTTTGTTTTTGAAACAAGGTCTTTCCCTGAGCCCAGACCTCACTGATTGGCTGGTTAGAGCATTCTAGGGAGCCGCCTGTCTCTGCCTCTGCCCCTGTCTACCACGTTGGCTTTTATAGGAGTGGCTGAGGCTCTGTCTTCACGCTTGTGTGGCAGTGGCAGGCGCTTCATCCACTGAGTCATCTCCTTGGCCCTCTGTTCACTTACTTTCTTTGTGTCACAGGACTCTGGTGTCTTAGAGTATAGGGTCAACCACTTTATCTTGAGTCATCAGTGGCTAGCCGTTGAATAATTGCCTGAAGAACCGCACTGATCACTATCAGGGTGATTGGTTTTGGTTTTTTGTTTGTTTGCTTGCTTGCTTGCTTGCTTGTTTTTTACCAGTTCCTGGACTGAGTTTTATTCACCAGAGACTTAGGAACAGGCCTGCCATATTGTATGGCCCCATTCACATCACGTAAGTGGGACTCCTGGAGCAAAGCGCACAACAGCCCTGCTTATGGGATGCCTATCATTGCCTGAGCACAGTGGTGGAGTCTAAGGATCGAAGCCAACACAATAGAAACAGCAATGAGATCTCTCGAGGATGCCCTGCTTGTTGCTGCGGCAGGACTTATAGAAAGGGAGACATGTGTGGACACTCGTTAGGAGAGGCAATGGTAAGGAAAGCAAAGCTGACCCTATCCAGGATGACTACGGTCAGCAGTGGAGAGGATTTAAAAAAAAAAAAAAAAGAATGCAGAGCAAAGAGACTTTTCAGGGCAGGGAAGCTACGCGGTGTGATATTACAAAGGTGAATACAGATCCTTATGCCTGTCCAAATCCACAGAGTGTTCAACTTCAAATGTAAACTGTAATGTCAAATGTAAATTGTAGACTGTGGATGTGGGCCGCTGTGTGTAGGCTCAGTGACTGAAAACAATGTATAACTCTGGTGGGCGAAGATTGATAGAATGTACCAGAGCGTGGAGCATGGTAACTCTTATTTGATGCTCAATTTTACTGTGAGTCTAAAAAGGTCTCTTAAAAAACAGTCTATTGAAATACAGAGGATGTATGAGTTGATTGGGGGCTATTGATTGGAACTGTATGTTGAAAAAGAAACTAGAACTTCTCTCATTAACAGTGGCTTGTGCCCAAGGCAGTACTAGATGGGGGCAAGAATGGCCAACGTCCCCAGGGCAGAGAGAGACAGGTCCACTCCCCACACAGCACTGAGAGTACCATGTAAGAAAGCATCATTATCATTATACAAGCTGGTTTATTTCTTTATTTTTATTTTTGGTGTGCATTTATATGTATTGGTGTGTGAATGATTATGTACGCACATGAGAGAGAGAGAGAGAGTGTGTGTGTGTGTGTGTGTGTGTGTGTATGTGTGTGTGCCTGTGCTTGGAGTCAGGTTGGCAGCCAGAAAGCCCCAGTAATGCTTCTGTCTCTGTTCCCCAAAGTACAAGGGTTACAGGCATGTGGCCATGCCAAGATTTTAATCCTGCTATTGGAGATTCAAACTGGGGTCCTCAAAGAGTTCTCACCCACTGAGCTATCTCCAGTCCCTATAGCAGGTGTCTTTTAAGCAATTTTTATAATATTAAAAAAAAAAGTTTTAAGACAGGGTATCACTATGGAATTCTGGCTGGCCTGGCATTTGTTATGTAGAACAGGCTGGCCTCTGACTCATAGTGATCCCCCTATCTCTGCCTCCTGGGTGCTGGGATTAAAAGCATGCATACCACACCTGGCTTTTGGTAATATTCTAAAAGATAATATTGACACAATCATGTCAAACCACCGTGAAAACACATAGTGTGAAAGCATTAATCAGTCCACCCAATACATACTCAAGACATTGACACTCGAGCTTGAGGTGGAAACGGCAGTAGGATCAGAAACAAAGGGAGGACCTGCTCTCTTGATGGGCCTGCTCTCCCTGGTACTGGAACCCTGCCACACTGCTCTTGAGAACTACTGCAGGGCTGAGTCAGGGGATCAGCCTGAGTGGCAGATTCCGCCTTAGTGTGAGAAAGAACTTGCTGAAGGTACAGATTTTCCTGCAGCAGCCCAGATGTGTTTAGAGAGTAGCACACATCCCGTCCTGGAAGAACCCAGCCCCTGGAAGCTGAATTTCATGAGCAAGACTCCCAAGGGCTCTTGGGTGTGACTATTAGGAAGACTGAAGAGGAGGGGATATCTGAGTCCCACCCTCACCCAGACAATCACAGGATCCCCAGACCTGATTTTTAAAATTGTTTGGCATCGTCCTCTGGAGTCTTCACCACCGTCCCAGGCCTTTCTGTCTGCCATCATTTGTTATATTATAGGCATTTTAAAGATGGCCAGAATCGACATATGAGAAAGTAAAGGGCCTAGTTCAAGGGCAAGATTTGCCTGGAGTTAGAACACTGAGGTTTATGCTCAAGGGCTGTGGAGAAACTCCCCGACAGAAAGGCTTGCCTTTGACAAAGCAAGAACACTGCGCTCCCTGGGTTCTAGTGAGCCTTTCTTGGACTCCTGAACAAATGGCTCTGAAGTCACCTTTTGCCAGAGGAAGCGTGGTCCTTATAGGAGATTAGATAGGCACCCTGATAAGGCAGCGCATCCTGTCTGATTTCCCCGGCCACACCCTCACAGCTGGGCCAGCTGTGGTCTCCGCTGGCTTCAAAGAAACTGCTTCCCTTGGCTCCACATCAAGGTCTTAAGTGAGAAAAGGGTCCTCTGACCTTGCTAGTGAAGGATGGGACCACCTTTGTGGGGTGTGTGCATGCGTGTGTGTATCTTTCCGGTCACCATTGTATTTTCACACACTGGATATAAAATATCTGAAAACAATCACCGGAAATAGTCTTTCGCCTATGGTCAGAAACTGGAGTCTGGCCTAGTATGGGACAGGCTGTGCTCTCCCTGTTGGGCCAGTGGGCATGGAAGCATACTAGCAAAGGTGGATGGCCCAGCTTTCAGACGGGCGTTTTGAAATCCTCTCCGCTGAGAGTCAGTGGCTTCTGATTAGATGTGGCTTCTTACCCATCACTGTCCTCTCCTTGGGAAATGTCCACCTGGAAGAATGACCTTCTTCTCAGACCCATAATCCGTCCTATTCTCAAGGTTTTCCACTTCAGCTGCAACCCAACCTGACAATCAAGACCATTCCAGGCTCGAAATCCAGCCTTATCCTGGGATCTTGGGAAGGTGCTTTGTGGTGGCTGTGGTCAGCCATGTGGGGAGACAGCGGGATTCCCACCCATTCTGAGGTTAAGGCTGCTGGGTACCGACCGTGGGAAGCTGACAAGCTCCATGGCTGGAAGGGGTGGGAATGCTTCCCCAGCCCACGCCCCCAGCAGGCCTTTAGGAAAGGAGATGAGATCCTACTCTGCCTTGCAGGCCTGAGCTACAATACCAGGCTCAGCAGGCTCTGTTACCAGAAAGTGCTAAGAGAGCCCAGGTCTCTGCGGGTACGACCTCTCATGAAAGGAACCTGGCCAGTCCTTGGACCAATATCCAAAGGCTGAAAGGCAGAGAACACTAATGAAGGAAAAAACGAGAAGTCTGAAGATTTACAGTGAAGGGTCTTTGGCCCTACGCAGCCTCTCTGCAGGCTTTCTCAGCCACTATCTGCAGGGTTTGAGGTTTAAAGAATCCAGGGAAGAGCGAACAGGCCCCAAAGTGATTAGGGCCCAACTTTCCAAACAGACACAGGTCACCCCCATCCTGCCCCAAACACCAGGCATGGCAAATGCTATTAATAACTGCAGCCTCTCTCCAGGCCATGAGGGCTAAGCCTGCTCTTCCAATGCGGCCAGCTGTTCCGAAACAGGTTTGGGAAAGTAATCTTTGGCACGTAATGAAAAGGGTGAATAAGGGAGGGGGGTGCCCAAGAGTTCTCTATCAGGGCCAATATTATTTTTAATTGCCGAGAATCAGCCTGTGGCCGTTACTCAAGGCTGCAGAGGCCGGGATTTGCCAGGGATAGGAAACCAACTTCAAGAGGAATTGAAAAGCTCGTTCCAAAGACCGTTCGTTACCGAGCTGTGGCTTCTTGTGGAAAATCAGGTTACACCTCAATATTTATACAATCACCTCTCCCTCCTACGTCTCATCCATCCAGTGAGGCAGCCGTGAATTTGAGCAATCTGGGAATTTTAGTTTCTGCCCCCCCCCATTCCTCCCCACCCCACCCAAAGCATGACCGATGGCCCATTTTTCAAGCCAAAATCTCTCCCCTTGTAGGCAGCTGTCAGGGAACCACAGAAGGTACTTGAAGGAGCACAAGAAATAGCTGGTTCTGATCGGGAGGGGGGCGGTGAATGAATTAACAAGGCAGCTACTTATGGAAGAATGTTTTCTTTCCTTCGGCCCCAGCCTGAATATTTTCACAACATGTGTACTCTGTGACCTTGTCACTTCCCTGTTTTCTTTTGGTAAATAGTTGGGCTCTGGACTTAAGGAAGAGAAAGAAAGAAAGAAACCTGGCCCAGGAGTGTCACTGGGCAGGCCTGGCTAGCTGAGTGGGCAGGGAGGAAGGAACCTGTGTTGAGGGTGAGGCAGGCCAGCTTGCTGCAGACTCAGCCTGGCCTGTCTGGCAGGGGCTGCTCCCTGGGTTCTGCAGGTACTATTGCAGGAGTGAGAGAACGGGGCACTGAGCCGGCCAGCTCAGCCCCACGCTTGGCAGACCTTGAGGCTGGAGCAATAAACAACTCTCCTTTGCCGAGTCAACTGTAAAGGCCTCTCTGAACCCGGCAGAGTCAACAAGGCTCCGTTGCCAGCTCTGCCCTTCCACTGGCCAGTGAGGCAGCCAGGACGAGAGAGGCCACTCATGTGGCTCCCAGCAGTTAACCCCGGGAAGGATTGGCAGGAGCCAGGGCCTTCCACGGAACACAGGGTAGGCTCCTCCTCAGTAACGAGACAGCATTGGATGCACAGGCCATGGGCTCCAAGCAGAAGATGTCCAAAGGCTTCTGAGTTGCTGTCTTCCAGGGATGCTGGCCTTTTCACTTCTCCAGCCTTGGAACACTCGTGCCTGTGGTGTCTGGAGCCTTCTCCAGGAGAGGACCAAAGAGCACTGGCCACTGACAGGATGTCTTTCAGAGAGGCACTGTTGAGGAAGGCGGGGAAGGAGGTGCAGGGGAGGGGACCGGTTTGCGGGTTCCTTTGATTTACTCATCTGGGCACGCTCACGCGCACATGCAGCACGGCATGCATGCGAAGGTCAGAAGACAGCACTCAGAAGTCAGTTCACTCCTTCCAGCACATGGGTCCCAGTGAGTCCAGTTTGGGTGGTCAGGCTCAGCGCGAACGCCTTAGCCCATGCAGCTCTTTCACCAGCTGAGCAACAGCAACTCTTTATTTGCTCAGCTGCTCATGACTGACGGTCAGAGGAGAAAATCAGCATTGGGAATGGTGACTCACGACTCTAATCTCAACACTCGGGTGTCGGAGGCAGGAGGATTATGACTTTCAAATCTAACCTGGGCCACATAGCAAGACCATGTATCAAAAAAAAAAAAAAAGTTAAAAATTAAACAGAATAGAGAACCAGTGGTAACAATACTGCCTTACTGCTCTTGGCATTATCTAGCATGTAAACGGCATGTTTATCTAGCATGTTTATCTAGCCACAGTATGCCCAGAGGAGAAACTGAGGTGTAACTGTTCAGAGGCTGAGACCCTCATAACATCTCACGGTAGGCTTCAAAAAGGCAGGACTAACCGGCTGTTGTCAGGGTGTCTGCATATCTAAGTTTCTCTTTCCCATATGCTCAGGAGCCTTTGATTCCAACCCCGGAACTCCCTGTCTCACTGTGTAGATCACACAAGCATCACAGAGCTTTGGAGTTTAAAAGTAGAATTTTCAGTTGCAAAGGTCTGGCCCCCATCTGCTGAGCAACACTCTCTATACTCCCGGAGTGACGCAGATGTCCACAAGGAGGGGTCACTTGGAGAGTCAGGATGGCCAGGGTGATGCCTTTGAAAGCTCTGCCTATTCTAAACTGCAGGCTGCAAGGAAAGAGATAGACACAGAGAGACAGAAAGACATCAGAGACAGAGAGGGACACTCAGAGGGAAGCAGAGACACAGAGAGTCAAACAGGTAAGGGTTAGACAGAGAGACAGGCAGACAGACAAAGAAACAGAGACAGAAACAAAAGCTTCCTGGAAGCAGGGATGAGGACATTTATTAGGAAGATTCTCCGTGAGCTTAAATGGTACAAAGACAGCGACAAGGAGAGTCTGTGAGGAGGATGGAAGTATCCATGACAACAAAGGCCACAGTTATGTGTGAGGAGCCTCGCTCCTCTAGGTGTATGTGGGGGGGGGAGGTGGCCTTGAGGGCTGATTTTGTAATCCTTGTAAGAACCGTCTGTTGGTGTGTTGTCCTCCCTTGCCATGTGAGGAATCTGAGGCACAGAGTAAACATACAGCTTCCTTGAATTCACTCATGGAGACCCGTAAAGCTGGGGCCTGCGACTGAAGGCTGTGATACAGGAAGAGCAAGCGGTGTTTACGTTCCGCGTGTGCCGCTTCCCACCTCAGAACGGAGACACCCGTGCTGCTCTCCACGGCCGTCCCACACCCACAGAAGACTCTCCTGGCTCTGACAGATCCTCCTGGCATCAGGCAGCGCGCCCGCCGGGAACCCCATGCTGTGGCTGCCTCGGCAGCCACCCCGAGCGCCTCCTTGGTGAGACCCCTTCCTGCCCACACCCCAGCCCCGGCCTGTCTGCTTTGAATCTGTGTTTTCATCCTGTTCCTGAACACTTCTAGCTTCTCTTCCTCCCACCTAGTCCCTCCAAGTGCCCCTGGCAGGCTTTGCAGAGTTGAGACTGTGTGAGCATGCCCTGCCTAACTCCTGTCGTATTTCCTACAGACCACTCACATCAGAATCCTCTTAGCTGCCTTATGAATGCAGAGTCAGCCTCAGGCTCTGCCAGAGGCCTGCCTCCGTGAGGCCTCCCTCAGCGGGACTGGTTGTATGCGTTTCAGAGCATCTCCTCAAGTGATTCTGATGCTTCTGACAAGCCAGACTCGGACACAGCTGCCCTCTGGTAGGAGTAACTATGGTAGAGAACTCACTGGGATTAGGGCACCAACACTGGGTGTGAGGAGCAGCAGAGAAGGATGCTCCAGGGTGGTCAAAGGTCCTGGCAAGAACATTCTCCAGAAAAGGTTCCGAGCAGAGACCTCCAGAGCCTATCTCAAGCATCCAGGAAGTTGCTCTGTTTCCTGCTGGGGAGCAGCATCCTTTTCATTTTCTGTAAGAGATCCCAGCAAGCAAGATGGAGAAAGACTCTGACGGAGTCATCCAGGTAGGAGGTCAAGTGGCCTCGGAAGGTAGAGAGAGCGATGAAGACCCAGATAAGTAGATGGTAGAAGCAGAAGAGTGTGCGGGTCTGAGTGTGTACATCAGCACGTGTGTGTATGCGCGTGCATGTGTGCAAGTATGTGTGCATATATGTGTGTAGGGGTGTGTGTGTGTGTGAGTGCATGTACGTGTGTGTGTGTGCTTGTGGGAGGATATATTTCAGTTTCCAAAGTTCACCTCCAAGTCCCCAGACTCCTCAGTGGAAGGCAGAAAATGAAGTGAAGTTTTAGGTTGTCAGTCAGTTGGAGTTGAGAAAATGAAACAAACAAAAACCTTCAAATTGAGAAATGAAAGATTTTCCCTCTGCCTTCCCAATAACTCCAATAACTGGGCATGAAGTCCTTTGACTCTGACTTGCAGCATGGCCACCAAGAAGACAAGCCTCAGCTCCTCTGAAGAGAAACTACTGTTCTTTTGTGATTACCTAGAGCATCTGGGCATGCTCAGTGGAGTAACTCGGAGGAAAATCTGATTATCTGCTGGGAAAAAGATGGAGCAAGGGAGAGCTGGGGAGTAGGGAAGGGCATGAGTGGACAGAGCCTTACTTGGGTTAGTGGACACATGACTTCCTCAATAAGAACTGTTGTGGCCTCTGGACTCCGGGCCTTGATTTCTCATCCCAAAGAAAGCAGGAAGCTGAGCTTGGTGGTTCATACCTACAGCCACTTGGGAGGCTGAGGCAGGAGAATCGCCATCAGTTAAAGATAAGCCTGGTCTATACAGTGAGTTCCAAGCTTGTCTCAACCAAAGGTTTTTGAGGTCTTTTGTCTCAAAAACAAACAAACAAACAAACAAACAAACAGCCAGTCCACCCCAAACCAGTACATGTGCTTGTAATCCCAGCACTGGGGAGAAAAAAAACAGATGGATCCCTGGGGCTTGTTGGCTGAGCAGCCTAGCCCACCTCTCAAATTCCAGGCCAGTGAGAGAGACCCTTAAAAAAAGAGACTCCCAAGGAACAACATCCAAGGTTGTCCTCTGTTCCACACACACACACACACACACACACACACACGCACACGCACACGCACACGCACGCACACGCACACGCACACGCACATGCACACCCACACGCAGTAAGGCTACCTCACCAACAGAGTTGTTGCCCCAAAGGTAAAGGAGACGCCTAGGCAAGGGCTCTGCCATCTAATGCTGGAGACCTTGAGGTCCAGCCCTCAGGTCCGTGCCCAAGACAGACCCTTCTCACCATCTCTTTAGGGTGAAAAACACGGAGAAAGTTCGGATGTCTTTCTTTGAGTAATAAAATTTGTTATTAACCAGACTTGCTTTTGTGATTTGTACTTATGTTATCGTATGCATAGTTATATAGTGTCATGTATTTCGGATTATACGTCATACGATGTTTATATAACATATTTCATGTGTATGTTGTATATATAACATGCACTGTCATTAGTATAACACATATCAATGCTGAGACACTTTATAAATACAAATAACAGTTATATAGGTATTTAAATAAATATAGTTATATGTAGATTTTTGTGTGAATATTATGGTCGCAAATATAGATATTTGTGTTTGCATATATAAAACACTATATAAATCACGGGTAAATGTATTACACATACATAGAGGCACATGAACATAATAACTGACAGTAACTTAATGATCATTTGATTCCTGAGGTGAGCTAAATTGTGTCCCCCTAAAAGATACTCTGAATCCTTAACTCTTTTTACCTGTAGCTACAGCCTTGGTTTTTGTTTTTTTTAAATAGATCCTTCTTGCATACAATACATCCCAACCACAGTTTCCCCTCCCTCCACTCCTCCCAGCCCTCCCCACCTCTCTTTCCACCATATCCACTCCCTTTCTGTCACCTTCCAGAAAAGAACAGGCCCCCAAGAGACAACAACTAAACACCCAAACACCACAGAACAAGACAAGTAAGACAACAGCTCTTGTACCCAGGCTGGATGAGGCATCCCTACAGGAGGAAAAGAGTCTCAGGAGAGGGCAAAAGAATCAGAGACACACCCTCTCCCACAGTTAGGAGTCCCACAGAACCACCAAGCTAGCAGCCACACGTATATGCAGAGGAACTGGTGCAGACCCCTAGCTTGCTGCCTCAGTCTCTGTGAACCCTGAGTCACCCTACTTAGTTGATTCGGTGGCCCAAGTTCTCCTGGTGTCCTCCATCCCCTCCAGCCCTACAATCTTTTCACTTCCTCTTCAGTGGAATTCCCTGAGTTCCAAAGTGAGGGACCTGATGGAGACCTCCAATTTAGACCCTTTCTATTAATAATAGCTCGCTGTGGCCTCTGCATCTGCTCCCATCTGTGATGGACAAGACACCAATCTATGAGTATAGCAATGTATCATTAGGAATAAATTTGATTGATTGATTGATTTTTAAGGCCAGTCATGTTTGGTTCTACCCTAGGACAATGGGCTATACAGTCTCTGGTTCCTGGATGGCCTTAGTTTTTAAACATAGTCTTTGCAGAGATATAAGATGTAAGTAAGGATGAGGAGATAAAGGAATCGATCAGCTCTTAGTCCAGTACAGTTCCCGTCCTTAGAAAAGACGCAGAGTCAGATCCCCAGGGAGGGAAGACCATGTGAAGACAGGGATGAGAACACATGACGGTGGAGGCAGAGACTGACATAAGCCAGGCAAGATGGCGGGGGATGGCGGGAGCCACCAGGACACGGAGGACTCTTCTGGGGCCACCAGGTGGAGCATACCTCTTCTGAAGCCTCGATTTCCAACTTCTAGCTTATAGATCCACGATGCAATAAATATCAATCCACTTGTTCTGTGGCCCTTCATCAGGGCAGTCCTAGGAAATGAATAGAACTTATTGCACAGTGGAAAGGAGCAGAGCGCCATTGCAGAATTGGGCTTGCCAGCTGCTCAGAGCCCCTTTCTTGGTCTTCTCCCTGGCTTCCTCTCAGGGACAGTAAATAGGGTGCAGATGTAGGTTTCCAACCCAAACCAAAAGGTTCTGAAGGTCACTACCTGTTCTGCTCCTCTGTTAAAGTCTCTGCCACCATCTCAGTCCATACAACCAGCCCCTCCCAACAGCTCCCAGTGCAGGCCTGAGCAGCTCTGAGCTCTCAAAGGGAGCACGGTCAGAGTGCTCTGGATCAGAGGTCCTGCTGGCTGTCGGAGACTTTTCTTCTTTCTTTTACCTTTAACGGTACGGGAGAATTCCTCTCCAGTCCCCTCCAAACATTCACACATCTTTTTAAAATTTGCACATTTTTTTTTTTTAAGGCTGGTTTCCTATGGAGAGGGGGAAGGCTAGAAAATGCCCAATAAATCATCTGTCCGTCCTCACTCAATTGAGAAGCAGGAAATGCAAAGAGCAGCCAGGTACCTATCAGGTCTGCTGCAAGGAAGGGCAGGCCCCGCTTGCTTCAGTTGGTGTCTCTGCACTAGGTTCAAAGGAGCGAGTGCGCTTGGAGACTGGCTCTCTTCTCTCCTGACTCTTTCCATGGGCGACCTCCAGGAAGCTTGCTCTGGGAAGTAGCAATCTGTGCCAGATTCAAGGCATTTTAATCTTGACTCCTCCTTTTAAAAAAGGAATTTACATCTAGTTGCTTCCACAGTGAACTCCTTCACATCAAGGTGATGTGAGAGTTCCTGAGCAGGGCACTGATGAAAAGGCCCCAAGGAGAGATGGGAAGGCCAGCAAAGGCCTCTTGGAAGTGATGAAGGCCTGAAATATGGCTTGGGAAGACAGGAGGAAGAGGAGGGACAGATGCGGGGGACATCTGAGAATGTCACAGATTAGAGGGCCAGAAAATGCCCAACAAACCATGACCATCCTTGTACATGGCTCATCCAGGGGACAGGGAGAAGCCCAGTGGGCATAGAAATCAAGACTGACAGGTGACGAAGAGCCCTTGTCCAGGACATCTCTAGAGCCTCACCCAGGACTGCCATTGATGACATTCTAGGCCAGTGACATAGGCAACGTGCTTGTAGTCTGCATAAATGGAGCCAGCCCTAGCTGCATAGAGGACCCCTTCCCCCTTGTCCCTGTCTGTGTGCTCCCTGAAATGACCCACATACTCGGAAGTGGGATCCTACCAAGTGACTAGCTTTTAGGAACCTTCCAGAAGAGATCCACGGCGGGGGGAGGAAGACGCAGGAGGGGTCACAGTGAATAGTTAGGAGACCTTATGCCCCAAGGAGGGACCAGGGCAAGTCCCCAGGCAGGAAGAGAGACCCCATCAGGTAGGAGAGGAAAGTCTTGCAGGCATCTGGGATATCTAAGGTGGCTCTAGAATGGAGAGGATTTTATATTTGAAATCTATGTGAATCGGAGCCTTGGGCCCAGCACAAAGCACCCAGTGGACTTTCCACTTAGATACATCAATAACTGAGGGGTGGGGAAGGGGATGGGGGGGTATAAGAATGAGTGACTGTACCAACAAATAGCTCCTAGCAGCCCGACTGAAGAGAAAGACCCCATGACGGCTAAGAGCTGTGCAGAAAACATGTCCCGTCTTGTCTGCTTACACCCGATTGGAGAAAACAATGAGGGAACGTGAAAATGGAGGCCACTGCAAATGCCAAGATGGGAAAGGAAGACAGGACGTGCAGCAGGTCAGGTCAGCAGAGGGAGCTGGTCGGAAACCTGCCTCCATTAGGTAGAAATCACCTTTCCTTAGCCTTAGTTTTCTCTTGAGCAAAACGGGAGGGTAGCTTGGATAGCATCAATGCCAGGAAACTGGACTTTACCGAAAGCCTTGGCCAACCCTGACTTGTTTTAGAACACGCCCTTCTTTTTGTGCTAGCAAAAATGTAACTCAGGGCTGCGTCCAGCTTACACTGACTCTATAAGGCCAAGTTTGGGGTCAGAGTTAGTTTCTTTGGTAGGTCACAGGGGCTTTGCACTGACACATTACAGTGAATCTGATTTTGGGTGGGGAACGATTCCATGCCAAGCCCTCTGACCGTTGGCTGGCTCCATCGAGGCCATTTCTCACATCTGAAACAATCTTCCTCTCCTGCCCTATCCACCCCTGCTTTTGTCTCTCAGCCTCACAGGAGGAGGGTCTGTGCCAGCGTGTGAGCTGCACGGGGCTCACAATGCCGCCCAGACACTTCATCCTTTGGTTAAGCCCTTGCTCGTTTGCTTCCTGAAATATGAGCGGCGAACCTCTGTACCTTTCCAAATCCCCGCATTCCTCTCCTTGCTCTCTGCACACTGGTGTCTTCAGCTGCACCAGGAGTAAGCTCGACAACACGACACCTCTCTGCCGGGACATTCCTTGTCCACACTTGACTGCAGTGTGCCCCACCCATCTCTTCCAGGGTCAGAGCCAAGACCGTCTCCCCAGCGGGGGGTAGGGGGGGGAAGGGGGATGACTTCTCCCTGTGCTGGCTGCTAAATTATACTTTCTAAAGAAATAACCAGGATGACCTGAGAAGATTTATGAATAAGGACTTAGGATTGCCGTGCAGCCTAGAAAAGCGTCAACAGGGAGGTAACTGTTGCGTCCAACAAAAGGATTGGCCGAATGGACGAGGGTGCAGCCCTGAGGTGGCCAGGTTGGTTCTGTGTGCGTACAGCTCCCCATTTTGCTAGAAGCAAAGCAGCATGTGTAACAATGAATATGAATATGCGTTTATGAAGGAGAAAAGACGGGCGAACACACGCCGAAATTAATCATTAAAAATGAAAACGGATTGTTTCTCTCTAGGTGAAGCGATGCTGAGTAATTTTTACTCATTCTCAGCGCTTTGCTATCATATAGCTTTTCTACCGTTGGACTATAGTATTGTATAATTAAAATGAAGATAAAAAAAAAACCACAAGTGACAACATTTCTCCAGGCGGAAGCCACATCCTCCCGGTGTTCCTTCAAGCCCAGCCTTCCTTGGGGTGGCTGGCGCCGGGCAGACATCTGCACGGTGGCTCTCATTATGCATTAGGACTCTGTGTAAAGAAAACCATGATCAATTAACATCACAGTGGGGGCTGGGGCGTGCAGACTCGAAGTGCCTCGGAGGGAGGGTGCTATTACTGACTTCCCCCGATTCGGGAACAGGTGTTTAAAGGCACGCACAAAATTTGCCTCAGATAATTTATTTTCGAGGGCGCTAGGATTGTTACATTTTCCTGTGTTTGCTTTCCCTGGCAACTTTTGACGGGCAAAACCCACGCAGCGGTGGATGTTGCTTTCTGTCCTCTGAATCTACTCAATGTCGGCTCTGCTTGGGTTCCGTACCTGAGGAGACCAGTGGCTCTCTGCTCTCAGCTTGCACGAGTGGATACAGTGATGCCCCGGACCAGAAACTTGGGAAATGCTTGGTGTGTGTCTGATGGTCAGGGTGACTGAGGGAAAGGTGCTGTTGACTCGATGTGGGGCTGGCGGTGGAGGCGGGATGTGGGACAGTCTTAGGAAGTGAGGAACTGGGGGAGGAGCCCCCATCCGCACTGTATACTAGAGAAGATGGAACCCCCGTGGCTCCCACTCTTCTCTGGCCTCTTAAGAAAGAGCTGTGGTGAAGCCGGACAGCTGTTTCTCAGCAGCAGCCCAGCACCACCAAGCTGAGACTCGGGGTTACTGGGCCCCTCAGGCTTTCCAAAGAAGTTATAAATCTAGTCGGTGATGCACAATTTCCTGATTTTTTTTTTTTTAAAGCACACTGCACAAGCCAAACGAAACATATGCACAGGCCAGAATTGGCCCTCTGGTTGCTAATTCATAACTCCAACTTAGGAAAAGACTCAGTCCTTGTCTTTATGAGGAGTATAACAGGGCTCTTATGAGTTCAAGTTCGAGAGGAGGGAGATCTGGGTTCAAATCATAGTTCCATTACTTATCACCCATGTCCTTGTCCACTGACAAGTCTTCAATCCCCACTTCTTCCTCCATAAGACTGGAACTAAGAGTAGCACTTGGTGGCTCATCAAGATGTGCCTGGCACATGGGAGAATGCTTATGAAATAGAGCAACCCGCATTACATTCACTAAGGATCTCACAGTCGGGCAAAAGCACTTGCTACATACATTCTGTGGAGTGGCAGATTTGCTCCTTGAACTTCAGGCGGGGCCCGAGTCTGGAATGCTCTTGAGGAAGCAGGTTGTGGACACCGCCAGGCCAGAGCACGCGTGCTTAATTAATTGCTGGAAGAATGAAAAAAAAAAGGAAGTGACCCAGTAAGATAGCCCATATGATATTCTATAACCAGCAGTCATCTGGGGTCAAGAACGAGGAGAGGTGAAAGCAGGTCTGTGGGCAGGCCCAGCATGGCACAAGGAGGGTCTTGGGGAGGGATGGGCGCAGATTGCAGGGAAAGAGACTTTACCAGGCCAATCATGTGGAGGAGTGGAGCGCGCTGTCAAAGCCAACCAAAAGCAGAAACAAACAAACAAAAGACTTCATTCAGGAGAAGCAATTCTTTTCGTTATATCAATTTATGGCATTGTGTGACCAAAATATTGATGAGGTAGAAGACAGCATGTAGCAACAGCAGTCTCCAGGGAGCCAGACAGGTCTCCAGTGTTTCTTTGATGACGTGAAGACCTTCATGGTCAGTGTCGACGGTGTGAGTGGCCTAGGAGGCTATGGAGAGAGCGCAGGGGTTGAGATGAAAAGAGGGTTTGGAGCTCCTGTGTTAAACCGTCTCCATGACACCCTGGCTTTCTCCACCTCTCGGAATCATATTTGTCGTCTCTGTGAACTATTCATCTTGCTTACCAATTGGCTGTCTGTCCGGAGTTTTGAAAAGTTTCTCAGCTTTTTTGCTGTTCCTCTCCCATCTTCCCCAAAAACCTACCCTTACCTTAACTTTGGCTCTTCAATTGTTCATCTATGCTGGGCATGAACAAAGTTTGCAGAGTTTTGGCTCATCTGTGCTGGCTGAGAGGGAATCCCATATCACAATAAAACAGAGAGATGCTTAGCAAAAACCGAGGAACACTATTTCCAGGGGAAATTGCAAATCCACTAAAAGAACAAACTGTCTCCAAGCATTACAACAACATCCATTTACATGCCAACAGGCCAAGTGCTGTTTATGCTGGAAGGCGCATCATCCGTTTTTTAAAAGTAGACCTGGCACACCTCCTCTAGGGAAGATTTCATTGGCTGGAATTCCGATGGCCCTTTTAGGGTGTGGTGCTAAGGCTGTCTTTCTGGAGTGCCCTGGGTTCCACAGAAGGATGCCCAAATTAGCCCCAACAGGGAAGCCTCACTGTGGTGCAGCCTTAGTGCAAAAGAATCCGTGAATAATCACTTACGCTCTCCCTACAGACAATCGCTGGAGACAGCTGTACATTGAAGTCCTGTTAATGCCATAGGAAGGTGTCACTTGTTTTAAAAACGGAGTAGCTGGGTGGTGGACGGCGCACACCTTTAACCCCAGCACTCAGGAGGCAGAGGCAGGCGGATCTCTGAGTTTGAGGACAGCCTGGTTTACAGCGCGAGTTTCATTTCAGGACAGCCAGGGCTACACAGAGAAATGCTGTCTTGAAAAAAATAAGTGAGCGAATTGTTCTCATGTCGGTATTTTCAGGAGGGGAAAAACAAACAAACAAAAACAAGTCTGTGATGCCTGGCAGCTCTAGGACTAGAGGGGAGCACCTGTGACTGTGCACAGAAGGGAACACCCTGTGACTGCCTAGACTGGAGCACTCTGACACGTGAAGGGAGTCGAGGACTCCTCCTTCACCCTCAGAAGAGTTGTTCTCGTCCCGTTGCAGGATGACCCTGCCTTGAGTTCTCCTAGTCCTCCCCCAGGTCCAGAACAGATGCTGGTGACAGCAGGGAAATGCACAGCAATAAAGAGTGATTGGACAAGGGTCTGGGCCGGCTGAGGTTTGACTAGCCTGCCTTTTGGTGGCAAGATACCTGTCCCCAGAGGCAACCAAACATGAGCCCAGCATCTCTCAGCAGGATTCCACCCTCGTTTCTCCAGGCCTTAGGAGCAGGAACATTCCTGTGAGACCCCTTTCTTCTTCTGGATACTTACTAAACTGTGTCTGGTGCATTGGTTAAGCTCAGGTATGGACTGACCAGTTCTCATTGGTCAAACGAGGGTTTGGGTTCGAATAAATCAGTCTTCCCTTTCCTTAGTGTTCATGGTTCCAAGTTTAACCAGGTTTAACTAAGTTCCAGAGCCTTGAATTTAGTACAGATTCTGGGGAGATGGCACATGTGGCCAGGAGCATCTCTGGTGGCACTTGAAGGACCTGATAACCCTGGAGCTCAAAATTCCCAGCTCCTCTGACCCCTAGAGCCTGAATTACTAGCCTAAGAGGCTTCTAGGAGATTTGAAGTTTTAGACAGCTCAGGGGTCTTGAAATCAAATGCAAATGAGGTATTTAAGCACTGGAAGAGGAGTAATGGGATCGCTGACAACCCTGGGAATTTCCAGAAGTCCGCAGGAGTTATAGCCCCCAACTGGGGAGCTCATGAGAGAAAAGACAGAGGGGCCAGGGGCCTCTCCCTTTCACCCGAACGTGCCCCACCATGGCCCCCGGTGAGAGCATAATCCAGGCCGTCTCAGGCCCTGAGCATTGTTTTGCCCCAGCAGCAACCCCTCCATGCTCCCCACTGTGGCCTGCACCCCTGGCACCTCGGCTGCTTTGCGGTGTTGGCCAACCTAGTACCTAGATCACTGCCCAGTCCCTCTCTCTTCCCCTCAGTCTGTGAACACAGGATGGGACCCGGGAAGGCCACAGCCGGTAGGGGGTGGAGGAGGGAGGAGCAGAACCGGCTCAGAGCTGTAGGGAGTAAATCAAACTGCTCTCTTCCTTGGGCAGTCTGACTGGCCTTGCAACCCTTTCCAATCAGGGAGTCTAAAGTTACCATATTGACAGCATCTGCAGCCAAGCCCAGCTCTAAAGGAGATGAATAGCAGTGACGCAGGAGCCTGAGTGGAAGTATGCAGCAGGTCTTGGGCTGGGCAGGGCAAGACTGGGCTGGGCTGGGCTGGGGGAGAGGGAGTCCCAGAGGAAGAGGAGGGCAGTCTCAGTAGGAGTTCTGGGCACTGGAGAAGTGAGGACAAGAGGCCAGTCGCCCCCTACACCGAGAAAAGCAATGAGGAGAGGGAAAAGCTTCTCTCTGGCTTCGGAGAGTTGCTCCTAGCATCTCACAAAACTGCTCCAGGCTTCTTCTGTCTCTATGAGACTTCACTGAGCCTCCAAAGCGGACCCGTCCATTGAGTTTCTTGTGTGTATGTAGCGGTTGGGTCTCCACCGGGGTTTTGCTTTGGAGAATGAACGTGTCTTACACACCCCTTTCCCAAGTGGTCCTGGCAAGCCCGTCCGGTGTAAAGGACCCCATCCATAATAATGGCCTGAAGGTCAGAGGAATTTAACTCTGGACAATGAGACCAGGGAGGCTAATGTGTGTTCTATGTCAGGGTGTCTCAATACGCTTTGCTCCAGCCTGGCCTACTCTTTCTTAGAGAGGACCCAGGGAAAAAAAAAAGCATGAGACTGTTGACCAGACCCCTGTTCCTCAGAGAGCATCAGCTAAAAGCGTCCTAATATACCAAGGAGGAAGAAGATTAGAGGACCAGGCTGCTTCCCCCGTCTCCCTGCATGGTTCACGGCAGATGCTTCAGGCCTCTGTGGGGTGAGTGCCTAGACTCCAACTCTCGCCACTTCGGCTGAGGCACCCCCACGGTGATATGTTTTTCTGTACCGTCTTCTCTGTAAGTCTCTACGACATTTCTACGTCTGTTTCAGTGATTACAGTTAAGTGTAAAAATCACTGTCTGGTGGTGAGTGGACGGGAGGTAGAAGGTATCTGCGTGTGGCAAGAAGGAAGGCAGACAGAGTTATCTCTAGGGCTGGATGGGATGTGGCAGTTCATCTAAGGAGAGGCCTAGATCGGCGGCATGAGGACCAGCCCCGGAAGACTCTCACGCTCGTACCAGAACCTGTCCCAGACCTCCACGTATGAGCCATTCATCAAGCATCTACGCAACCCCTGAGCGCCATTCTTGGTGGGAGGTCAGGAGGGACGGGAGCTGCCGGTGTCGTCGGCACTCAGCCACATCTGGAAACGGTAGATGGAGCAAATCTGATGGACTCAACAGAGTGAGCTTCTGCCTGTTTGACTCGTGCCCAGAATTCCTACGCGCTCCCCAGGAACGGTAACGGGCTAAGAGCTGGGCGGACGCCTCACTCAGGGAGACAGTTCCTATGCCCGCTGACCTTAGCTCTGACCTGTTGTCAACGAAAGCTGGAAGTCCTTTCTCCTCCTACCTCTTAGACCTCTCTCTCTGTTTCCTCCCTGGCTTCTCATGCTAATGCCCCAGTCAAGGGTGTTTTCTCTAGGTTTGGGCTTCTGTTTTGTTTTGTTTTGTTTTGTTTTGTTTTGTTTCAAATATCTTGGCTCTTCTTGAGTGACCTCATTGCTCGGCTGACTTCATTTATCACCAAAACTTTGTGACCTGAACTTCCTACAGGTATTTCCAAATGCTTACTGGGCAACTCCAGCTGGATATTCTGTGGTTCCCCGAAATCACACATGTCCAAAACCAATTTATTATCATGATCCTTGCTTCCTGCAACAAGCCCTCTTCACACTCTTCCCCTGTCTTTTCAATCTCAGTAGGCAAAACCACCATCCCATGAAAACCTTAGAGCCACTCCGACCTTCCCACCCCTTCAGCAACATCTGCCCCTTCCGTGTATGCTACCATCGACCTGGATTTGGCTTTTAACACCCCTCGGCTATGACAGGTCCCTCCTCTGGGATCCTTCCCATCTTGGTTCTCCCTCCACACTGGAGACAATCGTTCAAACACAGTAGCTATTCGTGCTAATCTTTGTGCTCAGAACTGGTCATCTTAAGGTGCCTATGAGCAAAAGAGTTCCTGTCCTCGTGTGGTCTACATCCCAGTTTTGGAAACAAACAGGTGTTTAAGTAAAGTGGGTAAAGAACACTGGAGGATGGTGGCCGTCTAGCTTTTCACCTGCAGTAACACCCCAAGGAAACTATTTGTTATCTAAAAGACAAAGTTCATGCCTGGAGTGGTGAGCAAAGCCCTAACAACATTGCACCCATATCCAATCTATTTTCAGCCTCTTTTCACACTGCTACTTCCCTCCCCACAATCCCTTTACTCTTTTCTTCTTCCTTGCTGTGTGTGTGTGTGTGTGTGTGTGTGTGTGTGTGTGTGTGTAAGTATGTATAGAAGTAGGTAAGAGAGTGTTTGTCTGTGAACCACGTATGTGCCTGGCTAGCACACACAGAAGCTAGAAGAGGGTGTTGGAGTCCATGGAATGGAGTTACAGGCAGATGTAGGCCACCATGTGGGTACTAGGAATCAAACTCGAGTCCTCTTGAAAGAAAGACAGCGTGCTTGCGCTACCACATATAATTTATGCAGTGCCAGGAATCTAACCCAGGGCCTCACAGTCTTTTTCCATATTCCATGTCCCATTTCGTGTTGAGCCCCAAGCCTGTGTGAATAACAAATGGATAATAAATACTTTGGAAATCAATAGGGAGTCCCTAGACGAAGGATAAAGACGTTCGTTAGACATGGCCACTTCCATTCTCGTGTCTGCTCGGATGGCTCCTTTCGTCGAGTCTCTGGTGTTTCCCACACCATTTCTGCCCCAGGTGTCTCTCTTCCAGATGCATAGCCAGGACACCAAGGGTGAGGACACTCTGACTTCATTCTGAGACAATGATCGGCACATAGTAGGGCCCTGAAACGGGCCAGCTGACTGACAGAGGCATGAGGCAAAGGTTTGCTGTTTGCTGCTGTCCTATCCAGTGGCTAAACTGTTTGGATGGAAAGAGGAATCATGAAGGCTCCATTGTCCAGTGGGTAGCCAGGAGCGCACACCTCTTGCTCCAGAAAAACAACTTTGTCACTATGTCTTTGCCCTTGAAAATACCTCCGTACAGCCGAAGAACAGAATAAAGAACCAGACACATGCCTGCCAAGATCTGATGGTCAGAGATCTGCTCTTATTTTGAGCAGAAAGTCAGTGGGCTAGGAGCTGGTCCTAAGACTTGGCTTATCCTTTCGAACGATCTATGCAGAACCCATTCTATTTTCATCCCAACAACAGGGTACTTATTTCTTTTCAAGGATCTTAAGTGAAGCCTAGCTTCTCGGTTGTTCCCACATCCCGTTCCTGGAATTCCCTAATTTCTATTCCCCGAGACAAGAATAATTGAATACAGGCTTTGCTGGTCTTTGGCAAATGCACTTGGAATCCCTGCCGACTTTGGCAGGATTGGGACAAGGTGGACAGGTAACCAACCATAAGAAATTCCAATAAAAATTCTGATTAAAGGTAAGATTCAAATTAAGAGTTAGACTTTTCTGTGAGTTGTTACAGGCTGCTTGCCTGCTCTTGGAAAAGTTCTGGGCATGTGCCAGTGTGCTTGGCGCCCCCATCATTGTTGACTCTTGCAAATTTCACACATGGTCACCTCATCTTCCTTTCTTTTTACAATCTCCCCAGAAAGCACCCCACCTCTGACCTAAGCATTTCATTAGTCCTCCCTCCTTAGAGGCCATTTGGGATTTTTTTTTCCTGACAGTCATTTTATTCACTCTGGCTCAGACCTGCCAGCCCAGCTATTCTCAGCCAAGCCTCCAAAGGAAACATGATCTGTTTGCTGCGTCAGATCACTTGGAAAGAGATACGACTGGCTTGGAGTCACTCCACTCGGGGCTGTAAAATTGCTCTCCTCCTTCTAAGTGGGGTTGGGTTGAGCCCAAGCTGAGGCAAGAGGTTTCCAAGGAACACAGAGCACAGGCCGTAGTGAGTGGCAATGATGGAGTCGGCGGCCCTCTCACTTCTGAGTCAGGACTAACCTTCCGCTGGCACCAAGCGTGTGAAGGTGGCCTCCACGGTCAAGCCAAACAGTGAGGCCTTCACTGGGGTGCCCGAAACATTTTACAAGCCTGGTGGGGATTCAGACTTGGTGTGAATCTCTTCATTCAAGCCAAGTTCTGGTCTAAGGTTTTGTATCCCCAAGATAAATGAAGGTTAGTTGATTTGATTCTGAGATGTTTGTATCCTGCGCAAAGTTTGTTAAGGTGTCTAGTCTTCTACTGGGCCACACTGACAACCATCGCAAAATGCTGATATGCATTCCAAGGTCTCCTTGGAATTCCAAATGGGATAAATTTATTGTTTGGCTCCCTTTTCTTTTTACTTTTAAATTTTATTTCACGTGTATGGATGTTTGGCCTGCATGTATGTCTGTCACTATGTACACAGGATATACGCAGGGAAGCCAGAAGACAGCATTGGATCCCGAGGAACTGGAATTATAGGTGTTGTGAACCATAATGTGGGCACTGGGAATTGAACCTAGTCCTCTGGAAGAACAACAAGTTCTCTTAACCGATGAGCCACTTCCCCAGCCCATGACTTCATTTTTCACTGTGCTGTTTCATTCTGATGGCTGGGAGGCTGCTGGTTTAATGAACAGAGCTCTTGGGTGGGAATCAGAAGTCTCAGCGATGTCCGTCCCTTAATGCGCACCCATCGCCTTATCTATGAAATAAGATTTGTGCTGTTTGCTTTGGCCGCCACAAAGCACTCTGTAAAGACAGGGAAAGGTTCTCTTCAGCTGTAGCTATGGGATTGAAAATGAAGTGATTCTCAGGGATCTATGGAAGCTGTGGCCTAAAACATGACAGGCAGATAAACATGATAGTCAGGGAAGCAGGATGCTGACTGCCCCATTAGAAACATGCTTCAAACTTGAGCAAACCCTCTAAGCTCATCTGTCAGAAGTTTCAGGTAGTCTTTCGCTTTAGATAATAGAATGAAGCTGCTCAGTCTCATTCCTAGGGGAAGAATTTGTGTCTACGTTTTTTTCCCCCCACCAGGGACACAGTGACAATTCTTGTTGCTTTACTTTTTCTGGAATGATAAGGCACTGACAGATCAAATAAATCATTTTGTCCATCATCTATCCTGATGAACCAAGGCATGTGTTGAGGTTACAAGAGATGTGAGGTGGCCTCCATGCAAAGGGGAGGATTTTAAGCAGGCCTGTAAAGTGGCGGGGTGGGGGGATTGAGGCAGGAAGCTTGGGGCAGAGGAGAGGGGTAGAAAGAATCTCTGGGGATGATCTGCTGATCACTCTCTTCTCCTTCTAGTGAATTTTTTAACAGCCTTGTTCCTGTTCCCATACACCTAGCTACCACTATATTATTTTGCTTATTGCCTTACCGTGAATGCAGGGCCAAGGTATCCTTTCCATCTGCTCTGAAGTGTGTGGTGGTCATGTCAGGCCCAGAGGAAGACGCTTCACTGTGGCTGTCCTGATAGTCAACCATTTTCCCTTGTCAAACAGCTCCTCAGTCCTAGAGATCTGGGGAGATCCATGGAAAAGGAGACAGAGGGACGTAGAAGAGTCACAACAGGGCAGTGGGTGGCAGAATATGGTTCTAAGGCCAACCCCAACTCGTGTTATACTTCTGTGATAGAAGTCTGACTAGAACACAGCCAAGCTCGTTTGTGTGCAGGTTGGCGATGGCTGGTTTTGCCCTGCAGTGGCAGAGCTGAGGAGCAGCGACAGAGACCGTGTGATGGCTCATCTTGATCGTCAGGTTGGCTGGGTTGAAAAGGTTTAGGAAATTAGCAAAGGAAACTTCAGGGTGCTTCCCTCTTCGAGGATGACTCCAGAGAACAGTAGATAAGGAGGCAGGCTTGTCATGAATGTGGTGGCAACGTCACGTCCTGGGCACTCATGTGGAATAAGAGAAGGAAAACCCTCAAGAAGCAGAGGTAAGAGTCACCTTGGGTTTGAGGACAGCCCACTCTGCATTATGAGTTCCAGCCAGGGACTCCTAGCAAGACCCTGTCTCAAAAAACAAAAACAGGGTCTGTCATGGTTGGCTATCAAGTTAATCCCAGCACTTAGGAAACAAAAGCAGGAGAATCACTGTAAGTCCAGGAAAGCCTGGTGTACATAGTATGTTCCAAGCCAGCCAGAGTTACATGGGGAGACCCTGTCTCAAAAACAAAGTTAAATAAAACAAAATTTGTGGAAAGGGGGGGTTCCATATGATTTTATTTAAAAACCTGCAAAGCTGAAGGAGGGATCTGAGTTTTTGTTAAAAGAAAATGATTTTCACAGTTTATATTCAGCCTTTAGCTCTATGTTGAATAATAACAGAATAAATAAAACAAATTTAAAAACGGATACCGGGTGGGGCAGAGAAGGTAATTGCCTTGGCTGCCTCGAGGCAAGCTTCTTTTCGTTGTTCTGTCTTCTGTGTCATGATGGACTGAAACTTCCAAAACTATGAACGACACAAACGTCTCCTCCCTTAAATTGTCCAGGTCAGGAGTTTTGTCACAGCAACCTAAAGTCTGACTAACACAGACAGCCTGATTCTCAAAGCTTAAAATATTTGCTTTCTGGTCTCTTAAAGAACACATTTGTTGATCCCTGGCTTAAGGGAAACAAGTCTTACAAAGGTTTAACTTAGATTAGTGTAGAGAACAGGAGAGGCACACCCCAGTTTGCTGGAATAGTGAGTACAAAGGGACAGAGTTGCTAGTGGCTATTTTATGTAGGAGAAGCAATGAGATGTCTTCTTATTTGTGGACATGGCTGATATGGTGGTAGCCATAATGACGTTCAATCCCTTTGGGACTTCTGGCTAAAGCAAGAACCATAAGAGGCATCTCAAGACACCTTATATTCACAAGGTTATGTGATGTCAAGGGAGAAGTATGGTTTTCAACCTATGCCCATCCAAAAGGAAGTTCAGGCTGTCCATTCCAAGAGTCAACAGGTTAGCAAAACAACTCGTGTTCACAGAAACACGACATCGGTACACCTGCCTGTGGGAACAGCCACCCCAGGAAGGTAATTATCACAAGGTTAAAACTGAACAAAGACCACAAAAAGACACGAGTGGAAAACCAGATCTTGAGTAGTAGAAATGGAAAAGGGCAAACATGTGGGAGAAAAAAACAAAACAAAACAAACAAACAAACAAAAAAACCAATGAACCAAACAAGAAGATACAAGAATAAAATAACCTTATGTACAATTTTCATTAAAAACTGCTAACATAAAAAAAAAGAAACAACAGGAAGTTTAATTTGGTAAAAAAGGAACAACTGGAGATGATGAAAGATGTGCTGTTTAAAGGCAGCAGGGAAGCTCCCTTTAAATCAATACTAACGTGTTAGAAATCCATCTGGTAGAGGAGGGAATCCCCCCCCCTTCCCACTATTGGTTATCCCCTTTTCACCAAAGAAGTTTTTATGTGACCTCAGGGATATAGGTATATAAAAGCGCTATATAATTCAAACATTTACTGATAATAAAAAAACTAAAGAGATTTATTTTCAAAACAATTCTTTGGTGACCAAGGGATGGCTCCATTGATAAAGAACTTGTCTTGCAAGCAGAAGGCCCTGAGTAGAGGGGCCGGGCATGGGGGATGGATGTACTTAGACTCCCAGTCATGGAGAGGCAGAGAGGCAGGAGGATTCCTGGGGCTTGCTAGCCAGCTGGTCTAACCAGTTTGTGAGCTCGAGACCAATGAAAGAAGGAAGTAGGGATAGTATTCTTGAGGATGGCTGAAGGGATGCTCTGGCCTCCCTTTGTGTACAGATAGACATGTACACAAAAACACAAGCATACACACATTTGAGAATTCTCCGATAGACTTGTAGTCTTACCATTTATTAAAGAGGACAGCAAATTTGCTTATTAATGAGACGGATGCATTTATTTACATAAGCATTAAAATTTTGGCTGACTATTTGATACTGTAGGACATACAACCTTTTGAACATATTTCAGAGTTGATTAACTCGGTTCTATGGTTGCCAATGCTGAGAATCACACACACATTGCAAAATTCTAGATGTGCCTTCGGGGTTGTCTTATACTATCTTAGAAATTCTGTCCTAATCCCAAACCAAGATTTATTTAATAATTGAAAAAAAAATCTGAAACCCAAATCAGCAACTCACACAACAATTAAAAAAAAATTAAACATCGTAACATAATACAGTCTTAATATATCTACCAGCTGAGGGATGGGAGCAGGGAAATACAAAAAGACTTTGTCTTCTATCGTTAAACCGTTATGTCTCTACACAAGCAGAGCAGTCTGTGCGTGGTGAGTTTACTACAGTTCACTGCCCAGTCCTGAATGTGAGCTGAGGTGCTCCCCTCGTTGGCATTGAGTGGCATGCAAGGTGCCAAGCGAGCACGCTGTGTGTTTAGGACAAAGGCTGCCGTGGGCTAGAGCTGCGCAGCGAGGCGAGCAGTGCAGAAGCACTTTGGATTTATCATGTGTGTGCTTTCTCTAAGGATTTGCTCTATTTTTCAATCGCATGCGTTATGCGTGTCTGTGTGAGGGTACCTGCACGTGGGTACCAGTGCCCTCAGAGGCCAGAGGCATCAGATGAAATCCCCCAGAGGTAGAGTTTCAGGAGGTTGTGAGCTTCCTGATGGAACTCTGGTTCCCTGCCAGAGCAGTTTAGATGGCTGAAAAAAAAAAAAAAAAAAGTGTGGAGACCGAGTCTACAGACGGTACAGAACCAATGGGGATCCCGGTACTAGAGAAATGTGTCAACGCAACCGCTCCCAGCCATTTTTAAGCTCTTGAAACAGAAACCTAAACACTAAGATGGGTCATTCCAAATCCCTCTCAGCACTCTCTTTCTCCTTTGGGACAAGGTCCCAACATTTGCGCTGCTGATAGAGCTTTGCCGGGAGGGGCCAGTGTGTTAGGTGACATACAACTGCAGGGATGAGAAAACCCATCCGGGGAAGGCCTCATACCAGCTAGACTCAACTTTCCCCTCTAACCTACGTGAGTTCCCAAAGCAAAGTCTGCCTTCATCAAGGAGGGACACAGAGTTGTTACAGACGCAGAGAGCCCCTGCCAGGCTTCTGTGGTTGAGGCTGATGGTCACATTCTCAGAACAAGGTCTGTACAGAACCCGGCTTTCCAAGGAGAAGGCTGGTATTTCTTTTTGGAAAGGAGTCGGGTGGGCCGTTTACCCATTTCATCTGTTTCTTTAAATATCCACTCCTTGCCATGGAAAACCCATGACCCATGTTCTTTCAAGTCTTCGAGGGAAGAAGCTGGGTGTGGTAGATGCGCCTGTAATCCTCGCACTCAGGATTTCTCCTGGCCAGCCTGGGTTACATAATAAGACTCTAAACAATAGAGAAAGCTAGCCAATGTTAAGCAGAAGGATCCACATAATTTCCTTGGGTTAGAGCTGAGAGCCCCAAAGGACACACCAAGTCCGGTCTGGAGCCCAGGCCTAAAAAGCTGGATTCACCACAGAGTGTTTACCCTTTTTGTGCTCTGCGAAAGAGCACAGGCTATTCTTTTCTGCCTATCTCTTTGAAGACCATGGGGGGGGGGGGGCGGAATGAAAACAAAAACAAATGACAGCAACCACAATCACTTTTTACGACCACAGATGGAGTAGGCAAGAGGAAAGCACGCTCTGCCTGGCTTTCACAATCCCACATCATCTGGCCTTATTCTCTGATGGAATCTTATTTCCCACATGGATTCTTCATTCCTACCATGTCTGTTTTCTGCTCTCAAACACGCCACCCAATTCCATATTTTGCTCCTGAAATTCTCCTCAACCTTGGCCCTCACCAGCCTTCACAAACTGTCCTTCCTTCACTGCTGTCAAGCCCCAGCCTCCACAACTTCCTTCTCTAGAGAGTCTCATTTAAATCAGTGCCTCCTACCCCCCAGTCTGCTTTTCTGTTTCAGGTCTCCTTCACTGACTTTTTGGGAGGGCATGCTGCTAGGGTCTTCCACAGAAATAAGCAAATGAATGATCAAGTTAGAGAACAAATAACTCATGTTTCCATATGACAGGGAGAGCTTGGAAGAGCAGCAAGAGGATCAAGCTGAGTGAGTGGTGATCAATCACTAGCTTTCCTGCTTCCTGGGAGCCAGAGAGTATCCCAGCTGGTTGGCTCTGGTCTAGTTTGGGGAAGTTTTGTTTTGTTTCATTCTTTGTGACTCGGGGGACTGAACTCAGGGCTTTGTGCTTGGGAGGTTCTGACAAGCCCTGCTTTGCTGAAGCTCTGACTGCAGTGGTCTCGGACTCTTGGACCTCAAATGAGGGGCAAGGAACTCAGAATTCTGTTTGCTCTGAGCAGTTTACTTGAATTACCCAACTTTTTAAGTAAAAGAGAGAGTTGGGGAAGAGAGAGAAAGAAACTAAAAGAGGGCTGATGAGATGGCCCCATGGGTAAAAGCTCTTGCTACCAAGCCTGATCGCCTGAGTTTGATCCCTGGGACCCCTGTGATGGAAAGAGAGACTTCTGCAAGTTACTCGCTGAGCTCCACACATGCACTGTGAAATTATAAACATACACAGATGTGTGCCGGGACACACAGACAGACAGACATTCTCTCTCTCTCTCTCTCTCTCTCTCTCACACACACACACACACAATAATCTTTGAAATGTAAAAAAGAAGAAAGATGAAGGCACAGGGTAGGATCCACTCATGGCTGGAAGCATTTTGCAGGAGCAGAGCCTGGTCAGGTTTGCCCAGTGGATTCTCTGTCCCTGATGCCTTGGTGCAGCTGCTGGGGACCTAGGACATAGGACATAGGGTCTAAAGGAAGTCCCAACAAGAACTCTGGTGCTCACACTCTTCTTCCTTCAGTGGCAAGAAAAAAAAAAAAAGCCGAAAACCCAGGGGCTTAGCCAACAGCAGCGAGGAGGCTATGGGACACAGTTTAACATCTTTTCACCCAGAGGGGGAAAAAGTTCCTTCTTTCTCACTCTTTCCCTCAAATTAAAACAATGAAAATGGGTTCTCATTATCCCGATGATTAAGTCCCATTCAGCCAGCTGACAGCGCCCAAAGAATGATTTTCCTGTGTTACACAGTGCGCTGCCCCTCCATGGCCCCATTCATAGGCCACTGTGTGCGTTTAATCACCCTGGGCCAGGCCGAGCTAATGAAATGCTGGGGCCTTGCCCTGCCCTGACCCTGCTGCTATTTCTATCTGAGCTCAGCATGTCCTTTGCTTGACAGTTGCAACGGAACAAGCATATTTTTCTCTCCCATCTACGGAGTGTAAAGAGCCTATTTTGGCAGCCCGTGGGGCTGGGGACCCCTCTGGAAAACCAGTGAATGGCCCTGGAGGTTAACGCGCAAAGCTGTTTTCCAGACCGGGAGGCGGGTGGAGGAGGGGCTGGGGTGCTTGGGGACTGGACCGAAAGAGGCCTGATGGAGGAAGGGCCGAGGGTTCTTCGAGGGCAGAAAAGGAAGATGAACCTAGAAGGGGCCATGCAACGGGGAGAGCTGATCTATCTTGACGCAAACCTGAACAAAAGCCCTTTGTTTGTTATCAAAAATCTGCCTCCCTCAACTGGGGTCAAAGCAAGGAATCCGTGCGAGGCTGGCTTTCCAGTTCACATGGTTCCGTGAAAAGAGAGGACCCCTGCAGAGACGCTGCTCTCTTGAAATTCTTAGTTGCTGTTTTAATGAGTCCCCAAGACTCAGGAGTTAGAGACGAAGTTGCTTGAAATTATAGGCGTTTATCCCCTCCTGAAGTTTTAGGAACGTGCACTTAGCTAACGGGAAAAACTTTTTGAGGCATGTCAGAGAGAAGAGAGGGAAACCAGGTGTTAAATGTGGCTGCTCAGGGGCTTTATATAGAAAGGACATACCTAAATCGGGGCCTTAAATCAGGGGTGACAAACTCAACCGCCCCAGTGGCCAGAGAGGACAGAGGTCACCAAAATGAGTGAAGGGAGACAGGTGGGAACTGTGACCAATTAGGAACCGGCCAGCCCCTGGCTATAGCAGGCATTTGCTGCTCAACTCCAGCCCCTTTCTGCTTTTGGGTAGGTAGGCCCGAAACTGCCGGATTCATTCGGGTTCACAGATTCGTCCTCCAACACCTTATATGAAATCACCCTGCCAGATGCTATTTCAAGGTGTAGAACAAAAAAAATTGAGATGCCAGCCACACTGATCTGCCCACACACTGCAAACTCAGCCTTAACATTTTCAGGGCCTAGAGGAAGAAGGACAAGGGAAAGTCTGAATAGTGTATGTTCAAATATTTAACAAATACAAAACAAGTTCATGAGCCGTTATGCAAATCGGGTCCTGTCTGCCTACCTCGGGCAAACTAATATGCCTTTCCATGACCTGGAAGCCAAGTGTGAAGTTAGAATTGGGGAACAACTGGGGGGTGGGGGGTTAGTATGCTTAGAGCTGAGGTCTGGGCCTCAGGTCTTTATTTCCCATTCCCAGCTCCATTCCGTGTTACCAGAGGCCTTGCATACCCAGTGGAAACCCCTGTCCACAAATCTAGCTCTGTCTGTCCCCTTACATCTGTAAATAGCCACCCTTGGCTTGGTGTCGTATACACAAGACGTGCAGGTTGCCCGGAAGGAACATACAAACGGACTTGACCACATCTGAGAGGACTCTGGAGTGTTCAGGAGGAATGTGATCTTAGCTGGTCACTTCTCTCCAGCTCACGGCACTGGGAAGGACCACACTGAGGTCTTTTAAGGTTGGGTTTCAAGTAGCCAAGATCTCAGTATGCAATTGCCCCCGACTTGAAGAAATCTCTAATTTCCCTAATTAAATGCCTAGGAGCAATAGTGTCTTGACCCTTGGCCTGGTGTTATAACTAAGCTTGTGATCTTGGGTAAAGTGCAGGTGTTTGGATGAACAAATAAATTTCTGCTTGACAAATTAGGATAAGGTGCTTTCTTCAACAAATTCAACTGAGAAGCAGAAGGTAATTATGTCTCTCAAAATACCTTGGAAAATATTGACAAAGAGGATGACAAAGAAAAAAGCTGCTACAGGTAAAGGTTTTATCAAAGGAACTATGTATGAAGAGCTCACTGAAATTCCCTGCTCAGAGCCTTTCTGTGGATCCCAGGTATGGGCCGAGTTTAGAAGAAATGCGATAGCCCGTCCTCCCTCCCTCCCTCTCTCCTTTCTTGCCTCCTTTCGTTTCTTCTTTCCTGGCACTGGGGATCGAACCCAGAGCCTTGCACTCAGTAGGTGGGCACTCTATCACTAAGTTACGTCTCCACTCTCAACAATCTTTCATTGAAGGTTTCCTTATCTTCCACTGGTTTCTTGGGCCAGGTCTTTTCTTTCATTGGCCTTAAAAGGCTGTTGCAAAAGCAACAAAACAAAAGCCAAGATCCAGGGTTGAGGGTTCCATGGGTAAAATGGTTGTTTGCTGCTCAAACATGAGAATCTGAGTTCGGATCCCCAGCACCCACACAAAAATGTCAGGTGTGGTGGTCTGTATTTGTAATTCTGGCACTGGGAGGTGAGGGTGGGGGCAGGAACAGAGTCAGGCAGATCGCAGGGGCTCGCTGGCGTGCCAAGGCAACCAAAATGGTGTGGTCAGGTTCAGTGAGAGAACCTGCCTCAAAAGTAAAGGTGGAAACACACACACACACACACACACACACACACAGAGAGAGAGAGAGAGAGAGAGAGAGAGAGAGAGAGAGAGAGAGAGGGGCACCAGAACCCTACAGATGTCAGAGATTTGTGCCTCTTTTCTGTTTCTTAGGATGTATAGGTAATATTCTATAGTCAACATCAAGAAAGGACCTGGGCTATGGTTGTGTTAGTCACTGTAGAAAGCTTAGGCCTAGATTCTAAATGAATCAACATCAATGGGCAAGGAAGCAATGTGGAGAAAATCTATTTAAAAGACAAAGGAAAATAATAAAACTGTCCATAAGGGTCTAAGTCAATGACAAGGCAGGAATTTTCCTTTGGAAGACTTAAGTTCATCGTAGAGGAAGAGTGACTTTTATGAAGGGAAATGTGGACTACTCAGAAACACTGCTGTGACACTAAATTTAAGAGTTCCTTCCAAGGGTTTCACGTAAGATCCTACATAAGCATGCCTGGCCCAATCCTCAGGGAAGCCCTTTGAACTATATTCATCCAGGCCTGACTCTAAAATGGAAGCTGCATAGGAAAGAGTTTAAAAAATATTTTTTTTAATACTGTGGGTTTTTAACTTTGATTTTTTTTTTTCATATGTGCGCATGTTTTGCCTGCATGTGTGCCTGTGTGCCACAGCTATGCAATGTCCACAGAGGTCAGAAGAGGGCTTCAGATTCTGTAACCAGAGTTACAGAGGGATGCGAACCCCCGTATGGGCACTGGGAATTAAACCTAGGGCGCCTGAACAAGCAGCTGGGGTTCCTAGCCGCTGAGTTATCTCTCTGGCCACCCTATCCCCTTGTTTAATGTGTAAGCGTGTATGTCTGTGTGTGGCTTTGTTGCCCGTATGTGGGTGCTTGCACAGACCGGAAGGCAGTGTTAAACCCCCGGAGCTGGGAGTTATTGGCGTTACAAGCTACCGGACATGGGTACTGGAAGCTGAAAATGGGGCCTCTGGAAGAACAGCAAGTGCTCTTAGGCAGGGCTCCATCCTTCCAGCCCAAAAATGAATTCCTCGGCTCCTTAAATCTCCACTGAGGAACTGAACACTGAGGACAGTTGCCAGTTTGTAGTGAGTCTCAGACTGTGGATGTTGATGGTGGGAATCAGAAAGTTTATGAGGAAAGTTATGTCAATCAGATGCCCCTTATGGAAAAGCGAATTTTGGGTGAAGAAATAAAGAAATGGCTCTGTTGTGAGAATTGTATGATGCTCAAGTAGATTACCCTAACCAGACTTGTGTGATTCTTGTTGAAATTCTTGCTTCCTAATTCCTAAGAGTTTATTTTTTCCTTCCCCTTCTCCATCCCTCCCCTTCTCTGTCCCTCCCCGCCCTCCTATTTTCTCCCCTCCTTTCCCCTCCCTTCCCCTCCACTCCCCTTCTTCTCCCTTCCTTCCCATCCTCCTCCTTTCATCCCATTCTTTATAGTGCTGGGGATTGAACCTGAGGTCCCAGGGGTACTAGGTAACTGCTCTGTCACTGAACTATACCCCCAGTTTCACCTGTTACCCATCTCTAAGACTGGTTCTCCAGGCTCTCCTTAGTCCAATCCACCTTCTTTTCATGGGTACTTGTGTTGCCTTCACCCTAAGAACCGGCCCCTGACCGCACCACAAGAGCAAGCCCTGACTTCCAGTGCAGCTCACCAAGTACCGTTGCCTGGCCGTGCCCTCGGCCCAGCATGAACACATCTCACTGAGGGACATGACACAGCGTTCTAACAAATGACACCATCCCAGGCTTCCTCCACCCAGCCACACACACTCGTTTCCTTTCTTCATTTTCCTGGAATGTTGGGACACTCATTTCATTCTTTACTTCATCCTATGAGCTCTTCATAAAAAAATGGCCAGGAGAATCACAGCACTTCAAAGGGCACTCCCAGGATGAGTTTGCAGTTGGAATCTATGAACGGTGAGTCAGCCTGGAGCTCCTAAGGCCTGCTGTCAAGTCCTTCTATCACTGTCGCATGCCTGGAAAACATGCTCCAGAGCTGGAGAGATGGTTATGAGCACTCGTTTTTACAGAGGACCCACATCTGTAACTCCAGTTACAGGGGATCCAATGTACTCTTCTGACCTCCTCAGGCACTAGGCATGCATGTAATACACACACATATATGCAGGTGAAACACTCATACACATAAAAGAAATAATATAAAAGGAAAAGAAAATGGGCTCCAATGTTAATGGAAAAGGCAGAGGGATTTCCAGGTGTCAAAGGAAGGAGATTAGGAACTGAAAACAATGAAAGGCAGAAGTGTGTGTGTGTGTGTGTGTGTGTGTGTGTGTGTGTGTGTGTGTAGAAGAAAAAGACAATCTGGGAACTGATGCCAGAAAGTACCTGGGTCACCAGAACAGATAAACCAGAAATATAGACATGAGAGACACCAGGAGTTCTAAGGTAGTCTGAGGCCAGCCTGAGATATAGGAAACTCTACCACAGACAGACAGACAGACAGATAGACAGACAAACTCTTATAGGACTTCAAGGAGGAGGAGAAGGAGACAGACAGAAAAAAAGACAGACAGACAAACTTATACAGGACTTCAAGGAGAAGAGGGAAGGAGGGAGAGAGATAGATAGAGAGAGAGAGAGAGAGAGAGATTGAAAATGACCAGAATCCAGGTGTGGGATATCACCTACCAGAATTTTGAAGTCTGAGGAAGAAGGATTGTTATAAGTTTCAGACCAGCATGGGCTACAAAAATAGAAAGAAAGAAGGAAAGAAGAAAGAAAGAAAGAAAGAAAGAAAGAAAGAAAGAAAGAAGGAAGGAAGGAAGGAAGGAAGGAAGGAAGGAAAGAAGGAAGGGAGGGAGGGAGGAAGAAAAAGAAATTGAAAACATGGCTGCTGACAAAGGGTATGATGGGGAGGGGCTAATGAAAAAAGAGAGGAAGCAAAATGAAAAAGTGACCCAGGTACTTTCTGGCATCAGTTTGAAGATTTTTCTTCTTCTCCACACACACACACACACACACACACACACACACACACACACACACTCACCTTTCTTTGGTGCTGGACACTCAACATCCAGTGGGAGAGAAGTGAGACATTTCAAAAAGACCCAGCTGCATTAGTAACCCGAGAGTCTGTGAGCTGCGGGGCAACCGGAGCAAGTGTCATGGGACTGTACCCTGAAATCTGACCAGCAGAATACTTATAGACTGCGAGAAAGAAACCAAATCGTGACTGTGCGGCATTCAGAGAGCTGAAAACCTGGTGGGAACCAAAGCCCATGGGGGAATGAACATCCACACGGTCTCCAAGCAGCACACGGGACAGGAAAAAGGGTAGCAAAGGGGCCGGGCCAGCATCTGCAAACCGAACTCTGAAGGAATGGACAGAGGTGATGAGCCTCTGAGACACCACCTGTGAAAGTGGAGACCACCATGCACAGACCGGACACATCTGTAATTGGCCATCCAAAGGAAGACCTGGCGGGGAGAAAAAGTGATACACACAGTAACTCATGTATTAACACACACACCCTGTGGTTCTTAAGGGGTGATAGTGTTTTAGCTGATGATTACTATCCTTTCATAATGGGTGTACCTCTGGATACAGACTGTATTTTACTCTCAGAGCAAGACTGTAGATCAAGCCTGGGACCCTGAACACCAGCCTAATAGATTAAAACAACACCTCAACACTACCACAACCTGGTCCCCCTTGGTCACTGTAAACACTTCCACTGAAAGAAAAAAAAAAGGTGACTTAAGTACTAAAAATGCAACTAATGATCAACTCTGGATGCACAAATACTAGTGCAAAAACATGAAAAACCAAGACAACCTATTTCCTCCCAAAATGATCATCTTTGTAGTAGTGGACCTCTATGAGGGTGACAGACAAAATTTAGATCAAACTTTAAAATAATGATTATAAGTATGTTCAAGGAATCAAAGCAGAAAACAAAACGAACAACAAAAACAAAAAACAAACCCTCCTCAGTGAATTCAAAGAGAATACAAAATAGTTGCATGAAATAAGGAAGTCAATTCAGGATAGGAAAATGGAGTTCAAACAAAAAGAATACTAAAGAAAAATCAAACTAGGTTTGAGCATAGTGGGTGCACACCTTTAATCCCCAGACTTTAGAGGCAGAAGCAGGTAAAGCTCTGTGATTTCCAGGGCAACTTAGTCTAGATAGTGAGTCCAGGTCAGCTAGGGCTACATAGTAATATCTTCTCAAAGAGAGAGAGAGAGAGAGAGAGAGAGAGAGAGAGAGAGAGAGAGAGAAGAGAAGAGAAGAGAAGAGAAGAGAAGAGAAGAGAAGAGAAGAGAAGAGAAGAGAAGAGAAGAGAAGAGAAAAACCAAACTGAGATCCTAGGAATGATAACTTAAATAAATCAAATAAAAAACTTAGTGGAAAAATCTCATGAATAAAATGGACCATGGGGCTGACCAAATATCAAGGTCTGAAGACAAGGTAGAAGAATTGGAACAGTCAGTCAAGGACGAACATCAATTAGTAAAAATACATAAATGAAACCACACTGTGTTGGGACGCACTATGAAAAGGCCAACTTCCTGAATGATGGACGTAGAAGAATGTCACAGGCATGGGAAATATTTTCAATAAAACTATGGCAGAGAACTCCCCAAATCTGAGGAAAGAAAGGCTCATCCAGGCTGTAGAGATGTTAGAGCACCAAGTACACAGACCAGAAATCTCCAACCTTATATTATAGTTTACGTGCCAAATATCCAGAGCAAAGTAAGATCATTGACACCACAAGAGAAAAACATCAAACCACCCCAAATCATCAGAATAACAGCAGATGCTCATCAGAAACTATAAAGCCAGAAGGGCCTAGGATGATGTATTTCAAGTTCTGAAAGACCACATCTGCTGACCTAGAGTACTATACACAACAGAGATAACTGTCATAATCTAAGGAGAAAGAAAAACTGCGCACGATAAAAGGGGGCTAAAAGAATTTATGACCATTAAGCTAGTTCTACAGAAGACAGTGGAAGGAATTCTTCAGGCTGAAAAAAAAAAAAAAAAAAAGGACTCAGGAGACTCCAGGAAAGAATAAATCATGCTAGTTGAACAAATGGGAGGAGAATACCAAACCCGGAAAAGACAACAACATGACAGGAACTAATAAAAACACTTTAATGATAATTCTGAATATTAAAAGCCTCAGTTCCACAATTAAAACACACAGACTAGCAGACTAGATTAAAAAAAAAAACAACAACAACAACAGGATCTCTCTATTTGTTGTCTCTAAGCAATCTACTTGATTATCAAAGATAGATTCACCTTAGAGTGAAAGGATAGAAAAAGACATTCCACGCAAATGGAATGAGGAAACAATATGGTATCATTAATAGAGAATTAAATAGAACTCAAACTGAAAGAAGCCAGAGGAGACAGAGAAGGCCACTTCGTGGTAACTGAGGGAACAAAACACCAAGAGGGCATTCCCATCACAAACATGTATGTACCAAACAAGTACACCCAATGTCATAAACCAAATGTTACTAGATGTCACAGATTAACTCTGACTCAGGAGTAGCTGGTGACTTCAGCCTCACAGCCTCACCAATAAACAAACAGGTCCTTCCAACAACAACATAATAAACAGAGAAACATCTGAGTTTACTGACACCATAATCAAATGGACCATGGAGCTTTCCCTAAAATAAATTATATGTTAGTTCACAAAACAATTCTCAACAAAATGAAAACAATAAAATAGCTTCTTGTATTCTGTCTTCAGTGTGCTAACACTAGTAATAAACAGCAAGGAGAGCTACTAAAAATGCAAACTCACGGAGATGAAACTGTTGAATAACAAATGAATCCTTGAAGAAGTCAAGCAGGAAAACAAAAAAAAATTTCATATGATCAAGCAAAAATTAAAACACAAGACGTCAAAACTTATGGGATACAATGGAAGCAGTCTTAAGAGAAGGGTTAATAGCTACAAGTGCCTACACTAAAAAAAATGAGAGAGCTCAGAAATAAATATCTTAATGATGTGCCTTGGAAAAACAAGAGCAGGCCAAAACTCAAAAGAAACATTTTCAGGACATAATGAAATATACACAAGCAACAGTCAAAAAACAATGCAAGGGGGCTGGAGAAATGGTTCAATGACAAGCATGAGGGCCTGAAGTTGGATCATCAGAATGCACGTAAAATTCAGGCACGGTGGTACATTCATAAGCCCATTGCTGTGAGAGGGGCAGGGACAGGCACACTCCTGGAGCCCACTTGCAGGCTAGGATAGATAAACTGATGAGTTCCAGGTGAGAACCATGAGAGACCATATCTCAAAATATGTAGGTAACTAATTAAGTAAATAAATGTAAAGACAAATTGATTAATATACCTGATATCAGCCTCTGGTATCTACAAATATGTGTTTATGTGTGTACCTATATCCACGTGCATATACAAACACTGATACATTACCAGACACAGACACAAACACAATATAAAGAATCAATGAAACAAAGAGTTGATTCTTTGAAAAGATAAACAACATGCACAAGAAAACCCTTAGCAAAATTAACCAAGCAAAAGAAAAGATGTAAATTAATAAAAGTAGAAGTAAAAAAACAAACAAACATTGTAACAGATACCAATTAAATTTAGAAATTCATAATAATATGCTTTAAATACACAAGATATGGTTGAATTTCTATAGACATATAACTCGTGGAAGTTAAGATAAGATTTAAACATTTATAACAAGCAATGAACTTGAAGCAGTAATAATAAAAAGAAAAAGTCTCCCAACTGAAAAGCTGGATTCACTGCTAACTTCTACCAGACATTTAAAGAATCTGATTCCAGATCCAGGCAAGTTAATCATCACAAGCTCCTCCTTATCAAGTCAACACTCAACCATATTTCTTTATGTCATGCTTAACTTCCTAATAAAGATAGTAACAAGGTCTTAATCCCCTCTAACATGACAAAATAATTTCATGCACAACTGAAAATAAGTTTTTCTTCCCCAAGAATAGGTGACCAAGCCTTTTGAGAAGCACTTAGTATTTAGTGTCCCATAACTTCAATAAGATCAATATGTATAACCCTTAGCCACTGATATATCTTAATTGATGTTACATTACGTGGTAAAGTAGCAGAAGGAAGGAAACAGATACCTGTTTAGGGCATGTATACATAAGCACTAACATATTCTTCACAAAACAAGACAGAAGAATACATGGCAGTTCCTCTTCTCAGGTCTGTAACTGGTCACATGGCCTCTTCCTCTAAACTTCCTCCACCCTCAGAAAGCACCTCAGTAGATCTTAGTTCTTCACTGGAAGGATGCTTCACACCTTCATTTCTTTAGGGTCTTGGCCATTTACAATCCTGCCAGCAGAGTGCAGGTCATGGAAACATAAGGCAAAAACCTTGCTAGTGGTGATGGTTAATGATCCCATTCCTAATTCCATCCTTTGATTCCTGAACTTAGGAATACTGGCTATAGGAGAAACAGGACCACGCTTTGGGCATTGATTCAGAACATATAGAGCTTCCGAAGAACCCTGCTCTAGACACCCAGGCTATTGGCACCTAGTTGGTCCTGTAACTCTGTCTTTTAAAGGCCATTCCAGTTCTCACACACAGCAAGTTCTTTATATGCTAGTCATCTCCTTAACCTCCCTGACTGAATATATACTAAGGCAAATATAGGAGAGGAAGCATATCACACTAAGCAACTAACCGAAAAATTAGGTTCAAACAGAGGAAATTTTCTGTTGTTCTAGAGTCAGCTGTCAACTCTGTCCTTCCTCTAATTTACCTACCAGCTTGTTCATTTTTGACCTTGAGGCATCTTATGCAGAAATCTGAAAGCCATGTAGAAACCTTTCAGTTTTCTTGAGGCTCCTGGGGCACTATTAATATAATTTATGATGAGGGTGAGAAGCAGATGAGGAGACTTACAACCCCTGGAAAATGTTTTATTAAAAAAAAATTTAGTAGATATTTGAGGATAGCCTTTTCTTATACAATTAAAGTTAACTATTAAAAAGGGAGACCAGGAAGATATATTTAAGTGAATAAGAGAGCTTGGTGCATAAGCAAGTGGCCCTGAGTTTGGATGCCAGCACCCATGTAAGAAGCTAGGTATACCTGTGACATTGTGCTAAGAGGGGAAGAGAAAGGAGGGTTGCTAGGGCTTGCTGGCCACCATTCTAACTCTAGTGTCAGTGAAAGATTCTGTCTCAAAGAACAAGTCAGAGAGTGGCAGAAGACATAGGACATCCTCCTCTGGCTCCATACATGTTCCTAGAGACCTCCCACCCCCATCCCCACCCCACCCCCAATCCCTACCCCCACCCCCTACCCCCACACCATAAAATGGCCAGAAAACTGTTAGAGTGACAACTACAATAAGAAACATTTATGATAGATTCCAGAGGACAATGGAAAAGTATCTTCAAAGATCTAAGAGAATAAAACTACTAAGCTAGTGTGTTATACCCAGCTAAACTAGCATGAAAGAGCGGGTTAAAAAAAACTTTTTTTTAGAAATTTTAAAAAGAAGAAAAAGAAAAATAGTCTTAAATCTACCCAAAATTAATCATAAAATTGAAAAACATATTAAAAATGCATAACAAGAAGAAAAACAAGTCTCAAGGCAAGATACAGAAGTTAAGAAATGAGAGTAGGCTCAGATATCTATTACAAGCACATCTGACATCAACAGATAAAAACAAAGCTGAAGTTTAACAGGAAGACTAAGAAAATCTGAATGAAGAGGCAATGTTTATTGGGTGGTGTAAGTGTGTTTGCCTTGTTCACTAGAAATATTTGCACTCTGAAAGCATTTATAGTTAATTTATATTTTTTTTCCATTAAGTACAGGATTTTATCTCTGAGGTTTTCTCCTAAATGCCCATCATGCCTCCCTCCTGCCACTTACTGCTTAAGGTGGTCTGAATCTTAGGAATTTCAACAGGCTGGTCATGAGGTCTTATAAGAAATCAGGTAAAATAAAAATCCAAAATAAATAAAATACAATTATTTTGTTTATTCTTTTTTATTTCTGTCCAATTTTCAAAGTGTGCTTGAGACAGATTACAATAAAAGACATATGTACAATAAGTTGGTTGAATAAGAAAGAGAAATTTAAATCATAGAAAAGGAAACAAAAACAATTATACCCCCAAACCTGAGTTAATTGCTATTGTAATTGAGCATTAAATTTGTTCAAGGCTTTCTGGCAGCTACAGGGAAAAAAGAGGAAACCCAAAACGCAGCTTGATGCCTGCAATTTGCCCTTAACTCTTTTACCAGGCTCCAGAGGACTAGAGGCCCCTCAGGTTCTATCCATCCTGCAAGCACAGAGTGACCGAAACTCTGTGCATGTTGCTATAATATGTCCCATCTACCTATCCTTCTCCCTCCCCAACTTCAGCAATAGGCTGGACAGCTTTGGTTTGAAATGGCTTTGTGCAAACCTGACTGGAGCCAGCACTCTCAGATTGAAGACAAAAACAAAACAAAACCGTTTAGGGGCTGAAGACACAGGCAGTAAAGCAGTTAGAGAACCCAAGTTTGGTTCTCAGTCCCCACATCAGGCAGCTCATGACTGCCTGTAACTCCAGCTTTAGGGGATCCTACAACATCTGCTGGCCTCTGCAGGCACCTGTACTCACAGGCACCCCGGAACACACAGCTGAAAAGGAAATAAAACCGTAAGAAAAAATGTTTCTGAAATGTTCGTGCATAAAAACGCATATTTGGGCTGGGGCGGTGGTCCAGTCTGCAAAGCGCCTATGTGCTAGTGCGAGAACCTGAGTTCACGTCCCCAGCATCCACTTAAAGGCCAGCTGTGGGGGTGTCTACCTGGAACCCCAACCTTGATGGAGCAGAGACAGGCAGATCCCACTCAGCCCTGCCAAATGGAAAGCTCCAGGTTCAGTAAGAAATGGTCTCAAAAAAATAAAATAAGATGATATTATTATTATTATTTACAATTTATTCACTTTGTATCCGGTTGTAGCCCTCTTCCTCATCTCCTTCCGGTCCCACCCTCCCTCCCAATAAGATGACATTAACAGAAGAAGACGTCATCCTCTGACCTCCACACATGTGAACCCACACTCATACTTACATGCACACACGCACACATGCCCATATGTTCATGAACACACATGCACACACAGAAGTAAAATCAAAACACCTATTTATTGAGGAGTTGGAAAAACATAGAAGAGTATAAAGGAGAAAAGACAGTTACCTGACAGTCCCATTCGAAAACAATCATGATTAATTATTACTAAGCTAGCTTCCAGATTTTTTAATATCAACTTCTGTTAGCTCGTTTCTTGCAGTTTTCTCCCTATGCAGATGTTTCTATAAGTTTGCAATCTTTGACTCAAGTGTTTTTTTTTTTTTTTTAATTTAGAACAAAAACAGCCACTACCCATTGCTGGCCCCGTGAGGTCTATTTCCTAGCTTCGGTCTTCCTGTGTCTTTTCCAACAGGCAAGGGAGCGTCTTCTCTGTGTGCAGGGAGTTATGTAATTTGTCTAAATCACACAGCCTAAAGGAAGGAGAGCAAAGCCACAAATTTGGGTGTGTCTGTGCAGCACATTCTCTTCAGCGGATGCTCGCTTTCCAGACGGCTCCCTCCAGCCAGCTGTGACCCCTGGGAACAGGAGTGTTTCATGGTGGCTGAGCTGGATCAGGGGCCCCAGTGGGCCAGTATAGATAAGGAAGGAACTCTCCCCACCCCAGCTCCTTTCTCTTTTCTGCTTTGTCCACATGCAGGAGGCCAAGAAACTAAACTGCCTAGACTCCTGGTTAGCTCATAGATGCCCGGTGGGGTTTTTGCATTGATAAAACAATGTAAGTCAGACCTTTTCCAAGGGATCAAATGAAGAGAAGGTCACAAAACTCGGTTCTGTTGTGCTCAGCCCCAACAGTGCCAGAGTGGGTGTTGAATTCGGCTGTCACTGCCCACGCTGTGGTTTTAGCGTTGGAACCCTCTGCAGACATGGCTTTCATCTCTCCTGAGTTCTCTGATTTGTGCAGAAACGTCCCTCTGGTACAAGTCTTGACGAATCCTGAGCAGCTTTCCAGCAGCCACCGAAAGAGCCACTTCCTCAGGCAGATCCGGGCCACAAGGTTGTTGCGGAGAACGTTGGCTGGCCCTGCTAGAAGGACAAACCTGTTGTCAACGGTGTCTGCCCAACCCCAGCAGTGACCCAGGAGTCAGAGCCACCACCCCTGGTTGAAAGTTCGAGGGTCTTTTCTCCTGTCCTTTACCACGTTGGGGACCCTCTGAGCTAAGTCCCGAGGGGCAAAGTGGTCTGACTGCCATGGGCTCTTGCTGGGCCCTGCAGAGAGCTGGCTCCTAGGCCGATGTTTCCTGAGTGAGGCACTTTGCCGCGGTTGGGATAAGAGAAGCTGGTGTGCCAGGGGGTGAGTCAGCAACCAAAATGCCATCCCTCCATTGCACATTGCATAACTCTAAACACAGGCTATGCTTTCCCCACAATCACTCATTTGGCGGTGGGACACCAGGGCCTATTTCCTGAAGGAGATGTGCGTGGGAAAAAAGTTTTCCAAGCGGACTTAGACACCCGGCCTGCCACGCTGTGGGCAACAGTACCTCTCTCGTGTTGGTGGCACGATACACAGGGGAGCATGAAGACGGCTTTCCTGATGTGCCAAATGGCAGCCGGCTGGAGTGACTCGTGCTTGTGATCCCGGCGCTCCAGAGGATGAGGCAGGGGGACCACGTGTTTAAGTTAGGCTGGGGCTACATATCAGGACCTCGTTTCACAACAAACAAACGAATCAACCAGCAAACACATATCAACGATGAAGAATAAGAGGAAACTCATAAAGTACTGAACACATGCTACATCTTCTTCTATACCTGGCTATAATGGCTCCTGTATTTTGCCCATTACACGGGAGAGAAAACCGAGGCCTGAGCTGAGATGATATTCTTTCTCTTCTTTTCAGTACTTGCTAGGCACTGAGCTGTATCCCCTGTCCTAAGTGACTTTCCCAGTGTTATGGAGCTGTAAGAGTCTGAGCCAAAGCTCCAAGAATCCTAGTTTCTTTTATTATTATTATTATTTTATTTTATGTATAGGAGTGTTTTGCCTGCATTTATGCACATACAACTACATTCAGGCTGGTGCCCTCAGAAGTCAGAAGGTGATGTTGGGTTCCCTAGAACTGGAGTTACAGATGGTTGTAAAACCATCATGTGGGTGCTGGGAATTGAACTCGAGACCTCTGCAAGAGCAACAAGTCCCATCAGGCCACCGAGCCATCTCTCCAGCCCCAGACTGTAGTTTCTTAACAACCTGGACGGTCATGCGACAGAAGTGACGGGATTGGCAGAAGTCACCGATGCAAAGAATTCTCTGTCAGATGGCTTGTCAGACCCAAGGGTAGCTCCTCTTAGAGTCTGACACTTCCCATGTCCCACTTCAGCCTCGCTGGCTCCCTAGAGGTCACGGCTGGCTTCCAGGAAGGGAAAACAATTCTCCCTGCTCCTGCGCTGTCCAGCACTGTTTGGCATTTGGGCTGAGGGCAAACAACTCATTGTGGTGCCACTGAGCATTTATCTCATAGAGGCCTAGACATGAACAGAACCCAAGATGAGACCCCCGCTGGAGGCTCTGGGGGCTGATTTGTTCGCTCAGGTGTGTCTTGGCCAGGAAGACCGCAAGGACCTCCAGCTTACCACCAGGAAAATGCTGTGGTAATTATCATGGCTTCAAGCCCCAGGTCAGGGGACCCGCAGGGGGCTGTCCCATGACCTTGGGGTAGAAATCCATGATACCGTAAATGGTTTCCCTCTGCTGCTCTAGTCAGTTTCCATACAGTGCCTTACAGCAATGCAGGTTTATTATCTTACACTCTGGAAGTCAAAAAGTCAGATGTAGGGCTGTAATTAAGCACTGTCTTTCCAGGGGTTGTCTGGCCTTTGTCAGCATCTAGAAGTCATCCACAGTCCTTGGCTGATGGCTCCTCCTGCCTTCAAGCCAGCAATGGCTCACCGAGTCTTTCTTACACTGCGTGACTCTTTTCTGAAGCGCAGATGCAATCCAGAATCATCTCTCCATTCTCAAGTCAACTAGCTTGAATCTTAATTCCATCCCTGCCTTGATTCTCTCTCCACAAATGACATACAGATTAAGGTGTGGACATCACTGAGAAGCTATCACTCTGCCTAGCACAAGCCTAAAGTGAAACAGCCAAGCCTTTCCTCCGCCATGTTATGGTAACCTTGGTCTAGTAGAGAGTAGGCCAAATAACAGGTGATTTCTGGTGGCCATATTGGGAACCTGCTTTAGAGAAAACATTGAGGACTGGGTCTCATTGTAGTCAAGTCATAATCCTCCTGCCTCAGTATCCAAGTTGCAGGTATTACACGTGTGTGCCACCACACCTGGCCCGTGATTTGTCCCAAAGAGCTACAGATACACATGTTGCTGTTGTCTGCGTCATCTTCATCTTTTTTCTGTGTGCGTGTGATGGAGGTGGTGGTGGTGGGGAATCAAACCCAGAGCCTCGTGCTTCGTGGGCACCCACTGCACTGCTGAAGACAGCCCTAGTCTTTGCACTTGCATCTTGAAAAAAAAAAAAAAAAACTGGAAACACTCCAAGACTAGAGCCGCAATGGGGCTGGTCCTCATCAGAACCTAGTAAAGAGGGGTCATATGTGTGACCTGGCTGGCAGTGTGGACTCTTGGACAATGACCACATGAAACAGGTCGTAGGAAAAGATGAACATTCTCCACAGTTAGCTCCGTCCTAAAATCTAGAACCTTCCCTAACTTGGGTGTCTGGGAGCAGTTAGGAACTCTTTACCTACAAACCAGAGCAGTGAAAACCTCTTGCTCCCCCAGCTTTTTCATGACACATCCCTGTGAGGAACACAGCTCCCCCCGCATCCCAGTCAGGGTTTACGGGGAGGCAGGGTTGGGGGGGTGGCCATATATTTTTCTTTCTACTCTGCTTCGGTCATCTCTCAGTGTCGCCCTGTGGGAGCCTTAAAGGGTTTAATTTTAAAACTGAAGCGTATTTTAGAACGCTGGCATGTCTAAGTCCCTTCCGGATCGCAACAGCTGCTCTCCCTGTGGTCCCTTCGCTCCATGTGTCCTTCGGTAGGTCATTGACCTTTCTCTGCTCCCTCTATCCGCAACAAGGCTAAGGGCAGCACTTCCCATTCAGGGCTGGAGTGAGGAGAGGGTACACAGGACGGTAACCCAAGAGGAGTAGAGCTGTGACTATCTTAGCTGCCATTCTTATCCAAAAAGGAAGTGCAGTGTAAACCTCCTCTTTCCCAACCACAGAACCAGCCTATTGCTTTGTTGTTGTTTTTGTTTGTTTTCATTTACTTTTGAGACAGGGACTCACTATATAGCCTTGGCTGGCCCAGAACCTATTTTGTAGACCAGACTGGCCTGGAACTCACAGAGATCTACCTGCCTCTGCCTCCCAAGCACAGAGATCAAAGGCGCTTGCCACTGTGCTCGGCGGAGCTAGCTTCTGCTGCCGCCAGAATGTTGTGTTCACACCAGCCCGAGTAAATGCATTTCAGTGTCTCGTCTTGTTCTTCCTATGGGAATGTTATCCCCTCAAGGACCAGTTCTTACAGTACAGGGCAGACAGGGAGGCGTGGTAAAGGGGTAGATGACAGGCAGATAGGGAGCTGGGCACTCACGTCAAGGACAACATAAAGCCACTGTGCTCAGTGGTTTCTCTTTGGGCTATTTGATGCCCACTCTCTACCCAGATCCTAACCCAGACTCAAACAGGAACTTCCTGTATGGCGCCACCTTGCCCTGACAGACCATCTGAACTTAGTAACTCAAAATACCTCCCAGACAATTCATGACCAAGAGCTCTCTAACCTGGCTTCCTTTCAACCCTTCATGCCCCCAGCTCACCGATCTGCACTTTGGGTCTCAGCTTTGAATTCCATGGGACTGTCCTTGAGTTCTGTAAAGACAGGCTTGTCCCCACATCCCTCCCTACCCCAAAGCCACTTATAACCCTCTAGGCGTTGTCCTGGTTTCCACTCCCAGCAATGGCTACTCAGCCTGGGGACCTTGACTCTCATACACTCCTCCAAGGTGCGCCCCTGTGGGAGAGCGCTCTGCGATCCCATTTCTTATGGTGGGTTTCTGCTAAGGAAAAACCTTGGTTGGTGAGTTAGGGAAGCTGTCAGAGACTGTTTTGCACAACATCAAACGCATTCCAGGCCTTATCTAATCAGGGAGCCTTCTTCAACAGCCATGCAGAGGCTGTTCCTGCAAAACATTCCCCAGTCAGGGCGAGGGCCTTGATTCTAAAGGCAAAGTAATGGCTCTTTTGGCACAGGCAAAGTTGGCTGGCAGCTGGAGCTCTGAGGTGACCTCTGACCCTCTCCCACAGTTCCTCCCAAGTCCCACTGCACCATCCTAAGCCACCCTCAAATCCCAGGCTCTAATTGGCTCTGGTTTGTTTTGCTTTTCTCTTCTACCCAGTGCTTCAAAAGGCACTTCAGTAATTGTTTGAGGCACGAAAAAGGCAGGGTTCAGCTTTCCTAACTGGAATTGGAGGTAATTACTGTCTTCCATACGCGAGCCGGTACATGCTGCAAATCACATGGCTCCGGATTGCTTTACAGAGAGGGTGGCCAGGCCTCTGAGCTACGGGGAGGATTATAGGACTCCACAAAGGCTCTGCTTCAGAGAGAGAAGAAGCCACATGTCTCGGAAATGCTAGGGGAGTCGTCCATATTCTTCTGCTGTCCCCTGGAGACTGCCTGAGAGGTTTGGCCTGAAGAGACTATGACTTCAACTTCATCCTGGAAGTTTGGGATTTGCTCTTTATTTTGTTTTCTCTCAAGAGATGGGAACTGATGCCACACAAAACTCCTTTCTTGTTTGAAATTAGTAACCATATGCTTGACCTAGGCTGCCCAATCTTAGAACAGGACTCAGCACAGCCAGGCTAAGACCCCCCCACACTCAAAGAAGCAGAATGAGGATTCATTTTAAAACAGCAAACATAAATGTGGGGAGTCTCGTGCTTACTTCCCTTCTGCTCCACGGGTGGACTTGGAGGTCCATGTTCAAATCCAAACCTATCCCTGAGCAGCTGACTCACAGGACCTTACCCATGCAGTGAGAACCGTAGCTGACCCAAACTCAGAGAGCATATGAGATTACCCCGTGTGAAGTTCCTGCTCGGGACCTGTATGTGCAGTGTTCAATAAACCCTAGCTAATGTTAACTGTCGGGGCGGGGCTCCTGCTGCCAAGGGAGCCAGTCTGAACAGTTAGATGGTTGAGAGGAAGAGCCGCTGTGAAGCAGTATACAGAAGCAAGAATGGAAAAGGTGCCAGCCCCAACCCAAAATGTCTTCCCTCCCAAGGGAATTGTCTTAAATATCATAAGTTGCTCAAGACTCCAGATTGGAGACTTCCTATCACCTCTGTTCCCCTGGATAGCTCAAGAAATGTGACCTAGCTGTGGTCCCCCTTAAAGCTTCCCTGTTTAGAAGCGATGAGAAGCAGAAGAGGATGAAGAAGGAAGGAAAAGGTCAGCTGTTCAAATTCTGAGACCCTGAGATTGCCGGCCTGGCTTATGGGAGGACAGCAGACAGGACTCAAGTGTATCCTGGTGGCCCCAGGGGGATCCAGGGAGATGCCTCAGTCTCGCTCTTGCTCTTGATCCATCCTGAATGATCTCACCCAGATGAGAGGCTGCTGTTGTCACGATACTGCTCACCCTTTGCTTTCCAGCGTCCTGCTCAGAATTCTCAATGTCCCCTAACCTTGATTCCATGCCTTTAAAACCAGTCAAACACCACATCACAGCAAGGACTCCATGGGAGCTCTTTCAGAGCAGGTGACCTTTCAAGGCTGCTGGCCTTTCCCTTTGTACCACACACTCTTCTTTCATAATCCTAAAGACAATGCTTAAGCACACCCTTATCTGCATATTTATTTGTTCAATATCTATTTCCAGATAAACTAAAGTTCATGCGAATGAGGCCAAATTTTTTCTGTCCTTTCTTCTCTAACACAGATGACTGATGGGAACTTCTCTTATTCTCTTCATGCAGATCCAAGTCATCTAATACGGATCTAGTAGGTTTTTTCCATATATTTGCTGAATGAATGACTTCTTTCCCTGACTCTGTCTCTCTCCTTCTCTCTCTCCCTCTCTCCCCCTTCTCTCTCCTTCTCCCTCTTCCTTCCTCCTCTCCTTCCCTCCCTTTCTTTGTGGTTGTAGTACTGGGACTCAAACTTAGGACCTTGAGCACGTTAGGCAAATGTTCCACCACAGGCTACATCCTCAGCCCTGAAATCATGGTTTCAAAGCAGAGACAGCTCCTGTGGGCAGGAAGAGTTTCTGGGCACAAAGAGAGACTGAAAAAACACTTGAGATCACATCTTGTTTTCTTCAAGTGGACTGTTTGGCCTTGTCCGCCTCGGATCTGATGAAGCTTCATGTTTAATAACAGCCCTGAATTGTTAGGGTAAACACAGCAGGCAAGATCGTGAACTACTGCAGGCTCAAATGCCTGAAACAGGGCGTGCCTACAGTGTATGCACAAACATGGTCGACTCTCAGTTATCCACTCCAGCACATAATCTAATAGCCAGTAATCTAATAGCTTACAAGTTAATATCCTAGAGCCCTGGAAGTTTTACATGTGGTTTGGGACTATGTTTCTGTATTTGCATTGGATACAGGCAGCTCTGATAGTTTACGAATTCATCTGAGCTCCTCTGCCTAGTGTCATTGCCTCGGCGGCCTAGTAAGGACCCTCCTGGACTTCCCAGCACACGCAGAAAAAAATACTGCAGTGAACCTGAGAGGGAAGCCTGGTTACCTTCCAGTCACAGAAGCTGGTGCTCCAAACTCCAGCTCTTTCATGTGCCAGCTCTGTGTTTGCTTTCTCATCACTATCTACCTCCCCGGGTTGTTGTGAGATAGTCAAGCTTTCAGAAAAGAAAATGAGTCTGAGCTGCCCCCTCAGGCGGGTGCACAACTCTCAAAAGCAGAGCTGGGTTCCACACACTCTTTCTGTTCCACAACTGGGCAAAGGTTTGCTTCTTCTCTTTTTCTTTTAAAACACTGTGTGTGTGTGTGTGTGTGTGTGTGTGTGTGTGTGTGTGTGTGTGTGTGTGTGTGTACATGTACACTTTTGGCTGTATGTGCCATGAACTGTTCTTTTTGTTTTTTTTTTCAGCCATGTGGATCTGAGAGATTGAACTGGGGTCTTCAGGTTTTGCAGAAAGCACTCTTACTGGCTGAGCCATCTTGCCACCCCCCTCATCTCCCATTATCCTTCCTTTTCTTTTTCTGCCTCAATGTACCTTCTCTTCCTGGCTCAGTGGGAAAAGACCTGTAGACAACAGGTCTTTGCTTTGCAAAGTTTGCCTGGTTGTGAAAGCTCTTGGTTCTGCCTGTTCACCCCAGGAGGAACCACTGCCCTGAGCAGCCTGATGCTAAGCCGGCTGAGGCCTCCCTTGCTCTACTGGCTGCACTGCTTGGCTAAACCATAAGGACTTTTCTTGATGGGGCATATACCTATCTGGGCATATGCTTGCATTGACTGCACAGGGCTGCAAAGTGGAGACATCCTGAGATCCAACGCAGAGCCAATTGTGTTGTCAGTGGGTAGCTGGAACCCCAGAATTCCCACCTCTTTTTCCTGTCACGAAGTTATATCTCGAGGTAAAACAGCTGCCGGTTCTCAAGCCAACTGGGACAGACGCCAGCTGTTTATTCCAGATGCCAAGAACCAGATGCACACCCACTCTCCTCTCCTACTCCTTAAGCCTCAAGTCTCAAATTTTATTGAATTTATTAATAGCCTGAGGGGTTTGCTAGAAGAGCTCTCTTACAGGCTCTGCCTCCAGAGAAACAGACCTCCTTAGTTCAGGATGGCCAGGAAATCTACATGTTAAATAACAAGACTCCCACCCCATCTCCTCTCCCCAGAATTCCAGTGTAATCCCCCTGAGAATCCTATCTCAGGGGTAGATAACTGTTCCCGAGGAGGCGCTGGTAGGTAGGTAAATGCATGGCAATCGGCTAGCATGGCAGTCTGATCTGCAGCTTGCCAGAATCTTTGAGGTCAATGTTCTCATCACTGTCAGTCCAAGCTGCCATGTCACCATGACTGTGAAGGCGGGACAAGGTGTGTGCAAGCCCATGGTTCCAGCGTATCGTCGGGCGATGGTGTGCCTTGGAGGCTTCTGGATGGCTCTGAATGCTGGTTCCTGGGCTCTTGGAGCAGAAGGTCACTATGCGGTATGAGATGCACACCCTCTGCATCGTTCCCTAAATCTTTAAGTCTTCTGCTAATGGTTTGCTTTGGTGACTGGTTTCCAGTGATCTCCCGAGGCTCCAAACCAGAAAAAGAGAAAGAAGGGGAGAGAATGTACTTAGTGTGAGATGCTCACCTCATCACAATGCTCATTTTATTCAGCTGGCTTCCAGTGGGAAGGACACCCTGAAACACCTGCTTCTGCCCTTTCTGGTCCTCTCACATCAACCTGATCCTGTTGACCTGGAGGATGATGAAAAGACTGGGTGTCGGGGATGTGGAAGGATGAAAGGGGATGGAGGTGGTCTGTGGGGTGCACATATGACCCAAGGTCACCGGCCACTTTAGGCCTCCTCTTTGTTTCCCAGATATGGCCTCATGTTTGAAGGTTTCGGTGATTTCCTCCCGCCCCCAACCAGGAGAACAGATGTGTGAAGATCTCCGGTTCCCAGGCCTCAGGACACAGCTGCCTGCTGCTCCCCGCCTGCAGACCTGGGTCTGCCCTCAGACAGAAGGAGCCATACAGTCACTAACCACAGAGTAGAGAGCCTTCAGGTGTGGGGTGCAAGCCTCTTCTGCATTTCCGCCAGCTAAACTGAGCAAGAATGATTAAAAACAACACCTTCCTGCTGTGTGGTAGGAAGCTCCAGGCACTGTAGAAGACGTTAGGCTCCAGCCCTTCCACACAGCCTGTGGGTCCATTGTTCTCTGGACACATCTTGCAGGTACAGTTTGCATGAGAACCTTGCCAGCTCTGGTCTGGAGCAGGAAGGAACCCTACTGACATGACATGAGGTCTTCTCTGCACTAGCTGAGCTTTGCTGCCAGTGAAGGGGAGCAGCAGAGTTCCACAGGAAGAAGGATGCAGACATTAGCCTCCTTGTTTGCTGTGCTTATTCAACACCTACCATCCAAGGAACTTTTCAGGGACTTTCAAGTGGGACAAACAAAACCATGAAGATTGATCTGAAATAAAGAATCTGTTTCATATCTAATATAACCACTGGAAAATGCTGTTCTTAACCACTGGGCCATCTCACCAGGCCATGGATAGGCTGCTCTTGAGTGATAGTTTCCTAGCTTATAGGAGAGGTGGCCATGACACCTTTATGTGGCTATGCACAAAGGCTTGGTATGTACATGTCTTAGCACATAGCACCACCACCTTAAAATGTGACAAGTAATGTAATGGGACATTTTTCTGAAAAGCAGTGGTTCTCACAGTGAATCCCCGAGACCTTTGACACCCATGAGCTACTGTTAGGGTATCTGTAAGGCTCCAAATATTGTCATAAAAACAGCAGGCTATTGTTTTCTTTCTTACCATCTTGACATCTGGGATAAAATTGCTGTCGCCAGGCTATTCCGGCCATGATAAGTAGTCTTCAACGCCACAAACTTTGGGGGTAGGTGAGTGGAAGCCAGTTTCGTTCCAGACTGTTCTAGATGAAGCCATTTATAAAAGCCTGCCTGCAGTTCACTTGTTTACCATCCTGTATGATGGGTCAAGCCAGGGGCCTTGGGCCCTGCTGGCTGTGAGCTGTTTGTTTTGACCGAAGGAACCTGGTGGTGCTGTGAATGGAATGAGCTGCTTTCACAGAATGCCATGCCAGATAGCCAGAGATATTCAGAGAAGGCTGTGTGACACACATTTTCTGAAAAATGAAAAACAAACAAACAAACAAAAAAAAAACAAGCAACCAAACGAAACCAAACAAAACACCTGAGATTGCCATACAAAGACCATTGATGGTATTTGTGGCCGGATTAGAAACTTTGAGCAAAACTTCTATGTGAGCTTGACACCTACCTCCCCGACATTCAGAGACATTTCTGATTAAACCAACAGTGCTGTTGAGAAGCACACAGTTTTCCTTTTCATCATGGGACATATCAAACTGAAGAGATCTGCACAGTTTAATGAAGCAATATTTTCCAAATGATCCGTGCGCAGCATTCCCACGCATACACCACCAACACCCCGCCCCCAAGACCTGGTCAAAGTACAAGCTGGACCCGTGGTTTTAACGTACTCAAGCACACAGAGTTCGCTGACTGGGTTTCAGGTTCCACACTGCAAACAACCTCCAGTCAACTGCCATTAGCTGACTGCAGAATCATGTCGGAGAAGAGCTGTAATTATCCGAGAAGGCCATTAAAGTATCCCTCCCTTTTCCAACAATGTGTCCGTGGAGGGAGTCTGTGTTTCCTTCACAGGCTGCAACCAAAAACAACAGCAGTACAACTGATTGACTACAGAAGTAGATACAAGAACCCAGCTGTCTTCCATTAAGCCAGACATTAAAGAGATCTGGGGGGGAAGAAATGTATAATGGTGTCACTCTCCTCACCAAGTTTTGTTTTGTTTTAGTAAGCAGTTGCTTTTTGTTTGGTTTTTGTTTTTTACAATGAAAGGTTATTTTGATTTTCCACTAAATTAATTGGAACAAGCGACCAAATATTAAATTTATTCATTTAAATGAATAAGTGCGTTAACATGATTTTCTGTTATAGATCTCATAATAGAATAAAAATCATTAGTTATTTACTATTACACCATAAAGTACCCTCAGCCCATTAGTCGTTTCCCATAGTTTCTGAGACTCAGGTATGCCTTGGGTGGGCCGGGGTCTCGGGAGGTTGGCGATAGTCGAAGGCTGCACAGGGGTCTGGGGATCTGCGCTGAGATGGCTGACTCGCAGCCTGGACCGTTGCTGGCTGTTGACGGCAGGTCTTGGTTTTCCTCCGTGAGCATCTTCAGTGTGCTCGGATCTCAGTGACTAGCCTTCTTCAGGGGGAGCCAGAGACCAGTTAGAACCTGGGGGCCTTTTGAAGACACCACCTCTGAACTGCACAGCATCACTTCTGGCACTGTTTATTTGTGTCAGGGACTGGCCCTGGATGAGTTCTAGTTGATGAGAATCCAGAGGCGGTTGCTCCAGGGTTTACCAATAGATACAATCCACATAAACAAAGGCTCTGTGGGATCTCCGATAGAATTTAAGAGCACAATGAAGCTGTTTAAGAGTCCTAGCCTGAAGAAACCGGCCTGTGTCTTCAAAGCCTTCGCTATTTGTTTACTTCTTTACTTTATTAACCTCCCATTGTTGATAGTTATGCCATCATTTAGGCAACTTCTCATTCACTTACCCTCCACAACCTAGGTCACTCAGCTTAGGCCCTGCTTCTGTTGAATTAAAAATAACCTTCTATTATAAAAATAACTGCTTACGCTTACTAAAACAAAGCAAAACTTTGTGAGAAGAGTGGCAGTATTGTATTTTTTTTTTTCAAATTTCTTTAATGTCTGCCTTAATAGCTGGTTATGGAAGACTCCTTTGTGAGTCTTCAAAAATTTACTTTTAAAAGTGTGTGTGTGTGTTTGGAGTTTATGTGTGCTATATGTGTGCAGGTACCTCCTGAGGCCAGAGGAGGGCGTCAGATCGCCTGGACCTGAAGTCACAGGTAGTCATACACTACTACATGTGGTTGCTGTAGACGGAAACCAGATTCTCTGTCACAGCAGCTCATGCTCTTAACTGCTGAGACATCTCACCAGCCCCAAAGAAGGCAAACCCCTTCTGTGCCATTTTTCCCACAATGCCAGGACTCTGATTCAGACTCAAGTCCCTGCTGTCACAGTGCAGAGTACTAGCCACTATGTGATCACAGTGAACTGGACCTCCCCTTGCGAGCTGTAACTCTTCCCTTTACCCTTGTTTGATTGTTGTTTTGTGTTTGTTTGTTTGTTTCGGTTTGGTTTTCACATGGCAATAGCTGGGGCTGCATCATCTTCAGTCCTTCTCAGGTCCAGGCTCCCTGGACAGTCATGGTCTCCAAGAGTTGGGCCCCTAATGGGCAGAGAAGAGCAGCTGTGAGACAAGTGCTTGTAGTCGCTGGAGAGAGAGAAGTGAACTACACAGCCTAAGCGAGGTCATCGCCCTCACAGAGCAGCTGACAGTTCTAGAAGATGGCTGACACAGAAGCAATGAACACCACACCCCAGCAAGCTCTGCAGTGTGTCGGGAAGTTACAGTAGAGAAAACTGAATGATGAAGACAGGAAAAATACAAGGCCTTGTGGAAAGTTATTGATCAGGGCCCTATAAGCCTCACTGAAGAAGGGAAATTTGAGTGAAGACATACAAAGGTGAGGAAACTAGCCAGAGGGAACAGTTGTAGCCAGTGGATAGGGTGGACACACTTCTGGCACCTGAAAGAAAAACAAAACAAAACAAAACAAAACATAGAGACTAAGGTGACCAAAGCAGAATGGCAGAGGCGGGAGGAGGAGAGATCTGAGCATTGACAGAGGCAAAAGTTTTGGTGTCTTGATGGCCTCCAGGTAGTGACTTTCACTCTGAATGCAATGGGAGCTTTTTGAGCCTGTGTGGGTGGGTTTGAGAGACACAGCCGGTAGTTCAGTAAGACTAGACTAGTAAGCTGAGAAAACATTTTAGAGCAACTGAAGTTGGGAAGAGTGTTAGGAAGTTTCTCCAGCCATTAGCTGAGGAAGAAATACGAGTGGCTGAGGCCAGGATGTGCCCGTGGTCCAGTGAGGACTGGTTGGATTCTGGGTTCATTTTGACAATGGAGCCAACAGGACTTAATGGCAGCTTGAAGTGGAGGTGATTGGAGAGGACAGATTCCAAGGATGATTCTAGGGGTTTGATCCTGACAGCTAGAAGCCTCGAGTTGTATTACTTGAGAAAGCCATGGTTTGAAGGGGGAGATGCCATTGGGCTGGGCGAGCTGGGGTGTTCCCTGGGATTTCGGTAAGACCCCAGCTGCATTTGCTTGCCCAGTGGCAGCCATGCCTCGCCAGGGCAGAGGCTGGGACAGCTGGGCAGGCTCTCTGCTGCCTGCTTCTTGGAAAACCAAAGCAAGTCACTCAGTGTGTGAAATCTTGTTTCAGGGAGTGTGAGAATGTTAGTCTTGGGCCCCTCGCTCTTTTCCCTTGCCCTTCTTATCGGAAATGAAAGAAAACAGGCAGTGGAGATAGGATCTCCGTTGAACAATTCTGGAAGGTAATTGGGAGTTGGAAACAAATCTCCCCTGAAATTCATGAAGCAGGTGGAGAGAATTTCGGCCCCAGCTCTTAAGCCACACATTATCCTGCCCAGCAAATGACTTCCTTCCAGCCTCAGGCAAACCTCAACTTCTACCCACCAAATGTGTACAGTCAATAGAGCTCTAACAACAAAACCCCAATGTGAGAAAGGGAAGCTGATCTGCACAGACACCAAAAGGGCTGCCTGCCTGAGGACCCCTTTCTAGAATGGCTCTCTCCAGAGGAACGCATAAGGTGGACTTCGGGGGAATTTTGTTGTTTTTTATTTTGGGGTGTGTGTGTGTGTGTGTGTGTGTGTGTGTGTGTACATACATGACGGCCAAAGGCTAACCTCAGGTGTTGTTTCTCAGATGCCATCTTACCTTGGTTTTTGAGACAGGGTCTCTCATTGGTCTGGAACTCACAAGGTAGGATAGGCTGGCCAGCCAACAAAAATAAGGAATCTATTCTTTTTCATCTGCTTCGTGCTGGCCTACACCACCCATGCCTGCCACTTTTGGTTGGTTCCCAGTGATTAGACTCAGGTCCTCCTGCCTGTGCAGCAAGCATTTTACCAGCTGAGCCAGATCTGCAGCCCTGACTTCTTCCAGAGCGTTGTGAGAGGCCGAACACCTGGCTTGAGCCAAGCCATGTCATTGTTTCTGCAGCGCTTTGCAGTGGAGTTGAACCCAGGGCCTTGTACATAGCAGGCAGCCGCTCTGCTACCGAGCTGACCCAGGGCTCTGTGTTGTTTTCATTTTGAGACAAAGTCTGACTAAAGTTGCTCCAGCAGGTCTTGGACTTTCAACCCTCCTGCCTCGGCTTCCTGAGTAGCTTGGATTATAGGCCCGTGCCACCACGGCCGGCATCAAAAGACATATTTTCTTGATTAGGACTATTTGTTTCGTTGGAACTTCGTGTCACTGACCCTGTTCAAGCCCTTCGCAATGACTAAAATCTCCAGACTCCTTCATTGAACCACAGCGTGCTAACTTTTTTACGAAATAGAGCAGGACCAGAACTTCCAAATTCCGGCTTAGATCAGGCATCAGATGGTTGACAGAACAGTTCCCGCTGGCCTGGTATTATGAAGAAACATGAGGATCGTGTTACACTGTGGGGAATGTACCCCGAGTACCTCTGATCCCCATTTCACATGTCAGAACACAGAGGCACAGGGAGATTGAGTGACTTGCCACACAGCTAGCCAGTGCCAGGGTTGACATATTGAAGAATCACAAAAGCCTCAGAGGCTTCCATTTTCTGGCACCTTCCATGAGCTAGGCACACACTCTGAACATTGTTCGGTTCCTATGGAATTATGTGTCTTGTAAGGAAGTGAAACGGTCCAACAGAGATTCTTATCTTGAAGAAGAAAGTTCTGTGTGTTCACTGTCCACTCTAGGAGGCACCAGTCCTGCGTAGCCATTAGGTCTTTGACACATGGTGAGTGAGCCTAAGAAGCCAATTTTCAAACTTTATTTCATCTTGATTTAAATGTAGTTAGACGTGGTTAATAGCTACTGTCTGGGCCAGTTGGAGTTCTGCGTGGCTCAGTTGATCTAAAAGCTAGCGAGTGGACAGGGTGAGCCTGTCTCAGGCCTGGCTGAGCTCCAAATGTGCACCTTCCTTTCCCCCCCTCTCCTCTCGTAAAGTGACGGGCACTGTGCAAAGGGAAAAGGTCTAGGAAGGAAACTGACTAGACAATATGCAATCAGCCAAAAATAAAGCCAGACCCTAAAAGGTTGGACTGCATTTGTGCTAGAGGCCCTGGTGGGGGCCAAGGATGAGACCCCTGCATCAGAGCCTGTCCTGGCCCTATCGGCTGCAGCTCCTGTGACTCACCAGTCCCCACACCTGCTGTTTAAACAACAGCATTTCCACCCCATCCCCTACCCCCAGCTTACTACTAATCACCTAATTGGTGGTGAGGTAGTCTTCTCCCTGGCCCACCCTCACGCCATCAAAACATGGAGCCTCCTTCTAAGGCTTCAACTTAAGACACTGCTTACAAAGTACATGTATGTAATATGCCATGTGCAACTGTTGAACCCAAGTCAGAGGTCACTGCCCACCAGTCTTCCCACGTCCTTCCGGTGTTCGTCTCTGCTTCATCAGTCCTATTCTAAGGCCTCTGAGAATATCGGGGATGGTGTTTCGAATGTTCCTGTTTCCGTGGCCAGATCCTGCCCTCTGCTCTGGCCTATGCACCACTGCTTGTTTCATCCTTCATTCTGCTCCAATTCCTGCTCCCCAAACACACCAAACTCATCCAGCCCAAGGCTTTTACGCTTCCTCTTCCCTTCTGCCTGGAATGTTTTCCTCCTGCCCTGGACCTGGCTTACTCTCTTGACTCAGTCTCCATTAACAGGTTACCTCTTCAGAGAGGTCCTTGAGGTCCCACTGTGTGCAAAACAGGGCGTGTCTACCACCATCTCTTAGCCTGTGCCACATTTTCCAAGGCAACTTACCACTAACGTATTGCTTATTCTCCCTATCTGCAGGTCACAAAGCTGTGGGTTCAACCACTCATGGATGGAAAATATCCAGTAAAAAGGTTGCCTCCCTAACAAACTGGTACAGACTCTTTCCCCTGTCTTTATTCTGCAAAGAGTATAGTATAGCATCTATTTGCAGTGGACTTGCATTGCACCAAGTATGTAACAGCCTGCGCATGTCTTAAGTGCAAGCACTGTTACGGCATGTGTAGGTTTTGATATCTCTGGATGTCCTGGAATCCGTTCTCCATGGTTGCCAGGTATGACTGCACGCTTGTTTGGTTACATCTGTCACTTGTAATAAACTGGGTAAAGAAGAAAGGCGTCCCCCTGCCCCTCTCCCCTGACCCCGTATGTTCAGCATCTAGAATGGAATCTACAGTCACATAGCCAGCTACTCACTGGATTCTTGCTACGTGCATGAATAAAGGCATGCACGACCCATTGCCTGGAGTGCACGAGGTGGAGGCAGAGGTAGGGTTGGACTTCTGTGATTTGGAAACAAAGAGGTTTGCTGGTTACATTTCTTCCGCCCCGGGAAAGTTAAAGATCACAGATAATCCAAAAGTCGGTGCCAAGTCCTCTGATTTATAATCAGGGAACTATTCACATGGAGGTAAACAAGAGCAAAGAGCTGACAAACGAGCGTAGGAGGAAAATGATGCGAAGCAGACGGAGGGTGGTGTGCCGGCCTCCGGCGGCCCCAGGTTCCCGCCCGACCTCACTCAAGCTTGCACGCAGGCAATTTCCACCACTTTCTACAATCCCTTGAGCCATGCTGCTCTGGTGGCTGCTTGGAGTAGGGGGTTGGTGCAAGCGAGAGGGGCACAGGTTAAGTCCTATGGCTACAATAATGGTACCCTTTATAGGCCTCTGAAAGGCACAACCAGAAATAGCAAATGTTTTCCCAAGATGCCAAGCTCTCCTAAAATCTGCACTGGGGAGTAGAGGGGTCTTTTTCCCTCTTTAATGTGCATCACAGAAGCTTATCTCCTTCTCCAAAGTAGCAAGGTCAGCGATGTCCAGGAGCATCTAACGCAGGCAGTAAGTATTGAATGAATAAATGAGAATGCCAAGCCAAAGGAGAATGGCTAATGGGCAAGGAATGACAAAGCAAAGCTCCGTCGAGGCACAAGAACTGTGTGCGGGGCTCCCTACGCCAGCTGGGTAGCCCTGCGAATGCCTCAGTTTCACTGTTCCGTACTCAGGAAGTCCACCTGGCTGCCCCTCTTCCGGCTCTGAAGCAATCTGAAGCTTACCTTCACAGCTCTGCTGTGGACCAGCCCTCACACGTGTCCTACTGAGACTGAGGCCAGCTGCTCTGGGACTGGGCATCCTTACCTAACAGCAATTCCTCCCAGAATATTTTCCGCATTTTCCACCAAGGAAGGCCCTGGAAGAGATTCATCCCCAGAATAGGAAACAGGTCTAGACTGGGGCCAGTTTATCAGATAAAGACACCTTAGCAGAAGTTCCCGTGGCTTCTCCTCTGGCGAGTCTCTGAGTTTGGGTTGCAGAAGCTATTTATTTGAAGCTGGAAATCACCTCTCTGGCAGGTAGAAACTGCTGTCCACTTTTCTTCTATCCACAGCTCAGCTTGGGCCTCTGTGCCCCAAGTAAAAGCTCCAGCACAGTGGGGGGACCACTCCCTCCTGGGCCTTTAGATAACTGTGCTGGCCTGGATGTTCCCCTGGCTACTTCGGAGATGTTTAACTCAAACATGCCTCTGAATTCCGGCATTTCCTCCCACAGAGAAGGGTCCTAAAAGCACTAGGTCAGCAGAATTCAGATCCCCCGTCCACCTTTATTGACTATTCATTATTCCTGGAGTCACGAAGAAGAGAAACAGTCTGCTGGGTTGTTTCGGTAGGTACAGGACTCTAAGCTAGATTCTAATGAGGATGTCTGTGGCCTCAGTTTCCCCAGATGGCATGTCAGCACTGTCTGACACAGCCTCATGCCCCTTTCCCAATACAGGGATATATGAAGCAGGGGCTTTCCTTTTTTACTGATCCTAGGCACACTCTAGGAAGAGAGAAACATTTTTCTGATTCCAGTAACCAAACAACATAATGAAAAACATGGCATCCGTCAGCCCCATGAAAACCAGCCTCCCCGTTCTCAAAGGGGACCCTGGGAACTCCAAGCTCTCTGAAGTTTTAAGTGGCAAGGGCCTTCCTGAAAGTTTTGGGACACCAGCTGATGGCCGATGAAAGAATTTTAACGCGCCACTGAGATTCTCTTGTCCAAAATAACCACTTTGAAACCTGTTAATTACAGACACACAACTGGTCCCAACTCCGCAACAGGACCAGGCTCTTCTACCAGGCAGAGCACGGCTCTGAGGCTAGGGGCAGCCATGGCGCTTATGCATGCTTTGTGCCGGGTGAATTTGCTTTAGCAAGAGAATCCAAATTAATTAAAACCACATGGCCACTCCCTCCACCCCTGGCCTCAAGCTCCACCTCCCTCCCCTGGAGACAAGGGCTGGTTCAGTCTAATTTGGTCCAGTGTTTTTGTTTCCTAAAATCTGTCTTGGGCTCGGGGCCATTAATAGGCTGCAGCTGATGTTAATCTACATGAATCAGAAACCTCACTTCTTTGGTTTTAAGGAGGTTACAAATTGTGTGTCCCGCAAAGTTGGGATGGAGGGGAGAGGCCCTGGGAGGGGAGGGGGAGGGGAGAACGGGGAGGGCGAAAGCATCCTGGAAGGCACAAAAAAATCTCTGCTCTCCATTAAGCAGCCAGCTTGAATGAGCCTGTGAGTTCTCAAAGCTGGGGGGAGGGAGTTGAGAGGCAAGGAGGGTCTTGAGCTGACCCTGTGGCAGGCGCATAGGACTTGGGCCTACATAAACAGAGTTAAGACCACGGTCTGGACAAGCCGGGGCTTCTATTCATCAGTCTTCCAACAAATTAACTCCCCAAGCTGGGCATACACCGAACGTTAATGCTGAGCTCAGCAAACCACAGCCAGCTGGTCTAATCAGGCCCCCAACCTGACTTTATAAATAAAGTTTTGTTGGGACACAGCAGTGCCAGCTTCCTGAGGTGTTGTCTACGGCTGCTTTAACAGTTGTGGGAGAAAGCTGAAAGTATTTACCCTCCTCCCTGCTGCAGTCAGTTTGCCATAGTTTACAGAACAATGCTAAGTCTTACAGGCCCAGGCACTCTGCTTATAGGACAGCAAAGGACAGTTTTAGAATTCCTTCGGTTCCCACATCATACAAGGGTCTAGATTCCTCCCAGACATTACCCTGAAGGAAAGAATCTCTGCACTCCTTTAACCAATGACAATGAAAGACAGCGGCGCTGAGGGAAGGACGCCAAGCCCTTGGCCTCACAGTGCTCCTCTCCTGTTCACAGATAGAAGAGCAGTTTCTGGGAGATGTAACAGTCAGGCATTCAGCCTCTGAACAGTGCTCATGCGGGAAACAGCACTTGGAAGGACTTAGGCTCCAAGCCACACACCAAGCCTGTGTATTAGATGGTGGTAATTCAGGCACAGGGCATCAGCCCTGATGTATCACAGCGGCCAGCTCACAAAGCTCTCCCAGCACTGGCTGCACAGCGACCTGGTGCTGCTTCCCAGCTTGGGCTAGCACACACCTCTGTTTCAAAGGCAATGAAAAGTAGTTCTGGGTATCAGAGGGGTAGCGATGAGAGAGAGACCAGACAGATTTCACTGACTCTTGAAAACTGCCTCTCTCTGGGGCCCGCTGGTGAGTGGGGGTTGAGCATCTTTCTCTCGGACCCGTGGGGCCTATGCTGGTCTTCCTGAGTCAGGATGGCAGGCAGCAGCCTTCAGACCCCGGTAGGCCAACGGGAGGAACACAGGAAATGAGTACAATGCCCATGAGTGTGTTGGCAGCTTCTCACCCTGCTTCAGGCTGGGGATCCCGAGCTCCCCACACAAGGAACAAGGTGTCTAAGCCAAGCTCTTTCCTCCTGTGCTACGAAACAGAGCAAAGCCAGGATGAAAGAGAGAGACAGCTTCCCAGGGCTCGGCTGACAGAAGTCCACTCTAAGCAGAAGAAGCCAGACCTACTAAACGCATCTCATTAAAAGGCACAGAAATGCATCCACGAATGGTCAAGCTGTCAGGGAGGACAGACTGGGTGCTAGGGTGGCTCTGGAGAAGAAGCCAGACTGTTGAAGAAGACATGACTGTTAAAAAAAAAGGGGGGGGGGAGGGGTGCTGGAGGGCTGGGGATGGGGCTCAGAGCCTGAGTTCCAGCCCCGGGTACCGCAGAAAACAAGCTTCCCTCCCAGGGGCACAGATGAGTGGGAATTGTAGCTTCATGTTGAAAATTGATTTCACGTGCCCTTCCAAAGAAGCAAGGCAGGGACCTCCGTTCACACTTCTCCTGCCCTGCTGAGTCACCGGAGCGGCTGAGACCTGGAGTTTCTGCTATCAGCTGCATTTTGTTCCTGTGTAAACAAAGGGCTGGTAATTAGCACAGGAAACGAGCCTCCCAGGCACTCAGTGTGTACCAGGCTGTGGTATGGGGAGCTGCCAGGCTCCTCTACCTGAAAAGAGTCACAGGCTCTCAAACCTTTCTTCCCTGCACGTTCAAACAGGGGCTCCACCACGCCCGTGTATACACACGCGAACACAAAATTTCCCTGGTCCCCACCTTCCGTCACGGAGACAACGTCACCTTAACCAGGACACACATCCTTTCCCCCAGAACTTCCTTCCCTTAGTTTCCACACGTCCAAGTGCTAGCATGTGTGTGCGCGTGTGCAATCGCGTGTGCACACACCCTCTTCTTCTTAGCCACATGGAATCCCGAACCCCCTCCCCCTCCCCCATGCAAAGGAACGCACACAGGAACCAGGGGTGTTTATAACCCCACGTGTGTACATGCATGCACACAAGATGGGACAGGCCTTGGGTTGTTTGCTGTTGCTTTGCGCTGGCCTCTGCCAGGTGTCCCCTTGCAGAAGGGGGCAGGAGAGCTTTGTCAACATGGTTTGTTGCACGTCCCTTGAGCCTAAGGGTTGAGGAGATGCTCTTTTGAGCCAGGCATGGGCTCAGCACTGTAGGCAGCCACAGGGCATCCAACCCCATCTCACCAGGCTAACGAGCACTCCTCTGGCCTATGGAGGATTTTTTTATTGTGCCCTGAGACCAGACTGGAAGGACAGAGGCTCAGCGAGAGGAGTTCTGGGATCAGATGCTTTATGGCTCCCCCCGCTGCCCTTTATTTTGTTCTAGTTTTTATAGGTCCAGACTTCCCGGAGAAAACTATCTTCTGAAAGCGTGGGTGTGGGCGGACACCAGCCAAACAAACAAGGTTGAGTTTGGGTAGAACCTGAAAGAGTTAACGACGGGCCTCGAGTGACAACTGTCACACTGGGAATTTGGACCCACCAGAAAAACTAATACACAGAGAACTCCCAGGCCCATCCCCAATAGCCTCAGATCCAGCGCATGCCGTGTGCTGTAAAACCGTGAGATGGTTTTACTCCCAGGCACTGACGGACCTAATGTGTCCAAGTCCTTGCTGTCTGGATTTGGACAAGAGGTTGTACCAAGCACAGTGCAACTACTCGTGGCGCAGGGGCCTGGGCTGCTGACGGATTCTTCCCTATGCCCCGCTGAGCTGTGGCAGGGGCTGACTGGAGGTACATGGGCTCTGCCCCCAGCCTTTGCTTACAAATGTCCCCCTACGCTCCACCCCAGCAGAAGTCAGAGGAAGACTTGTAAAAAAACTGTAGTGTTCAAGATTGGTAAAGGCAGAGTTAGGAAGGAGGTGTGTGTGTGTGTGTGTGTGTGTGTGTGTGTATCTGTCTCTCTCTCCTCCCTCTCTCTCTGTATGTGTGTCTATGTGTCTGTCTCTCTGTCTGTGTGTTTGTCTCTTTGTGGGTATCTATCTGTGTGTCTGTATGTCTATGTGTCTGTCTTTCTCTGTGTCTGTCTGTCTCTTTGTGTGTATATTGCATATTTGTGTGTGTGTGTGTGTGTCTCTCTCTGTGCATGCACGTTTCATGCTGATCCTTCCCTCATATATTAAGTTAAGGAATCTCTGAGGTCCCTTGGATCCTTGTTTGAAAACTATGGCCATAGAGAAGGTACTTTCTTGGGTACTGAACTTCAGTGACAAAGGCTACTTCAAATCAGATTGCATTTTGCATTCCCTTGGTTCAGGCTCTGCTGATGTTGGATGTGGCATCGAGTTATGCCATAGGTGTGTGACCCTACCCATTGGCCTTCCAAAAGGAGTCTGCAGCTCACCAATGGGGAATAACTACAGAAATCTAAGGAAGGTTGAAAAAAAACCCACCACCCTTAGCAACCATACCGCTACTGGAATCCAGTGTTATCTGCCAATGAAGAAACACTAAAATATATTCTCTCTCTCTCTCTCTCTCTCTCTCTCTCTCTCTTTCATCTCCCTTGCCTTCCCCTCCTTCTCTCCTTCCCTCTCCCTCTTTTCTTTTCTCCCTCCCTTTCCAGTCCCCAGCAGGAAATGACATCAAAATCAAACAAGAACTATCAGTTGCTTCCCCTTCCCATCTCCAGCAGCTTTACCCTCATATCCCAGAGACATAGTCCTCTTAACCTTGCATGATGGATGCTGGCCAAGCCAGGTTCCTCCGATTTCTGTCAGCAGAGGTGCTTACTGTGTGGTGTAGCATTATGAGCCACCTGACATGGGCCTCAGAACTAGTGTGACCGAGCAAACCCACTGAGGCACACACAGGGAGCACGCCCAAATTAAAGAACACACACAGGGGCACTTATACTGTGTGTGGTCAAAGTGCAAAGCCAACAGTTCACTTCTGCCCACATGCATTCCTAGGCTTCTGACACCCCCAAACATCTCAACGAAGACCTTGTTTTCCTGCGCTGGAGAGAGCATCCAACCGGATTGGCAGAGCAAGGCTGTGCTTCTGCTTGCCTTGGGGAGAGCTGCCAAAGCTTTTGGTACTGGAATGGGTCCATACCTAAAGTAAGGGGTGTTGTGAACATGGCCCAGCAACTTCAGAAGGGCCGGGGTGAAGATGTAATTAGAGCCTGTGAATACTTTCCACTTCCTGGATGAAAGGCAAGGCTGTGGCATTTTACTATCTGCCTACCTTGTCTTTTATGTTGGTCCACCTCCTCTGTCTTTCCTTTGGGGGCGGGGAGGAAGAAGGTCTACACAAATTTTACTGGGTATTCATTTCAAACTAGGCCTCCTTGCACCTCGGAACAGAATTTCATTGGCTGCCTCAGAAAGTTTCCTTCCAGAACCTAGATTGACTTGAAAGGATTCTTCTCTCAATCTCTCTCTCTCTCTCTCTCTCTCTCTCTCTCTCTCTCTCTCTCTCTGGATGGGGCCTTCGTGTGTTCGGCCACTCCCATCAGTTGCCCTTGATTTTGTCTGAGGAGCACCTGTTAATACCTCCCTAACTCCTAGAAGCAGAGCGACCAGAGCTGGAACGTGGAGAAAAGGTTTGTGAACCTTGGCGTCACGCTACCTATGAGCTAAGTCTATAGCGCCACATGTGTTGCAGTCACCCCCTGAATCTGTTTTGTCACCTGTAAGAGGAAGATAACTTTGCTCACCTCACCAGGTCACATGACACAAAGATCCAAATTTAGCAAGGAGCGGGTGGTTTCTGGCCTCTCTCTTTACGATCTGTCTCCAGAGGAAGAGAGGTGAGGGGACACCTTGGGCCCTGCTCCTCTCTCTCCTCAGAAGCCTCAAACCCATTCTGCTAAGAATGCCACCCCTTGGTTGAGTCTAGGCTGTTCTCGGCTCAGTTTCTCCCAAATACTCAACCCATCATGTCCTGCGTCTTCTCCCTCCTCCACTCGGCAATTCTGGGGCCTCCAGGTCACACTCCCCCTCCGCCCTCCCTCAAACCCCAACCCCAAGAGGGAGAAGCAAAGAGCTCTTTTGAACAGGAGAAAGTCCGTTGGAAGTGGCTTTGCTTTGTTGTACCCACTTCAGAAAAAGATCAAACTGCAGGCTCCACCAAGGGCCAGTCCGAAGGAGGCTTCGGGCGGGAGGAGGAGGAGGGGCGAGTCGAAGCAGGCTGCATGAAGGCACTCTCAGAGCCGGACGGACAAGATCCTTCCACGTCAGCTAGAGCTAGCCTGCTCACAGATGGCCTCGTGACCCCAGACCAGCCTGGATGGTGCCCCCAGCCCACGCCTCAGCAGATAGATGGGCAATTATGTCTGAAGGGCTGAGGAGTTAGTTACCAGTGTCCACACAGGAGCCCTTTCCTCTCCAACTGAGGGTTCTTGTCTCTCAGGTTCCCAGGGAGGAGAGGAGGGTCGATGCAAGAAAGCCCTTGAATAGGAACCACTTTAATTTAAGCTTTGGATGCTTAGGAGGGGCCTCAGCGTCCCACAAATCCCCCCGGCGCACAGAGCTTTGAGGCAAGTGTTCAGCCTGTTTGTTCTTTTAGAAACAGGCCTTGGGAGCCAGGAGTTATTTGTTTCCGAAAGGTAGGCGCTCATCAGGTGGGTGGTCTTTGCAATGTTTTGTGCTTTGATTTCCCTGCTTTTCTTTTCAGGACCACTGAGGGGTTTATTTCCCCTCTCCCAGCAGTGCTCCGGGGCTTGGCTGCACACTGTGTCTGTGTTGGGTTTTCCCACAGGCCCCCTCCACAAGCAGTCCAGTTGCCCTTCAGAAAGCCCTGGGCGGCCCCGTGGGGGAAGCCGGTTGCAGCTGTGCAACCCTCCCTTCTGCAGCAGGCTTTGATCAGGTTTTTTTTTTTTTTTTTTTTTGGGGGGGGGGTGGTGGTGGCACTGTGCGCAGCCTGACCTTCCATCGCCAGCGTCTCCCAGGTGGAAAGTTCTGTTCAGCCTGTCTGTGGCTTCAAAGGCCCAGCCCCTTTGGGCTGGGACAAGTCTGAGAATGGCTCCCATTTTGCTGTTGTGTGATCTCCCAGCAGCCCTATCTTTCCGTTGACAGGCTTTCGTTTGTTTGGATGGGCTGCTCCGGCCAAATTGAAATCACCTTTCTGGTTGAGGAAGCACATTGACGTCTGTCTTCTCCCATTGAGGCTCCTTTGATGGCTCAGACATGGCCTTCTAACTCAGACAAAGGTGACCTGGCCATGGCAGCCAGGCACCTGTCCAGAGTCGGGGCAGTCAGGGCCAACATCTGCTTGAGCCTACAATTCAAGAGGAGCACTCGGCTTGGCCTTTTAAACTCTGTAGCGCGCAGCTTAAGGAGAGCCAAGGTTTTCTGCTGTAGTTCCTTGAAGAAATTCAGCCATGGTGGCTCAAGTGGCATTCAGTTCATCCCGCTCATGCACTTGAACCTGGGACACAGCCCAGACTCCTAAAGCTGACTACAGTTCCCAGGAACTTGAGCTACTCTCTAACTCCAGAAGAAGCTGAGGAGTGGGGGTAGGAGTGGGAGAGGGACAGTGGGGGGGGGGGCAGTGTTTCACAGGATGTTCCTTTCTGGCCTGTTGTTTCTATGTTTCTAACAGTTGTGGCCATTACAGGCACAGTTCTTAGCCCAGGGCATGAACAACAGCTAACCCAGCCCCTCCAAAACCTATTTCTAGCTCCTGCCCTGAACTGTTTCATCCGCCAGTCCCCTCGGGGGTTGAGTCAAAGGACAGGGCTTGGCCCTCGAAGTGCTGTCGCTGGTCTGGGGAGAGGTTGCTGCTTCCCTGGAAGAGACTGGCTGACTGCTTCTGGGGCAAATGGGGTTAGGCTGCACATTGCCCTTTGGTTTCCTCACATTTAAAACGAGGGTGGCCAAGGGCAACAGGAGAGCATCCTCCTTCCTCAGTCTGATAGCACAGTGCTCTTCCTTTTGACGGTACTCAAAACAACCAGGACAGAACAATGCGCACAGGAGGAGGCCCGAGGGGATTTATCATGTGGCTGTCCCGTGGCAGTTCCCTCTCTGCCTTTATCTCCTACAGAGGTCTGTGTGGGAGGAAATCTGGCAGGCTGCAGTCGTCTCCCTGGAGTGGAGAGAAGCTGCCACATTGGCCTCGCCCCAGCCTCCGCAAGGAGACCAGGCAGTCTCCCTAAGACTCTGAAAATGTGCCCACCAGAGTGCAAAGCTCCAAAGAGTGTTGGAGTGCCCAGACCGGACCAACCTGAGCTTCTCTCTCCAGCTGGGGTCTTCCCCTCTGCTCCTGTCACCACTTGACAGAGCTTTCTAAGAGACATGTCCTCTGTTGGTGGAAAAGCAGGGGACGGGCACAGCAGTGGAGAAGTTTCTCACACCAGAGAGGTCACTTGCCTCGGGAGTTCATCCTTTCCCCCAGATGGCTGGGAAAGGAGAAAGGACCTCAGGGCCTTGCGGCTAAGAGGAACTTGGCTGGTTCCAGTCACGACTTTTTCCCTGTGAGGGCAGATGTTTTGCTACCATATGTTGTTCGTAGCATGTGCCCACGCCATCGAGTCAGCCTTGATTTATTTACCTGTGTGTGTTACGTATGTAAGTATGTACACGTGAGTGTGCAAGTATGTGTGCCAGCTGCATCCATGTGCAGACGCCACAGGAGGGAGTCAGATCTCCCACTGTTCTCTGCCTTATTCCTATGAGTCAGAGCCTCTCACTGAGACTCTGGAGTTTGCAGTGGTTTTGGCTAGGCTAATGGCCAGGAAGCCTGATGATCTTCTTGTCACTGACCTTCCCTGGCCCTGGGTTTGGGGTACATGTGACCATACAGGGCTTTCGACATGACTGTTGGGGACCTGAACGTGAGAACTCTCAAGTCCTCACGCTTGAAGAGCAAGAACCATTACCCACTCACTTCATCACTCAATCCATACCCCGAGACCTCACTGCCAGAAGAAACTCCTGTGCCATTGATGCCAATATTCAGAAACTAGAGAAAGCAGTTCCCACCCTGCAGCTGGGTACTGTTGGGATGTTGAGCCACTGTTCTTTGGGGCTTGAGCCTTTTCTAGTGCTACAAATTGAACGTTCAAGGTTCAAGGTCCTTGGGTTCAAGGTCTAGCTCTGGCAGCATCCACCAAGTGATCTTGGCTCGGGAACCTGACCTCTCACAGCCTCAGTAAGACTGAACTGCAGAGGACTCTTCTGAGAAGTAAATGAGGTACAGTCTCTGATGTACCTCACACATGTTAAGGATTCTAGCATGTGGCCATTATCATTACCGTCCTTTCGAGCAGCTATGCAGGTCTGACTGGCCTACCTCCTTTCTGTTGAGTAGCATCCTCAGGGGACCAGTAAGCCAGACTCTGGCATAAGGAACAAACACAGGGTGATATAGGTAGAGACAGGCTCAGCAGTGCAAAGGTTAAGAAAACCCACCAGGGACACAACAGAAAACCCAGGGACAGATCTGGACATAACCAGATTCTTTCTCTCCACCCCTGTCACCACTCAGGACAGACACAATGACTGGTTTCTGGGGGATTCGGTGACAAATTGGTATGAGTGAAATGGTTTTTTAACTCATAATAAGACATGTATTTTTCCACAGTTGTGGAAGCCAGAAGTCTAAAATCAAGGTGCCTGAAGTATTGTGTTCTCTCTGGAGGTGTAAGAGACTCTTCCTCCATCTTTCCTAGTCCGTGTGGTTCCAAGTGTCCCCAGACTGAGGGCTGCGTAACTTTGTTTGCCTCTGTGGACACGATTCTTCCTCCTCTTCGTGTGTCTCTTACAAGTACACTCTCCCTTCCTCAGACACATGTGGGCTCACGATGATCTAATTGCAAGATTCCTAACTTGATTACAGTTATGACGACCCTTTATATCAATAAGGTCACGTTTACAAGTTCCAGGGTGAAGGTGAAAACACATGTGTTGGGAGGCCCACTCTTCAAATGAGTGCATCACTAACCCGCAAAATTCCCAGCTCGAATAAGAGTAGAACGTCACAGAAAGTGTTAGGCACTTCCTGACAACATCCCTGGACCTCTATTCGGCTCAAAAAAGGGAGGGGAGCGTGGTTACCATCATCCTCATGGTAAAAGCTGGCTTTTCATCCAGTGTCAACAGGGAGCAAAGACAGGTGCTTCTCAACCTACGAAAAGGGGCAGGAAGGAACCCTTGGGCCTGAGGGTGGGTCTCTCCAGTTGGTGCTGCATTCTGCAGCCTCCGGTTCTTAGGTAGAATCACTGGGGTTTTGAACTCCTCCTTGCCGCCAAGGCTGATGAGCAAACTCTGAGGACTTGCTTTGTCTGTATGTTCTTGCTGGGCCCCAGGAAGCACTGATTGCCTGATGCTCAGACCCTTTACCTTCTCTCCCCTATCTGTCATCCTTCTCAGGCCTTGCTCTGGCCTGATCTTTCATTTAGGTTTCCTCCTTCAGCCTCTCATTCGACCCAGGGATCCATGTCCACTAGAATGGACTTTCTCATAGAGGGTCCTGGGCCCCTGTTAGAAGGCCTCCTGTCTCGGTTGGAATTTCTGTTGCTGTCATAAACTCCACGACCATGAACAACTTGAGGAGGAAAAGTTTTATTTCAGCTCACAACTTTCAAGTTACACTTCATCAATGAGGGAAGTCAGGGCAGGAACTGAAGGCAGGAACCTGGAGGCATGGGCTGGTGCTGAGGCCACGGAGGGGTGCTGCTTACTGAATTGCTCATCATGGCTTGCTCAGCCTGCTTTCTTATAGAACCCAGGACCACCAGTCTGGGGTGGCACCGACCACAATGGGCTGAGCCCTCCTACATCAATTGCTAATTAAGAAAATGTTCTACAGGAGGCAGGCACGATCTCTGTGGTTTGAGGCCAGCCTGGTCTCCAAAGTGTATTCTAGGACATCCAGGAGAAAAACAGAGAAACCCCATCTTGAAAACAAAACAAACAAACAAAAAAAAAAAAAAAAAAAAAGAAAAAGAAAAAGAAAATGTTCTACAGATTTATTTACAGGTAAATCTTATGAAGGCATTTTTTTTTAAATTGAAAGTCCTTCTTTCCAAACGACGCCAGTTTGTGTCAAGTTGACATAAAACTAGCTGCCAGCTTCCACGATAATTCCGAAGCTAGCAAACAGGATGTAAAGAAGACTATAATACAATCATATTCTTTCAGTCAAATACCACCCTACAGAAATTTAACAAGGTGGTTTGAGAAAGGGTTCTATGTGCATGAAAACCATGCCTTTGGAAGGGACTCAAAGGAAAAAGCAATGTCACGTTCCTCCCTTTTATGGGTCTAATCCAATGGGCTCTAGCGGTGACCTACCTTTCTCCTCATAAGCTCCCATCAATAACTGCGTTGGCTACTTTTATGTCAACTTGACACAAGCTATGGTCATCAGAAAGGAGGGAGCCTGGCCTGAGAAAATGCCTCCATAAGATCAGGCTGTAGGCAAGCCTGTAGGATATTTTCTCAATTAGTGATCAACAGGGGAGGGCCCATTCCATTGTGGGTGGTGTCATCCCTGGGCTGGGGGTCCTGAGTTCTATAAGAAAGCAGGCTGAGCAAGCCAGTAAGCAGCACCCCTCTGTGGCTTCTGCACTACCTCCTGGCCTGCCTGAGTTCCTGTCCTGTTCCTTTCTTTGATGATGAGCTGTGAGGTAGAAGCAAAAGCTGAGGAAACCCTTTCCTGCCCGTGGTCATGGTGTTTTCATCCCAGCAACAGTAACCCTAAGGAAGACAATAACTTACTGCCCCCCTCTTCGCATTCCTCCTATTTCTGGCTTGCAGATGTCGACAAGCCCCTGTGTAGAATTCGGGCTTCACACATTTGGCCTCTCTGGATCACACACCAAGGCAGTTGTCTTCCGCCCCCCTGCCTGCACCCCCATCTCCCCATGCTCACTGGGGCCCAGTTAAGGGTAAAGAGGTCACTGTGACCCTGCAGTCTTGGGAACAGGTGGTATTGGTGACTAGCTGGAAGTTCATATTGGCTGCATAAGACACATACATTGACGATGACATTTCAGGTCTGTCCCCTGATTAGCACAACATGGAAATGGAAAAGGACCATTTTTGCTGAAGCCCCCCCTTTTTTTTTAGAATTAAAAAAAAAATTATTAATTACACTTTATTCATTTTTGTATCCCTTCCTCTCCTCCCAACCCTACCTTTCCTCCCCCTTCTCCACCCATGCCCCTCCCCAGGTCCACTGATACAGAAGGTCTTCCTTCTGATCCTAGTCTATCAGGTCTCATCAGGAGTGGCTTCGTTGTCTTTCTCTGTGGCCTGGTAAGGCTGCTCCCCTCATAGGGGGAGGTTATCAAAGAACAGGTCAATCAGTTCCTGTCAGAGACAGTCCCTGTCCCCATTACTATGGAACCCACTTGGACAGTGAACTGCCATGGGCTATCTCTGTGCATGGATTCTAGGTTATCTCCATGAATGATCCCTGGTTGGAGTATCATTCTCAAAAAAGACCCCTGTGCCCAGATTTTTGGTTCTGTTGCTCTCTTTGTGGAGCTCCTGTCCTCTCCAGGTCTTACTATCTTCTCCTTCTTTCATAAGATTCCCTGCACTCTGTCCAAAGTTTAGCTATAAGTCTCAGCATCTGCCTTGATACCCTGCAGGGTAGAGCCTTTCAGATGAAGGCCATATTTTTATCTTTTCTTTTTCTTTCTGTTCACATACCTATGTCTTTACAAACATGCATGGAAGCCAGCCCTTCGAGTGTGCCACTTTAGACCATGGCTCCTGGAAGGATAATATCTGACCTGTGCTCATGCCTTGCTGGTGGGAATGTGAAATGGTTCCCTCAGTGACTGGCTTCTCAGAAGCTGAAAACATTGAACCACCACATGGCCTAGTAAGTCATCTCCTAGGTACCCCAAAGAACTGAAAAATGAACAACTCTATCTCCAAAAGCACAAAGCTAGAAAAAGCCCCACAATGTCTGCTCATAGATGAAGGGGTGATTGCTATATATCCATCACGGTAGGGAAGTATCCAGTGTAAAAAGGACGATGCATGAGTAAGTTTTTAAAAAAGTGTTTTAGTTTATTCTTTGAGAATTTCATACATGCATATAGCACATTTTGATCATATTTACTCCATCCTTTTCCTCCAACTCTTCCCAAATCTCCCTTCTCTAGCCCATTTTTATTTAAAAAAAAAAAAAAAGAGGGCATGATGGTACACACCTCTAATTCTAGCACTCAGAGAGTCAAAGGCAGGCAGATCTCTGTGAGTTCAAGGCCAGCCTGGTCTGCAAAACGAGTCCAAGGTTACACAGAGAAACACTGTCTCAAAAAAAAAAAGGTTTATTTTATTTTTAATTATTTGTGTGTTTGCATGCACATGTACACGCATGCACTCACTCACACATGCAGAGGAGAACAGGTGACCGAGAGGGCATCAGTTTCCCCTGGAACTGGAGTTATAGGCTGTTGTTGTTCCCTGCTATGGAACCAAACTTGGGTCCTCCTCAGGAGCAGCAAGCACTCTTAACAGTTAAGCCATCTCTCATTCATTCATTCATTCATTCATTCATTCATTTTTTTTTTCCTTTCTTTAAAAGTAATCCATGGAGACTGATGGCAGAGGAGGAGAACTCCTTTCAGTGGACTAGGGGAAGGGGATGGGGGTGGGGAGAGAGAGGGAGGGTGGGACTGGGAGGAGTTGAGGGTGGGGCTTCAATTGGGATAGGTAATGAATAAATTGTAAAAATAAATCATCATCATCATCATCATCATCATCCATGGAGTTCAGTTAGCGTTGCCCATAGTCACATGACTGTGGGGTCACCACACATGTGGAGCATGGTCACCTACCCCTAGAGAAAAATGTCACACTCGGGGCTGCTTTGCTTGTGTGAGACACCCAGAACGGGTGAAATGGACTGGTGGTTTCTTAGTGCTGGGAGGAGCTGCGTAATGGTTAGGGGTGGCGAGAACATTCTGGAAGTAGAACTGAGGAGGTCAATGCGCTAAATGCCATCAAGCTGTGCTCTTTCAACTGGTTAGCTATGCAGTACGTGAATTTTAAGGGAATAAAAATTTAAAATGTCTAAATGAAATCATGCTAATGATAATCTGACCTGTGTGCTCTCTATAGACACCCCAATCCCTTTCACAGTGTCTAACTGGGGTGCCTGTGTGCCCATTTCCAACACAGGGCAACAAACTAGCTGAGAGTGAAGATTCCCGTCACACCCGTAAGGTCACAGTCACATGTGTGCACGATCCCATCTTAAGCCACATTCCCTCAAGTCCAGTGACTAAAGCTGAGAGAGTCTCCAAGCGGCAGGCTGGGCGTCCTAGCAGAGAACAGGGGGTGTGGCTCAGAACACATGAATCTGGTTGCTGTTTCTCAGCGGTTTGCTTCTATGGCACCGAGTGGCTTTTCCACGCAAGCAGCACAGGTCTTTAAGAATTTCAACAGGCTTCAAGAAGAAACTGGTTGCAACTAAACAGGACACTTGGCTCGGGGAGGTACCTGGTTTACATATTCGCAACCCAGGGTTTATGTCATTGTTTGACACTCACTGTTGCTGCAGGACATTTTAGGGGAGAGAAAGTTTACATCCAGGCTCTCTAGGCTCCCATTTCTACTTCACTTGAGGAGTTTTGAGACTTTTTAGTTAGAAGACTTGGGACTTCAACAAGCAAAATGCCCAGAATGAGAACCAGGCTGTGGAGACTGTCCTATTAGCTGAGGCTAAAAGTTGGAGTCTGGTAACTGACCTCCTCAACGCTCTCATTTGTTCACTGACTGAACAGAGGCCTGCTAGCTAGGGAAGAGCCCTGTCCCCGCCACCTTGCTATTCAGACAGTTCGGTCCAAAGCCAACAGACAGGGCAGGGGTGCGTTAGCCACACGGCAGTTCTTATACAAAGGTATCCTGGCTGTGGGACCTTTGAAGCATGGGAGGGCCCTCTTAGAGATGGGGAGGTTTGAGTGGCCCAGCACATCAAGGGCGGGGCATGAAGACATCATGCATCTGGGGGGCGGGGAGGAGACTCCGTCACAAGTCCAGGCCCTGCCGGGAAGGGCTTTGCATTCAACCTAATTCTTCGTGCTGACTTTTTCCTTTTCAGAGGAACAACAGCTGTGCATTTATCAAGCATCACTTCCTGTAATCCTTCCAGCAGCCACGTTCATACACATGAAGACAATGAGGTTCCGAAAAGCTGAGTCAACTCTCAAAATGAAGGGCAGGACTCTGGAACCCACAGACCCCTAGACAGGGTTTCCTAGAACCCAATGGTTTCCATCTGGGGATCTGAGTGCGGAGTGTAAGTGGGACCTGACTTGCTGTATAAACCATCCCTGGTTTATATACAGCCTCTGATGGCCCGTCCTGGTTCCTTTTCATGTGAACTGCCCTTCGGTTTCACAGTTTGCTTTTTTGGCTAGAGCATCCTGTCCCCTCCAGCGCAGCCTGGAAGAGGAGGAGGAGGAGGAGGAGGAGACCCAGCCCCTTGCCTTCCTGGCCCCCAGAGCTTAAAACAAGAGCCCTCTGCCATCGGACATCCTTGCCATTTCCAGCTATTGAGCGTAATCAGGTGGGCCAGGATCTGGTTTCAAAGCCAAAAGCAAAGGACTCGGAGGAATCCTCTTTCCCATTGCTCCAGCAGAAGACAAAGGGTTTGAACAAACAGGATGTAAGAGCCACAGAGAGCACTCCCCAGCAAGAGGAACCAGCAGGATGTAGGGCTGTGGAGAGGGCCTGGGAGCCTGGGTATTGGCATGTGTAGTAATTGTGCCCAAGAGAAACAAGAAGCAGGACAAGAAGATAGACACAGACTCAGGCAACAGCCTAGCTAGAGGGTTCCCGCTCCCTTGCGGGTGTGAGGATTCTGGCCATTCACCTTTCAGAGGCAGTGGCATTTCTATATGTCACAGAGAACCCACTACGCCTCATAGGACAGAGGAGGACTTCCCAAAATAACGGTGTGAAGCTAGTTGCTGCCTACGCATGGATCCGGGGGAATACATTTATTTCCCTGTTTCTTTCTTTTTTCTTTTTGTCTTTTTAAGAGGGGTCTCACCACATAGGCCTAGCCAGCATGGGACTTGTTATGTACATGAGGCTGGCCTTGGACTTGTGGAGATTTTCCTGGGCAAGCTTCATGAGCAGTGAGAATGAAAACATGTGCCACCAAGCCTTGCTGTTTTTGCCCTTTTCTATCTCTCACTCTGAATTTTAATCATCGGGCTTGGGACTCTATATGTAGTTAGCCCTCCTAACCATTGACCCGTAAAGAGAGCTTGGGGCCATTCAGAGAACAAGACCCTTCTTAGGAGTGTGTTTGCTTAGGGACTATTTCTATATTCCTTCTTCTCTTTCCCACTGTCCATCCGTTGTATATGAGAGAAATCAGCGATGAAAATAAATGTTTCCCAGGACAAGAGCTGAGAGCAAGCAAAGGTCCCAGGCGGGGGGTGGAGGACAGGAAGCTGGTCACAGGACAGTGGCTGGCTCCCTTGCTGATAGCAGACCTTAGGGGTATATACCCCCACTTCACCGTCTCTCAGTGAAGGGGACTTGGGATACTATCTACTGACATTTCTGGCTATCACAGTGATGGATGTGCACCTAACATGTCTGGAAGGATGGCTGCCTTCCCTGACCCAGGACAACCCCATCCAACTGACGACGGGCTCAGCCTTTGACTCATAAAGCAGTCTGGATGAGCCAGTCATTTCAAGACCAAATCATCTCAACTTAGAGTCTTTAAAGTATATATTTGTTAATTGTGTATGTTGGCATGTACATGCGAGTGTGTGTGTGTGTGTGAGAGAGAGAGAGAGAGAGAGAGAGAGAGTTCTCTCCTTCTATCATGTGGATTCTAGGGATCACTTAGATCATCAGACTTGGTGACAAGCTCCTTTACACGATGAAACATCTGGCCAGACCCAATCTAGTGTCTTTGAACATTAAATCTCTGGAAGGAACGACAAGCAGAGAATCCAGCTTTAAAGGCCACAGTTGGTTCTAGACAAAACAGGCATCCGAAAAGAGAAATCCTGCCCGACACCATCATTTGATCAAAAGGTGAAACGAACTCCAGATTTTGCAAAAGAGTACTGAACCTGGCTCAGTTACGGAGTTGCCTTCTGCTAGGCTGGGAGTTCTAGGATGACAAGCTACAGAAGCTGCCGGTCTTCTGTGAAATGGGTCAAGGGCCTTTGCCAGGCCGTTTCGGCCCTGTGTGGATACACAGACGGCATGTGACACTTTGGCAAAAGCAAGGATGGAAATACGAAGCTAGTAGTGAGGGTGTGGGAAGCACAGTGAGCGTGTTGATATGAGCGATTTCAATCCGTGCAGCCTAACAACGGAAGCAGGATGCTTCCTGGGTATGGCCTGGGTGCAAAGTAGTGTGAGGACATGGAGGAATTCTAGCTCCATTAAACAGACCCTTCAAAGTTCCTGGGTTGTAGAGCGAGCAGAGGGAACCAGAATATGCTGTCTGCAGTTTTCTTAAAGGAGAGATTCCATGAAGCAAATAACCTTCACAGAAACTTTGAATTCTGAAGGAGATTGTGTGTGTGTGTGTGTGTGTGTGCGTGCGTGCACGCACGTATGTGTGTGTGGTTGTGTGTTCATGTGTGAACCTGTGTTAACATGAGTGTTTTTTGGTTGTTTGTTTCTTGAGACGGAGTCTCTCACTGGCTTACAACCTGCCAAGTTGCGAAGAATGCCAGGATGGCCAGCCAGCCAGCCTCAGGAATCTACTCACCTGTCTTCACCTTCCAAACTCTGGGATTACAAACTTGCTATACCACAATCACCTCAGGGTTTTTTTTTTTGTTTTGTTTTGTTTTGTTTTTTAATGTAGGTTCTGGAGATTGAGCTCAGTCCCCAGCTGAGTCATCTTTCCAGCCCTTCTGGGGAGATTTGAGCACAAAGCTGCAAGGCCTTTTAGAGCTTGATTTATGACTCAAGATGAACTCCTGCTAACTCCAGGGTTATCCTGCCCAGGTCGGGGTGGGAAAGGAAGAGCCGTGAATCAGAAGTTTACAGAAGATCCACTCTAGGTGAGTCAGCTGCACACAGGGAGGTGGTGGGGCCAGGTGGAGAAAGAATGTTGTCCTTCTTGTGTCCTGCAAGCCCAGGAGACAGGTCTGTTTGGAGGAACCTCTATGAGATGGTCTAACTTGGGTTTTGTTTTGTTTTTCATTTGTTTGTTTTGTTTTGATTTCTAGATCTAGAGTGACCAGACAGACTTGTCCAAAACTAAACAAGCCGCCTAAGAACTTGAACTTTGGGGCTGCTGAGATAGAGCTAATTCCTGCCTCCCAGAAGTTTGCTGGTGGTGATAAATGCACACTGACCAGCACCTGATATTTGTCAAAACTGATGTAAGATACTGGGGAGATAATGAGAATATTCCGAGATCATTTACATAATACCCTGGATAGTTCGGCCTAGTTGCTGTTCAACGTGTCTGTTCCCTCCCCTTTATTTATCTGTGCCAGCTGGGAACCTACTGTGTGCAGTTTCCCCGCCTTTCCGAGCCTTCAGGCCTGATAGTACACAGCACTTCACAGCCTCAAAAACAGCTCTCACATGAGGACGAGGTCTAGAGGTTTGGGTTTTCACGTTTGCTTGTTAGAACTACAGGCATTCTGTGGAGCGCTTATGTGAGGGATGGTGTGAGGAACCTGGAGCTCACAGTTCCCTTCAACTAGGGTGACCTTTCTTGTATTGGTTTTATAATCTGCACTCTAAGACAGATGCAGCTTATTGGCTGAATGTTCTGGCTGCAGGGCCCTAGGACACATCAGCAAATGGATCAAAGATGGCTGCCACCCAGAGCCTATCTAATAACACGGGGAGACCCGATGGCTGGCAAATACGGCAAGCTATTTATTACTCTGTGTGCAATATGTCAGGAACAGACACGTGGCTAAGGAGGGCCATGGTTGTAAGCAGGGTGGGCTGCATGGAGAAGGTAACATTTCAGTAAAGAGACTGAGAGAGCCACACAGTATCTGGGGAAGGGGAAGGGAGCTGACGGGGAGCTTGTGGGGGTGCGGTGGGATGAGCGAGCAGCCATTTGTCTGCAGCATGGTGTCTGGGCGAGAGAAGAAAAGATAGGGAAGAAGGTACCGGTGGGTGCCCTGGGTGCCCCGTGCGGGCCTGAGTAAAAAGGCAGTCACTTCAATGTTTGGGGCAGAGGAATGAGGCCTTTGGATTCATGTCACAGAACAGAATGGGTCGCTACCAGAAGCCAGGCTCCGACCTCCAGGGAAGGTTGGAGAAGCCTCACTTTTTTTATACTGTGGTCTTCCGGGGTCTCCTGGCAGCAGAGGAGGGTGATTTCTGCTCTGTCCCTGAGAACTGTTCCTTGATGTTACGGCGTGCTCTGAGGGTCCAGAGCCACAGGATGAGAGGCTGAGTATGACATCCTTGTAGCACACAGATATGTTGCTGTGTGCTGGGAGCTGTGCGTCGTTCCTGAGTACCTGAGGATGATTCTCATTCAGGGGGGAAAGGGGATACTACCAACTGGAGACTTTGGTTTGGGAAATTAATATTTTATTTATTAAGGTTACACATTGCAGGGGGGCGGGGGAAGGTTCCCTTAGGTTCAAACCACCTTCTGAGTCTTACTGTGTGCCAGTTACAAATCACAGCTGGGCTTCAACAATGACCAATGCACTCCCCCCAGAACGTCCCACACCATATATTCCGCATCTAGTCGCCCAGGGAAGGAAGACATACCTGAAGAGGGTCTTGGGTTGAGTTGCAATTTGGCTAGACACTGGCCAGACACAGATAGACAGACCCTCAGCCAGGTCTGGGGCTCAGACCTGAGAACCTTTGGGGATGGGCTTCCTGGTGGGTCCAGGGCCACTGGAAAGGAGATTCCTGACGCAGCTCCAGGAAGGAAGAGGGGACCGCTTTGCCTTTCCCTGTTCGCTAGCATTTGTTTTTAACTCTGGAGAAAAACTTGCCACCTGGCTTTGTTTCTACCAGGCTAGTCTGATGAAGCTCAAGCAGCAGTTTTACAGCGGAGGCTCCTCAGCTCCCTCTCCCCTTTCCCCGGGGGGTGGAAGGCTTGCTGCATTGCTTCTCCTCCCTCCTCACACCTTGGTGCTTCTCTCTGTTGTCCTGCCAGCACGCCTCCCCTCCCCTCCCTGCACTCCTCCCAGCCTCCAGAGAGCACTTCGCTCTCCCTCTGTGCCACGTTTCCCCCATACCCCATACCCTTTGGGCTGAATTCGAGATTTTCAGTACAATAGAGCTCTGAGGGTCGGCCCCGGTTGAGAAGGAATGTCAGTGGAAAAAAATGAGGAGTAGGAATAATAGCATTTTAAAGCTGAGGGTTGGCTTTGCAGATGCCGCTGTCCTGTCCGCTGTCCCCTGACGCCTTTTGCTGCAGCCTTGGTCTACCCCACTCGAGTTAACATTGAGGCCTATGGCCAGCCCTTGGGCCGCGTCACCTTCCAGCCATTTGCAGACAAAGTTCCAAAGACGGCAGAAAACTTTTGTGCTCTGAGCACTGGAGAGAAAGGATTTGGATATAAGGGTTCCTTCTTTCACGGAATTTATCCCAGGATTCATGTGCCAGGGTAGTGACTTCACAGGCCATAATGGCACTGGCGGCAGGTCCCTCTACGGAGAGAAATTTGAGGATGAGAACTTGAAACATACAGGTCCTGGCATCTTGTCCATGGCAAATGCTGGACCGAACAAAAATGGTTTTATCTGCGCTCCCAAGACTGAGTGGCTGGCTGGCTGGCAAGCACGTGGTCTTCGGGAAGGTGAAAGAAGGCATGAACACTGTGGAAGCCATGCAGTGTTTTGGGTCCAGGGATGGCAAGACCAGCAAGAAGATGACAATTTCCGACGGTGGACAGACCATTCCTTCTGTAGCTCAGGAGAGCGCACCCCACACCATTTGCTCGGGAGACCCCGTGATCTCTGCTCTCATTGAAGTTCTCTGGGCGCCGTATTTTCCTCATTCCCCTCCAGGTCTAGTTGGATTGCAGAGTTAAATTTATGATTGCGAATAAAAAGTAAATAAGAAAAAAAAAGCGAAGTGCCGCTCTCCATTCCTGTGAGAAGTGTGAGCGTTTATGTCAGCGGTAGCTGATGCTGAGAAACAGGCGTAGGTTTAGAACACAGACCCCTTTAAGCGCTTTGCCAGGAAGCAGCTGTTGACAGGGCGCATATACTTTCTTTGAGGGGTAGTATTTGTATTTCTTTCTAAAGCCGTTCATTTTTTTATTTCTGTCACTCCGAGTTTACTAGACTCTTCATGATCCGCTAGTGTTAGTTTGAAATCTTCCCAATAGAGACACTTTTCCATCCAAAATCTCCAGAAATTTTGTGAGTGAAAATTTAAAACCTTAAAATTAACAGTAAATCGAAATATTGGGGGGGGGGGGATTTGTTGCTTTTTGAGACAGGGTTTCATATGCTCCACACTAACCTTAACCCATAGCTGAGGGTAGCCTTGAACCCCTGTTATGCTAGAATTAAAGGCATTCCCTGTTATGTCCAGCCTAAAGTCTTAAAAAAAAAAAAGTTCTGCTATTCTATTTATTTTACTTTACTGAAAGCAGTAACAATGTTTATTCTGACAAATTATTCTTTAAAAAAAATCCTTTCTTGATTCACTCCTGACTTCTTTTAAAGAGGCCAGCTCTCTGGTTTGCTAACTTCATACCTCTCTTCACCCCACTTCCTTACCATGTCCCTGCCATACCCTACCCCATATATCAGCCAGGAAAATTCATCAAGCGAAACATGCATGGTAAACAGTAACAATAATTAAGTCTATTAATAATTAAGTCTAACAATTAAGTAAGGCTATTTGGGTGTTAATTATGCTATTTTTTTCTTTTTCTGTTTTAAATCTGTCATAGTAAATTAAAACAAGGAAGGAAAAACTTACCACCTTTTTACTTTTTTTTCCTTCCTTCCTTCCTTTCTTCCTTCCTTCCTTCCTTTCTTTCTTTCTTTCTTTCTTTCTCTCTCTCTCTCTCTCTCCTTCCTTCTTTCTTTCTTTCTTTCTTTCTTTCTTTCTTTCCTTCTTTCTTTCTTAAGACAAGGTCTGTATAACCCTGGCTGTCCTGGAATGCTCCCTGAGTAAACCAGGCTAACTTCGAACACACAGAGATCCACCTACGCCTGCCTCCCAAGTTCTGAGAATAAAGGTGTGTGCCACATGAGGCCCTCACCAACTTCTAATAAGACATTCTAAGAGTTTAGTCCTAGGAAAGAAAAGGAGTCTCAGTTCTCACTCAACCCTTGTCTTCCTAGGGCTTTGCAGACCCACACTGGGAAGTCTGTTCTCCACTTACAGGAACAGTAACAAAGCTAACGGCAGGGTGGGGTGCAGTGGGGTGGGGTGTAGTGGGGTGTGGGGTGGAGGGGGTCGGAGAGTGGGTGTGTGATTCGGTGACAGAGGATTTTATTCGACTATGTGGTACCCTGGGTCCCATTACTGTCAAAGAGGAGCAATGGCTACAGAACGCTTCCCATACTCATTGTTCTTTTGCCCTCACAACACTCTTGTGGGAAACACAAATGTCCTCGTTTTATCAGTGAGGACACTGAGAGGTCTATGACAACAGCTGCCAACACTGACTCTGAGTTCTGACTTTCTTAACAGGACGCTGCTTTAGGTGCTGGCATGTATTAATTAGCTGTACCCTTCCAACAACGCCGAGAGACACAGATAATGGCCAAGATTACTAAAGTGGTGAGGGGTAGACTAGATTATGAATCCAGGAGGTCTGGGCCTGAATTCTGAGCCACATGTACCCATCCTCACATGGTAATGGGATGCATTAGCTTCACAGAAAGAAAACCTGGCTCCCTCCAGGCTGCATTCAGACCACAAACAGGCCCATTTGTCTTGCACGGTATCTTATCAGGTTTAAATTTCAAGATTTACTTAAGACTTAAGAAATATTTTAGCTAACATTCAGTCTCTGAGCTTTCTTATAAAATTGGGTGTTTGGGCAACCTGAGGGCAGGATCCCACAAGGTGTGTGCAGGTGAGTTCTGTTCTGAGTTTCTCTAGCCACACTTGTTAAAGACTTTAAGGAAGGCCTTATTCAAGAAAGGACAATATAGTGAGGTTTTGCAGTAGAGAAGAGAGGCTAAACATAAGAAGAAGAGCAGGACTTTACAGCCAATGGGTGGGGTCAGTCGGTTGATGGAGAGTGAACAAGAAGAAACATGGAAGGGGGTACATGAGATTGCTACTGAAGGCCATAGACATATTATCCCCATGGAGGCTGGGAAGCGAGGAATTTGATCATATAACCAGGATACCAAGGGTAGGACTTCCTTCCTTCCTTCCTTTGTTTATTTATTTATTGAAAACGGGTTTGTTTAGAGAGAACCACAAGGGTAACAGTAAGACTGCTACCTGCAACTTAAAAAAAAAAAAAGGAAAAAAGTAAGGTTTTATTCTGTAGTCCAGGCTAGCCTATTAGCCTAGCCCTTACAATATAGCTCGGTCTGTTCAAACTCACACCAATCCTCCTTTCTCAGTCTCCAAAGAACTGGGGGGCCACTATTCTCAGCAAGGGAACTTGTAATAGATGAAATTTGGAGTATTCTTCGTAAAAACTGAGCTAATCAAGCCAGGAGCAGAGTACGATGTCAGGGCCTAGTTCCGCCTACTTCATCCTACCATCCATGGTGCATCTTTTCATTCTTCTTGCCTAGGCACCCCTGCCTCCCTTAGCACTTTTCAAATGGCCCCCGTCATGCCTTTGCATCTTAGGTAAGGGGAGGATAGCAGATAATCATCTGTTGAAGGGAGCGGGTAAGGGCATTAGAGATCAAACTGCGTCACCTCAGAATTCATGTGGAAACACTAAGGTCATGTGTGACTTTATTTGGAGTGATCACCTTGAAAAGGAGATAAGTAAGCTAGGAGTGTTTTCTCAGCACTTTGGGAGGCTGAGGCAGAAAGATCTGGGTGGGCCACATAGTGAGTGTGAGGCTAGCCAGGGATAAACAGTGAGATCATGTCTCAAGTAACAAAACAAAACAACCCAAACTAAAAAAAAAAAAAAAAAAAAAAAGAAGGAGATAAATAAGGTAAATGGGGTCAGAAGGGTTAGGGTTCTAATGGAACAGGAGTTTTGAAATGGAGGAGGCAAGAGGAACTCAGGGACAGGAGAAAGTCATGGGAAGACACAAAGAGAAGGAATTTATCTGCAAACTAAGATGGAGACAGACATCTCCATCTGTCTGCAAACCATGCTCAGAGGCTTCAGGAGACCCCTGTCACCTTGGAATCCCAGTCCCCAGAGCTCTGAGAAAGCTCATCTCTGGTGTTTAAACCATACCGTCCATGGCATTCTCCTATGCTAGTCTGAACATACTACTTTTTGTGCGTCCCCTCTCCACCTTCAGTGCCTCTCTCACTTTCCCCTTTCCCTGCATAAGCAGTTCCCCAGTGTCCGAGTTCATTTGGGTGAGCTACTAAGAGAAGTTGTCAGTTTGGGCCAGTTTGGGCTGTGAAGATGGGAAAGGGGCTGAGATGCCACTAAAGAAACATGAACTCGGACACACCCCCCCACCCCATCACTAAACCCTGTGTGCCCACATGGAGCAATGTGGTTTAAAGTTCACAGCACAAGGAGCCTATGAAATATGGAGACTACCAAAGCCGAGGTATTGAAGGAACACTCAGGGCTACAGGTCTTCTGAGCTGGTTGACTGGGTTGATCATGGTTGTTTTTATGTAGAGATTCGGAGTCTAGCTTACCCAGTGATGGTCAGAATAATTGCCGTAACATCCATCTTCAGGCTTCCTGTGGGTCTGACCAGGTGTTGTGCTTAGGCGTATGCTATGGATAGAAAGATAGGCGCTTGCTGATGAACCCCGGAGGGACCCAGAGACCTGGGAGAAAGCCAAGCTGGCTCCTGCTTCATCTCTGCATCAACCTCCCAGCTGTCCGATTGGAAATGGCTGTGGAGTTTGGATGGTGGTGCTGGCATGAGAGGCTGGACAAAGCCCAGATGGGTTCTTGGGTCCCAGAGGACAGCCAACGGCAATAGACATCAGCCTCAGACTCTAAGTGGAACGAGCAGGGATCTGGAAGTGATCCAGAAGGACTGGCTCTCCAATCCCTGAGCAGCAGGGTTAAAACCGCAGCCAGTTACTGCTGCCATCATACTCTGCAAAGAGAACGCTACGGTTTTAGTCCGTAGATAAAAGTGTCAGTCACAGAAAGAATCTGACTGACGGTCTGATCGGCGCTGACATCCCCAGAGCTCAGGGCAGGGCAGGGAACCTGGCTTGGTTAGGTTCACTTCTATTTCATTCATAACCTCATGGACACTCCAAAGAATATGGAAATACTAGAATTTGAAGGCAGACTGCGGTGGACTTTCAGCCACCTGATAAGGCACAGACGTTAGTACTGTCTAGTGACTGTACATGGGAAAACAAGGTTGCAATTCAACTTTTCCTCTGGTCCGTGGGTGTCTGAATTCACACAGAGAAGAACTCTCAGCAGTTGAAAGGGTAGCGAACAGACATGACTGGTCTTCCAAAATCATGAAGATGTGTGAGTAACTTCAAAGAGTTTTGGGCATTTGCGGAGAACACAATTGGCAAAAACTTTATCCAAAACGAGTCCTTCGGTTGTGTTCCAAATTTCAGTTTGAAAGCAAATTGCCTGGGTCTTTTTAGTTAAGAACCTGGCACCGGGGATCGGAGAGAATGGGGATGGAAGATCTTCCATCCCCAATTGCTCCATTAGGGCTCCTCAATGGAAGCTCCTCTTTTGCTTGTGATTTTGGCAAGCTGGAAATTATTCTGAGAATTGGAGGGTGACGGGGGAGGTAAGGAGCCTCAGGAGGGAAAAAGAATTTTCTTTAGCAGAAGGGGTTTTATTTTTCTCTCTCTTTCCTTACATTCTTATATGACTCTTAAGAGCTTCGCTACCAGGCTGAGATCTCTGTGATTGGGCATCTAAACAGGATCCATGTTGGACCAGACGGGTTGAGAGATGGAAAAAGGGTAACAACAGGGTGCAGGGGACAGGTCTACAGGGACGGGGGTGGGGGGAGGATGGAGAGAATGAGAGAATGGGTAGCCCTGCTGGGTCCCGTTCAAGGCCTTCTGCCTTGGTCTCTCTCAACTCCTCTGGCCTAAGCAGCCTTGTTCACACCTTCTGCGGCACAGGCAGTCAGTCATGTTTTCAATTACTTCTCCAGCCCACACCACTGGGGACCAGTGGTGGTGAGATACAGTAAGAGAAGCTGGAGCCAATAGAGTTCTTTCTTAGGAATGTTTACCCTGGGGGGGGGGGGAAGAAGTCGCAGGGGAGGAGTATAGCTGAAAGGCTGAAGTATAGGAACCACATGTAACTGAAGCCCCAGGAAGTAGAACTACAGACAGATGCTTCCAATCCCGAAGGCAGCACCACTGTCCTTAAGAACACATCACCTTTTACCGGAGGGAATTAATACTTGTTTTTTTCTGAATGAAAAGAACCCAACTTCTCTCAAAGAGGGCATGCATTCTCTGTAGGCAGGTTGCTTTGGGTAGAGTGCATAGGTTGGCTGTCTGAACAGACGTGGCCAACACTACAGCTGGTGGCGGTCTGGGTACTTGAAATAAGGCTTTACTTGAAGCTCTCTGTAGGAAACGTCGTGGCTTCATTTCTCTCTTTGCTCTTGGGGTGTCGGAGCAATCTAAGACTATGCCGAGGTCCAGAAGAAAGGACCTCCTGGCACCTACAAAAAATAGTTTGGTCCTGAGACGTTCTTCTCAAGTTACTAGGCTTCAGATCCATGACTGTCTTGGGGGTTGGTGGGGGGAGCCCTAAAACAATGTCTTTTTACCCAAAGGAAGTGAACGGGTGTGGCAGCCGTCTTGCTTCATCATTTTTCATCTCTGATTTCAGAGCTCAGGAAGGCTGAACTGGATAGAAAACTAAGGACAGCGCTTGTCAATACAGGCCTCATCTATTATGTCCACAGCCTCTTGGAAATGTCCCCTGGCAAGGCTGCCATCGGGCCTTGACTGAAAACACATGGACAGAATCCACTCAGAGCAGGGATTCATTATTGGGAATAATAAGGGAAAGTTTTTGTGTCCCCCACCCCCACCCCTGCAGGGAGAGCTGCTTTCTGGAAGTCATAGGGCTTAGAGGGAATCTGAATCATGTCTGGTAAGAAGGGAGGAATGGAGGCACATTTCCAGAAACCTTTTCACACAAAGCAAGTTTGTCCCAGGCAGCTCAAAGTTACTGTTTTATCTTCAGAGTATCAGGCAGAGCAGGCCATGGCTCCTTTTTAGCTCCCTCTTCTTTCCCAGAGCTATTGGTAGCTAACAGCATGGAGAGAAAAGTTCTGAGTTAACTGGCCCTCCCTGGTTAGACCTCTCTTTCAAAGAGGTCTCCCTCCCTCAGCACCCGCTCCACAGAGATTGTGGGCATATGCTGAGTAATCTAAGGGGGAGGTATATACAAGGAGTGGCTTTGGAAGGAAACCCAAGCCGGTACACCGACGCAGATGTTTGGGTGGTCACTGGTATATCCAGCTCTCTTCAGGGGAGTTTGTTCTTTCCTGCTCCCTTCAGGTGCGGCTACAGGAGTGCAAAGTCTGGGAGAAGCGGCATGTGTCATCTCTTGGGAAAGAGGGGGAGGACTTAATTGCCAGCACTTGCTCTGTGTGTGTGTGTGTGTGTGTGTGTGTGTGTGTGTGCCTGTCCTGGGATCTGAACTTGTATTCCCTGGGAGAGAAGCAAGTGCTCTTGGCCCCTGAGCCTTCTTCTCAGCTTCTTGATGCCTCTAAAAATCCCCATTCCCCCACCAAAGTGGCAGTGTAGACAGGCACCTAGACACACAAGTGCAGCATGGAGCCACCACACGGAGGGAGCATGTCTGGAGTCTCTCAGGCTCACACAGACTTTAAGTCCCTGGTATTTGGGCAGCAAAATCAAATCCCTCCAGCTCTATACTTGGCGATTTGTTGCTCTTCTTTCCTCCCAGGTCTGTATGGGGTGCCGGAAAATGTGTTTCATGTGATTGCTGTCTTCAGCAGAACTCAGGGAAGCAGGTGCTACGTTTCCTCTCACTCTTGACATATTCGGCTGAGCATACTGATGGATGGGTCCTTCCTTTGGTCTGAAGAGAGACCTCTGGAGTTGAAGTGTGAGCTCTTCAGTGGAGTAAAGGCTGTCCTTCCACAGCTCTGGGAGCAGAGAGACGTCTAGGAGACTGAAACCAAGCACACAACAATTGACACTTACAGGGAGTGCTAGGACCCAAGATCGGTCCTCAGAAGCAGACACTTTGTACTTTCTGCTTTCACTTGTTTTTTCTCCATTACCGACATCCTTATTATCTGTTTCTAAAATTCTCCTTGGGCAATTTGAGGTTCTGACAGACAGACTTTTGCAATCCTGACTAAGCAATTTTGCTTTGCTCATAGTGTAAAAGACAGCATGCATAGTGTTCAGCATTTCTGGATCTATCCAGATCTTCTGAATCTTCTCCAGGACTGAAGTATCCCAACAGGGGAGACAAAAGTGCTGCTCTCTACAGAAAGGTTGATATACATTTGAAAAAAAAAATACTCCATAGAATGACATCATCAATAAAAAGAACAACAATACAAGCTACCCCACATCCTGGCTACACCAGCCTGGCAGGTTCCCAGCTGTGTCTTCTCTCCCATGCAGCTTTCCTGCATGTGTCTCTCAGTATTTTAATAGTGACAGAAATGAAGAAGGCAAAGTGATTATTTTCCTCAGCTTCAGGCCACTATTTAGGGCATGGGCTCCAACCAGCAGTATTTCTTCTGTAACTATGTGGAAAATGATGGCTGGTTTCTATAGAATTGTTTATAATTGGGCTGAGTACTTTGGTGAATTGGGCAGGAGTAAGGGAGGTTGCAGTAGCTGTGAACAGAAATATTACAAAGGCAAAGGGCCTGGGTTCAAATCCCCACTCCAGCTTTTCCATCAAGTGACTGACCTCCCTTGCCTCTGCCTCCTGTTTGAATGCTATGACAACCCACCTCACTAGACTGTAGAAAGGATCTACCCACGTGTGTTCAGTGTGTCACACACCGCACAGTGCTTGCTGTGAGCTGTGGCAGTGCCCAGGCCTGTCTCAGCAGCACAGCATGTGGCAGAGGTCTGGGGACCCTCAGAGCAGGAGGGGACTGTGTGGGTTCGTCAACCCCTGTATACCCCTGTATACCCCTGTAGAGAGTTCTCAGAGCTTTCTGGGGTCAAAACAAAACAAAAACAATAGGAGTCTCCAGGATTCACATTTTAGAGTGTGTGTGTGTGTGTGTGTGTGGAGGGAGTCTCTTCTTCATAATATCTCTCAGACTCTTTTGACTGATCCATTTTTATGTGTGGGGTGCTTCGCTCTTCTCTTTTAGTTTAGCCAAAGTGGAGAGGGACCCAAGTAAGAGTGGTAGACAAGAAACATTTTTCCTGAAGAGAAGACGATGGTACTTCTCCTCACTCCTCACAAGGTCCATGGCCGACACCTCTATAACAAAGCATAGCTTCACATGAGAAAGCGCTCTATAGTTATTTACTCTTTTCTTCTTTCAAACCAAAGGTACCTTTTAAGTGATGCAGAACCCAGAACAATATATATGAATGTGTGTGTGTGTGTATATCTGTCCCTCTCTCTCTCTCTCTCTCTCTCCCTCTATGTGTGTGTGTGTGTATGTATCTGTTCCTCTCTCTCTCTCTGTGTGTGTGTGTGTATCTGTCCCTCTCTCTCTCTCTCTCTGTGTGTGTGTGTGTGTGTATGTATCTGTCCCTCTCTCTCTCTCTCTCTCTCTCTCTGTGTGTGTGTGTGTGTGTATAAACACTGGAAGAAATGTGTCATCAGAAGAGAGACAAAAAGACATAGACATCTCTTGCCAGATCCAGGACCAACCCCCAAAGAAAGGAAGTAAGAAGGGAAGATAGAAAGACCCTCCTAAGAGCTGCCATCACTAGGGACAGGTTAGTGCAGCTATATTCTTGTGGCTCTCCAGCCTAAAGATGGCTGCCTGTATATGCAAAACTGAATTACTTGGGTGCCCTAGTAAGTGGAAAGTGAAGCCAACTACTGGGGATCTGAAAAGGCAAGTAAGGAGAAAGAAGGGGTATGGAGTAACAGCTCCCAGCTGGTTTTGGCCAGGCAGTCAATTCAAACACATGTTGTTGTCCTGTTGATACCAATTTGGGAAGGGTGGGAAGAAGTCTCTACCTTCCTCTCAACCTGCAGGCATTGCAGACAGATCTGGAAGGACCGACCTGGTAGGAATTTTTACGCTGCTGGCTTTCTGTCAGTTGTCCAAGGACGTCATCTCTAAGCTCAAGGGGAAGGTCACAGCCTCTCTGTGCTGGGTGCCAGAAATTGTAGGCAAGAAACATTGGTACTTTTTCCTTCCCCCATGGCAAGGACCCTGGTGAGCCCTCTACAACAAAAGACAGATTTATGAGAGAAAAGCATCCACATTTATCTAATATGTTTTATATGGCACAGAGTCCTCAGAAAGGGCGACCCAGAGAAACAGGAAAACATGCAGGTTTTTTTTTTTTTAATCTTTTATCTTTTTAAGGAGAGTGGACAGCAGGATGATTGGAGGATAAGCAGGTATGATCTAATGGCAGTAAACTAGGGGGCAGATACAGCTGGTCTGTTTGCTCATATTCTTCTCTTCATCCCTATGCCTTTGAGAGATAAGAGCATTCCTTTCCTCGGGGCCCAGGGAGGGCACCTCTAAGCTGAAGTCTTTATGACCTACTTCAGGGGAAAGCTGGCTAGGTTTTATGAGCTGCTCAGGAAAAAGGGAGAGGGGGAGGGCATAAATCTTCCTTTTGTCGTTTCCTTATATACGGGGCTAGCGTACATCAAACCTCATCTTCATCTTCTCAAATACTCCTCTTAAGTTGTCTTAAGTTAGCCAAATCGTATCCTAAGAACGCACCAGAAATTTACACTTAATCAACTGCAAAATGCAGCTTCGTCTGCACAAGCCTTCTACGGAGAAAGCACAAGTTCTCAAAATATCTCTCACTCCGAGGAAGCACGAGGCTTCAACTGGAAAGTGTCCGCCAGGGCAGCTTCTTCCAGACTTATACAAATCCTCCTGGCACCCTCATACCCAGCATGCCTGCTGGCTCCTCAAGAAAATGCTTCTAGCATAGCAAGACACTTTTCCCATCCCCTGCAGCGCGGAGCCTCTACATTATCCACCACAAGGCTTCATTGTATTTTGTAGTACAGTTACTAGGATGAGTTTTCTTGTAATCTTATTTGTTGAGGGGAACATGGGTTCTATTACTTTATATTGTTATATGCTCAACAGTTAATTTGTTTAGCAGAGTCAGTCTTTCACCACCGTCACCTCACTTTTTGCACAGCGCCCTGTTGGGCACCAACAGGAGGCAGGGAATGAGACAGGATCCTTGCCATAGCTCCTGTGACATTTCAAATCTCTGAAGTGGGAGCAGGCATGAAGTGACTCTACAGTTGGGGGTCACTAAGAACTTAGATGACAGGGTGCCAGAGGCTGGAAAGATTGCTGTTAAAAGTAATTTTATAGCATAGCACAGTGGTATATGCCTTTAATCCCAGTACTAGAAAGTAAGGATTCAGGCAGCCGGTTCTGTATAACAAGTTCCCAGCCATGTCTCAGTAAAAATAATTTTACATTTATTCCTCCTTTCTTTCCCTCTCTTTTGTGTGTACAATGTGTATATGTGGAGGTCAGAGGACAGCTCTGGGGAGCTGGTTCTTTCCTTTCAACGTGTAGGCTTTGAGGACCGAGCTCAGATCATCAGGCTCAGTGGCAGGCATCCTTACCAGCTGAGCCACCCTGCCAGGCCTGGGAAGATTCCAAACTTGACTTTGAAGGGGCTTAAGCCCCCAAACATTCCACTGAACCAGCTCAATCTGATGCTTCAGCTAGGACCCTCAGGGCAGTAGAAGCCGGTGGGCCCGGCATCCTAGGGAATGGACTGAATTACCCCATGGGTCACCAATTGATTTATTTGCTAATTGAGTGGTCTAGCGCTCTGGGCTTCAATGCTAAAGAAATCACTTCATCCTCTATTAAATACTGCAAGACTCTCACTTTGTTCTGCAAGTCTGCACACAGTACACCAGCGGAACGTGAATTTATACTTACAATAGTTACGCCACTAATGACCCTTCCAGACAACAGCAATACCATGCACGCTCAGCTTCGGGGTCGGATCTGAGCCTGTCAGTGAGTTCTGAGGCCATCGACCTCCCTCTGACACAAGAGCAGACCCCCACGTCCATGCCCGCCTCCAGCTTCCCCGAAGGTTTCATGGTTTCATTTGTGAATCAGTTACTCTTTGGAGACCCCGATTCTTTGTACACCTTTTCTTTTTATTCTCTGGACAATACTTTATTCGGAAATGTTCCCTTCTGTAATTACAAATCTTGTTAGCCCTCCTCCTCCTCCTCTCCCCAGGGGGATTGTGGGCTTTAATTAATTAATGTGGCTAAACCGCTTTGAGGTACATGGTTGAAAGGTGCTATGTAAGTGCAAATTATTCTTATGGCTGCTGACATCCCATGGCGGTGGAGCCCCTCGTCAGGCTCCGCATCTAGAGTCAGGACAAAGGCTTCTTCATCTTCACCTTCCCTTCTGGGTCTGAAATCACTGTTACCATCTCAACAGCAATCAACCAATTAATCCTCATTATGTTGGCTTCCGTTTTCCTTTTTCCAAGCAGCACCATCCTGTTTCATTTCACAAATCACACCCCCATCAGCTCTGGACAAAGGTCACAGTATCCCTATGGCCTTTCTTGGCCTAAAAAGAGAGAAACAGAGAGAGAGAGAGAGAGAGAGAGAGAGAGAGAGAGAGAGAGAGAGAGAGAAAGGGAAAGTTAAAAAGAAAATGTTGTCATGAAATGTAGCATTCCCACAGTAACCTAAACACAGCTCTTCCTGCGGCCGCAGTCCCTTCCCAGAGCCCAAGCATTGCGTGCCCCAGAGACACTCAGAAATGGCCCACTCAGGGTTAAGGTCCAGCAACTCTGGCTTGACTGCCAAGAGCCACATACAAAAGGGGAAGTCTGTCTATACGAGGTGGGAAAGGATCATCCAAAGACACAGGAGCCCCTCTTTGGCTTTTCTGTTACCCCCAAGTTTCCCCTGAGAAAGCCAGCTGCCATCTGTGGCCTCAGAAAAACCCTCACAAAGGCTGGGAGCCATGATTTAGATGTGCTATGCTACACCCAGCACACCACAGCCCTTAACAAATGCCTACTACTTCCACTATGGTGAGAGCCATTGAAAGCAGCCCTGTAGGGGAGACTTGGCCTCTCATAGGGACACTGCTGACCAAAACACTCTTTACAAGGTTGCGCCTCTGGCCCTTTGTTGGAGCGGTTGCGAGCAAGCCTCAGGGGGTCATGTCTTCATCTGCCTTCATTTATCCTCCCTATTGAAGGGCTCCTTCAGGACATTGGTCAGTCTCTGTGGGAAATGATTTGAAGAGTAACAAAAGAATTTGGGCTCTTTGGGGGCGGGGGGGGGGGCTTCAGAATTCAGTAAACATCTGGACGTAGAAGGCCAGGTTCTCAAGCGGTCTAGCTGGGGAGATGTCAAAAGAGAGAAAGAGCTATGTGTGCAGTGCAAGCGCTTAGTTTTGTGGTGACATTTGTTGTCCAGAGGCTCAGCCTCCCCAGTAGGTAGAAGGAAGATTTCTCAAAAGCTCCTCTATCTGTCAGCCTTGAAAGCGCGGCTTGCTCTTTGTTGGTTCTTGTGGCACATGTGAGGAAATGGAGGTTTCGCATGGCTACTGAGCAGCATGTGGAGGACGGCCTGATTCGGCATGGACTGTGAAATAAACAAGGGTTGCATAAGCCTGTCCTGGTAGCTCCTCTGCATTTCCGTCACCCCCGAGGTTTGTAAAGCACTTACTAGTTAAGGTAACTTACTGGGTTCTCGGGATGAACATATTTTAATTGACTAATAAAATAAAGTAAGACAGAAAGAGAGAAAGAGAAAGAGAAAGAGAGAGAGAGAGAGAGAGAGAGAAAGAAGGAAGAAAGAAAGAAAGGAAGAAGAAAGGAGGAAGGGGTGATGTGATTTGCATTTCATCACATGGGTGATATTCAGGACCTGAACTCTTGACTCTCAGTGTTCCCTTTATTGTTGAGTCAATCCATTTAGAACACATTAGTCAGCACGATTCAACATTTGCCCCTAATCAGCGTTAGTGATAGAACTAATCAGCATTCCCCAGTGTCTCCAAATCTATCCTCAAACAGCAAAAGAAATTGGCCCCTGACAAGAGACAATGGGATGTGGGTTTTGCCTGTATTCACCAGCTGAATCCAGTTCAAGTCCCGCGTGCTCTCAGGCGCCTTGCCTAGTCATCCCAAGCTGGGAAGAATCTATCTCTTTATCCCTTTCAAGCCCCATTGTTTAAACCTCTGTAACAGGTGCCAGTTTGTTTTTGATTAAATTTATCAAAAAAAAAAGGACTTTACCCCTACCTTCTTATGTCCTCTGCATCTGGAGCCACCTAGCTTTGTAAACAATAGGTGTCCAACTAGTATGCTCTGAACTGAACTAACTGTCACGGAGCTTGAATCATATTCTAGAAGGAACGCCAAGTCCTTTTGGAAGTGATTTACAAAGAAAATCAACAACCCGAATTGATTTAACATCTTTTGGTATTATTACCTGGGCATCTTAACAAATGCAAATTATTAACTCTGCGAATGACTTCCAGATTCTACAGGAGGCGCACACAGCCAGCCTAAGTGTATTCCAGGTCTTAGAATAAAGGCTTTCCTTCTCTAGCCTTATTTCAACTGACATCTTGTTCAATGTTTAAAGAGAAAAAAAAAAATTGTAGGCAGAAAAAAGAAAAACCATTTGGGAAAAGAATGTGTTTAGTCTGTGACTTTGGACCCAAGTTTAAGTTCTTCCATTCTAGTAAATCACATACTGAAGATCCTGCTTAAAAGATGGGGGGAGGGGGGTGTTGAGACAGGATTTTTTGGCAGAGTAACTGACTGCTGTATCTTATTCTTCTGCTACAGTCTCTGAAACCAAAGAGGAGGCAGAGCTGTTGTTGCTGTTGTTGTTTTTAAATACATTCAGTATTTACATTGCATCCCAAGGCTGTAACAGCCCTAGGATCTGTACTAATGTACCTGCAGTCTCTGTGACTGGCCTCTGAAGGGGATGTGTCATTGAAATTCCTTCCAGAAACGGTAGCAGCGCCCCCTGGATTACTTGGTTATATGACCACTCATTTTAATAACGTTCTCAACTTCTCTTGTGGAGAATTTCATCTAAAGCTTGGCCCACACCATACAAGAAGCTTCAGGTGTAGTTCGAGGTAACTGTCCTTAAAGGAAGAGGGATGCCTTCCCTGTGGCCATTATTTCCTATCAAACACAGACCCTGCTGCCTGGATGGACGGAGGACATGATGCTGAGCCATCGCCGGGCTCTGAGCTGCATCCCTCCACAGCCGTGTGTGAGAAAGCACAAGTTCTCGGCGCTGTACGGCGCTGTTTAACCCCGGGATTAAGCCCAGCAAGGCTACAACCCAACCACTGTCTGGAATTTCCCAAGAGATCCTGTATCAGTACAACTGGTGCATCTTTTAGCTTAGGGTGTCAAGATTTAAGAATTGGGACTGGCCTGCAGTATGTCGACAGAGGCTCAGGTAAACGGCTACACGGCTTGCTGTGACAGGGGAGGGCCCAGAGGCATGAGTTTCTTAAACGTCAGGCCGAATGCTTGGAAAGGGTTCCAAACCCACCCTGGAGGCAGTGGACATACTTCCCCTGTTGGAACTCTTGTTTCCTCACTCGAAGGAAAGAGTGGTGAATGAGACCTCAGTGTTTTGTAGGAAATGCATGTATAGCTAACTTTATGCAGGGAAGTTATTCTCATCATTAAGCACCTAAGTAGATGCCAGAAGCACATACGTGCAGTGTAGGTCTCAGCAGAGGACAGGAAAGCTTGCATTCCCGAGGCGGAATTGACAGAGGCACAAAGAGTCTAGGAAAATCCGAAAAACCCTCACGATAATACGCAACTGCGTAGAAATTGGTTTACTACTTTCAGAGGGAGTGTAAAGCGGGACCGTCTTCAGGGAGGAAGCTGAACTCGGGCACCAGGCACACATGTAGTAGACAGACACACCTTCCCATAAGATGAAAATAATACAACTTTATAAAAATGACCATAAAAAAGGGGAGTGGGATTGCATGCAGTGGATATGGTTTACCTGAAGTAAAAGAACATGAGTTATAAATGTCAACGTAGGTATATCACAGAGACATGTTAAATGACAAAAGAAAAGTTGGGAAATGTGTATGTTAACCATTTATGCAATTTCTAGACTGTATCCCAGAAGAAGTTATTCTATGCGGATTCACACCTAGACAGAAAAGCATTCAGGAATGGCAGGGAAAGAGGTATGACCCTGGAGAACTTTGAGTGTGAACCCTGAGGTTTGAGGGGCTGGCTTCAGGGCTGGTTTTACAGGCTTGAGCCTTGAAGCTCATGGTCAGAAGGAAATAAGGAACAAGCTGAGGGTGAGTGTTGAAGGGCGATATGGGGAAGGGAATGTGAAATAAATGTCAAAAGAGAAGAGCACTGGGTAGGTGGGGCTGTGCCACCAAGAACCCTGGGGGGCGGGGAAGCCTCTTGAGGCTGCACCAGGACCTGCTGGATGAGGGACACAGTAACAAACCAGCTGTGCCTTCCTCCCTATGACCTCTGGAAGGAGAATTAATGCTGCCTGCTCCACAGAACCCCAAGGCTCTTGGCCCAGTCTTCCACATGAACGCTGGGCTGTGCCAGGTATGTGGGATGTATTTACCATGCAGACACTTCCGTACCTGGATAAAAAAAGATTGAGAATTTTCTGGATCACTTTATGTCCAGGAGAAAAGAAAGAAAGAAAGAAACATTTAGATGAAATACTGATTCTAAATGAAGGCTAATAAACCCCATATGGCAGGATCTAAGGGGAAGAACTCTTGGATATTGTCTCCCAGGTGGCTTAGTACTAAGAAAAATGGGGTTGGAGAGTTTAACCCAAGTTTGTGACAAACATGTAGAGCAGATTAATGTCTTTCCCCATAAGCTTCCAAAGGTGCACAAACAAGGCATCTTTGATGGTAAAAGCTGATCAAGAAAGCAGAGACACAGCTGTCCAGATCTCAAAAGAAATAGCTTCTTTATTTTTTGGTTCAACCTGAGTCTGGTAAATGGCTGGAGCTTATGTCTAGCTCCTTCTCAGGATCCGTGTTGAGATGGTTCTGTCTCCTCTCATGGGCCCCACCCCACCTCAGCTCCTTCAAACCTAAACTAGTACAAGACAGCACAGGGCCCAGAGCTAACGTGTTACGCTAGACCCTGGTGGTGTAAGAACAATGGAAGACATGCATAATTCTGTCTCACTAGGCAATGAAGCTGTCTTCTTAAAACAACTTGGCTTTCTGCTTTTCCAACCACTCCCTGAATTCCTGAGGAAAGGAGAATGCAAGGCAAAGCAGTAAACACCAGGCCTATTCTGTCCTCTCCTGTCTCTGGGCCAGCTCCTTCCTTCATCCAGTCATAGGCCCCAAGAAAACAGGGCTGGCTCTTGGAGGGCCAGCTGGCTTCTCCCACCCTGCAGGGCCCCTTCTACCCCCAGCATCAGCAACACACCTGGCCACTTCCCATCTCCGAGTTTGAGCTCTGTTCTTGGTGACACATTTGAAGCTCACTAAGACAATAGGCATGAGCAGAGAACGTGGGTCAAGTTGGAGTTCCCTGAAAATTCTCCCTTCCCCTTTGTAGCCGGTGCTCTATCCATCCCTCAAATCAACTGCTTTTTCCTAGCCATCAGTTCTGACACCTCTCTGCCTCACTCAGCCCTCAGCAAGCTTTTCCGCTTGGTAGGTACTGAAGCTTCCATGGAGGGTTAAAGGAAAATGAGATTCACGGTTCCTTTCTATTCCCAACATCCTCACTCCCGTTGAACAAAGGCCTGAACTCTCCCTCTAAGTCCACCTGGCCCTTGATAGAGAACAGGGCTTGTGGAAGCTGGTGGCCACTGTGGGCTCGGCTCCCTCTCCTTTGGGGCCTAAGTATTTCCAGGCTCTAGGGCCTAGGCATGAGGAGGCAGACTCCCAGACAAATGCTGGGCAGACAAAGAAGATGCAAACAGGATGGTATTACCATGTTAATAGCTTCCGTCCAGTAGCCTCCTGAAGATGCCTGGGAGGGTGGTTTTCTTTCTTTTACTTTTCTTTCTTTCTTTCTTTCTTTTTTCTTTTTTGCCAAAGGAGAATAGTTCCGCTTTTTATTTTGCGACAACAATAGCACGGACTGGCTCCTTCAAGTGTTTCAAAAAGCAGCTTGAGAAATCTCTAGCCAGCCCCTTGGTCTTTCCAGCCTGCCCTTTCATTGTCCCTCCCACCCCAGTGAACAAAGGGGAGGGACTGGTGTCAGCGCCCCCAGTTGCTCTCAGCATCCTAATCCTTGAGAACCAGTGAGGGGAATGGCCTGTGGAGCTTGGTAAATCACATCTTGCCCTCACCTTTCATTCCCTCCCTCGGCTGTGCACTCAGAAAGCTTCAGGTATTAGGAATCTTGGGGTTTGCAGAGGGATAAAAGGCACCAAGGGACCATTCCCACGGTCACTAACAGCTCCACCCCCAGAGCAGTGTGTAGGGGCTAACCGCACTTTCCCACCACCCCTCCCAGAGACTGACGCGACACTACAATGGCACCTGCTTCTCTCAGTGGCAGCCCAGGACCTGCCTCAGCCTCCTAGATAACCTTCCCACCACCCTCCTCTGTGTCCTGCAGGCATGAACTGTCAGTCGCAGCCTGGCTGTCTAGCCAGAGCAGCCCCTCCCGCCAAGAAACCTTAACTGCTGGTCTCTAGGTTTATTACTCAGAGAGCAAGGATTTAAACCTGAGGACTATGCAGGTCTTTCAGCACGCTCGGCACCCCTTCAGGGGCTGAAAGTAAGCTTGTGTGTTTCAGGCAGTGGTGATCTCAAGGGAATATGTACTGAGAAAGAAGAGAAGTATGTGGCCTCCCAGGAGAAGCGGAAAAGCAGAAGTCTGGAGGCCTCTAGAGATTGCTCAGGCTGCTTATTGCAGTCCAAGCCACAGGTCCCTGTGATGTAGATCCATAAACTCACCATGTTCATATATGCACACATAAGGGCTACATATCACATGAAAGGATCCAATGCATGTGACGTAACCTGATATTTTCCTATTCCCCTTCTGCTCTTCTCTCTCCACCTCCCTTTCTTCCTGAGGAAGAAACTCAGGTTATGCTGGTTATGAGCTATCAGTTTCATTAGAGCCTGCTAGCAGGTTACTGTATGGTTCTTGAAGCTAGGGGCCAAGAGAGACTTTTCTCAACGTCACAGCAGAACTGGAACTGAAAACCAAGCGTTTGCTTCAATAAAAGAGGCTTGATTTTTCTGGGGAGCACAGCTCCTGTCTCTCACTCCTCAGAACACTTGGAAGGACATGACAAGATGTCAGGGCATGTGAGGTTGTGTTCAGAGGCATTGTTGAAAGGGGAAGCAGGGTTCCCTCGGAAAGGAAAGTGCTTCTTGGGGAGCAGAAATGAGAGAAAGGTTTGGAGCCCCTCCTTCGAGCATGTTTTTATTGGTTGGGGACTTTGCATTATAACATTTTCTTGCATTTTTTTTTTTCCTTTCTTGGATACATTGATTCAGGTCCATCCTTTTCAGTAACATGCTTTCTTTGCTGGTTTCTAGCTTCCTCTGTAGTTATTATTTGCTATATTATTATTGTTATTGTTATTATGTGCACACGTATGACATAGCATGGACGTGGAAGTCAGAGGACAATTTTTAAGACTTGTTCTCTTCTTCCACCTTGGTTTATTTTTTTCTTTTTAGGTTCTATTTTATGTGTAAGAGTGGTTTGCCTGCATGTATGTATGTGCAACACATATGTGCCTTGCAGCAAAGGAGGCCACAAGAGGCACTGGATCCCCTGGGACTGGAGTTACAGATGGGTGTGAGCTGCAGTGGACGCTGGGAATCACACCTGGGTCCTCTGCAAAAGTAGAGATCACTTCTAACCACCAAAGCCTCTTTTTAGCCTCTCTACACCAGCGTCTCACTTGGTGTGATTGCTTATATACTTATATACTCCAGGCTATATATACTTATATACTTATATACTCCAGGCTTATATACTTATATACTTATATACTTATATACTCCAGGCTAGCCCAACTTTGGGGTGACTCTCCTGCCTTTGCCTCTCAACTCTTCGTAGGATTGCTGTGATTACAGGTATGCACCATGACATCTGTTTTTGTTTGTTTGTTTGGTTGGTTGGTTTTTCCTCTCTCTAATGTAGTTTTTGGAACTTAAATTCACTCAGTTCCTTGGGCTTGTGAGGCCCTTACTGTTGGGTTTTGCCCTCCACTCAGCTTCTACTCTTCTCTGAATTCCTCTCCTCATCTGGATCATGACCTTAGGAATGAATCTGGTCCTTGCGAACACCGCGATGTTACCCACTGTAGACAAGCTTAGGGGGCTTCACAGCGAGGCTTTCAGTACAAGCTATCTGTGCAGAAGGGATTCTTTTCTCCCTGAATTTAGCTTGCCATCTTCCATAGGCTTTCTGAAATCTTCATCTACATTTTCTACTTACTAGGCTACTAATCTTTTAAGACAGCCTCTAAAAATGAGGCTCTCAACACCCGCACTGTGCGCTGGGTAAATATAAACCCAGCTTTCTGACTACTTATTAGTTATACACCCTTAGAGAGTATGTAACAAAGGGGCCTGCTGTTTGCTTTGCTTAATCTGGTCTTAAAATCTCTGCTTCTTTGTCAGAAAACAGTATTTGCAATTGTTAAAAAAAAATATTTACCAAGGAACTCGGATAGCAGAAGCCAAAGGCTAAGAGCCAAAGGTCAGCGGTTCTTACCCCAAATTTCTGTGGACCTGAGAGCCTCCCGCTGTGGAGCTCAGCTGCACCAAACAAATACACTGCTTGAGAGTCCATTAAGAAGCAGACGGTTTAGAGGGGGAAGGAAAGGGAGGGCTACAGCCTAGCCCTCATCCAGAAGCATGAACTCTCCATCCTGCCCATGCTGGGTCTCTGCAGTGCAGAACCTCCTTGGAGACATTGGAGAAACTGCCCTGTTTTACAAACCTGGGGTAAAACCTGAGTTCATAAAACCCTGCAGGGCAGACATTCCTCCCTTGCAAAGCAGTGGCAGGAGGCTCTTTACGGTTCAGGGCAGATGTTCACCTATGAATTCCTGTGGGCGGGGTCTCTGGCCTGACAGTGGGGAACAGACGTGAATTCTGGACACTTCTGACTCCATAGAGCAGTTTCAGACACTGATCTGGAGAGACAGAGGTCTAAGTCTTGAATTTCCCTTTGCATATTAACTACTCTCCAGAAAGACCTGCGAACATCAAGAGCCTCTTCTAACCAGGGTACCAAGCATCTGGGGTTGAACCACCACTCATCAGTGAGTTTCAGGTTGTGGCCCAGTGGAGTTCTGCTTTGAATAAGAACCTGGCTCCTTTCAAGTCCCAGGACCACGATATCACAAATCATAAGCTAGAAGTGTCTCTGAGACTTCAGCACAGGGAAGTGGAGGTTCAGGAGCCCCCCCCCCCCAGCTCTGCAGGTTGTGGGCTCAGAGGGAGATTTTTGTCATGCTGGCACAGACAACTTTGCACAGTTCACACCATAGCATCCGGAAAGGAGATGGTAGGGGCAAGTTCTCACAAACCATCAGAAGTGTTCCAGACATTCCCCTGAGAACAAACACCTGCTTTAGAGGAGACTATTTCAAGTATTTAAAACCAAACTTAGATAATTAAAAACCCCATTGATGGGGCTGGGGAGCCTACTCCGGAGAGAAAGTATGATGACTAGAGTTCAGAACTCCAGACCCCATGTGGAAAGGTGGTGGTGACAGCTGAGGTAGTCAGAAGATCCCCTGAGGCAAGGTGGCTAGCCATACCAGCCAAAAGGGAGAAGTCCGAATTTGGCAAGAGATCCAGCCTCAAACATAAGGTAGACAGTAATGGAGGAAGGCACCTGTCAACCTCAGGTTTCAATACACACAGGCACACATAAAAATACACACACACACACACACACACACACACACACACACATAAGCAAAAAAGATTATTATCAAGACTCTGTGGTCATACTTCAAATTGGTCTACAGAATCACTTAAGGAATTGAGCCCTCATTTTTTTTTGGGGGGGGGGGTGTTGTTGCTGTCCCACTTGGAAGGTTTCTGTTTGTTTTTCTTTTTGTTTTGTTTGCTATAATGCAAAAATGTATATGAGTGCTCTACCACTGAGGACAGCCCCAGCCTGTCCATTCTGCTATTAAAGTCCTGTAGTTCTTCCTCCTTCATTTGTTGGTCAAATTCTTGTTCTGCAGGCCAAATCTCTTGATCTTATCAGAGTCAAATAACTGTCATTGGCTAACCAGCCTGGGCCTCTTTGGGTTGTCCTGAGCTAGCATCTGAGAAGACCCAAGCAGTATCTGCCAGGGGCTCTGGGAAGCACTGAGAAGAACATGCTTCCAGAAATGGTTTAACTGAAGGCTCTTACCTTGAAGAACCAGGCCTTCGCCCTTGATGGTGTAGACAAAGGAGGTGAAGGGCGCCAGAGGGGACTTGGCAATGAGAACCTGTACAGAGAGCATATTTTCCAGAGTTAGACAAAAGTTTAACACGGACCTCCTCTGGTTCCCTCTCTAACTTGACAGCTGACTTAACAATTCATCAAATTTATTATTAAAAATATTTTTAGAAATCTAGGCATGGTGGCACATGTCTTTTTAATCCCAGCTCCTGGGAGGCAGAGACAAGCAGATATCTATGAGTTTGGGGCCAGCCTGGTCTACATAGTGAGTTCTGGGATAGCCAGGGTTACATACAGAGATTCTGCCTCAAAAAACCAACAAAAAACATTTTTTGGAGCCACATGTTTAAATGAGTCTTAATCATCCCAAAGTGAAAGACAATTATCTAGGAAAGAGAATTATTTCAAATACTATGCCACTAAATACTATATTCTTAAATAAATTCTTCCGGAAATAAGATTATTTTATATGACATGGTTAAATAGTTACCTCTCTGCTCAATGATTAACCTACCCTAACTCTCTCATTTTATACATAACTTAGCTGTTAAAAAATCAAACCTACCCTTAAAATAGTTACTATTATGACAAATATTCAAAACAAATTGCTGGGGCAAGCGATGGTGAGCTGTTTTACGGGTCCCAACTCCTTACTGAGTGTTCTTCTGCCCTTTATCATGTGACTGTATTTTCTTTAGCTGAAGGTATGGTGCGTTTTTGCTGGCTTTTGACGATGGGTTTGGCTACATGGTTTGTTTTGGCTTATGCCAGTTCCCAGCCTAGGCCTCAAGTATTTCCATCTTACACTTCTGCCATAGCCAGAGGAAAACAGGTTCAAACTAGTCAGCTACATCAGGAGAGTCAAAGAGTGCCTGGACAAGAGCTAGCTGCCCAGGCCCACATGCAGGAGAGATAAATATTGCTGTGTCTCTGGATGTTTGGTGGCGCCGTCATGAAGAATTATCGCGCACAAGGTGACCCACACTCCAGAAAAAATTAAATGTTTGAAGTGCTTGGATCAATGACATTCTCCTAAGACAAATGTCTCTTGTAAAGACCGTGATTGTTTGATAAAAATGATTTGTGTCAAATCATTTTGTCGAATATGCATGCATGCATATATACACATAAGTGTATATTATTTGGAAGTATATATCCAAATATATACTTATTTGTATATATACAAATATATACAAGTGCTTATCAATGGATATGTGAATTGGTTATCTGGCACACAAAATAAATCAGCAGGTATTTGGAATAAAATAAAAAATTCAGACCGTGATGGCCTGAGTTTGATCCTCAAGACCCAGATGATGAAAGGAAAGGGTAGAACCAACTCTTATAAGACATTCTCTGACCTCCACATGTATGTGCTAACAAGTACATGCACAACACACGGGTGCACGTGGACACACCCACACCCACAAACAAACACACAACACCTGTCAAAATGTAAAAAATAAGTTTCATTATAAAGCCTAGAAAACAATCGGTGGATTATTTTATTATAAGGTTTCTGCTCAACTGATATGATATGTGTCCTGTTTCATAAGAAAAAGTATCTTTAATAAAATAAGCTGTCACAGGGTCACTTTGGTAGTCAAGGAAGCGAAAAAAAAAAAAAGGAATAAATGACTCCAAGCCATAAAAAAAGCTTACACATATATCTTAGTAGATCTCAGTTCAATGTCTATTGACAGTCTATTATATAAAAAGACTGCAAATTTTGGCGGCAGGTTTTGAACCTCATCCTTGAGTTAGGCGTTGGGCCAGAACTACTAGTTTCTCTTGTTAGTTATTCCCCCTTTTCTTTCTAGTAAATAACTTCCAAGTTCCTACATTTCTTTGCCTTTTTGCAACTGTATATGGCCATGTGTGCAGGCTTTGATTAACAGAGTGTAAGCGGAAATGACAGGTAGGTAGAACTTCGGATTATGCTTTCATAAGAAACTGAACGCCCTTCCCCTTTCCTTTCCTCCTTCCCAAGGCCTGGGACATGTTCCAAACACATGGACACTGGTGATGATGAGGCCATGTGTGAGAAGAAAACTAGATGATCTGGGCACATGGACACTGGTGATGATGAGGCCATGTGTGAGAAGAAAACTAGATGTCATCTGAGAGAGTATCAGTACCTCCCCCCAACCCCAGGTTCCCTGGCTTCTTAGGATTGAACTACCTGTCTCGGCTTCTGTATTTCAAATGCTGTAGTCTACACCATCAGTTTTGTGAATCTGGACATCTGTGAATTTGGCTTTCAGTTTTGTTTTGGGGTTTTTTTTTCATATGTTAAATAAAGACAAAAATATCTGTCTAAACAGATTATGGTAAGAATTAAATTAAGAAGAAAAATGCTTGTCATGGTGTCTAAGTCATAATAAGTACAAAATAAGGAAGAGGGACTCAGCCCATCACGCATGCTTCCCGAATGCCCTCTTACCACTGAGGAACAGTACACTTGGCTGCTGCTAGAAGGGAGTCTCTAATTGAATCTTGATTATTTTTATAGCTGCTCTAAAGTAACTTGACACGTTGCCTCTCAGCCAACAATGTCAAAAGCATCTCATCTGAAAGTTGAGGTGGTTCATTCCTGACAGGGATAGTTTGGGGGACAGTTCACGTGAATTTTAAGGATGCTCCTTCAGTGGGGAGTGGTATGGCATAAGAGAGGAGACTGTGTTTCAAGCTTGAATGTAGTCACTTGCAGGCCCCGTGGACATGTGGATTCTGACTTGGTAGGTTTTGAAAGGGGCCCGAGAAGTGTAGATGTGCCTCTCACAGGCTCCCATTAATCATGCCTGAGAGGCCTAATTCTGGAAAGTCCTAAAGTGGAAAAGCATGAGATGAGAGGCCTGGAGCCAGTTAGGAGGCTACTGGGGTAAATCTGGGATGAAAATGAAACAGACCTACACTAAAATTAAAGAAAATAAATAAAACTCCAAATCTAGGATTTTTGTTTGTTTGTTTGGTTGGTTGGTTTGGATTTTCAAGACAGGGTTCCTCTGTATAGCCCTGGCTGTCCTGGAACTTGCTCTGTAGATCAAGCTGGCCCCGAACTTAGAGATCCGCCTGCCTTTGCCTCCCAAGTGCTGGGATGATTAAAGGCCTGTGTCACCTTGTCTGGCAAATCTAGGATCTTTTTTTTGTCTATGTATAGCAACAAGATGCAGAGCCAAAAGGATGTGATCACATAGCAATATATAAAGTATCATATTTTGAATGTTATGTTATCATCTTTATAGACTATAGATGTTGAGAACTAGAAAAAAACAAAAACAAAAACAAACCCACAATATTCTAATACTTGATGAAGCAGTGTCTTTGAACCTAAGCTGTCTGACTCCTGGTGCCATGTGCCTGTCGCCTCAGGAACAAGGTCCTGAGCCTGGGCCAAGGGACACTGTGTCTGGAAGGACTTCCTGGCAGGTAGTTACAGGATTTGGAAAGGCCACTGATTAAAATGCTGTCTTGGAGCAGAATTTCAGAAGAGACATCACAAGGATAATCTGTGTGCAGTTAGCAAGAGGCAGAGAGATAACACAGATCAGGTGGAGCCCGTTTCCTTTGGGGGTGGGGAGGAGACGTTCCAGACTGATAGATGAGAGGCCCATCTCCATGATGAGATATCTAATTGTGGCAAAAAGTGTGATCAACTCTCTTGATACCCTGCTGTATAAAGTGAGGATGACTAAGGCTGGGTGCTGATAGCGTTAAGTGGGTTTGTAAGTCATCAAATGATCCTTAGCAATCTGTTAGGGCCAGCGACCTCTAGCAGGTCCCACTGAATCCGGCTTTGCCCATATTATGGTCAACATTTTTACTGAGGTAAGTGAGGATGTGCTGTATTCAGCCATAATAAACATGGAGCCCAGTAGGGAAGAAAATAATCCCATCGCCCCCCCCAAAAAAAACCTTAACACACCTAAGGGAGGCAAAAGGTCATAAAACGAGTAGCTGTGGCACACTATGAGTTTATGTGTATATGAAGGGGAAAGCAGGGAAGAGCATAGGGCATAAACTGTGATTAGGTTGGCAGCTGCAGAGAGGAGTTTTACAGTAGACCAAACAACTGTGATAATCAAATGAATCTCTATTTGGCTAATATGTTGAGACAAATCCTACGTATATTCTAGTAAAAGTCAAAGATTGCATATATTAAGAGGTTACCAGAAGATCCTATGTGTCTTGTAGGGTGCAATTTCACTGAAATAAATGTACGGCCTTCTCTTTGGGAACGGAGTATCCGTTACTGGTTACGGAAAAGAAGAGACGAGGGCTGGCCTTCAGAAAATGGACTAGGAATGCTGTGAGGTGCGACACAAAACATGGTGTGGTCTCAGGATGTAAGCTCAGCATCTGTAATGGGGGGTGGGGGCATGTCAGCAAAGCCCGCCTAATGAATGCAGTGTGGTTGGATAGGGGCCAAAATCCAAAAGGCAAACTGACAAATGGGAGGACACCTAAAGGAAAACAAACAAAGGTGGTCAAAAGCCCGGGGCAATTCGTGATCACAGACACTTGCATGCAATCTTGAAGGCTCACAAAGCTTCTGACTTTTCTTATGTATGTTACACACAGACTAGTGAGGGCAAGTATAAAATTACTCTTTAGCCCATGCATGTCAATGAAGACAATGCTGCATGCTGTGTGTCTTTGTAAATACACAAAGATTCCTCTCTCTTGACACATGACCCTGTATCTCATACCCTTGCTCCTTTTTGCCAAACTGTAATTCCTGTGTGTGTGTGTGTGTGTGTGTGTGTGTGTGTGTGTAGTGTATGTGAGTGTGAAGGCCAGAGATAGACTTTGAATTCCAGTATTGCTCTCAACCATATTTTTTTGAGACAGGGTCTCTAATTAATCCTGGGGCTCACCATTTTGGCTCTACTGGCTGATCATCAGGCCCCCAGGATCCTCCTGTCTCTGCACTCTGCCTCTGAGAACTGGGGTACCAGGCACACACTGCTGTGCCCGGCTTTCTCCATGGATCCTAGGGCCACGAACTCAGGCAGTCACATTTCCACAGCAGGTTCTTTAGCCACTGAACTATCTCCTCAGGGTAAACTCTCCTCTGAAGCAAACCGCTTTACTGCTGGTAACCTGGTCTTTTCTATTTCAGTTGTTCAGTCCTCTAGCATGTTTGGAGTGTTCTAGTGTGTCCAAGTGGGCTGTCATCAAGTGTTGTTCTATTGTCCCCAACACGTACGCCCTCAAGGAGGACTAATAAAACCCTGAATCCTCTGTGGAAAAAATGTGATCACGTGCAATCCTGCATGCTGCCTGTGAAGTGGGCTCTGCCTCTGAGGGTTCCAAAATCTATATTTGCGACACCAAATGGCAACCTCCAGTTTGGCACATACAGATCAATCCACTCCTCTGGGGGTGAAATACCAACCAAGGCAAAATATATAATAGCAAATAAGGGCATTTCTTCACTAGTAAGTGATCGCATGACTGAAGACAGAAAAAAAAAATGGGGGGGGAGGGCTTGACAGGGCATCTGTGCGGTAGCCTCATTTGTTCATGGCTTCCAAGCTGGCAGTCTTCTTTTTGCCTTTCATCTTTGAATGCCCACATCTTTCATCCCTGGTGTAAATGCTGCCTCTTCCAAAAACTAGTATTCATCTCCCCAGCCTAAGGTCATTTCTCTCTAACCCAGAATGCTGCCTCTGCTGCCGAGAATGAAATCACTTTCATCTCTGCTCTGAAACAAGTAAATTTTACAAGTAAAATGTTATTTTATTTCATGTGTATGGGTGTTTTGCCTACATGTATGTCTGTGTACTGTGATGTGCTTCATGCCAGCAGAGCATAGAAGAGGGTGTTGGATTCCCTGGAACTGGAGTTGTAAGCGTCCATGTGGGTAATGGTAACTAAACTTAGTTCTTCTGGAAGAACAGCTAGTGCTCTTAACTGCTGAACTATCTCTCCAGACCTCATTGCTGTTCTATAGCGTCATTACAGACAACAAATATAAAGTATTTGGTGGCAGCCACCACCACAATCAGCTGCTCTTGGCTCCCACATCTTCTAGAGTGACCTAGATATAAAATAATTTCCTCTCTGGAGCAAAATATGGAATGAAGAAGTGTATAAAGTGGTGACCTACAGAGCTCCATTGACTTGTATCTGTTGTAAAAACTTATCTGTAGTTTCTCCCCTAGTTAGGAAATGCCATAGAAAAAGGCCATAGAAAAGAGCAGGCTACCACACCAGTCTCTGCCAAGAGACTCAGCTTGGGCAGGACCCAAAGTCAAGCCATTGGTTCCAGCTTGCTATAGCATCATGTGTTTTTCCTGGCATGATCCTACTGCTACGAGGCTTAAAAGTGGAAAAGGAGCCATAGAACGGAAAGTGCCGGGCACGGGAGGCCTTCTACAGGATGAAGACACCTTCCAGGAATAGTGCCTGTGCCCTTCTGTTGTGATGCAGGGGTGCCATCATTTGAAGAGGCCTAGCCTGGCCCTCCTCCATGGTTGGCCAGGGTAGACAGTGGGGAGCAGGATCTTGGAGTGTTGGGTATAAGCTATTCTGGAGAGATTTGGTCCTGGCAGCCTCCCTCAGTTCCTGCAATATAGCCCAGTGTCAGGAAACAGTGAGTTTTGTCTTTGTGCCCCGGGAAAGCAAGTCTGAACAGGCAGCCATGCATGGAAGCAGGCTGGCGCTAGTTCTTCCACTTTCTCTTCCCCAACTCCCACGCCAGGAAGCCTTCTTTTAAGCCTGGTGATGAGCACTTCCTCTTTTCTCTTCTTCCTCTTCCTGCTCACGCCCTAGAGCTCACAATGGTCAAGGGTGAAGGCCTTGGCAGAGTTAAAGTGTACACAAAGCATTTTCTTCCAGCAGGGGCAGGTGGTTGGTTAGGCTGGCTTTCCGCCCCCTGCTGTATGATGACAACGTACCGTGTTCAGCTGAGGAAACAGTGGCAAGAAGCAGCTGAGAGCCAGCTTAGAAGTAACACCTTGTACCCACCCACGTTTTCCTGTCCTGCTAGCTTTTTAATTCTCTCTCAGTCTTTCCGTTGATCAGCAAGATTATGTGGTTGTTGATGACTGGAGCTGTGATGTGCTGGTTGGACTCGTCCGATCCTTTCATTGGTATGCATGGTTCCACTAAGGAGCTCAGGAGAACCCCTGGACTCTGAAATGTCTTTCAACGTGGACCCTATTATCTCATTTCATCTGGAGTCTGGGCTAATAAAACCCATTGCTAAATTAAACAAATCTTTCCTCTACCTCTGCCAAGTGACTGTGACAATAATCCTGCATGCCAGGGTTTTTCCTCCTTGTTGAAGACCTAGAAAAAGGTTTCCTCAAACATTTGGAAGCCCAGGAAGAGAGGTGCTTAGCCTTGCATCAAGGAAGCCAGGAGGGTTTTAATGACCTCAAGTCTTGTCCCTTCCCCAGGCTGAGCTGAGTCCTCCAAGCTAAGGGACACAGGGCCGGAAATGCTTCAGACAGGAAGGTCTCTGACTGAAAGAAGGCTGTAAGATGAGGGGGGGTTTGAAGCGTACCTAGAGATCCTCATAGGAATTCCCTGCCATTGTGTTGAAGGACCTACAGGAAAGGCGGTGGAGGCAGCTGCTGTTATATCTGGATCTTACCCTGATTAGAATCTGCTTCATCACTAGGAAAGTCACTCTCCATGGAACACAGAAGCTCTCAGCAGTGCCACATGCTAGAGTCTGAGGGTATTATCTAAAAGAGAATGTGTTCCTTAAGGAAGAGAGAATGCTCTTCAGTCAGTGGAATGCTCATTCAGTAAATTATAGTATAGGGTCTGAGTGAGATTTTTAACTCACTGCTTTTCCCTCAATATTTCATTATTAAAATTTCAAGTACACAGCAAACTTGAGAACTTTTATAATGAATACCTATAAACCAATCATCTTGCTTTACAAGTAACCTTTGTTATCATTATTTTGGTCACATCCTAGTCAGCTATCAACTCGACATTACATTTCAAAGTAAACTGCAAACCTTAACTCATTTTTGCCTAAATTCTTTTACATGCATATAACTGTAAGATTAAGATTTGTTCATATGGGACTAGAGAGTTAAGAGCACTGGCTGCTCAATGGTTTAGAGCACTGGCTGCTCTTGCAAAGGACCCTGGTTCAATTCCCAGCACCCACATGGCAGTTCACAACTGTCTGTAATTCCAGTTCCAGGGGATCTGACACCCTCACAAGACATACATGGAGGCAGAACACCAATACACATAAAATAATTTTTAAAAATTTTAAAAAGATTGGTTCATACATCTTCTCAACCACATTGGTCTTTCTAAGTGTACATTACATGTGACTTGAAAATATTAGTGATTAATCAGAGGGAATGTGATGACTACATAAATGTGGTATTATATAAACTTAATCAGTAAAGCTTGGATCATTAATCCTGCAATATTAACATGCTTTATTTAGATATACTTTACACGCAATAGTCACCGTTAACCTATGCATACTCCATATGGCTATAGATTTCCCTTTGAGTAGCATATTAACTCTATCATGTAAGATTTGGTATATTATATATTCCGCTTCTATTTTCTCCGTCTTCTAATTTCTGCTGCGATTGATCCTTTGGTTTGTTGTTGATTTTGAAGCATGTGCCACTTCAGAACTTCCTAAATTTCTACCTGCTATAGGTTCCTAATTTCATTCCACTGTACCTGGAGACGTTCGTAAGCTCTCAGCTCTTTTAAAGGTCCCTTTTCTATCCCCATCTACAGCTCATGCCTGAGGACGCTCCACTCATAGGAAGTGTGCCTGCTGCTGTCGTTGCGGGAAGTGATCTATGGGCGACTGTTGAGTATTTTGCTAAGTTCACAGCATTCTTCAAGTCTTCTGTTTCTTTGCTGAAACTCTGCTCAACTGATCAATCCATAACTGAAAATGGGATATGTAAAGTCTCCTAATATTACTGTTGAATTACCCATAGACTTTTCCCTTCAAATTTGTTCTTGTTTCACCTATTATTTTGGGGTTCAGTTTTTAGATGTGTATATGTTTATAATAGTTAAGTATTTCTGATGGAGGAACTTTTTTAATTAAAAAAATTATATAATATTTTCATCACATTTTCTTCTCCCTCAGCTCCTCCCAGATCCTCCCCCACCTCCCTGCCCATTCAACTTTATGTTCTCGCTCTTTAAAAACAAAAACAAAAACAAAAACAAAAACCATGGAGTTTTGTGTTGGCCAACTACCTTTTGGACATGGGGCCTGTCCTGGAGTTGGTTGACTTATCTAGTGAGACTCCACTGGGGAAAACTGATTTTCTCCTTTTCCTCCAGGTATCAATTACAAATAGTTTCTTGGTTAGGGGTGGGACCCTGTGTCTCCTTCCCGTTTAGACCAGGTGTGATGGTTCATTAACAAACAGAAGGTTCATGAATTTCAGGCGAGACTGCACTGTACAGTGAGACCTTGTCTCAAACATTAACAACAATAACATGTCCATTTTTGTTTCTAGTAGCATTTTTTTTGTCTTAAAGTTGATTTTCTATGATATTCATATGGTTTTCTTTCTCTCTTTAAAAATTATATATAAAATTTTGTAATATATATATATTATATATATGTATGTATATAGGTTTTTTTGAGACAGGGTTTTTCTGTGCAGCCCTGGGCTGTCCTGGAACTCACTCTTGTAGATCAGGATGGCCTCAAACTCAGAAATCCACCTGCTTCTGCCTCCCAAATGCTGGGATTTAAGGCACGAGCCACTATCACCTGGCTCAGTATATAATTTTTAATCTTTGTATTTTCAACCTATCTGTGCCTGTCTGCAGGGGTCACACTTTAGAGTCCAAGACACAAATAGGTTGAAAGCACAACCACTTTCAACTTACAAGTGAGTATGAACTATTTCATCCTCATTTGAATTTGGGATTACACTTTGTTGCAATATTTCTTATAGCAGACAGTTTCAAGTGGCCAAGGACCACTCTATTCTCTCCCTTACAGCAGGCAGATAAAGCTGACCAAATAAACAAGACACCGGAAAAACAAGAGCACCAGTTAGCTTCGAGCACACACAAGTGCTCCGGACACCCAGTTAGGCAGGTCTGCCCTTCTGGATCCTCCACAGACCCACAGGAGGCAGAACTGGACCTCTGGTCCGGGCTTGCTAGAAAACAGCCAAGGCGAGGCAGCTCTGGCCGTCAAGGGTCACAGAGGAAGGCTGCGGTTGTGTGATTATTATGGTAAAAAGATGCCAGGAACTCGGAGGGTGTGTTTTGAGTTCTGAAGCACATATCCCTCTTACATCACGCTTGGGCCACACGGGACTTTCTTCAGCCTCACAGGAACTGATTCAAGGAAGGGAACATGTTTCTGTGTAAAGAGGCTGGAATCTGGGCTTGACACATCCAAAAACAGCTGGTCAAGTTGGGACTGGCTCGGGTAACGAGCCACATCCCTGACTGTGCCGTGATGGCTGGAAGGCCCGTGTAAAGGAGTCAACATGTTGCTTCCTCAGATTCGTCCTTATTATTTCCCTAAAGCCCCGCTCCAGTGAAGAAAAGCACAATAAGGGAACAACAGACAGAGTTCAGAGGAACACACACACACACACACACACACACACACACACACACAGAACACCCATTCTTTGTCTGTAAGAAGAGCTAGAACTTAATTTTCAATGTAGTCAGCATAACCAGAAACTTGTTTAGACTTTTCTGTTTTCAATATTTTGAATGAGATTGGGTCCAAATTTCATACTATAAACACGCCCAGGGCGACTCATTCATGAAATATTATGGAAAACTCCAAGTACCTTTTACCCACAGATCTAGGCCCCCCACCTGAAATAATTCAAGAAAGGGGGCTCTGCATGACAGCCTCAGAAAGAACTCTTAAGAGCTCAACAGGAGCTGACTGGATACGTATGGAGTTTCCCACACTGGGAGCCCACCAGACTGCCACCTGGCAGCTTACTCCAAACACAAGAACTCTTGGCAGAGTTTGGATAATAACAGTGATGACAGCTAACGTTAATTCATTTAGCTCTCTTCCTGTGTGTCCAGTCTTGAGGTATGTAACCCTCATATCAACCTCATCAGGAAAGTAGTATTATCCTCGTTTTACTGAGGAAATTAGCATAGGTTAGACAAGGCTGCCAGGTGTGGGGATGCACACTGTGATACCAGCTGAAGGGGAGGCAGAGGCAGGCAGATCTCTGTGAGTTCAAGGCTGGCCTGGTCTACAAAGTGAGTCCAAAACAGCCAAGGCTACACAGAGAAACCCCTGTCTTGAGAAACCAAACCAACCAACCAAACAAACAAAAAACCAAAACCAAAAAAAGGCTACTGATCAACAGAGGGGAAGGACTGACTCTCCATGCCGAGGACATTCATTTATAGATCCCACCAGCTACTAAGAAGATCTGACTTGGGGGGTGTTAGGAGGTGTCTAGTCAAAATCTTCCTCACCTCACTGACTGTGATCTTCAGCTGTGTATACCTTGCTAATTCGCACACACCACTAGGAGAGCGTGTGCTCTTGAGTCAGTCAGTAGATTCCCTTGAAATTGAGAATTAAGATGAGCCGGATGGTGGTGGTGCACACCCTTGGTCCCAGCACACAGTAGGCAGAGGCAGGTGGATCTCTGACTTTGAGGCTAGCCTGGTCTACAAATGGGGTTTCAGGACAGCCAAGGCTACACAGAGAAACCCTGTCTTGAAAAATCAAAAAATAAATTAATTAAAAAAATAAAAATAAAATGAATATGGGCTGGGGTGTGTAGAAAGGTCTTTTGCAGAAAGGCTCCGTACACTTTGTCACTCAGCTCCCAAAGGAGGAGTGCTAATAGGAAGGGCTAAAGTCCTCTTAGTGCGTCATCATATTAGGGGCCTTCTACAAGTTCACGGTGCTATGGGCCTTTCTCTAGCTAATGTTGACTTGATGACAGGTAGGACTACATGGCTCCTCCTCTTACAGAAATGGCTTCATGTTGTTACATGATAAGTAAGCTGAGCAATAGAAGGAGCTGGGGGAACAAAGCAAACCAGCCCCACCTCAGCAAATCTGTTCAGGAAAACTACGTCTGACGCTAAAGAACCAAGGATTGAGGGATGTCTAGGGATGGAATCTTTAAATGGCCTTGAGGGCACGGAGTGTCTTTCTGAGGTCAGCTTCAGCCCATAATCCCCCTGTTCCTATCTTTCCAGGCAAGGAACCTTGGAATGGTACACGGCCCAGCAACCTAGGGCTTGGCCTAAAACAGGAGGTCGACAAACTTAAAAGCCCCTCTTTGTTCTCTGGAGCCTCTGTCTTAAATAATTCAAGTTCTCCTCTTTCCCAACCAGCAAATTATGTTTTAAAAGCAAATCAGAGATCTGCCTACTTGCCAAGGGACAAAGCTCTATCCAAGGCAAGAGTCTACAGGACTTTTTTTTTTTTTTTTTTCTCTTCATGCAGAAACCTTTACTGGAAGAAAGGAAGGATGTGTGGAAGAAGATGCCCCTATGGTCACCCTGGATTCCTATGCACAGGCAGGTAGATGGGTCTTTGGGGAACAGTCAGTATTCCCAAGACGAATGAGAACCCAAGGAAGACAGCAGAAAGGCAACAAAAGCAAAAGGGTGCCGGGGAAGCTCAGTCTTCTTGAGGATCAACTGAAATCTCTTTACAGGATGAGGGGGTTTGAGCCTGAGCCTGGGGACAGATGGGAGCAGGAGGGTAAGGGTCGGGGGTGTGAACAAGCGTTAAGCATTTCATTGTTCTGAGTTTGCGTTTCTTTGTTCATTTGTAGTTTCCTGAGCTAGCTCCTCTTTATGATTATAGCTACATTTAATTTGCATGTGTGTGTAAGACTGTGAATGTAATTTAGTACCGTGGATACTCTGGGTAAACACTCTACCAATGAGCTGCGCCTACAGCCTCATCTCTTTTCAAAATCTATTTGTTGTCTGAGAGAGGTTCAACTAAAGTGGGCCCAACTAAGAGACGCCTGAAACAGTAAGTACATTTAAAGACCTGTTCAGTTCACGTTGGTTCAGAACACCTGTTATAGAGTCATTGATAGAAGCGCAGTAGGCTTATCAATGTCCCGGGGTGGAGGGGCTGGCTAGATGAAGCAGAGCTGTTTCTGACATGAAGCTATATTACTCCTTTCCTTGTAATACAAATTTTGCTGTCAACTATGATGCTCCTTTCTTGTTTGAGACAGGCTCTTCTGTAGGACAGACTGGCTTCAAATTTACTGTATAGATGAGGATGGATTTGAACTCCTGAGATTATAGGTGTGTATCGTCAAGCCCAGCTTATGCCATGCTGGGGCTTGTACCCAGTGCTTCATGTACACTAGGCATGCACTCTACCAACTGAGCTGTAAGCCCAGCCTGATGACAATGATGGTATGTTTAGTAATTAAAATGAAAATACTTCAATTGGGTACAGTGGCACATGCCTTTAATCCCAGCACTCTGGGAGGAAGTGGCAGGTGGATCACTGTGAGCTCAAGGCCAGCCTGGTCTACAAAGTGAGCCTAGGAGACCCAAGACTACACAGAGAAACCTTGTCTTGTGGGAGGGGGGGGGTGGGAGGAAGGAAGGAAGGAAAGAAAGAAAAAACCACCAACAACCAAAAACCCTAAAAACCAAAAACTTCAAAGTAGGGAAAGTCAAATTGAAGGGAGTGAGAACTCGGCCATATTCGGTAGTCAAGCCGGGATTTTCAATTTGTTCTTGCCAGAGCTTTCCTGTGGAAGCAGACAGACTCTAGCAGAGTGCCCCTGACAGCTCTCAGGCTACAATGAAAACACAAGACCTAAAAAGGGCAGACACACTTTGCAATTATATAAACCCATATTTACAAGAAGTATAAGCAATGGTTACTTAGGACTGAATGACTTATTTAATGTTATATTCGTTCAACAAATATTTATTGAGTACCTCCTATGTCCCAGGTAGTGAGCTGGACAGTAGGGAAAACAAAGACAAATATGATGCCGCCTCTGCCCATAAGCAGCCAAAAGGCCCGGCTCTGAAGTAACCCAGAAGGCCTTGGGAACCCAGAGATGACATGAGCTTTAAAAAACACTGGTTTCTTGCTGCCGTGCATAGGGTGAACCACAGTCTAGGGATTTAGTGGCTTATACGCCTGTATTTCTGGCTTTTTCAGATTAATGTGAACAATATATCAAAGATTCTGGTAGTGTGTATGGACCGTGCATCTAAATAACGTCAAAGTCACACAAGCAAGGCCCTCGAATAGTAAGTGAAAGCTGGTGGATTAAATTGATTTTTTGTTTTTGTCTGCTGTTGTTTGATTTGAGACAGGGTCTCTCTATATAGCCCTGGCTGTCCTGAAACTCTCTGTAGACCAGACTGGCTGTGAACTCACAGAGATCTCTGCCTGCCTCTGCCTTCCAAGTCCTGGCATTAAAGGCTGGCCACCATGCCCAGCCATATGACCAAATTTTCAACATTTTCAGTGCCATTGCTGGCTCCGCTGCATTGATTTCTCACACCTTCAGCAGGTCCCTCCCCTTGTGGGCTGGCTCTTGCTCCAGCTCCCTTTCTGCCCCTCCTGATCAATCCTAAATCTGATCCTATATGGTAAACACGGGAAGGCTGCCTTTCCTTGGGCCGTATGTTCTCTCTGGGTTCTGAATGTGGTCTGTTAGAGCTCATCTCTGAAGCTTCACTCAGCCTCGGGCAGGACAGGAGTTCTGCTATATGCTTTTAGGAGATCTTGACTGCAGTAGTGTTTGGGATCTTACTTAGCTTGACTGTACTAGGTCAGCCACTCTAGTTACAACACTGAAATTCTGCCATGTCATTTGGCAAATCGCTGCTCTAAGTCTATAAATGCCCCACTGCAATCCCCACCCCAGTGTGTGTTCTACACAATCTAGCAACAGTGTGCATGTTTGAGGTGACACCAGAACCCATCCTTCTTTCTCTACTTAGCATCTGCTGGCATCTGCTCCTCCTGGTCCCTTCCTTTGAGGTCACTCATGTTCTTACTATCCTCCTGCACATTGACTGTATTATGGTCAGTGGTTCTGAGACTTAATGCGGCCAGACTTTGAAAATGATATTTTATTCCTCTTTGCCTTTTCCATAACCTAGCCTGGTAGATGGCTACTAAGTATTAACTTGCTGTATGACCTCATTTCCCAAGGCATTAGGGGTTTCATCTTATTTACTTGATGCTACTTTTGAACTGGAAAGAATATTTTACACCCCATCATTCATTGGTGATTAAGTGAGACCAACTTAGAAAAGGCTGTATTTCAGTAGTGGAAGCAATGACATCAAGGGTTTTCATCAAGTTTAATATGTGACAAAGAAGCCAACGGATAGAATGGCTAACTAAACTCCAGGATGATTTTAAAATTGCTTTTAAGTCAGTATATTTTTAAATATCCTATTTATTTACTTAAACATGTATGTGTAAGAGTTTTGCCTGTATGAGAACTGGGTCCTCTGCAAGAGCAGCATGAGGTCTTACATGGTGAGTCTTCTCTTCAGCCTCTTAATTCCGTGGTTTTAACTCTTCATCTGAACCTCTTCTGAGAGCCAGCAAAGCTGCCTGATTTAGGTTTCCGGCCTTTCCCCTGTGGTTGGGGTTTAAAGAAAAGGCCAAGGGAAAGCAGGCACAAGAGCAAATGCACATGGGGAGGAGAGGCAAGGAACTGACAGTTTAGAAGGAGACAGACATGGAGAACCACAACTTATCTCTGCCTGGGGGGAGGACGGGATCATCATTTCAAGATAATGTTTTCAGGACCAGATCCAGGGCAGGAGTCTGGGTCAGGGTGACTATGGTCAACCTTAGACACACTCCTCTCCAGGGAACGGTCCCTCTGTATCTTTCCTGTTTCCTTTTTTATGGATGGGCTTTCTTTGTCACTCTCAAGGAAATTCCTCCCATATGTGCCAAAGATGGCCCCCAGGAGCTCCAAGCTTGCATTCTCCCAACTTAGCCATCCTTGTTCAGCTAAGTCTTGGGTTTATTTTAATTGGCTTAGTTTATGCTAATCAGTTACTGCAAACCAACTTCTGTAGAAAGGGAATGTGATCCTTCTGCTGGTCAGACATGGAGCCAGTGGTTCAACCAGCCCTACCTAGATGCACAGGTTTAAAATTAGAGAAGGGTTGTTTCCTTACAGGAAAACTATGGTACAAGCATTAAAAGAAACGGTAAGAGGTCAAGGTCAAGGAAAACGCCAGCTGCCCATTGCACTGTTTACGGAGCAACAGAACCTGCAGGCAAAATGTCTCTCTAAGAGTCTGACTCACTTTTCTACACTTACTAGTTTCTTTGGCTTTAGAACACATCTTCACCTCAAAATCTATTTCCCCATTTGTAAGTTGAGGGTCACGTACACACTTGCCAGTGTTATTGTGAAAACCGTCTCATAGTATATCATAGGGGTGATGCTCCCACAGCTCTTTTGTGTCTGACACAAAACTGGCAGCTGTTATTGTTAATAGCATTGTTTCTTGGGGATAACAATAGAAGGCACAAAGGCTAAAGTGAAATGACGTGGAGTAAGAAGAACGTTGTGGTGCCCTAATTCTGATGCCAAATGCTGTAGGGGCTGCTAGCACTTGGACAGCATCCTTGTCTCCAATTCTCTTACCCACCTTCCTAACGCTCTGACCCTTTAATGTATGCTCTGGTGACCGCCAACCATAAAATTATTTTTGTTGCTACTTCATAATTATAATTTTGCTACTGTCATGAATCATAATGTAAGTATTTCTGAAGACAGATGTTTGCCAAAGGAGTGGTGATCCGCAGGTTGAGAACCACTGCTTTAAACCATTTCCTTCTCAGTCTAACACCACATCTGTCTCCATTCGCTATATGCATTTGACAGGACGGTTGGTCCCATCTTCAGATAAGCCGATCACATCTACTTACTCTTGACTGTGCGTTGAGGAAAGTCATAATTTTGGTTTTTTTTTTTTTTTAATAATGTTATCCAAAAATGTCCAAGGCCTGATAGAATTTAAAGTGTGTAATTGAGAAGGCTAACTTCAATTATTTTATTATCTGTGGCCTGGTCTTACAGACCGAAGGAGGTAGGGATTCAGGAAAGTCAGTTAATATTCAGACATATTTATAGAAACTGAACCTTAAGTTGGGTAATAATAAGAACCATGACCACTAACAATTCTGCCCCTGAGTTTCATGTATGAAACAGGGAGGTGAGGGTAACAGTACCTGCCTTACAAGGTGTGATGGTTAGCTAGGTTATCCACGTGAATCATTTCAGTATCTCACAAATGTCTAAGCATTCAGTAAACATGAGCTGCTATGTTTACTAAGTATTATGGTGCCAGAGAGCAGTAATTTAGTAAGCTGACTGATTTTTTCCAAGTGAGAGATCCATTCTTTCTGAAGGAAGGGAATTTTAAAGGGATCTGGCCAGTCTTCTAGGCAGAGCAGTATGTGGCTATAAAGAGAACCCTGCAGTCTCTTACCTCAACTTGTTCTTTGTGGTAGGCCCTGTGGGCCATCTTTTGAGACCACAAGTAGGGTATGGCTGTGAGAACACATCCTGTACTCCTTTGCTAATGCCTCTGGGCTCCATCATGAGTTCTTTGCCCAGCTCTGGACTTCATAAACAGCCATGAGAAGAAAAATTAGCCCAAGTTCAATTGCGTATCAAAGAAACCCACAGAGCCAGAGAGCTCTCCCAGGACCCACACAGCTGCCTTGTCTACTGCCAAGCCATGTCCCTAATGCATGGATACGCCTGTCAGCCAAGAGCCAAAGCCACAAAGCTCTACCAGCCCGGTTAGCCTTGGCATGCTGATATGCCAAGGCATCTATTATTTGGGCTGTTGTCTTATTGTCAAGGGTAAAGACAGAAATACCATGCCCATCTGTAAACCAATGTCCTAAAAGCAATACCACTATCCCCACAACTCTACCTACCCCCTACTGTGAGAAAAGGCCTTGTGTGATAAAATGGAGAAAAAAAATGCCAGTTTTCCCCACTGGTTGTGGTCTGATCTTTTTGTGGTCATCCTTTCCTATCATCCTGACTTGGATCGGCCAGTTTCTATGTCCAAGTGCAAAATAGGCCTGGATTCCATGCCAGGAGTTCGGTTTATCTCAGTTTGTCTCTAAAGGGAAATAGTCCTGTGGCTCAAGTGTGTTTTCTACCTCAGAATATAGCAAAAGGGGTTCACAGTTCTTTCTATCACGGATACTTACTTTTTCTTCAAATGGCTGCCCCAAATCCAGTGACTACCACTTTTCTTTCTAGAAGGCATGATGTTTTGCGTTCTAAATGTGTCTCCACTTGGAATTCTGATGTTACCGACAACAGATTGTCATCCCTAGAGAAGTTTATTTCATGTAAGTCAACCAACGTTTATTGGGCATTTGTTTTGTGTCCGGCACTTAAAAGCCAGGGCAATGGAAGCCAGAAAATGCTACTTTTTCTGGTGGTTGACAAGAATGCAGAAGAACAGAATTACTAAGGCTAGGGCTATGGGGTCAGCATTGAAAAGTTTTAGAAAAGATTACAAAGTCTCAGTCAGATCATAAAATTATACATAAAGAGTAAATTATGAATATTTGCAGACTGCTAGAATGTTCAAAACCCATCCTACTGAAACCACACTTATTCTTAGAAGTGTGAAACTTAAATTTTAATTTTAAGTAAAAAATATTTTTTTTGGACAGGGAAATGCAATCTTTACAAAGTGATTTACTTAAAAGCTGGGCAAAGATTACTGTATTGAATCTTAATTTTAGCCAAGCTGTAGGCTGATACCTCAGAATTCCCACTTTGTGCGCTACCATCAGCCCACCCGGCCATCTAATAAAACCAATGCCATGTCTTGGATTTGAGCATTTGAAAACAGAAAGAAATGTGACAGGTCAAAACCTCACATTCCCTGGCTTTTTGATTACTTGCAAATCCACACAAGGCTCACATATCACTCTGCTCTCGTCCTGTCAGCATCTGAGTGCTTGCTCGTCGTGTAAGTGGTGAAAATGTAAAAACTACGTTGATACGTTCAACATGTGGAAGAGCCACTCCCAGGCTCTCTCTGCCCTGAAACATCCAGAGGCCCGTGCACACATGCTTAGACACCCAAACAGGCTAATCCGTCCACTCGTGCACATATCCAACACCATTAAACGCTCCTTTGAAAAACAGTGTGCTATGTGCAGACTTGCTGGGAAGCCACAGGCTGAGTTCTCAGTCACTAGCCAAGGAGAGATGGGATCCAACCCATCCCTAGACCACAGGAAAAAAATGCTTTCAACCACAGAGCTGGCTGCAAAAAAAAAAAAAAAAAAAAAAAAAAAAAAAAAAATCTTTTTGTAGGAAACAAAATGTTTCCAGCTTTGGGATTTTTTTTTTTTTTTTGTCCTTTCATTGCTATTGAGTAGGAAAGGCAAATGCTTAAGTAAGAGGCCAAGTAAACATCTGAGCAAACCAAAACCAGGTTCCTCTGCTGGAGAGTGGAACAGGCAGGGAGTGAGCGGTTCACTGGGTGAGTCCCAGGCTTTGGGCAGCGCTGGGCCAACACTAACTCAGGCAGTTTTTTTACCTGCTTATGCCCTTGGTTTGATCCTGCTTCACCGTAGCTCCATGTACCAAGGAGACTTAGACAAGCTGTGACTCCTACTACTAATAAATAAGGTGTGTTTCTAAAGATGTGGCGCAGAGGGTACAGCTCCCCGTGTGTACGGAAGGCCCCGAGTCTGCTCTTGAGCACAAGAGGACAAGGAGGAGGAGATGATGATGACAGTCATGAGGATGATGCGCATGAAGGCTATGGGATGTGGAAAGGTAGTTCAGCGGGTGAAGAGCTCGCTGTGGAAGCCTGAGGACCTGAGTGGCACAGATGTAAAAAGCTGGCGCGTGCAGTCCTGTGTACTTAAGATTCCAGTGTCCAGGAAACAGACGGAGGTCCGTGGGGCTACTAGTCAATCAGGGAGAGACCTTGTCTAAGAAATGAAGATGATGGAAAGTGACTGAGAATGACATCTGGAACTGAGCCCTGACCTCCACAAGTACACACACACACACACATACACACACACACACACACAGATAAACCACAGTCACACAACGCCCAGTACTTAGTAGGCACCTAAGTATGATTTATTAAGACAGGTTCAGTCATTCTTATAGGTCACTACAGAGCGATTTTCACAGACCACTAGAGCCCAAAGGTTCCTTAGAGACGAATACCGACTCCTGTATTCTATACATGAGGAAGCACTGGAGCAGCGGAAAGATCTGATCAAGTCACGCAGGTAGCGTGAGGCTAACAGACAGGGAGCAAACAGTAAAGACATATGCTATCGGCTGGCAGTGGATCACAGACTTTGTGTACCTAAAAGCCACCCAGGAATGTAGAAATGCGTATTTTTTGGCACACTTTACATTGCCTGTACTGAGCCTGGAAAGGCCTAGAATCTGAATTGTCACATGCCGCAGCAGGCAGATTCTAAGAGGTATTCCTTTGACTACCTGTCCAATAACATTACACAAGAAACTCACCAGCCAGATAAACAGCCAAACCATAGGGATATGAGATACGGCTTTGCACAAATATGCCATTCGGCAAGCTCCCGAAGATAATGAAAAATATTTTCCATTGCATAAAGGCAGGATGAGAGGTAGAGCATGACGTTGCGTCTTCTCGTAGAAACAGGAAGTGCAGTCACCTTCAGGACTCACACAGAGTAAGAGTAATCAGGACTGCAGGGACAGCTCGGTGGTGGGGAGCGCACACCGCTTTTAAAGAGGACTGGCGTTCAGCTCCCAGCACCCATGTGGGATGGCGGACGACTGTCTGTAATGCCTGCTCCAGCCTTACAGTAGATATAGTGTTACCGTACCCAGAGCCTTCCTCTAGGATCTGCAGGCACTGCACACACATGCGGAAGCCCGCGCAGACACACACGTATGCATAATAAAAAACAAAAACCCTTCTAAAAATTGAGAAGAGTCTACGCCTGTTATACTCTATGTCATCTGTCCAAGATCACATGTCTCTTTAGAGACAAAGCTTGAAATTATTTCTAAACTACGCAATGAAAGAACCCCTTCCCCCCCCCCCCGTGGTACCTATAGAAATGAATATCATGTCTTTTGCATGTAAATTTTATTTTAGAATCAGTGAATTCATCTTAATTTTTTTTTGAAAGAATTTGAAAGGCTACACTAACTTTCAGTGTCTTCAAATGCAAAAGTGCTCCCATGCCACTTATGAGGCTGGTTCGTGTTGTAGGATTCCTTGCTGGGTAAGGAAGGAAGAGTGGTTAAAAAACTCACATCACATGATGCCGGATATGTCAGAGAAACCAGGAATCACAGTGACATCTGTGCATCTCACCCGTGTCCTTTTCGTCAGGAGACTGCTCTTTAATAACCACATTAAGTTTCCTGGCCAGTGGTAACTATAGCAAAGCTTATATGAACTTTTGAAATAAAATACAAGTAAATCGATAATGAACTGGATTCAAATCATTTTCAGAAAGGTGGGGTTTCAGCTACTGCTTGTAGTGACAGAAATATGAAAATATCTTAGAAATTAAATTTCTGAGATTTTTACCACTGGAGTGGAATGGTGACTTTCTTGATTATAATTTAGAAAAAGATTTAAAAAAACACATTATTTTTATGGGTGTTTTGTTTTCATGCATGTCTGTGCCACATGCACTCAGTGTCTGTGGAGGCCAGAAGAGGGCACTGGAGGCCCTGGAACTGGGGTTACACATGGTTGTGGTAGCCGTATGGGTCCTGTGAATTGAACCCGAAGCTTCTGGAAGAGTAGCCGGTGCTCTTAACTGCTGAGACATCTCTCTAACCCCCCTTTTTTTTAATAATGTGTATGTGTGTGAGCCTGTGTGAGTTTATGTGTACCACATGACGGCAGGTGTCCAGAGAGGCCAGGACATTAGACTTCCTGGGACTGGCACTACTTTATGTGGGTGCTTAGAACTGAACCTGGGTCCTTTGTAAGAGCAGTCAGCACTCTTAACCATTGATCCATCTTTTGAGCTCCAAGAAAGGCACTTATTTTCTTCTTCTCAGTACGATGCTGAAGGATCTGAACAGGTACACAAGGATAACTCCATGTTTTCCTGTACTTTGAGGTAGCAACGATCTGCATCCCCCCGGAACAGAGTCCCCATAAAGATTATTATGAAATCAGTGATGTAACAAAGTGAAAACCAGCTGTGTGTCCTGCGGCTGGATGATGCCTGTTTTCACAAAAATCTCAGAAGGCTCAAACTCATCAAGTCGGTAAATGTGGCTTTAGAAAGTATTTATTATGATTTAGGCCAGACTTATAATCATTAACATGAGACAAATAGCCCCTCCCCCAATTTAATGTATAGGTTTCCTCGTAGACTAGGAGGTTGTCCCCAAGTTAGACTCAAAATCCACGACTAACTACTTAACAACCCCTTCTTCCTACAGAGAACGCTGTGGAATTGTTTTTTGTGTCATCTGGGCATTTAGAGAATGTCAGTGCCTCCTCCACAGCGAATCCCCTGAAGGTTGGGAGCCTGCCACGCTGTCACCCAGGGAGGGGCAGAGTTTGAACCTGTGCCTGCTGATCCCTGAAATGCTTCAACACACTTTTTTCAGAGGAGGACCTGTTAGTTTCAAGCCCACCACCCCCACAAGACACTATTTCCAGTCATTAAAATGTTTCCTGAACTTAGATACATCTGGAAAGTTTTGGAAAATCCTACAGGAAGGAGACGAGGCCAAAAGAGCTCCTTTTCCCATGCCATTCAGGAAGTGCTGCACAAAATCTTTGCCCTCCAAGACAGCCAGCTCAGGAGCCTAACTGGTCCAGCTAGGAACCACTGGAGATAAGAGGAGTACTTTGAGGAACTGAGCACTAAAGAATGCATCTGGAGTCTCACACAAAGCATTCATCAAGAGAGAACATTTTAGACCCATATCAGTCTATGTCAGAGAAACAGGGCTCATCCCAGGAGATTCAAGAGAGAGGTTTAATTTTTGGAACTAGTTACACGTGCCATGGAAGGGCTGAAAGGAAAATAGAGTAGCAATGACAAGAAGCTGTCTCCATCACAAGGGCTGGCAGAATCAAGAAGGAAGTTCCATTGTTGCTGGAGCTCAGAGGCTGAAGAATTTCATCCAGTTGGACCTTAGACAGCCAAGGGATCATAGGTGGAACCAATACAACTGTCTGAGATTACCACTGGAGGCAGGGAACGGGGGGGGGGGGCAGGGGGGAGGAGGCTGTGAAGAATATATAGCTTCTTCATATTTATCCAGAATGAACAGAAAGGGAGCCTTGCACAAAGGAACTGTAAGATTCAGTTTTCTTGTGACATCAAGCTGAGCCTGGAAGGGCAGGGAATACGTCTGAGAGGAAAGAAGCTACCGACTGGAGTGATGTGTAAGGCAGATTCCTGACTGTCAAGTTGTAGAGGGAGGTGTTTTTTACAAAAACCTTGAAACTGCAAGTTCTCCAAATCTGCCCTTTGAACTCACATTTGCCAGAATTAGCTGGGAAAGGACGCACCCACAGGAGACCCCCTTCCCTGAGAGATCAGGGAAGTATGTTCTTTCCCTTCCCCTAGCACATGTCTTCAAGCATTTTATTCTGATGGCTGCCTCTTTAGAAGCCAGGGTTCTGAGAGAGGAAAATGGCCATGAGGGTAGAGAAGAGGATGCTGGGTGGGAAGTAGCAGCCTAGGAAAGGGGAAGATGAAATTCCTACCTAAGATTCTGTGCAACGATGAGACATCCCTTTGGCTCTCCATACTGCTTCTCGACGGGAGTCACTGAGGCTGGGTAGAAATGGAAGCAGCCACACTGTCACCTGAGAGGGGACTTTGAATGTTCCAAGGAGAGCCAGCTCTTGCCTGCAGCCCAGCTCTTGGCTCCCTCCCTGCTCTGTTCATTCTCTGGTGCTGGCCCATGTCAGTGGGTGGTAGTTTTATCCACTCACCCACAACATCAGAAACAAGCTCCGTTTCCCACATTCCTCCAGATGGCTTTTCTGTGCTTGGTTGCTGTTGATCCTGCCTTCTCACTGTCTTGTAGCTATTTTTAGCCCATAGCCACTGCCTGGGTTCAGGCCCTCATTTCTTTTCATCCTATCCCAAATCCCTCTAAATCCAAATGGCAAACTCTTGCCCAGGGAAGTCTTGTGAAGTACAAATCTGACATCATGGCATCGGAAATGGCAGTGGCACTGGGGGGTGGGTGGGGGAGCATTCCTTTCCTTGTTTTTTTTTTTTTGTTTGTTTGTTTTTCAGCTAAGGCTCACCTTACCCTCTCTATGTATTTTGCACAGACACATATCTTCCCAGTAGCATCAGAGAAGTGTCCTTTGCTGTTTCCACCTCAATGCATTTGCTCCTGGCTTCTTCTATGTACTTGGCAAATACTAACACACCTTTTATGTTTTGTTTCAAATAACATGCTTTCCCAGCACTGATCCTGCGCTGAACTCACTGCGGTCCCCTCAGCCCCTGCCTTCACTGGGCATATCAATTTCCTTCTCTTAGTTCTCCCTCACTAAGATAGTTCTTTCTTTGACCTCATAGTCCTAGTGTTTGGCATATATATCTAGAAAAGATATGAAGCAGAGAAGGAAGATGGAGAGAAAACAGGGTGTCCAACAAAAACAGCTAAAGAACTTGTCTAAATAAAGGCAGAAGAAAAAAATAAAGGCAGAAGAATTAGGAGGAGGCCTGTGTTTATGGCTAGACATACACAAATGATGATTATAACAATTACTGACATGTTAATAATGTTTGTTACCAAAGGCTTTATATGTATTATATACCCTCTTAGTTTGTTTTATGCTGCTATATCTGAATACCACAGACTGGGTAATTAGTAATGTACAGAAATATATTTCAGTTCTAGGGTTCTCAGATATCTGAGATGGGGCCCTTGCATTATTATACAATGGAAGGACAAAGACAGGGCAGAAAGAAAATAAAATGGGACCAAATTCACATTTTTTATAAGGGATACATTCCACCATATCACATTAACTTATTTACAAAACCTATGGCCCAGCCACCTCTTAAATATCTTGCCTTTAAAAAATGTAATAAGCCCCCTCCTCTTGACCATTCAATTTGGCCATTTTGTTGCTATTATTTCTTCTCTGTCTCTTAATCCCTTGCATGGCAACCAAGAGCTGCTTCCAGTGAACCTAAATTTATATACCTTAACTTGTCTGACATGAAAAGCAGCCCAAGTTCCTCATTTTTTCATTATAGAAAAAGAAAGGAGTGTTAGTATTTAGGCACCTGCTTCTGGGTTGCCTAGCAACCTACGATGTCATCGTATGTCTCAGGCCAGGTGGCCACACCTAGAAGGCATGACTACCTTGCTCCTTAAAGGGACTAACTTGCCACGTTGTTCTTGCTCTCTTGGCCTCTCTTGCCCTCTTGGCTCCCTGCCCTCTCCCCTTTCTCTGTCAGGGCGCCCCCTTCTCTCCACCCACCATGTCCTGCTCTCCCTTCTCTCTCTTCGTCTCCATCTAATAAACCTCTTTCATATAAAAAAAATGTAATAAGTTAATTAATTCTGTGTGTGCTCAGCTGTGTGTGTGTCCTGGTATGCACAGGCCGTGAGGATGACTGTGTCCGGGGTTGGTCTCACCTTCTGTTTTGCTGAGGCTGAAGCTCTGTGGTTTCTGCTATTGCACCGCATCCTCCAGGCTAGCTGGCCTTTGAGCCTGGGGGGCGGGGCGGGGGGGAGGGAGAAACCTCCTGGTTCCATCTTGCCATCAAAGTGCTGGGATTGCAGATGCAGACCTCTGCCTCTGGCTTTTTATGGTACCAAGGACAAATCTCGGTTATCAGGCTTTCATGTCTAGTGTCTTAACTACTGAGCCATCTCCCTACTATGCCCCTGTCCTACCTCTGAACACTGTTACTTAACAATAACCATCAACTTTCCAACATATGCTTGGAGAGGGACATATTCAAACTGTAACATATACTTTTTTACCTGAGGGGGAAATCACATTTATAATATATTTTAATACATGAAAAAATGGGCCGATGCCATGGCAGTCTCTCATTGAAGTCATCTCTATGAATTTTCTTAGGAAATACTTGGCCATACCAGGTAGCAGGAGCCTTGCTGCAGAGGAGTCCCAGAGACTGCTGCTCCACTGAGACTAAGATAATGACCAATGCCTTAGAGGAATGGCTCTCTCAAATCAATGGGGTGAAATGTGGTGACTGTCAGCTGAGCCAGTCCCATGGATCTCAGAGCGGGGGTTGGGGGGGACGGCAGACAAAGGCAAGGCCCGTGTCAGAATGGAGTCACAGTTGAAAACTGAGATCAGTTACAAAGAAGAACCTAACATCGCAGAGTGGCTCACTGTAAGACAGTATGTCTAGAGAGAACATTGTATAAATGTCTATTAATAGAAGAGAACCATGTGGTATCATAACAGCTGTTGAAGGGTTGGAGGCCATGCTGAATCTGTTAAACCTTTTGTTTTCAAGGAAGCACCAGTGAAAGAACACAGGAGGGTCAGTCATCTCATTCCATCCAACACTGGTCAGATCCATAGTAGAGTACACTTTAGGGGATGACACTTTCAGAGAACAGTCAACTCAGGATTTAAGGTAAACCAGGAGGTTGCTTCCTATGTGGGAAAGTGACTTTTTAAGGGAAAAGGAAGGGGTTAGATATAATTTATATAGTATTCTGTATCGCCCATGAAGGAAGAGATGCATTTATGGGGTCTACCCTGGACCCTGCCCATTCTCACTGGAAGACATCCTGAGCAGATGAGCAAAGGTCTGTCCTAAAAGTGGGCAAGACTCCAGAGAGATGCCTTCTCTTTCTTCATTGACAATAAAGGGCACAACACTGATGTTGAAGCCAGTTCATGGAAAAGATGCTGCTGGCAAGACCGTAGCTTGGAAGCTAAGGGAGGAAAGGGCAGGGACTTCTCTGAATGGTGTGATTCGGGGAGATGCCCTAGAGCTCGTTCTCTCTCAGAACTGCTCTGGTAGCACATGGTAGCCACAGGGTCACAGGAAAAAACTAAGAGTTGCTCAGTAAAGATCACTCCACTCTTTGAAGGACACATTCTATCAAATATAACCATCCCGGGGGCCACCCCACAGGGGTTGAACAGAGGAATTGATTCCAAGGGCATGCATGAGCAGCCTTACATTAACATCGTGTAGGATGAAGATTAAAAGGCCAGGAGTGTACATGAGGGGGTACATACGTATGACTGGAGCTGGGCAAAAAGGAGAAGGAAAATCTTGGCCCAGAAGCCACGTGATCTAGAGCCAAAATTTAAAGCTCGATAAACCTTGGTGTATTCACCTATAAATCACATGTGGAAATGCCTACCCCACAGAGTTATTATAAGGCCTGAACAAGACAATGACCCCAAAGAACTTAGAGGAGAAACTGGCCCCAAAGAAACCCAATAAATAGCTGGAATAACAAAGCAAAGGAACCCCGAAGCCAGGGTTGTGGAGGTCTTAGGAAGACAGCTCCTTTTCCCTCACAGATATACCCAGGATCTCAGTTCTATTTTATGAGCTTTGTAGAGAGATATCTCACCTGTGGTTCTAACAGGCAGCAGAGAGCTCTGCTGGGGAGGAGTGCAGCATAATTGCAGCCCAGGATCTTACTGTCAGTTCTAAAAAGAAGCTTTAGAAGGGAAATGGTGGGATACGACCATCACAGCAGGGCTACCCAAAGGTGTTCTCAAAATCACAGTCCCTTTGTTAACCATAACGCAGGAGTCTGAGAGTCAAGCACACACAGTCTCTGTCCAAAATGTCAAGACTCTAAAGCTCTGCCAAGCCCAGTAGGGAAACCTCCAGAAGGTGAAAAACCTCTGCTTCAAGCATTTAAACCAAGGCAGTTGTCAGAAGCTATTGCCTGATTTAAAAATCCAGAGGAGCCTGGGGACAGGGAGGGGCAACAGGGCAGGGAGAGGGCTAAGGGAAGAAAGGAGTATGTCAACTGAAAACTCCAAATTAGATAAAGCAGGAGAAATCAGGAGAGCCCAATGACTTATATTGCTTCTGACAACCAATCATGCATTTGATAATGTGTAACATATCATAAAACGCCATGGTAACATAAGACTTCATAAATTCAAACCGAATGCCAGAGACGTATTCGTTCACCCTCACACTTCCATCATGTAACTCCCTCATCTGCATCCTGCCTGCCCCTAACTTTGCAAGCTGTATACGTGCTGGGAGAACCTCACTCTATCCACTGCTCCAATCAGTGACAGCAGGAAGGATAAGATTGTACTCCCAGCCACAGCCCCTCCAGGGAAAAAGCAGAGGCCATAGGTCCAGGTATCTTCAAATGCACTGTATAAATTCTCCTTGGCATCAGCAGTCAGACAACAGTGCTATGACCTGGACCTGCTTCAATGTCATGTACAACAAGCTGTCTGAAGTTATACACCCAGACAGAACAGAGAGCTTCTTTGCCAGCCATTGCCAGGAGTATTTTAAATCCAAACAATGTTAAGAACAAGGGAAGGAAACTATCAAATACACTATCATCCCTTCGTGCCCTTGCTCCTGAGTGGGGGGTGCTGTTCTCATAGGTAACTCAGTACCCTTTGCAGGTAAGTTAAATGTCATTCTAGATCCAGTTGTCTTTCAGGAAAAATCAGAGTGAAGGAAAAAGGAAGGGAGGAAAGGAGGGAGTAAAAAGAAAGAGTGAGAATATAAGGGCCATTAACTGTGACCCCAAAGAATCATTAAGACAAACATCCCTTTCTAGTCCCTCACTTAACAATTTAAACAATAGTAAGCCCAACAAACCCTCTGATAGCTCAGGCAACAATGACATGTGGAAAGAAGAACACAGCTCTGGAGCGGTACAAACCTGTCTGTTCATCTTGAACCTACCACTGACTATAACTTATTTATCTCACCAGCCCGGCTTTGCTTTTAAAGACTGGAGACGATAAGATCTGTGTTAAAGGACTGTTGTGGGAATTAATGAAAACCGTGCATATGAAAGAGTCCCTCCTGAAGCGTGTAGGGAACCCTGCAGGTACTGTCACAGGCTACCCGCTCTCATTTCCCAAGAACCCTTTAGTACTGCTTGGAGTTCTGGGACCAAGCATGAGGCATGAGATGGCAGAAAATGGGTCCCACACAGGCTGCCTCCTGCTCTTGGTTGCCTCTTGCCCTGCAATACCTTACCACAATGAACATGTAAGACTCAAAAATGGAACAACCGCAAAGCATCTTCCATATTGGGAAAACTAAGAAAAAGGCCAGAAAAACGATTGAATGCATTTAACCTATGAAGGCAGGCAACAGGAAGCCTTGGGGCTTAAGAGTGTCCTTCCAAGAGCACAAACGACATTTGCAGGAGATTGTGTGTAAGCACAGATTCTCTGTTGGGACTTTCATGCTCACTGTGAAGTTCAACTAGGAAAAAGATAGCAAATCGCCTATCTGAGCCCAACATTCAAAGATTGACTTTTATAATTCATTGCAACACAGAGAAGGTGCTTATAAGAATTTTTTCTGTGGAGTTCTGTAAAAATTTTATTCTCTACTGAAAGTCATAGGAGATATAAATAGCATATCACCTATTAGCCTAGGAATTTGGCTGGATTTGGGGACTTTTTTCCTTTTTTTTAACACAGAATCTATCTTAAGAGTCATCAGAGAAAAGGAAAACAGCAACATGTAAGGAACGAGAAGAAGTGAATTCTTCTTTTATTTGCTATTTTTATGACTGTGGATCAACCACTTAACCCCGATACTTGCCCACCTGCGAAAAAGGAGGCTAGAAGAGAGCATGAGCCGACGAGTCACTGTGGTAAGAGTCCCCAACAGCTTCCTAAAGACTGCACACCCTGCCTCTGGTGTGCCTTAACTGACTCCATCAGTGGGGAGAGGAGCCAGGACCTCATGGGTCACAGGCTCCTCAGCCTATCTAACTAGAGCGACTCACTGTAGTTGGAGTCACTGGATAAACTAGGTGGGATTTCCAATGAGACACTGTTGTGTTCTAGTGGATGCTGATTCAACTGCCTATCAGTTTACAGTTCATGAAGATATGGAACCCTTCTTTCCCTTTGCTTCTCCCAACCAGAGACCTGCTCCATGGTTTCTTCACCCGTAACTAAGGAACCAAGGCTAAAATGCAACATCCTGTCCAACCTTCATTTTCAAATGAGCCAAATACATTTCAACGCCCTTGACTCAGAGGTCACTGCCTGGTCCAAAAGATCTCATAGCTGTTTCCTATGTTGCTTCCCAACTGAAAGCATTTTTCTTTTTTAAACCTCGACAAACAGGGTCTTCAGTTTGGTTCCAAAGGCCCGTGTCTCTTTTACTTCCTGTAACTGCTCACATTTCTCTTAAAAAAAAAAAATCTCACCCAGCTATTTGTCCTTTTTTTCTTTTGCAAGTTAGAGCTGGGAGGGTCACTGCACCAGGGGATTTGGAACTAGACAATAGTATGTAAAAATAAAACTTCTCAGAGCTGGAGGAGAATGATGGAGAGAGGTTTATTCCAGGGAATTCGGCTTCCAGAGCTCTGTGAGTAGACCCAGCACTAGGCCCCTGATGGTTGGAGACCAGAATCTTCAAAGAGAGAAACAAGGACATGTAATAATAAGCCTGCCACAAAATAAAGGCATATGGTTTACTACATTAATAAATATATTCTGTATCCACACAAATGTTTTCTGTATGTTTTTGGTGTTTCAGGGTCTTTTTCTATTTTGAAATGGTCGTAACAACTAGTTTTACAACTCCGCTTGACAAAAATGCTTTTATTTTTATTTAAACTTTCAGTGTCTCTAAGGTGATCAAAACCTCCTAGGAAAGATCCTTTCTCGAGTGAAGGTCTGTGAACTATCACAGCTGAAGATGAGAATAAAGGATCTTCAGCAGAGGTGCGAGGGACCAACTGCATTTGTGCTTTTAGCTGAAAATGTCCAAGTCTTTAAGAGAGAGCCCCTTTTACTGGGGTCCATTAAGAAACAGTGATAGCATACATACTGACTTTTTTTCTTTTAAAAATGTTAATATTTATTATTTTATATAGGTGTTTTGCTTGAATGTATGTCTGTACACCCACATACATGCCGGGCCTTTGGCTACCGGGAGAAGGGGCTGGACTTTTAGATTGCTGTAAGCTGCCATGTACGTGCTAGGAATCAAACTTGGGTCCTCTGGAAGTGCAGCCAATGCTCTTAACAGCCTAGCCAACTTTCCAGTCCCTAGACACCGACTTTTTTCCAAGGAGTCATATGAAGTTTGCGTGTGTGTGTGCGTGCGTGCGTGTGTGTATGTTTCTTTATGTCTGTGTGTTTCTTTCAGGTGCTAAGAAGGATATAGACATTTTTACTTTAAGTGTGGAGATAGTAATAGAGGTGTCGACTTGATAACTGTTGTCCTTTTCTTCATTAGACCTGTGCATATGTTCTGTGACACTAACTCACCGTAACTATTTGTGGTCAGAACCTTTCAAGTAAAACTTCTTCAGATTTTTCTTTCCCTAGCTAGCCAAGCTAGTTACCTACCTACCTGGTGGTCTGAAAAAAGAAAGAAAGAAAGAAAGAAAGAAAGAAAGAAAGAAAGAAAGAAAGAAAGAAAAGAAAAGAAGGAGGGAGGGAGGGAGGGAGGGAGGAAAGAAAGAAAGAAAGAAAGAAAGAAAGAAAGAAAGAAAGAAAGAGAGAAAGAAAAAAAAAAGAAAGAAAGTAAACGTTAAAAGTCACCAGTTTCCTAATCGGTTCGCTGCCTGATTAGAACTCTTCTGGTTGAAGAGTGTGGGTAAGAGTTCAGATTTCACACTTGAGCAGTCTGAAGCGGGAGGGAGCATTCATACTCAAGGCAACGTACTTGGCTGGAATTCCATGTTCCTTTGGCTATTTCTACAGATATTTATGCTTAAAGGAATTTCCTCCCACCTGGTAGCATGGCCAAATTCTCTTTTGCATGTGTGAGCTGTGGGGGTGCCCCCTCCCTCCTTTATCTCCCCCCTCTTTCTGTCAGCTTCTCTCCTTGCCTAAAAGCAGCAGGTGAGCAGATGTGCTGGGGTGAAAAGCAAGGAGGACAGTATGATCCCCTAGAAGCTGCCTATCAGGAGGGGTTATGTTGGAGTGAGGGCAAATAGGTGTGACCACTCTGAAGCAGAACTCTTCAGAGAAACCTGGAAGCAAAGAGACACAAACCCGTGGCTCACAGCATTTACTGTCACAGCATTTACTGTCTGAGGGAATGTGGTGTAAGCCCGCATTCTGGCCAAATCAACCTTAAGAACTTCTGTGTAACCTCCAGCACTCGTGCCCCTGAAGATGGCTGTAGGGGCCCTCTCTTGTGTGACATGGACCAAGTTCAGGGCTCTAGGTTGGTTATTTAAAGGAAATCCTATGAAGATTCTAGCAGACTGGCTTCCATAGCTCTCAGCAGGTTGGTTTTGAGGTGTCATTGTGCTCAGTATTCCTATTACACTGCTATAACAGATGCTTGCTTGCACTTGTCATGGTCCGAAGTGAGGCTTTTTAGCTGACTACTAATGCTTTAAGGAACTGCTAAGCTGCAACGCTCAGTGTGATTCAAGGCTGGGTTCGCATATTAATAAAAGAATGTTTCTTTATTGTCATTTGTTTCATGACCGTGGTTCACTGTTAGCCCACGTTGCCCTGACGTTTGCCTCCTGTTGACTTAGCACGCTAAGAAGGATTTGTCTGCCTCCTTCTTTTTCACCTTCTTTCCGAACAAAGGCCTCGCATGTGTGTTGGACAATGTCCTTAGCTGTGAAGCTACATCTTTATTGGCTCATAATTCAGGGCTTGTGAGTACACCAAGAGACTCAAGTGCCTGGCACAACTGTGATTCAGAGGGAAGTAGGGTCGATGAAGGCCTGTGTCTTCACAGTGACAGTGTCCAAGTCTTTGAAAAATACAAAATGGATTCTGAGAGAATTCCATCATCAGAGAGGAAACTCAAATCCAAGACCTGAAACAATCTACAGCATTGAGAAAAGTCAGGGATCCAAGTCAGGATTAGTACCTGGAGCAGACAGTATTGGTCCTGTCAACAAGATTGTCTCATCCCTCAAGTGTTCAATAACTTTAGGGCGCCTCCTGAGTAGGAGATGAAAATACTATTCTATTATGAAGTCTCTTCAAATAAACTGCCTATATGAAAAGGTCACCTACTTTGAATCTGTTGAAATAAGAGAGTCATAATATTTATTTCATCAAGAGGGTGTGAGGCTTAGCCAGGATTAATTTATTTCATTACTCCTTCTAGCGCACTTCAAAATTTATATAATGACATATGTGGTTTGTAGGAACAGACTTCACGAGGATTTGATGAAAAATACTCTGGATGTTTCATCAGGTTTTGCATCGTTTTCAAACATAACCACCTACGCTCCAACTTTCTGAGTCACAAGGAACCTGGCACTTCAAAAACTTCCCAAATGCTAGCCTTGTCCAATTCACTGCGTATATCACTGCCTCTTTAATCATTCCAGAACAATTTGTCAGGGGTAGGGCTTTCTATTGTCTCTACATTCACTAATTATTGATGCTCTTGTCGATACGCCACCCTCATGGTTGTCTTTCCAAGGGAACTGAGTACTGAGAGGATAATTGGCTACCTTTTTTCATCCTTTGATTCTAGCGTCTTGTACAGTAATGAGCAGACATGGGCTGATTCCATAAAGACTAGTCAAACAAATGCTGGGAGGAACTCTCTGCTGAGTTCCTGAGCAGAACCCAGGCCATGCCACCAGCTTTGATTACCTTCCTACTGTTCGTCCGTGCTGGGCACCACCCTAACGTCTCCCCTTTCTGCCTACCCTCCGTTATCTGTTACTTAAAGCACAGGCTCTCAACCTTGGTAGTACATTAGAATCACCTGGGGGAGTTTTACACACGAGATGGATGCTAACGCTTGTGTGTGCTCTCCTGTTGCCCCTTCCCAGGAAGAAATTTTGCCTTAGTTAGTCCATGGAGAACTCTAGCATTGTTATCTTACAAAAGCTCTCGTGTTGAAGCTGCAGGGTAGTCGGGCTTGAGAACTACTGGTTGGAACTCTCAGGTCCCATCCTCTCCTGGTGTCTTCTTGGGATGCCCCTGATGATTTCACCTTCCTTTAGATTCCCAGCTAGCCATCCATGTAAGAATTAGCCAGATGCTGCCTTGTGGTGGTGCTTCAGTAGCCCTTACTCTGGTCTCCCCCTTGATTATTCATGAGTGCATCCAGGTGCAGAGATAAAATCTTCCATCTTTGACCAGAAGGCACTCAAGATCAGAAAGAACTCTACCTTCTCTTCTCTGGCATCTCTACACCATTCACACGGTGAGCTCACACATATTTTTGGATTATTCAAAATGATAAGGACAAGAGTAAACCTAGCAGAGGCCACTTTAATTGTCCTCTAAAGACGTGTCTTCAGTTAAGAGAAAAATATTGCAAAATGGGTAGAGCAGAATTGAAGCAGCACAGGGAAGGACTGAATAAAAACTGAGTGGAAGAGAGGCCTGAATTAGTTCAAAAGAAAACATACCCCAGCTTCTTAAGAAGGTTTTTTGCAAACACTGAAGCAGAATAAACAAGAGATTGAACTTGGCTTGTACCCTGATAAGGAGATTTCTTTCTTAGTTATATAATTTTACAAAGTTTCCAGGGTGTAAAGAAGATAATCAGCCAAGGGGGACTCCATCCCGTGCTCAATACAATTTAACTCTTGGGCTCCTCAGCTTGACCTGACCTCTTTCTGGCCCTGTGATCTCAGACTAAGCCTTATATTCAAGAGCCCTGGTGCAGGATAAAACATAATCCTCATTCCATAAGCTTGATGCCTTGGTAGAGTGGTCTCTGTTTGCAGACTGAAAACAAAACAAAAACCATACCTGCTCTACCTTCAAGTTAGGGTCTCAGAGGTATGGTTAGCCAACGCGGCCTTACACCCTCTCCTGCTGAGAATTACCATGAGAAAGTACTTCTAGATTAACTTTAAAGGATTGTTTTGTTATCCATATCGCCAAAAAGCCTTATCTTGATATGGCTTCACTACTTTGTCATGAACTAAGACCACAGGAAAGACTGGGTGAGTCACCAGGTCCACTATCTTGCTAAGGCAAGATAAGGTCATCAGATTGAGACATGTTTTCTACATTGAACATTATCCGAGGCCACAAATTTAACAGCTTACTTCGAAAGAGATATTAAATGCATGTTCTCTCATCTGGGTTGGTAGTCTGGTCATGTTTTTATTAATTGTTCATTGTTGTGTGAAAACAAAACTTGAAGGCATTCAAGTCTGCTGCTGATCGGTTAGGAACCAGGGCAACACGTTTTCCTTTGTAGCTCATACCAATGACCCATCTAATGGGATCTGAGTTTATAGACTGTCTGATCCGTCCACACTTTGTTCTGTTGCTTCTTGTGATCACTGGCCTGTGTTTGACCCTATCAGCTGAGAGCCACACAAATCCTCAAGTCACCAAAGATTTAAAAAAAAAAAAGATAGCATTTGTTCTATCAGGCACTTCCTGTTGGCTCTGAAAATGGACATGGATGAACGTGTTATCATAAAGAGACCAGAATATTAGTTTTTTACTTTCTTTATATATAAATTCTATCTAGCAGTAGAAGAACTAGAATCTGGAAGCTTGGATTCCATGATACTGTATGTGAGAGATCACAGAATTGCTATGTTACAGGAAAAAAGCCATCTCAAATCAAAGGCAGAGATACTATGTAGGTTTTCAAGAAGTAGGGCCTAGGGTTCTTGACGGGAAAGAGTCAGTACTGATGTTGGGAACACAAAGGTCCCTGTATTCACAGATAAGCACCAAGGAAACCAGGAATGTTAAACACACAGGCTTGCCTCTTCAATGGAAGGGATTTATACCTGTTCTGTACACCAGAAGGCGGATATATATATAGTTAATAACCTGGTGACCTTTGCTATCTGAAGGGCCAGGCCTCACCCAAATCCCCCATAATGTTTTATCCCCAGACCCTTCCGCCTTAAACCTTTATCTTCAGCTTTGTTTCTTAATCAATAGAATCCATCCTTATGGGAGACATCACATGTACTTTATATATAGCCTGGTGACCTCTACACTATCTCTATGACCAAGAACACACCCAATCCTAGGTTCTTAAGCAAAAGAATCCATATTTATGGAAGATGTCACACATACCTTGCAAAAGAGTTTTGATATAGTCATGCCTCAAGCTTTATTGTGCACACAAGACTGATATAACTGTTACCAGGAAACTTATTTCCAAAGTTGTACTGAATTTAAATATGTCTAAAAGAAACTGCTTGGGGTCAGACTCTAGTAGTTCGAGCCAGCACCAGCTAACTAAGTCATGTTGAACTGGGTTCCTTCTTGCCTCACTCTGCCCACACTGGTGGTTTCAGAGAGAGACACACACACACACTGATTCACAAAGAACATTGCTATTTTCAGTGTTATCTCTGAGAGCTAAAAAAAAATTAAAAAGCTTATTTATCAACATTCACCACCTAAGGGACACACCAACAATCATTAGGTTCTCCAGAAATCTTTTTAATGTATTCCACCGAGAAAAGTATTGGACTCAGAACCCAGGATACTAGAACCATCAGTGAAAAGGTGTCTCTGCAGTAAGAGATGTGCTGGGACCTGAAAACACAAGAATGTTTCCTTGGATGGAACTAACCTGCTCTATCTTTTCAGAACAAGGCTGACCCAGTGACCAGGCTGGAATGTTATTTACACAGGCCCAAGAAAACCAAGAAGAATCCTCTGGTCTGTAACCAAGGACATCCGTAAAGTTGTCTGGAAGAGGCGAATGCTCATGTCTGTATTAGATGATTCCTGCCTCTTTGTTATAATGAGTCAATTTATCTTCTTCTGGAAAAAGCAACTCCATCCTGCTCTATCTCCCCTAGCTCCTACTAGTACCACCCCCTTCTTTATTAACCTGGGTTCACTGTCTATTTAGCCAGCAAATCTGGCATCTGAATTGTGCCCCATCAAAAACATCAGGGTATATGCCTCATCCTTTCCCTTTGCTGGCTTTTGTGAGAGATGCTAATTCAATAGATTAATTGAGGTAAGGTATCAGGAGATTTAACCCTCCTGATTTTTAAAGAGATCATGCTATAGGGTTACTTTCTCTGGAGTTTGGAGAGAAGATTAAGGAGAGGGAGACAAGTATTCCTTTCCAAATGGAGGGATTCACCTTTGAGACCAGAAATCTAAACAGGGGGCTCTGAGGACATTATCATCCTTTCAGAGGACCCTCTGATATCATTTAGCCACTAGCATATGTGGCAACATAAAAGTACCCAGAATCTGGGCTTATGCACTTGGCAGAAGCTGTCTATCTTAAGCTCTCAACACACACACACACACACACACACACACACACACACACACACACTAAGAAAAAGCAAGACAGCTGTTTGCTGTGCTCACAAATATGTAATGAAATAATCATTTAGAGATGAAGGATTTAAAATCTCTCCAAGTATGGTCCCCAGTCATTCACGAATGTTAAGGAAATGTGGACTCTGCAGGACCCACTCTTACACAGCTTTCCTGTATGTGCCTAGCTCCTCCCCACTTCACCCACCCTCCCCTTGTTCATTTTGGTTGTTTTTAGGACAAGAAATGTTTCTTTATGATCTCCTTGCCAGTCAGTACTGGCCTGGGACAGATACGGTGGCAAACACCTTCAGATGCTCTGATTTCTAGTTCATCTTTCTCTCTGACCTTCATGCATGAAGAATTCTGTGGGCACACGCACTCACCTGCCTTCTCTCTGAATCGAGGTACTGGAGAATCAGCCGAGTGTTCACACAGTGACCCCATGAGTTTCCTAGTGCAGCTACCACACAGCTGGGTCCAGAAGTGCCTGAAAGAAGACAGAGGAAAAGCCAGTTTTCAGAGGCCTTCCTTATATGGCATTTGACCTAAGCTCAGGCATCATTTCATACTCAGAGAGTACTCAAGACTCAGTCTATCACCGCAAAAATGAATGAATTAGAGGAGGCTGGCATTAAGGGACTGCAGACTTAACTAAAACCAGCACGGGGTCCTTCAGGCCGTAGCAAAAGTGACCACCAATGAGCAAACAAAACATGAACAAGAAGAGGCATGATGTGTAACTAAGCTACTACAGATAAAGATCCACACCTCTCCCATCCCTGGCAGAAGGGCACAGCATCATGAGTGGTCCATGCTTAGCTGAACTAGGAGATCTTCGTTTAGACTGGTAACCTTCTTAACTCAGTTCTCCTCACCATTTCCATGGCATATACATATAACATTCCTTTGCCCTCCCTCCTCCTATGTACATCCATATCCAAAGGAGAATCTGGAAGAGCTCAGCCTTTCACATTCAGTCTGTTTTAGCTTGCTCTGTTTCAAGAGGAGCATTCCTTTACCTTCTAAGACTTTCCTGTAAGGAGGATCTGAACTGGCCTTCATCTGAATTCCTAGCTTAACTGCTCCAAATTGCATGGGGGCAGCTATCATATCTGCAAAGCTTCCCCGATCCCTTTTGACACAACCAGGAAGAAAACCATCCCTGCTTTCAACCTGCTTCTTTCTGTTTAGAGGTGAGCTGCCAAGCACTGCATCAAGGAATCTAGCTCCCTCTAATCATGTCTGACACATCCTGAGGTTTCCTTTCTTGTGCCCTCTTTGACTCCAGGCCATGGTGAGGATACTGGCTTGAGGGAGACCCTTTGTCTTCCCATCATCGAGATGCCATCTCTTTTCAGTGAGGAGACTGAAAACATAGATGTTCACTAAATTACCTGAAACAGAACGAGGCATCATTTGTAGCCGCCTCCTGGCACCATCTCATTGTGCCCCCCCACTCCACCCCGCCATGGTCAATTAGTAACTGGTCATCTTTTCCAGGACAAACAAACGTTAAGGAGTACCAGCTCCATCCAGCCTTAAGTTCTTGGATATAAAAGCCACAGCAGTGAGATGTTGGCTAATGTCTACTGGGAGGACTGCTGACACCCAGGAGGTAGAGACCAGTGTTGTTGCTGAACATCCTGTAGTGTACAGACAAAGCTCTACCCCCCTCACAATATAACGGTTCTGGAAACCCAGAGTTACCCAATGAATGAATTAAATGGAAATCAATAACATGGGCTTCAGCAAGGAGATTTAAAGAATTTAGCACAGCATAGAAAAGAGTAAAATTTAGAGTAACCCTGGTTCACTGTATATACAATCCAAAACACGAACAGATGAAGGTGAAAATAAATAACACGGCCTGTGGGAATCCGATTACCTCAACGCCCTGATTTAATCCTCAGTAGCCCTCCCATGCCTGAGGATAAAATGTTAATGCCTAAACAATATATTCTGTGGTCTTTATCTCCTGCCCCTGCCTCTCCCTCTGACTTCACCTCTCTGAGCTCCCTCACTGAATGGCTTATTGTGACCTTTTCGCTTTTCTGTTCTCATCATCCTTGACCCCTTGTCAGCAGTTGATAAAGCTTCCCCCCCTCCTTGCCAGAGAGTCCCCTGGCCTTCTCTGTTGACTTTACCACGGAGAGCACTTCTTCGCCCTTTCTGCCTTTCATCTCCCTCCTCTCAGTTTGGGCAGACCCCAGGGAATTAGGCATGACCAGTTTTGTTTTCCCCCTATCTAATACCAAATGCTGAAGAGCTGTTGAGTGGCTATGAAATTAATGTTCATTAGTAAGAGGCCCAGTCTTTATTACTTCAGAGATGAACTCAAGTCCGGTTTTCTTCAGATGCACAACCTCTCAATCTCCCTTCCACTGTCCACGCCTCCTCCAGTGGTGTAAACTCTTTGTTCATGGTACTGGGTTATATAAGGATATTTTCCTACAAGTATATAATGTATATAATGTATATTCTCGCAGACCTCTTTACCTTTGTCTTTCTCTCTTCTCTTTATTCACTCATCTATGTTTTACTGTTTCCTTCCTATATTTATGCCATATGATTTATGGATCTCTATAAAATCTACCATGAGTAAGAGAAAAAATGCAATATTTGCCTTTGGGGGACTTAATATGAATATCTTAAATTGCATCCACTTTACTGAGAATATCTCAAATTGCATCCACTTTACTGAAAATGATACAACTATTTTTCTTCATGGCTGAAAAAATTCCATGTGTCTATATATACTATGTTTTCTTTACCCACTCCTCTGTTAATGATTCAATATTTTAGTTATTCTTTTTAGGTGTATGAGTGTTTTGTCTGCATGTGCACCCTATGTGTGCATGGTGCCCACTGGGCCAGAAGAGGGTGTCAGGTCCCCTGTAACTGGAGTTATGAACAGTTGTGAGTCACCAAGTGGGTACTGGGAACTGAACCCAGGCCCTCTATAAGAGCAGTAAATGTTCTTAACTGCCATTGTCTTTCTATCCCCTCTTTTGCTTTTTAAAAAGAGAAATCAACAATAAAGGTTTTGAATCAATTTTCCTGATTTAAAAGTGATGACTTGAGCTGAGGCTATAGCTTAGCGGTAAATGCTTGCTTAGCATATACACAGTCTGGGATCAATTCCACAGCACCACATATAAAATTTGGCTTAATAGTTAAATAATTAAGGTTTTTTTTTTTTTTTTTTTTTTTTTTTTCAAGGCAGTTTCTTTGTGTAGACCTAGCTATTCTGAAACTAGCTCTGTAGACTAGGCTGGCTTTGAATTTATAGAGAACCTCCTGCCTCTATCTCCAAGTGCTGGGATTGAAGGCATGTGTCACCACTGCCTGGCTGCCCATCAAATTCTTCTATCTGCCTTTATGGTATGGCCTCATGCCTAAAATCTACCCTGTGTCCAGAGGTGCCTCTCCAATGCCAGTTTCTCTTATCTTTATAGAAATATTGTCTTTCTCACTTAATGTTCCATAATACTTTTGAAATTTCTCTCATTTACCTTCATTTTCTATTGTGGTATATTATTTGAGTGATTTTTGCATAACACACATTATAAAAGAGCCAGAGGCATGTCTGGTTTGTGCCAGCAGGCCTGAATCACTCAACACAAGGATGCTTACACTGATTAAATGACTAATCAGTTATTTCCACTCAGTGCTGAACCATGTTATAGACTTGTTTTAACAGCATATTTACATTCTTAATTCTACCTTAAGCTAAAATTAATAGGTTTGCGTTTTTTCAAGCAAACTGTAGACGCTAGCTGTTTATATGTCTCCTAAGTGAGAGAATTAAGTGAGGCTGAGCTTTACAGTTTGCCAAGAAAAGGCTACATGTGAATAATTAGGAGTTACTAATTGGTTAAGAACTTGAAGCTGTTTTTTTTTTTTTTTTTTTTTTTTTGGTGGTGATAAAAACTGTAGGAGTGTATCAGTTCTAAAGAAAGGCAAAGGATGTTTTTAGAGATCAGAGCCACATTCAGGGCAGGAGCAACTATTTTTAAAAGTAAATAAATAAGCAAATGATTAAAAGCAAATAAAGCAAACAAAAATTTTATAGCAGTAGGCCAACAAGAATGGGATGGATTGGTTGTAGAGATCTGCCTGTTTTTTGGTCAGGTAAACTTGGGTCCTAATCAAGGTCCACAAGGGCGAGTGACAAAGAAAAGCTTCCAGGGAAAACTCTGAACAAATGACCTTGAGGAGACATGTTCCGGAAGCACTTATAAGCATCAGGCCAGTGTTAAGAGCAACCCCAGCAAAGTCTTGAAAGTTAATGATGATGAAGACGGTGCTGTCAGAGGCACTATAAGTTAGGCACTAAGCAAGCCCTCAAATAGAGGGGCTCACGGTGCTTGAATTTCATATTTCAGTGCACCTTTTCTTGATGCCTACAATAGCCTATGAGGTAGGCAACATGATCAGTTCTATTGACAGACTTAAGCTACGAGAGCTAAGTCACTTCCTCAAAGTCACATGATTGGCTAATGGCAGAGCAAGGGTTCAAAACTAGGCTGTTAACCTCTACTTCGATTACACTTCTCTGGGCTCATGATATCTTGAAGATCAAGCATCCTGTTATTCTGTGGACAGGGGCTGAGAAGGGGCCTGGATTGCCCAAAGGCCCATTTCAGGAACAGCCCTGACAAGCCATCTTATCACCCATCTGAAACTCTGCATGTCACTCAGGCTCCACATTCAGCTTCCTTTGTTCTGATGTTCAGTGATAACCCAGGGCAATAGGTCTCCTTAAAGACAGCACATGCCCTGGCTTGGCAAGTTACTTAACCTTGCTCAACTGGCCTAACAGCTGGATTCACACAAGTCAGGTGGCCTACAGCTGACCCTCCCTGGTTAGAGGCTTAAAACTACGGTCAGGAGAAGAAAAACAGTTCACTTCATGGGAGAACTGGAGGTGACCCTGGTGGTGGAATCACTTGAGACATGTTGATGGGAAGCTGCTGGCTACCTTCATGGCCTCATTTTCTGTCGGAGAAGTTGGTGGTCTCTTCTGTCTTTCCAGTTTCTAGCATTTCCATGAAAGGGCTGGCATAAGTGATCATTAATACTATTTATGGGAAATCCAAAATAGGAAATATATGCGTACTGGTTCTTTGCAAAAGGTGATTTCCTGCCCAGTGACCTAATTGGTCAGGAAACTGGTAAGCAGGTCTTCTCTATGCTCATTTTAAGAGGAAGTTCTGAAAACTGGGGCACGCTCCCTTCCTCCCATTTTTGAACAACTGTGATATTTAGACCCTGCCAAGGCTGTATGACTTCATTGTCTGGAATTTGGTGGATTCTAATACAAATAAAAAAAAAAAGTTAAATAAATGAACTGGGATTTGAAAATATTTTCATTATTGGGGACTTTTCAACATCACACGGTTGAGCCTGCAGAAGCATTTAAATAAGGTCCCTAGAACACCTAATTCATTCCCACCAAATCAAGGCTCTCAGAGACTTGGTTAGGTGAGTCAAAGCCTGCTGTTCTCCTTCTATGATTGCTTATCCATCTGTAAAATTTGAATAATAATTCTTGCCCCCAGGCAACCAAAGGTTCTTGGTGACCCTAGATGGAGATACTTGATACAGCTAAATGGCAGGAACAATGATGATCAAACACAGAAGATGAAAGTTGAGGAAGAGAAGTTTAATCGGCGCTCTCTCTGTTTTTCCTTCTAATCATTATTCCAGATAGCAGAGCTCAGGAATGAAGGGGTGAGGAACAGGGTGTGGGTTCTGAAACTTCTCCCAGAACTGCTATCTTTTGGAGCCAGTCCCCAACCTCTGGTGGGAGCAAACGGAATATGAAGACGTATTTCTCATACGGTCTCCCTGCTCTGTAACACAGGGTGTAGCCCTCGTGATTTCAGGCTGGAGGAGGATAGGCGAGTTGTTAGGGAGCCTGGCTTCCAGAAAGTGATGGGCAGCTGGTACCACTCTGTGTCAGTATTTTGAAGGGGCCTGGGAGGTAGGGGGTACTGTAATGATAAAAAAAAAAAAAAGTTGTGTTTTTTTTTTTTCCTGAAAACATTTGAATTTACGACTTCTCTGCTACACGTTTCTGAGAGGTCAGACTGAATTGCTAGTGAATGATACAAACATGTTTGCCCTGTGAGAGAAGGCTCAACTTTAAAAGAATGGACTTTTGCATGTTTAAAAATAAGTGGAAAAAAAACACACACCCCACAACAAATAAACAACGCCCCTCCCCCAAACCAAACTAACAAGGCAGTGACTTCCAGAGTAGGAACAGAAAGAAAGGAAAAGTTCATTGAATATTTTGGATACTTGGTCTTTCTTGTCCTGTTGGACAAAAGGTAACTTACTGAGACAAGAAGAAAGAAATTAAAAACAATACTTATGAATGCTTTCAGGACTGAAATAAGTGCAGGGAAGGGTGGTGGGTTACCATGGGAACGTCTGTATCATGCTTGATGGGCTGGCCCTGTGGTTCTATTTCTGGTTTAGCTGCAGGTTTTCAGTGAGAAGATGTGGGAGAAGGTGGTCTATAACAAAGGAGTAAGCTTCAGCACCCAGCAGTCAGGTCACCTTCCCAGGCCTCAGGACCTTCACCCATGGTCAGAAGGAGTTTTTTCAAAGTGGCTTCAAACGTTCCTGCCGTAACTTACAACCAAACAAACAAAAATACGGAGTCTATGGTATTCTGACAATAACAACAAACTGGTTTCTTATCCAGGGTGTTTTCTAGGAAGTTTGAGCACACAGTACTTTCATACTGTCTTTGAATTACCAGGTCCTGCTCAGCAGCCATTTACTTCATTTACACATGAAAACAGTCCCTTTTCTGATAACAGTTTTCTCCCCAGACCAGGGGTTTTCCTTACTCCGTTCTACCTACAACAACCTATGAGGACCAACTTCTAGCAAACACAACTTCAAACCAACAAAGTTTAAACTCCTGAGTCTGCTAGGGATCACCATCCATTCGACTCCATTACTCCTGTTTCGGACCAGGCCAGGGAGCCACTGAGCTTTGGGCAATACTTTTCCATTGGGTCTTCCTTTTGATCTAGGGGTGTGACTGAAGAATCTTGGTTACCCCAGTAGGAAGGCGAAGTGGGGGGAAATATGCAGATCGTTTCCCCTCAGTTTTCCAAGTCTATGCTGCCTCTTGTTGGTGTCAGTTGTCATTCTGCAGAAAGACAACTTCGACAGCCATACTTGAAGAAGAGGAATGGGACACTAGCTGGGACAGTAGTTTTTAGAACAAAGATACAAGGTGACCTACAAGTTCCATGAGGCCACAGGGCAAAAGTCTCAAATAAAGAGATTAGGAAGGCTCAGACATTTATTCTCCAGCGAAATTAATTCCCTTGGGGGCTTGTGGTTCACTAACTGAACCTGTGAACCAGCTGTATTTAGTGTACACTCTACTTCCTTGGGTCTCTAAGATTGACAATCGTCTGTAGGTCAAGTTCCAACGGAAGTGACATTTCTGACCTAGCTCTATAAATAGAGTACTGGAAAAAACCATCAGCTGCACAGCCTGGCCCAGGAACCACACGCTATCTGTTAAGCAACCATAGTGTCTGTGCTGCCATTTTAGACGAGAAAGAAATATCTTGGGCTATTTATAATCTCCTGAGTTTTGAGATTCTCAAAATACTTAGTCTTTCAGATTAACAAAGAAAGGATCAGAGGCAACTGCCTCACCCAAGACCATCTGCTGGCAGCCCAGTGACCTGCTAGAAGACCAGGCCGCTTTTGTAGGTAATGAGGAAACTGCCATCTCCAGGGTCTCTTAGCTGGAGGAGAGAGGGATGAATTGCTATCCAGCGTTTGCCCGTTTGCTCGGGAGTCACATACTCAGCCTGCCTCAAGTCTCAGTAACACCCAAGAAAAGTGAAGCAGAAGCCATAAAAGGTGGGGTAATCAGCACCTTTGGAATGCAAGATTTAGAGGGGGATTAATCTCCCCTAGCAGCAGGTGGAGCAGAAGTGGGGGGGGGGGGTTAAGTTAATCACCAGGATAAAGCCTGGTATGCATCAGCACAAATCACTCAAACAGCTCCACTGACTTTTGTGTGGGGAGAAAATACTTACAATTTCCCAGAGTCTTGGAATGGTCCTGTAAGTTATTACCCAATCAGGGTCCTTTTGAAATTGAGGTGGGGGGGGTCATTTGAGTCATAACAGGACGGCACATTAACTGGGACTGTTCTGAGTGAACACAGGTATCATCTTATAGGGTCACCATGTAGAGACTGTCTGGAATCAGGGTGAGGAGGCTCACCCTGAGGAAAGGTCAGTTCAAAAACTATCCCCTTTGGCAACCAAACCATTCGGACTATGTAGGGCTTCTCTGCTGTGCCTGTGGGGACAGGCATCAAAATTCTTAGATGTAGCTAGAGAAAAAATAGCTAGAATGTCCCAGTGTCTGAGAAGGAAGAAGCACTCTCCCTCCCGGCTTCAGCTGTTAGCACTATCCAGGCGATTACGGGAGCCCCTGAACCTCTCTCCTCCAGGAGAACTGCTTTCTTTCCATTGCTTTCTGTTTAGGAGGACACCCCTGAAGGATGACCTGTAATCGTGCCTCTCAGCTCAGTGCAAAGGACTTGTGTGTGAGGGTTTGCCTAGCCATGCAATGCGGAGAAGCCAGAGGGTGACATCAGGTACCATGACATTCCATTGAGACTGGATTTTACTCTGAACCTGGAGCTAGACCGTGAGCCCCAGTGAACCGCTGTAGCGCCGGGGTCACAGGCAGGTTTGGCCATGCCCCGGGTTTTACATGGGTGCTGGAGATCTGAACTCTAATGCCAACACATCCAGAGTTCTTCTCTGCTGAACCATCTTTCCGGCCCCGAGAAGAGCTCTTAACTAATAAGGATTCACTTATTTAGGGCAAACAGACACACACACACACACACACACCATCCTTAAGCTAACACTACCAAAAGAAAACCAAAGCGGGACTATTTAAAGAAACCTGAAGCACATTTTTAAAATATTTCATGTTCATTTAAAATAAGCCAGGATGTTTACATGAAATGTCCCTTGTCCCCAAATGTATTTCGATCCTCTTGCTGCGAATTTTCCAAACTGCACTTAACAGCTGCGTTGGTCTGAGCTTTGTTTCCCTGCTAGCACCATGGTGTGTGAGGTGGCAGGAGGATGCCAGAGTTGCATTCTCAGTAAATCCGTATTGTGCACGGTCATCATCTAGGTTTTTGACCGTCTGATGTTTGTTTCAGGAAACACTGGCTAATGGAGAAGAAACACAGCTGTTTAGTCTGACATCGGGTCGGTTGGAACCCTGACTGCTGAGGTGAGGGAAATTACCCGCAGACATGTGCATTCGGACAACTGCCTTGGAAGAGAGCTGGGAAAGGTGAAAAAATGGTATATCCATTATCAGTTACTCTTCCTGGGAGACTTAAGTAAGCCACAGAGAAAAATATATAAAAGCTGGGCATATTCCAGGGCTTATTTTGGACAGTGAGAGAGCCACGTGATAACCCGCTTAACTGAAAAGCGAGGGGACTCTGGAACTCGGCTCCACTTGGACTTGTGGAACTCGGCTCACAAGGAAATGGAAATCCCAGGTCTGGGAGCCAGTCCTTTCACATTTAGTTGATGTGGACCCTGACCTACATCAGCAGCTCCTTCTTCATGCCTGCACCACTAGCTCTTTGGCTCTGCAAGCATCAAGGACAGGAGGAAAAAAAAATGTGATTTATCAGAAAGTTGATTTATGAAGAAAAATATTTGTGAAATCAGTGACTAAAAGATCTTAATATACAATGACATTTCAACTAAACACAATGTCTAATCCTGGACTGAACTCTGGAAAAACCTGCCTCAGGGGCATTACTGGGACACCTGGCAAAGCTTAAATATTGCCTGTATGTTAGATTACAGTATTGTATCAATGCTAATTCCCTGGGTGAAAGAATAAATGAATTATGGCTATATAAGAGAAACTGTTGGCCTTGGGAGACAAATGAAAATCTCAGGGGATGGAGGATCATGACCTCTACAACTTACCATCAAACAAAGCCACAAAGACAATAGCAACTTATTGATATTTAAAAATAGATGGCTAACAAATAAATAGTAAGCAAGAAAGATAAAACAGGTGAGGCAGGAGGCCAGCAGCCTAGGAGATGAGCACACAAGTTCACTGTAGTTTTCTTGGAACTTTTGTGTGCGAAAATGTAAATTAGTTGAGAGAGATGGACTAGGTCGCTCAAAACAGCAGGATGTTGAATCCTGGTCTCTAGGATTCGAACTCAAATCCAAGACTTGATACACACACACAAAAGGAGATCTCATAACAGAAGTTTGCATGCATGTCTGTTAGAAATGGCCCCGGTGCCTTTGCATTGGGAAATCCAAGGTGCCTTGTGATGTGGCTCTGTATCCTCTTCATCTTAGAGATACAGCTTTGCAGAATGCCCTTTGGCCTAGTGTTTAAAAATGTTGTCTGCTGACTTTATCCTCATCTGAGCTCCCAAGGGGTAGAGAGAGGAGAAATGTAAGTGCTTTTCAGAGTGGCCATAACTCATCTGTCTGGAGCTGCTGTCAGAGGCGCCACCCAAAACATTCAGAAAGGGTAGAGAAGAGACAGCTGACAGCTTGTGGTGTAAAACAGGACAGGGCTAGAATGGGCCAGCTCCCTCATTTAGAGACCCTCCTTAAGGACCTTTTTATGTTCCTTGGCCTGAAGTTCTTCAAGGCACCAAAGCGGTTTGGCTTTCAAGAGGTCCAGCTCCTGCTATCACTCAGGAAGGAAGACGTTACTCAGGGAGTCAGGATAACTGAAAGGGCCAGGAGGCAGGCATCCTCAGGTGTCTCTAACTCTGAGGTTTTAAGCATAGCTGATAAAGTCAACTGAAGTTTCTCTCCTTTGATCTCTAGACACAGGTACAATCATTACTCCTATGTTGAAAGACAGAGACACACAGAGAGAGAGAGAGAGAGAGAGAGAGAGAGAGAGAGAGAGACGCAGAGACATAGAGAGACAAAGAGAAAGAGACAGGCCTAGCCCCTGAAACCCACCTTGCTGCAGACAGAGCTGAGGCCCAAGTCCAGGCCTTTCTGCTGGCCCAGCTGCCTCCCTTCTGGCATCTGAGAGCAAACTGCTGCGGAGAATGCTTTTAATTATCACCTAGCATGAATGTGAGGATTTATTGTTATGCTTCCCTCCCACCCTTCACAACTGCCCCTTTGGGAAGCAGCGGGACTGATAGGAATCAAGATACACTCTGGCATGGAGAGAATGGAATGTGGGCGTTGCACAGGGCTGCTGCCCCTGAAGGCACTGAGAAGGGGTGCACCGCCCGAAATGGACCTGTGAAGAGTTGGGAGTTCCGAGAGGGCCTCCCCAGTGTCCTGGCCAGAGCATTTTCACTTCTCATGCTGTCCTATCCTCAGTTCCCTCAGTGTGGGCTGCCTTTTTTTTTTTTTTTTTTTTTTTTTTTTGATATCTGAAACAGGGTTTCCTTGAGTCAAGGCTAGGAGAAACTGCCAGACTTCTCTTTCGGAGGCTTGTGTACACACGAGGGACCACACATAGGTGAGGGATGTTCCTCTCACATCAGCACAAGGCTCACAACAAATTTGGGCCTCAGAAGAGAGGAAAAGTCTTCTATGTAACGAGCATTCACAGTGAACTCTAGGTGGTAAGCTGTAGGGTCCCACAACATGCGGGTGTGAATGCACATTTGTGCATGTGTGTGTGCGTGCGTGCGTGCGCACGTGTGGTAAAGGCAGTTATAGGCAATGGAGAGAACCTTGCTTCAACACTCTGTGCTTCCCTAGAGGCATCCCCATCTCCAGGGTTTTTTGTCAAACAGTTTTAGAGAGCTGCCTCATGGAAGAGCGGAAGCAGACAAGGGAGGCGTGCGATGCCAGCAGAGTCGTTTTAAATGGGGGGGAGGGGGGACTGGTTTCAGTGGGCAGTATGTCGTCAGGACACATCTGCAAAATATGAATTCTTAAGCAAAGTAATTTCCTTCTTCCTCGCAGCCACTGTTTATCCAGAAATGGGATAGAACTATGGGTTTTCCAAAAATGACCAGTGTCAGGAGAGCAATCGAGACCACCAACCTGTGTAATGCGTCCCACATCTCAGACATCAGCTGACATAACGGCAAAGACTTATGAGGTAACATTGTCAAATAATGAGTGCGTTCCGGGTGCTGGGCTAAACACCTCAACTTAGGTTGTCTCTGTGAGGGAGGTACCACCACCATACCAATTTTCTAAGGGAGGAAGCTGAGCTGCCAAGAAAAGTGATTTGCCCAAGGCCACTTGGCAAGTGGCAGAACCAGGATGTGAGCCCCACAGTCTAAATCATTATTTCTCCTTTCATTACTTCCTTCTGAGGGGGAAAAGTTTCTGACGGCCCTCTGTCCTCCCCTTTTCCCCTCAATAAATTGTAATACGTAATTTCTCGTTTGGAGTCTTCTCTGCCTTTCTAGAAAAAGCACATTTTAATAATACTCTCTCTATTGTTGGGAAATTCAGTCAAGAAACCGATACCAAAGAAAAATAAATCTCCAGGTTTTCTTCAACTGGAAATATGTAAAATAACCCCAGCTGCTAAAATCATGGCCGGGATTATTTTACATATATTCCACACATCTGGCTCACCTTCTTTGCCAGAAATAAGTGATTATGCATCTCTTTCTGTCTTCGGTCATGCCTGTGTTTTATGACATTTCTAAGGAGGTGCTATGTAAGTCATCATTTCAATCTCCATTGGTAATTTCGTGATTTATTTTCATTAGCGTTTACAATGAAAAGCTGCAGAGAGACCTGGAAAAGGCCAGTTAGGGGCTCCCCAAAGGGCCAGTTAGTGCCCTTGAGGAAGGACACTTGCCACCAAGACTGGCAACCTGAGTCCAACCCTCAGAACCCACATGATGGGGAGGAAAAAAAACACCCAACTTCCATGTCATGCTCACCCACCACTAACCTACCCCCTTCTTAATCCCCTCAAAAACATGTTAAAAGCTAGTTAGTTTTTTTTTAAACCATACTGTTCTTGTGGGATAAGAAAATGGACAACAGTCCACAGCTAATACTTCCTTACAAGTATCTGTGTGAACCAGAAACTGTTGCACATGCGCCCTTAGTCATGCTGACAATATGAAATAGATCTTACCCTTGCTCCCATTTTAGAGGGGTTGCAACTTTATTTATTTATATAGCCAGCAAGAAGTAGAGCCAGGATTCACATTCCTACTCTCTGGCTGCAGGGCCCATGTGCCAGGCCTTATGCTCAATTATGCCAGGTGGTAAGACTGGGACCCTGGGCCAGGATCATTCTTATCTCAGTGTGATGTACTTTTCAAACTGTCCTAACAAAGGATCATTACAGCCTCTTTGTTTTGTTTTTTCAAAACAGGGTTTCTCTATGTAGCCTTGGCTGTCCTGAAACTTGCTTTGTAGACCAGGCTAGCTTTGAAGTCACAGAGATCTACCTGCCTCTGCCTCCCGAGGAGTGCTGGGATTAAAGGCATGGGCCGTCACATGATCTGCTTAAGGGCCTGTTACAGCCTCTCAAGCAAAGATGTCTGCAAATTTTCCATGATATCACAGACTCATCCTGTTTATGAAACAGCTATGGCACAAACAAAAGTCTCACCTGTTAAGGAACTGTTTCATGTAAAAGATTATCATTATGCCTTAGGAGAGTCATACAGTACACAGGGTCTGGTCAGAACTAGGGCAAACACCCCTTCGGCAAATGAACCTTCACACCCACCCTGTGACCAGGGTTCCTGCTCCACTGGGGGCCTCCCAGGCATGGCTGCATCTAGGAACTTCAGTAGCTGTCTATGGCTCTGTTCAAGATGACAGGCTCCATAGCAGTTCTAGCTCTAAATTAAAAACAGCACAACAGGGCCAGTGAGATGGTTCAGTAGGTAAAGGGGCCTGACGACCTGAATTTGATCCCTGGGCCCCCCATGGTGGAAGAAGAGAACTAACTCCTGTAAGGTGTCCTTTGATCTCTACAAACCAACAAACAAAGTAAACAGAAACACACAAACAATAGTACAATAACATGGACAAAATAATAACAAGACAAATGGCAGTTTAAAGGCATAAAACTTCCCTTAAACTGATCACCAAGGGGCGATTCTTTCAAGAGGCAAGTGCCTGCCAGAAGAGGTCTAAATTCATTATTCTGTATTTTTCTTCATGACTGAGAAGTTTTCTATCCTCTCTTCCCCATCCTTTCCAAAAGAATACCCCTTCCACAATCATGAACTTTAAAAGTAGAATCTCTCACTTCAAAAGGGCTTTTTAAATAAAAACTCAAAAACCCACAGTGGCCGAAAACTGTTTTGGGGGTGGGGGGATGGACTAGGGGTGTTACCTTAGGAGTCACTACTTTCATAGGGTGGGGACGGAGAGGGATGGTAGAGAAGAGAAAGCAGGAGTAAAGAAAAGGAGGCGGGAGAGGACTGGATCAAGAGGAAGAATCGCTGCCTTTAAAAAGCGACATTGTCCAGAGAGGTGAAAGGGAACAGATGGCCGTGGAGAATGTGGCCCTCAAAGCCCCAAAGAAAGGCCGACGCTGACAGATCTTGCTGTTTCCCATTGACGCCTGGATGTTCTGTGTTGGAGAGCTGAGGCCGGAGTAGCCGCCAGACCTCTGTTCCCAGCGGCTCATTGGGGCAGCGGGCTCTGAGGCTCCCGGAGAAAAAGAAAGGGGGTGGGCATCAGCTGCCAGCAGCAGCAGGAAATGCCGTGTCCCACAGCTTCTCTTCAGGCATGGCCAGAGAAGGTCAGCCTTGCTCTTGACTTAGCGCTGGCAGAGGTGAAAGAAAGGACAGGACTTTAGGCGAAAAGGGGGAGGCATGTCTGGGATCCAATGGATATACCTTAGGAGCGGGAAATGAAGAAAGAAGCCAGGCATTTTTGTAAGAAGAGCGAGCCATTCAAACAACCAGTAAGAAACCTGGGGCTCAGAGGGAGCACAAAAGAGTGACTGGCCGAGGAAAATGCCAACATGGGTTAGGGAGAAACCTGGGTCAGTTTCAGAGGCCGGCCGGCCCCTGCCGAAGTGAGAGCATCAAAGCGAGCTTGCCTGGCGCAGCACCACAGGCCAGAGAAGAAGGCATGTCCCTGCGTGTCTGTCTGGCATGGGGACAGGATGCCAGTGGGCTTGGTGTAGGTAGCTACACCATACTGGGGTACGCCCCTGGAGACTCACAAGCCATTTGCAGGGCTAGTGCAGGAAGCCCTGGATGGCCAGTGAACTCATCCTTCTAGAAGAAGAAAGTCCAGCCGCCTCTGCAGGCAGAGGACTGGAGAAGCAGCGAAGAGGGCGGACTGCTTTGCAGAAGCAGTGATTACAGAGAGGCTTGCAAACTTCAGGGGACTAAGATGTAATCAGCATAATTTCCTTACTGTAACTGTGATCAGGAAAATCATTGTTCCGAATGCCCCCACGACCTCTCTTTGTACCCTTTACAGGGGAATGATAAATTCAGTCCTGCTCCTGCCAGTTAGCAAGGAGTTACATGGGTCCCACTCAATATTTAGTCAGCCCAGAGTGCTCCGTGAGCTCAAAACATTTTCCCAGGTCTGCATTTTCTCTCTTCCGCTGGCCCTGAAAATGACAACAACCTGCCAGGGGGTCACGGGTCCTGAGGTGAGGAAGTATGGGTTTGTGGCAACTTATCCCGCATAAGAACATTTGGAAACATTCCCATACATGTCAGGCCCTGTAAACATTTCTCATTTGACTGTCTGTGGGGAAGGACAGATTAAAAGAAGGCTCTGACCATCTTTATGTGACTTGGTAACCTCACCTTGACCTGGAGCCGGGCCCCCATTTTGAGCTGGATGAGGATGTCACAGCGGCCATGAAGTCCCATGTTTATACTGTATGTACATCGATCTGAGTTGCTGAAAAATTTCCCAACAAGCTGCATAGTGAAAAAGATCCACCATGATAAAGACCTTGCCTTTTATTTGTCTACTTCATCAAAATTGCTCCCCAGGCAATTTATACTTAGAAGTCCCACTAATCAGCCTTATAAACTGCGAGCCCAGCCTCTGCATAGAAACTACTTTGTATAGTCCCTAAGTAAAATCCCCCGGGGGACAGAAGATGCCCAGGGCTTTAACAACCATGACATAACAGCCTCAGTATGAGAAGAGAAAACAAGCCCACTTTGCCATCCCAATTGAGACTACAGGCTGAATCGGACATAGAAGAATGCAATTACCTTTTCTAGTCTGATGGTACACTAAAGAAACTGGAGAAGTGGGATACCTATTAGGTCCCCACTAATCCCCCTCCTAAATTCAAAGCAGGGCTGGTCCCTGGAATTCATTTCGGAGTATCCTCGAGCCCCTGTCATTGTTAGGCAGCTCAATTGATAAGTGCTTCCAGCACAGAATGCTTTCTGCTTAGCCCGACCCCTCTGCTTTCCCAGCGGCCCGGAGCACTTTACAAATATCACCTCATTATTCTTTACGGCACTCCAGCGAGCCTGATAGGTGGAAAGGTTCATTATCTTCTCCTCAGCAATAGGGGACTTAGACAAAGGAGGGAGAAGTGAGGCTAGCAAAGCAGAGGCTGGACTGGAAGTACAACTCAGCCACTCTCCTGACTCCAAAAGTGCACATGTCCCGAGTCAGCTTGTAAAACTCCTCTGCTGACAGGGTGGGGTTTTCTCCTAAGCACTGTTTTGTAATCAGCATGTCTGGAGGGAGGCTCGGCAGTGGGCTGGAGGGGAAGGGGCAGGAGTCACGATGGAGGCTGCATTCGGAGGGCAATACCTAGTTCAGACGGCGCCTTCCTTAGAAAGGGAGATGCTTGGACTGGAGGCTCCCTCCTGCTCTTGCGTGATGGGTGAGGAAAGAGTTCCTAAAGACTGCCTCTAGAGCTCGCTAGTCCCTGGAACCATCTAGGCCTCATTCCTTTCGCATAACAAGATTGTTGTCTCCTCAGACGGCGCTCCTCCTCATCCTCTATCCACCTATGACAGCCAGCATCGGAGCATCCAGTGTGATATGGCAAGGCAGAAAGGTGGCCCTGGTGCATTGAGGTCAAAAGAGATGGAGACAAGGTGGGAGCAGGAAGATACTGAAGGGCCATAAAGGATTCTAGAACTGGCCAACTGGATCATGAGCTGAGCCTCAGTTTGAACTAGGGGTGCACCTTATATTCTATAGAACTTATAGTAAGTCCCCCAAAGCATCGGAAGGCCCATGGACAACAGGACTTGATTTAGAAGATTTGCTGGTACCCCTGCCCCTCCCCCCAAAGCTTATGTGAACAATGGTCCAGTGTACCCTGTAGTGGCAGCTTTCCATTTACAGAGAATTTCATTTTTTAAAAAAAAAGCACTGATCTTCAAGTTAATTAAAATTGGATTATACAGGTTTCATAGTTTATAATTTGGTGCGTGTGCTCCGTCAGCCTGATCCTTTAGAAAACCTGCCCTATCTCATCCCTCTGATCTTCAACACTCACTTTTCCTAAATGATGCATCGCTGCTCATCCGACAAAGAGCTGGAAAGGTAAGACAGTAAAATCAGTATTTGTTTGTAGAAGCAGCTCCTGCCACAAGAATAATGACCTTAGATAATGATAAAGAAGAATGGTTTGGGGTGATGGAGCGATTACAGGGACTGGAGATAAAGGACTGACTATGCAGCCGCCAGGAGAGGCACATTTTTGTAATAATTAGGTTGTTTTTGTTGGCCTGATCTTTGCATTCACCGTGGGAACTGCATCAAGTTTGCTCACTTTTCCTGCAGAGACTGCAGAACTCTTTTCTTTATGCAGAGTAAAATGAATGAAGAATAAATATCTCCTGCAAGCCAGAGGCGGCGGGAGTGGGGGGGCGGGGCAGAATGTATTCATCTTCACATCCAGCTGTAAGGGCCTCTGATTGCCAGCTCTGTTCCATCTGCTCTCTGAGGACCTCGGCCTGACCTTGTGGAACCTTCTTTCTGGGAAGTTAAGGAATTTCCAGGATTAGCTCGAATCTTGAGGCTGCCAACTGTGACAATCTACAAAACTCTCTTAGGTAATGATTCAGACCCCATTTCTGCTCAAAGCCAAGATAGTCCCCAGTGAACTGGAAATAGTCTCATTTCCTAGATTCAGACTATAATGGGAACTGACCCCAGAATAATTTTGGTAGGGCAAGTCTCTGCATTTCTGCATACTACAGATTCAACAGCTGATATCAGAGACAACTGAAATGTAATAAAACCTGAAAAACAGGGTAAGGAGGTCATCAGGAACAAGTTGGAAAAAGAAAGCCACAAGAAAAGGGAGGGTGCAGTATGTTAATGACAATGATGGTTAATCTCATATATTTAGTTCCCCCCCCCCTGCCTATTTTGGGGGAATACACCTGATAAATCTCTCCTGAACTAAATTTCTGGACATTCTAGCGTAAGACCAAGTTTCTAATGCTGATTAGAGAAGATGCAGATTCCCCTCACAATCCCTAATTGGAAAAGAATGAATTGGTACTTTGGGCTAGCCCACATTAACAGCTAGGCTTCAGATCCAACCAGGAACGGCACTGGTACAAAAAGGCCATCATCTTTCCCTCTATCTCCTGAACACTGCAGGCGTCTGAGCGGTTGATGAAACATCAAAATAAGTTTTCAACCTCCCTCCGTGGCCTCCTCAGGCTTCAGTCCTGTCTGAAAAATGAAGAGACAGGACTAGACTGCCTCTAACATCCCTCTTCTGATATTCCCTGTAACAGCTGTTTCTCTGCACAGTGGGCTCCGGCACTTTCTGGCTACACTTTATTCTCTACCTTTCAGGCTTCACCAAATCCTAGTCCCCAGGCATGCCTAACGGTGTCTGGGGACTTGGGGATCACAAACTGAAGTTTTACTAGACAATTTAATCAAATGTTTCTCCCAGCCCTCCCTGTACGGCAGAACTGATCAGGACCTACTGATCCAGCTAACCTCAGGAACTAAGGACACACTGAGAGGTCTAATGAAGACCCCAAATGGGAAGATGGGAAGGCTTAGCAAGAACAAACACACACCACACACACACACACACACACACTCACACACACACCTGCAGGTTAAATTTATAGTGTAAGCATCTAGGAAGTTAAAAAGATAGCTTTTGACATAAATACCCAGAGTATTTTTTTTTTTCACCATCTAACATTCTCAGTTTAGCTGGTCACCCAGCTCCACAACTCTATCCATACAACATTTCCACAGTGCTGGTTAGGGAAAGTTTAAGAACAGTCAGCAACCCCAAGGAACTTCTCATTCAAGGACTCCAAAATGTTACGTAAGGATTATTATGATCCCAAACAGATGTGGAGAAGAAGCTATTCATCTGAGAAATGAGGGGCATTTTACAGACTTGTCTAGAGTAAGCCAGAACTTGAACGGAGATTCCAAAAAGGCCCTTTCAGCAGTAAGCAGTTCCTAATCTCTAACACATTAGCAGATACCTGTGTGAGTTACACAGAAACTTCGAAAAGTCACCGAGGAAGAAGGGGTCCTGAGTATCTGATTTCCCTAGCAACTCAGAGGTCAATTTGGAACCTTCTAGAAACCTTAGTAGGACAGACAAAATCTAGACTCGCCAAGATGGTTCATGTAAATACCAACCTGTGTTCTTAACTTAGAACCGCCCTCCCCTTCTATATTGTCTTTTGGTTCAAGTTCACGTGCATCCTCTTTCAGATGACTAATATTTAGAGCATGTTGGTGTAATGAGCACAATGGCAAATCACAAATAGTCTGTATGACGTGGTCTAAATTTAAAATAAAATAAAAAAAAAAGCCCTCTCTACAAGTGTTTATACACACACATTTCTTCAGTTCTTCACTTCCAGGCTGGCCTCGAACTCCTTGAACACCATTGCCTCCCTTGTGTTCAGATTAGACATATGCCACTGCAGCGGAATTACAATCTTCATTTTCCTTTTCCACTATCTACATTTTTCTTGTTTTGCTTATTTTTTTTATTGTACACTTACCTACATTTTGCGTAATCATGTTTTATATTGGTAGACCAAAACAGCAAGGATAAACTTCAGGAACAATGTGGAGCAAAAGAACCCATTCCAGAGAGCACGGACCTGCTACGTGACACTGTTTACACAGAGTTCAAACATGGATAAACTAGTTGGTGGTTGCAGAAGTCTTCCAGGGGGTGGTTACCCTGGGGATGAGATGAGAAGGTGGGGCAGGGTGATGCCGGGAAAGGGAGCATCCTGGAGATCACTAATGATCTGCTTCCTACTCCGGGTGTTTGCACATGTGTGTTCATGGAGAAAGTTAGTGGTGCTGTACCTGTGTGATGCATACCCATTGCTGGTTGGATATCACACTTTTAAAAAGTTACTTAGAACAAAGAAACACCCAGAGGCTTCGCCATACTATACTTTTGGGAAGTCTGGGGAATGGCTCTTTGTGGACAGGGGAGAGAGGATTCAAACTATACTTTCAGCTGTGCAGTTGTTTTCTTTGAGAGGTGCTCGTGACGAGGAGGAGACAATTCTACCTTCACAGCTCCGTGTCTGAGAGAGGGGCTCAGCAATCTGCTTCCATTAACCACCAGAAAGAAAAACATGAACTGCCATCAGTGAAGGGTCATGACTTATGCGAAGATTAGCAGCCTTTGAATCTTCCTGACTACACTAGATTGATGGTGACTCTGAAAGTCTGTGTTTTCACTCCTCTCAGGCTCTCCAGGAAGGTTGACACTGGACCAGATACATCACATAGAGAGGAACATGTCTAGAACTACGCCTGAATTTATGAAAACAAGGGGCTGACTCTTCTAGAAGAAATTCTGAGACAGCAGGGACCTTGTATCCCCGGTTCCTAATGCAAGATCTTATTAAGAGAACAGGGCCTCAAGAAAGACTTTTGACATGGGTGAATGTTTAAATCTCTGTTCAAAAAGAAAACTGGAAACGTTCCAGCTCAAGTAGAAGCTACTACGAATGGGAAGGGCTGCACTAGAATGACGCACATTGGATTGGTGACTGTCTCTTCAGCATTCCTCAAGGAGGCTAAGACTAGAATGACACACATTGGATTGGTGACTGTCTCTTCAGCATTCCTCAAGGAGGCTAAGACTAGAATGACACACATTGGATTGATGACTGTCTCTTCAGCATTCCTCAAGGAGGCTAAGACTAGAATGACACACATTGGATTGGTGACTGTCTCTTCAGCATTCCTCAAGGAGGCTAAGGCGCTAAGTAAGGCGTGAGGGGATTTAAGTTGCTGTGCACATTTGGGAAAGCCATCCGAAAGGACACCATTGTCCGACAGAACTATAGTTCACGGCACACGTGTTAGTTAAAATTTTATCACCTCCGTGAAAACAAGGGAAATAAATGCTAACATTTTGTTTCGGTTAGCACCATATGGCCATAGCACTATCAGATCAACGGGTAATCAATATGGAAGTTCATATCATTCACACTATTTTTGCCCATATGAAGTCTCTGAAGTCCAGTGGGCATTATACTTAGAATGTGTTTTTGAGTACAGTGTTTTGACACTGTCGGCCTAGGAGGCTTCCATTCGGTGGTGGTGGGGGTGCCCTCTATGTGACCGAGGGTATACAGAAAGATGGGCTGCTTCTCCTGCAGTCAGCTGTGTCCAAACCCTCCACCGTTCTAGATATCTTGTGGTAATTTCACTTTCTGCTTCCGTACTCTGAGCATGGTTTCTGTCACGTGTAATAAAAGCAGGCAGAGATAGAGAAGGCGTGCCTATGGGTACATCCTGTTTCGGTGGCGGCATGCCTGTCAAATAGCAGATGTTAAATCAGCACGGCGGAATTTATAAACTAAGGGAGTTATTAAGAAAAATGTGCCACCATTTTATTCTTGGCTTTCTAGGGCATATGCTGTAGGTCTCTTTTGTGAACAAATGAACCCAGGTCTAGTTCCTATTTGAAGAATTCCAGGTGCATTTGCTATAAATTCTGAATCAAACGGGAGTTTAATAAGGTGCAGGCCTACAAGATACCTGGATCCTATCCATCTGAGACTGCTACAATGTAAAAGAAATTAAAACAACAGCCTTTCTGCCAGCCAGCATACCCCTGCTTCACCTCAGCCCTTGTCTTCCTGCCAGTGTGCATTCATTTCTGTGTCTCCGGTTAAACACGAAGCGGGAATTTGAGAGGAAACAGGTCAGTGGTTTATGTCTCCTGTGGGAAAAGCAGCGGCCATCCCTGACACCTGGACCCAAATCCTTAGCAATTTGATGATAAATAAGTGTGGCCATTTCGGGTTCAGTGTTCCTTTCCCTCTGAGAGATACAGTCTCCTTTCAACTACACTTCCGTCAGTCATAAAGCAAGTGTTGAGCGTTTTAGGTTGTAAAGGCCACCCTGATTTCTAGGCTGTCTTTGCAGGTGGCATGGGGTCAGCAACTTGGAAAGCCCTGACCAAAATAGAACCAGAAACAGTCTCCTTCCCACTGGTAGACAGGAAGCCTCCCTAGCACAGGAGTGCTGACGCTAATGAGCATGTGTAATTCAGTGGTTTTGGAGGGGATGTGAAAGGTGCTAGGCATTGTGAGGGCTGAGACAGAAAGAATGAGAAAAGAGCAAAGTTGCCAGTGTGATCTATAAAGTGTCTGCGTGGGTCCCCTGTGCCAAGTGTGGGAGGGAATCTGCAGAGTTAACTATAACTCCAGCTATCTAGAGAGGAGTTGGATAATCAGTGGGAGTCCTTCAGCCAAAAAGGGGAACCAGGAATGGAGTGCTACTGCCCCACGCGCATAAAGTCAAGGCCTTATGGATACCTTTCTCCTTGCACAGATCACTCACCATTTAAGAGGGAAACAATGAACATAGACTAGGCAGTTCCTTGTTGGAAGGATCAAGTGAGTCAAAGAAAACAAACAGCCTCTAACATCCAAATTATGAGTAGGCAAGGAGTTTCACACACACACATACATGAACAGACACATACATGCACACACTGGCACAAAAGCAGGACTGCTGAGTTTTTTTTGGTAGCTTATGTGTGGCTTTTCTAAGTCCTTGCTTTTATCTCAGTGTGCCATTTGTAAGGAAGAAGGAGGAAATAACAAATTCCAAAGGATGCTGTTGAAGAGATCTAAGAATCCCAAGTCTTTGGGAAGGACACAGGAAAAAAGGCAACAAAGTGGCTGAGGGGCCTCCCTGAGTGACCACAGTGAAAGGTGAAGGCCACAGACTTTGGAGACAAGCTTTGGATTTAAAATATGCTCCTGACACTTACCAGCTATCTATCATTGGACGATAACCTCTCCCCAACCTGTCCCTCAGAGACAGCAATGCTGTCTTACCCCCTGGAAACCATACATGAGATGAGGGCCATCTATGTGCTCAGTACCTAGGGTACCTGGCACCCGTCAATATCAGCAAATCCCATTACCCATAGCACAGTGTGTTTTCAAGATTTACTTAGAGATATGGCCTCTAGGCCAGGCTGGCTTCAAATTCAGTGCAGCTGAGGACAACCTTCAACTCTATCTTCCTGCCTCCACCTTCTGAGAATTGGCCATGCCCTGTTTATGGGGTACTGTGTATAGAGCCCAGGACATCTTGAATATTAATCAAGCACTCTACTAACCACGTTACTCTTCAGTCCCAGTTTTCTTCCCCACCTCCATCAGCACTCCTCTTGCTTCAGCAAGAGTGCCGGGACCACAGGTGAGGGCTACCAAACACTGTCACGCTTTCACTGTTAAAGCTGGAAAAGACTATATACATGTCTGGCCTTGCTCAGAAAACACCCCTTCATGTTAAAAAAAAAAAAAGTCAAAATAAGTCAATGAAAATGATTTGTGCAGGAGCCTACCATAGATATCTACTGAAAGACTCCACCCAGCAGGGGATCAAAGCAGATGCAGAGACTCACAGCCAAACTTTGGGCAGAGCACAGGGAGTCTTATGGAAGAAGGCGGGGACAGAAGGACATGGAGGGGACAGGAGCTCCACAAAGAGACCAACAAAGCCAAAAAATCTGGGTCCAGGGGACCCTGCAGAGACTGATGCACCAAACAAGGACCATGCATGGAGAGGACCTAGACACCCTGCCCAGACGTAGCCAACAGACTCAGTCTCCAAGTGGGTTCCCAAGTAAGGGGAGCAAGGGTTGTCTCTGGCATGAACTTGGTTGCCTGCTCTTTCATTACTTACCCCTGGTGATACGGCCTTGCCAGTCCACAGAGGAAGAGGGTCCAGGCAGTCCTGATGAGACTTGATAGGCTAGGGTCAGATGGTAAGGGAGGAGAACTCCCCCTTTCAGTGAGGATGCAGGGGAGGGGGGGATGAGGGGGAGGCAGGAGGAAATGAGGGAGGGGCTGCAATTGGGATATAAAGTGAATAAATTGTAAAAGTAAACAAATAAACAAATAAATAAATGAAATTGGAAAAAAAAAAGAGGATTAAAACATTTTTAAAAAAGAAATGATTGTGTATTCCAGGAAGCTCATGAGGGGAGACAACATTTCTTAAACTTTTTTTTTTTAATTTTAGTTTTATTTGTTGTATGTATATGAATGAGCACTACATGAGCGCCTGGGAGTTACAGGTGGCTGTGAGCTACCATGTGGGTGCTGGGCCTAAGGCCCGGGTCTTCTGTAAGGGAAGTAAGTGCTCTTAACTGTTGGACCCTCTCTCTAGCCTACAACATTTGAAGAATTATTTTCAGAATTATTGGAGGTGCTTAATGTTGGATTGCAGCCTTATCTTCTGGAGGTAGCTCTGCAAAACAAATTCAGCCCTGCCTATCGGCTCTTGGCTGTGGTATGGGCTCTTTTGAGAGATACAGAAAGCAATCAACACTCTGTGGGCTGGTGGTACACAGTGCCACCAAGCTTCTAGGATTGTCACCTTAGAGCTCTCAATCAGCAAAGGACAGGAGTGCTAAGACGTGAAAGGCCAGGATTTATCACATTGTCTGGAAGAACCGTTACACCTAGACACTTCCATTTCTATTGCAGAGGCTGGGAACGGGAGGGAGGGATGGGGACCGCACACTTCATATCCCTGTGATGAAGCAGGCGAGGGTGGCAGGCCTGGCATGCTGCCCATATGGAGAAGCTGCCACCCAGCGAAGGGGGGAGTCAGGCTGATCAGTCCCTCTGTTTCCTGGAGACATGGATCAAGCTCATAGCCAGGGGAAGCGGGGATTAACACAGTCACAAGGTGTCCGAGCTAATGAGTTAGCAAAACAGAGACAGATGGTAACTGAGTAACTGAACTCACCCATCTCTGTTTGCAATGCACTCCCATAGCATCTCCTCTGTCCTTGCGCTAGCTAACTCTGCCAGGCCCTTTCTGTCCACCCCAGAAGGTCACGGCCACCGAGTAATCACCCTGCATGAGAAACAGCTACAAGCCCACTTTCTAAACCCGAGATTGGTGTATAGCGGAGCAGAATTCTTACTGATGGCTTTGGGGATACATCTCTGGTTCTAGAAGAGAAACTGATTTTTATTGAATTTTTGTTATTTTATATTTAATATATAATTCCTCTTTACCAGTAGACAGTATGTACAGAGTGCTAGAACACGATATTAACTTGATGGCAACTTTTAGTCGGACCCTAAAACAAATGTCCTTGAGTCAGATCTATAGACTGTGCAACAGTTTGCTTTACTGGCTGGTGGGTGAGGAGTTTGGGCCAGAGAACATGCAAGTGTTCAATGCTGAGACCATACACATGGATATTCTTGTGGGAAGCAAAGGCCTGCTTTACAAGTTGCCCAGAATTCTGTCTATCTGGCCGTTCACCCCTCCCCCACACGCACACTCAGAGTGTGTGTCGTCCCTCCCACACACACCCCCCACGCGATGCATGCTGACACGCACTTGTGGAAGTTAGAGGGCAAGCTATTGAAGTTGATTTTCTCCTTCTATCTTGTGAGTTCTGGGAATTGAACCCAGGTCGTCATTCTGCTTGCCATCCTGTGTATCTTTTAAGGTCGTTTCTGTTTTCTGTTGGTTTTGTTTTTTTGCTAGAAAAGAAACATGTTTTCCAAAGGTCGTCATTTCTAGGTGGGTTTAAAAGCGGCTGCCAGTTGTGAAACTTGCCTGATGCCCACACCAGCTAAGGCAGCCAGTTTGGAATATCCTTGCCTTGTGAGTATTAGTTCATTTTTGAAATAATATTTTCTGCAATAGTACAATCCCTGTTATGTAAACAACAGAAGAATATCTTCAGAAGAAGGGGAGGTTTAAAATTTATTTCCTCCCCTATTCCACCTTGATCAATGAGGCAATCAGAAACTAAGAAAATTAAGACAACTTTTTCTAGGGTCTAGCCCTGAAAGTGCAGTCCCCACTCCTCATCACGCAAACTTCTCTTTGCACAAATGAAGAACATAAGAGAGACCACAACCAATCAAAATGCAGAGCTGTGGAGTCCAGTTCCAACTGATAACCTCAACAACCCAACTCCTGTACCCGAGACTCAGTGGATGACAGGGTAGAAAGACTGTAAGAGCCAGAAATACAGACTGTGTCTCCTAGGAATGTCAAAAGCTTCATCCATAACATCTCACCAACATGGTGCCTACACATGAGCTGAACAAGGATGATCCTAACAACCATGCTAATGTGGATGAGGGAAGGCTCAAGAGGCCTCAGCCTTATACAAAGAACTGCAGGCAACTAAGGAATGCTGAGAGCAGGAGAAATAGTCTTCCCCAGGGAGCAGCACATTGGTTATCCTATACCAAGTGGTCAGCCCTGAAACATACACATAAAAGTAACATTATCTAGACTGAGCAGGTTGCATTTATATTTTTAGGAATATACACACATAGACACACACACACAACCACCAGCACCACCAATTAATGAAAAAGGAGGCCATGCATTTGAAAGAAAATAAGAAAAAAAAAATCTATGGGAGGATTTGGAGGGAGGAAAGAGAAGGGGAAATGATATATTGTAGTCTCAAAAAATAAAATAAATTGTTTATTCATACAAATGGATTTTTGCCTTTGAGAAGTAAAAAGCTGACTTAGCAGAAGAAACTTTCCGTACTCACTGATCCAATAAAATGTGTATCTAAATAGGGGCACGGATGCACAAGTTGCACACTGAAAGACTACTCACATCCCCACCCAGTCCCTCAAAACTCCTTACCCATCCACCCCCTCAGGAGTTACCTGTTTACTTCTAGCTCCTTAGAGCGGAGCTTTGGGATTGACAATGGCAATTCAGACTACAGACTCGGGGAGAATGTACTTCCCCAACACTCTTCCATTTAAAGTTGAGCGTGCCAGCTAGTGAGCTGGAAATTTCTTTGAACCAACCACCTAGATGACTGGCTCCTGGTGGCATTGTAGGATGCTTAGCATTATCCTCTCTCAGTAGCATCTTCTTTACCCCTCTTGCCAGGTTTCACAACTCAAATGGCCTCACACATTACCAAACACTGAAAGGGAATTAGCAACAGATTACAAGATGCATGAGCTTCTTCTAAAGAGGGTGAATTAAGTGTTTGTTTGTTTGTTTGTTTTTCCAGGTATAATTTCTCATTGGGAAGAAGGGTCTGGGTAAACTCAAGAAATACAATACAATGTAAGGGCAGGTGAAATCATGAAGTCTAGTGCTGAGGTCCAGCTGGGCAAGAAAACAGACAAGCAAACAAACAAACAAACAGCAACCAAAACAACCAAAACAATTAAAGAAAGCCATTTAATGGAAGTTGTTTTTTTCTTTTTTTTAATTGGACTCTGTGTCTTTCAGCTTTAATGATGCTACCTTCACACCCCAGGAATCTTCCAAAATCCCATCAATAGGATTCAAAGCAGTCTTGAGGACATTTGTACTGGGTCTAATAAATGATGTGGTCGATCCAAGTTAAAGCCACAGAAGGAAACACAACTTCAAAACTGCAACTTCATTAGCCTGGGTGAGCAAATCAGCTCTACCGAGTAGCATTTGAATAGTATTAAGTTCTACGACCTTGTGGGAAATTTCCACTTTTTATATAGACTTAGCAGAGTGCCTGACATGTCATTTGCAATAACTGTTTTTTTTGGGGGGGGTGAATAAATAAAGAAGGAGAATGAGGAGGAGAGCAACAACAAAAGTGTATTTGTACCAGAGAAGAAATGTCTTAAGTTCTAACTTTTGAGGTTATAATTAGAAAGGCCATTCTATCCTCTTACAAAATGCCTTCTGATGTGACTTTCAAAGACAATATATCTAAGTAAGATGAATGAATCTCCATGGAGAACAGTCTCCCCTGACCCTGACTTGTGGTTATTTGGTAATGTCTAGAGATATATTTTGGTTTTCACAAGTGGTAGGGAGGGCACCACTGCCATCGCCTCAGCGGGGAGAGGCAGGAGTGCAGCTAGCACAGAGCAATGCACAGGACAGCCTTCCACAATCAAGGAGCATCTGGCTGCAGATGTTAAGAGTGGTCCTGTTGAGAAATCCCAGGCCAGACAACCCACTGGCCAGAACCAAATAACTAGACATATTGCCCAATGATCTTTGTACCAGCTCCTATTTGTGTTCTTCCTAGGTCTTTTCTTTCTTTTAAAATGTTTACTTTACATGTATGGGCATTTGAGTGTACACCACATGTGTACCTGCCAGAAGAGGCTGTCAAAGCCCCTGGAACTGAAGTTTCAGGTGGTTGTGAGCCATCATGTGGGTGCTGGGAATTGAACCTGGACCCTCTGCAAGAACAGCAAGTACTCTTAACTCTTGAATCGTCTCTCCAGCCCAGCCTTTTCTGTATACATTTATCCCTCTCAAGCCTCCAGATACCTAATATTGCAAGTATTTTCATCCACTGCCTCTTGTATCTGATTGTTTCAAAGATACTCCAAGTTAAATACAGGATGAGGTGATAGACGCAATGGTCAAGGTCCCATAAAGGACAGAAATGGAACGTGAGTTGTTTCTTCCCTCAATAGAGAATAGCCTGACAGGATTATGAGTAGATGCTCAACTGATGTGTTCTATTCTATTGTAGTCCACTTATCATGATACTCTTAGCACTTGGGGTTAGAGGTCATGTTAGTTGCTGAGGAAATCTACAACCTTTTACCAGGAGTTCAATGATCAATACTATTCTGGGCCAGGTTCACAGTACTCAATCCTTTTAAGATATAGGTTAAAACCTATTTGCTTTTTAGAAGACTATTGGTTAAGCAGAAAGACTGGAATTCTGGTGACCTTGTTTCTAACTACCTAACTAGCTGTGTACCTACAAAAAGTCACTGTCATTGGGACTTGCTTCTCTCATCCAAAATAGGAGATCATGAGCAGCCTAATTTTGATGATTGACCCGACAAGGAAAGCAGAAGACACAGAGAACTTGGCAAGAGTGAAGGATTTGGACTAAACACGAAAATGATTTCTTGGCTGGGACTGATGGGTCTATATTTTGTTCTTTTAATTTAAAAGTCTATTAGCAGGTGTCGATTAACCTGTAATCACCCCATCGATCAGATCTAATTCCAAATGACTGGAAAGCCAACCTCATTTGTTTTTATAAGAATGAAGCCATCACTCTTTGAAATTTATGTGAATGCACCCCAACCACAGACTTGATGGAGGTGGAATTAAAACACATCTTTCCTTCTGCAGTCCAAATATTGAGCCTAACAGTAAAAGAGTCAAGGGCTGGGTATATAGCTCAGGTACTTGAGCTCCGGCCTTGAGTGGGACCCCAGAAACTACAAAAGACATTAATGAAATCAAATAGAATGAAACAGTAAGAACACTCAAATTTGCAAGGCAAGAGTTTGGATAGGTTTTCCTGGAAAGGACAATAGGGTGGTGCTGGCAGGCAGACTCCTTGGGTGAGTTACTACATAGATGCAGCCCAGTGACTGGTCTTTTCAATGTATTGTTTTGGTCCCTGTGCTGAATGGTTTTACATCAGCTTGACACAGCTACAGTCATCTGAATGAAGGGAATCAGAATTTTTAAAATGCCCCCATAAGATCAGACTTCAGACAAGCTTGTAGGGAACTTTCTTAATTAGTGATTGATGGGGGTAGGGGGGTGGAGGAAGAGGTCAGCCCACTGTTGGTGGTGACATCCCAAGCTGCTGGTCCTGAGTTCTATCTATCTATCTATCTATCTATCTATCTATCTATCTATCTATCTATCTATCTGTTTATTACATATACAGTGTTCTCCCTGTACTAGATCTCATTACAGATGGTTGTGAGCCACCATGTGGTTGCTGGGAATTGAACTCAGGACCTTTGGAAGAACAGCCAGTGCTCTTAACCTCTGAGCTGTCTCCCCAGCCCCTGGTCCTGAGTTCTAGAAGAAAGCAGCCTGAGCAAGCCATGAGGAGAAAGCCAGTAAGCAGCACACCCCCATGGCCTCTGCAGCAGCTCCTGCCTCCAGGATCTTGCCCTGTTTGAATTCCTGTCCTGCCTTCCTTCAGTAATGAACAGTGATGTGGAAGTGTCGTGTCAAACAAATAAACCCTTTCCTCCCGAGTTACTTTTGGTCATGGTGTTTTATCATAGCAACAATAACCCTAAGACAGGTCCTAACTGCTGACTCTTGCTAGACCTAGTAATCTCTACCTTATTGCATCCTCATCTCTGTGGGAATATTAGTACAATTAAATCATCTTAATTATACACACATATTGACATCCTGGGAATCTGATGAAAGCTACCTGGCAGAAAGCATAGGTGTACGTTAGCCTTAACTATCTGGGCTTCGCGGAGGCATTAACCACAATCCAGGAGTGAGATGTCATCTTAAGCCTGTGTGTGTGGCCAGTTAATCACACGCAGTTTAGCTGAGTGAATATGTTCTGCAATTTCACTTCAATCCCCTCCAACATTCTTAGCTTTTCAAGATGACCAACAACTCCTGTCAGAAAGGAATAATTGGAAGGAAAAGTCATCTCCTTGTTGGCCAAGCAAAACCAGGCCATCTTATGGAGTTCCCAGCAACTAGTCAGAGGCATGATTTAAAGCATAGAATCCGGAGGCTTCCACAAAAAGGCAACTTAGGAAAATGGCAGCAAAATAAAAGCCTGGGATTTAAGGACGTGGTTCCAGGAACAATGAGTACAGAAAAGCGAAATGGAGCCACTTCCATAGACAATGCAGTCACATGGCAGTAAGAGGCATTTATGAGTATGTGAGGACACACTGCATGTTTATAGACACCACAGCCGCCGCCAACAGCGGAAGAGAGTGAGTGGATCCATTTGTGAACTGCGGCCTCTCTCTTCACCCAGCTATAACTTCACCATACCCAAGGGAGCCTAGCTTACCAGTCTAGCAAGAACTGTCTTGATTAAAATATGATGTCTCTGGTCACTGAGAGTTCTCCTGGGAAGTGATGGGAAAGTAGCCAAACCACACTATGTGAGGAACAGACAAAGCCTCTCTCCTTTCCATGCAGACAAGTTCTGGCCATAGCCACTGTCTTCCCACCAACTCGTCTGCTCTCCTACCCATCTTCCCACGGGGCACACCTGGCTGCCTTTTACTTACTCTTCACACCCTGGTCATACCTCTCCTCTCTCCATGGGAGTGACAATTTTGTTCAACCCCTGGGAAAAAGATGTCATTTTACCATGTGCCCTTAGAAGCCTAGGAAACCAGCCCTGGACAGAAGGGTAGAGAAAGCCAGGAAGGGGATTTCCTATGTTGGCCTGTCAGTTTACCATTTCTCATCAGTTCCCTCCTCCCCCCCTCAAAGCACTTGGAAGACCCTGAGCAAACCCTGTTTACTTAGTACTTGGAAAAATCCATGTGGTAAAAATAACCTCCAATTTAATCAGAAAGGATTTTTGCTGGTTTGGGTTTTGAGCCAGAGTGTCACTGACCTTGCCTCCTGAGCAGTGGTGTTGCAGGCATGCATCCCCGTACCTAGCTAAAGGACTGAATTTAAAAAAGGAAAAATTCACTCATTCCTGTATTTACTCACCATACAATAAATACTGAGCTTTAGGAACTGGGTTGAGGCTTAGTCAGTACTGGTGGTATGTGACTGACACCTGGCAATGCCAGTCTATCCTTGAATGGGAACCTTCATTTAATATTTCCTGAAACAAGTAGCCCAGAAAAGCACAGGAGAGTGACTAACAGGTTCCCAGTCTACTCTCTTGCTGTTCTTAGAGTAGGGAGCTTTGGTAGGTAAAATGAGTCAGAAAACACGAGGAGGCACGTTTTATGGTTGGAGCATCCTCCCTTATATAATGGGCATCACGCTGCCTGACTCATTTACCAGACAGTGTCCTACTGAGAATCAAAAGGGCGAGTCAGTGAGATGCCTCAGTAGCAGAGACTCTGGGTTTGATCCCTAAGACCTACATGATGGACTATGATAACTAACTCCTGTAAGCTGTCCTCTGACCGCCACACAAGTACCATGCCCACACGTGTGCACATATGAAATAAAGAGATAGATGGATGATATACACAAAGGCACCTTGCAAACTATGGTTTAAAATGCACAAATAAATTCAACCTCAGGTTCAACGAACCCTTTTAAGGACTGGGAAGTAAAAGAAAGGCAGTCCTGGCTAACAAGGTTGACCAACAATAATGTAAACGCTCCAATTCTTTTCAAGTGAACATGGGGTTCCTTTTTCTGTATGTATGTCTATACGTTATGTGCGTGCAGTACCCGAGGAGGCTGGAAGTAGGCACTGGATCCTCAGAAATGGAATTACAATTGGTTGTAAACTACCATGTGGGTGCTAAGAACCTGGGTCCTCTGGAAAACCAGTGTTCTTAACCACTGAACCATCTTTCTAGCCCTTTGAATTTGTGTGTGTGTGTGTGTGTGTGTGTGTGTGTGTGTGTGTGTGTGTATGCTTGGGTATATGAGGGTGCATGTGTGTCATGGCGCAAGTGAAGGCCAGTCTGTCCTTCCTTGCCTTCCTCCTCTTTTGAGGCAGGGTATCTGTTCTTCTCTGCCTCAGTCACCAAGTTCAGTGGCCCATGAGTTCGCAGAGATTCTCTTGTCTTCCATCTCCATGTGGGAGCACCGGGATCACAGACACATGCTATGGTACAAGTTTCACACGGGCTCTTGAGGTTTGAACTCAGGTCCTTATGCTTGCATGGCAAGTACTTTACCCACTGCGTTCTCTCCCCAGATCTTAAAGGAAAAAGTAGCTTTTGTGAGAAATACGCTCTTTAATATTAAATTTACAATTTAATATGCTGTTTTTGTGAAAGAGAAAAACATCTTGATTATAAAAACAACAGAAGACCATGTGGTAAAAGAGTTAAGCATATTGTGGTGGGAACAAAACACTTAAAACGAAGATGTTTTGCCTCTATCTCAAATTCTGATACATGGAGCCCTTTTAAAAAATGAGTAACTGTTTGAGATTCCTCCAATACACCCAGCAACCTCCCAGGAAATGTTACATACGTTTTGGAATCACCAATTTAAGAAACTTAATATTTATTTTTGGGGAGTGTCTTTCAACTATAATTATATTGTCTTTATAATTTAAAAAAAATCTTTGATGGCATGATGGCATAAAAAAAAATTTAAATCTCGTAGACTTTGCAGACCCCAAGAACCCAGAGTCCACAACTGAAGAAATATTGATTTTTGTCTCACCCTTGCCTTTTATGGGTGAAGGAACAAATGACTCCCCCAACCACACAGATGGCTCTGAGCACAATCCAGCCAGAAAGCCAGGTCTCCCGGTTTCTAGAACAGTAGTTTTTCCCTCTTTAGACAAGGCCTCCTCTGTCTGCTGCACAGCTCACTATCTGTCCCAGACAGACACTGGCTTTGTACTAGTCCAGAGACAGGGAAACAGATGGAGGCAGCAGGTTTGAGGGGAAGTGCTGTGGGTGTGGCTATCATCACCGCAGCTGGGCCCACATTCGAAGGGAAGGGTCTCACTCCTATGGCCACATTCTTTTGCTCGTCTCTGAAACAAAGAAAAGTTGGCCGAAAAAGCACAGGCAGCTTTAAAAGGAAGCCTTTCTGCCTAACAAGTTTGGGCAGAAAGTTTTAAGAACGTGGTCCTGAGCTCAAAGCCAGAGAGGAGCCCCAGAGGTATGAGGTTATAATTCAGGGTGGCCAATTTAATCAGCTCATATTCATTAAACACCCACATACACACAGTGCTTTTCAGCTAACCCCTTCCCTCATGCAGAAGCATCCACAGGCCTGTTTTAAACGGGCCACCCTGTTCATGTTGGGAATCTAGCCAGGGCATTAAAGCAACTGCTTCCCTTCCTAAGAAAAATAGGGTAGACTTACTACCATGAGTAAAGGGGAAAGCCTCTAGTGTTACATCCCATCTCAAAGCTGGGAAGGACACAGGGAACCTGTCTTCCAAGGTTTGTTTGTAAAACTTGGTGATATATTGAACCTTTCTCTTTCAGACTGGCAACATCCTATGCCATCTACGTTCCAGACTTTTCCCTGCAGTTTCCGTGGGTGGGGTCTCTCTCTTTTATCTGAGCTGAACTTGAGCACTTATAAATATTCCCACAGAGGGACTGAAACATTATGGCCCTTGAGTTACTTATAATTAGTCAATCAATGATTTTGAGCACTTCCGGCCCTCGGATAATGAACTAATTGCAAGTAAAGAAAGCATGTTCTTATCCATGGCTGTTTAAACTGCCAAGAATGTTTTCAGCCTGACTGATCTACCAAGCAACTTTTGATTACCATCTGATTAAAGGACTGACTGGGGCTGTTCGCCTGAATCTCCCTAAGAGCTCCGTTTGGCATACTTCTGAGTGCTGGGGAGCCGAGCAGCACACCATTCTACTTAAGTCTCTGTCCAAGGGCTTTCTCCAAGAAGTCGCCCGTACTTCTGAAGGCTATGTCCCCAACAGAGAGCATCAGATCAGGAAAGACTGAAAAACTGCCCCGACACCAGACCCTTCTCTTACATGATGCGATCCATTTGGTAAAGACTCCATGAGGCTCAGTGAAAGACTCCAGGTATTCGAATTATAACTTATAACACAAAGCACAGAGTGGGTACTCAACCAAGCACTGTTGTGCTCTATGTGGTTTAGGGAGTAAGGTAGGTTCAAGAGACAGAAGACACAGAAACAGAGGCAGGATGGCTGATATGCTTTGGCTCCGAGTGTCTCCAAAGATATGACCAGGGAAAACAGGTATTGCCAAGATAGTTAGGTGAACAACCCTATGAGCCATAAAATAACAATACCCTTACAATTTGTAAAAATCCTTTGGTTTCTCCATTAGCTCTGTACATGGATATACATGAAATAATCAGGTTTATGTCTCTCTAGTTCAGGAATAGCCACGACCCCTCTATATTAAGAGTTGGTGCCTCACCAATGTCCTGGAAGCATCATCTCACTCCCGTCCCCACTCGACCTTTTATTTTCAACTTGGTGACTTTTCATTTATGCTCATGTCAACACTTCAGAAACCCTACCAGATTTATACAGAGCAAGACCCTCTAAGCCAATAGTAGGCCCACAATTCTTTGAGTTCTCTTGTGTGTCAGCTACCTAATTCCTTAATTCACTCAACAAATGTTTACCAAGTACCAACTACATATGCCAAGCAAAGACACAAGGACTAGAAAAACAGTCATGAATGAGACAGACCTGTGTTCATAATGGCAGATGGTTATACAGGTGACCGTGAAAGACCTCTGGGTGTGAAGTGGATGGTATTCTGAATGTGTAAATGGTGGTCACATCTAGGGCCAGGCACAAGGTCTGGGAAGGTGTCCCTAAGAAAGCACTGTGGAGAGAGTCTGAGGCAGAAAATTTGGCATAATGGCATGAGTTGTCAATGAGGAAACAAAACCATTAGTTATAGTTTGTTTACCAAACCTTCCAAATGTGGAGGTCTATAGAGAAATGTTTGGAAAACACTATTCCCGTGTGGCACTGAAGGGTGCAGCAAGGGAGGCATTCGGTGTTGTCACCACACATGCGCAGATCAAAGCACACCCTTGAGCCAGGCAGGGTGATGCTCCCTGATTTTCCTCTCAGTCCTCTGGGGTCCAAGACAGAAGCATCACGGAAGTTTCAGGCTAGTTAGTGCTCCATAGTAAAACTTTGTCAAAAAAAGAAAAAGAAAGGAAAGAAAAGAAAAGAAAAGAAGGAAAAAGACCCATGTATCTTGCTCCTTGAAGTGCTATTTCCTGCCATCAGCCACAGCTCTGCCCCAGGTTTAAGGCAGTGCTAACTCTTGGTTGCTGAAGCAGCTTCATCTCCACTAACCTTTACACACCATGACTATGTCAGTTTTTCCAAGCAGGAGAAATGGATAGAAAGCCAGGCCACTTCTTAATAAGGCCCTGGTGAGCTAATGGGTGTGATTATTTCATTGTCTCGGATTCATGCCAGCCCGGGCTCATCAGATACAGGCGCAATCCAGGAGAAACATGACCTCACTTTTGACATGGGGCTGTGCGCACAGATGCCAGCAGGAATTTAGCGATCCCTCAGCGCAGGTAAAACTCAACTCTTTATGGTTGCAGCTAATGAGAAGCACACCAAAGTTACCTAAAACAGTAAAGCTAATATTGACATTAGCGTACTAGATATGTTAGGGTAAGGGAAGCCAGGAAAAACTGCTGAGACCATCTGTGCTGAGTCTGTCGCATCCATAATGAGGCACATATTTAAGATAAATTGCCATCTCTTTAAATGATTAAGTGCCAGATTTATGGAAAGCTATAGCCCTACCAGGACCACAGGGCTGTTAAGTAGTTTAAGGCTGTAAAGGTGAGAATCTCAAAATTCTAGTTCTGTCACAAACTGTTCACTGACTTGCAAAGCCTTTGCCAAGGTAACTTCTCTGTCTCAGTTTCCCCAGCAACAGGAAAGCAATTCTATTACTCAAACTGCACAGCTATGAGTTTTGCAAATCAGGAGCACACTTTTTTTTTTTTTTTCCATGGACGGATGCTCAGACCCTTCTCACCCTTCAACATCTATCGTAAGACACCAGGAAGTACAATCCAAGGCTCCATGCATTCTAATTGCACCTCAGAGCACATTCACTCCCAATTCATTCAATATTTCCTCCTGAGCATCTCATATGTACCCGGGTCAGACTCTGCTGCAGGCATAAGAGATATAATATTCTGCAAACAGACTTAGCCCACTGGTATAAAAAACAACAAACAAACAAAACAAAAACACAACAAACAAAACCAAGGGAAAAACATAGTTCTTCTGTGCTCTACTGGAGCCTAAAGTTCGCTGAGGGGCAGCACCAAGGTTGAGATTTATCCTTTGCGGGCTGTACGACACTGGACGACTTCACTTCCTCATTTGCAGAACGAAGGCAACAGATACAACCTGTTTGGAATGTGACTAAAATTACATATGACACATGTAAGTTTGCCAATAAATGTTAATTCTTTTCTTCCTCTCTCCGGGAGTCACAAAAGGAAAAACAAAACAAAACATAAAAACAAACAAACCAACAACAACAAAAACCCCAATGCTCTTAGTTCCAGCTCTTCAAATAAAGGTGCCTTACAAATGCAAATAATCAAGCCACTATTACTGTTTTCCCTAGAATAACCAGTGTTGTAGGAAGAGCTGCAGGTTTGGGAACACAGAAGCTTGACTCTCCTAAGTACTCAATATGAGGCTTTGAACAGACTAAACTCTGGGCCTCTGTGTCCTCATCTGTGAAATATCAACAGAATTATAGTCTTGAGTATTAAGTAAGAGGAAACAAGCTACCTTGATAACCAGGAAGCAGCAGCAACTGCCTGGCTCGTTAACAACCAATTGGGAGCGGAGCACTCTCTTACTTGTCAGATTCACAGAGACACAAGGTGAATATCATAACTGTCTTAATAGTCTTTAGCATCACAGTGGGATTTCTGCTGAGAAGCAGTGAAGAGGGTCATCGAAAAGCAAGGTCGCCACTTTCAAGGGGAGCAGCACAGTCTGGTTTTTGGATTGCCATTCTTTCAGAGATTCCAGAAGAAAAACATTATCACCCTAAATGTCATTATTTCTTTTTAATTACCACAAGCCCAGTGTTTTCTACTTCCCAAATATGAAGCAGGGATCTTAAAATATCTTAAAAGAATCCTAATTAACACCAGCAAACAAATAACGTTTGGGTGGAATCCAAATATGTTCTGGGAAGTTCTCTAGTCGCATGGTTCTCTTGCCCTCTCTGTTGGGTCTGTAGTACATGCATATGGGAGAGCCAAGAGCTCTTTCACAGCTGGGACAGATGCACAGTTTGGACCAGTCTCAGACACTCAAACCCTTCTCTAAAGCCACCCAAACAATCCTCTTCCAGGATTGGTGCTATATTTCCTGGTTTATATTCTAGTTTCCATCTGTTTCAGGCCCCAGTCAAGTCTATCTAAGTTTCTAAAAGTGTATATTAAGTCATGCCTATCTCCATTTTAAAATCTGTATCACGTGTAGAATAAAATTCCAAGTCTTTCCCTTGCTTTACACACCCCAGCTTAGGTTCTACAGGCCTTAGCCTTTTAAAAACAACTTAATAGCCACACTACGCTATTGTAAATATAAAACTAAATATCCAAAGAGGTTTAATTATTGTTAGGCGCCATAAGTAGATGCTGGCATTGTTGCTATTGTTGTTGAAATATCAGTTACTCTTTGATACAGAGTTTTAACTATTTCTTCTGAACATAAACTGTAATTCCTGCCAATGGCTATTTATCTTTACAAACAGACTGTGTTACAGGCAAATCCTTTCACTCTTGTTAATATGTTGAGGCATTATTTTACTGCTATATATTTAACTTTGTCTTTTCCCCTTCTGAACGTAGATGTCCTTTACAGGAAATAGCAGCTGTGCCCCTAGCCCTGGATCTTCTCCAAGGCCATTTCCATATCCTGTGAGAGAATCCTCTGAAAGTTTGTTTTTGCAGCAAAAAGAATAAAGATTATTTTATTGTATATAGCATTTTTGTTGTTGTTGTTGTTATTCAGAAGTGACTTTTGTATGATCCAGAGAGAAGACCAGGCCACAGTCCCCAATTCTGCAGCTTGCACAATTGATTATGACTACTCCATCTATCACCTACATGCAAGAGGATCGGGATGGAACCTACTTGCCAGAAAAGGCATACCATAACTTGGGAGGGGAAGTGAAGGACACAGCATCCATTTAAAGAACAACAGGAATTTCACCAACAAACTTACACCCAAATTCAAAGGCAAGTAGCTAAAAAATAACCTCTAAGCAAAGGCAGAAACACCATTCTACATCTCACCCAAGAACACAACAGTGGTGCAATCAAGAACCTGAGGTGGCCCAGCATTGCTCCAAGGATCATCAAAACTGCTTCCTGAGTGCTCTGGGCTTCTAAGGGAGAGCTTGGGTTTCCATAATTCAGTTCTGTGGACCCAATCTGTGTAAGAATTTGTGTGCTAAAGGCCATTGCACCCTAGCTGATGTAGTGCTAAGAACATCCTGACGGAGGCTTCTAAACTTTATATGTAGCCAGATCCACTGACACTACACTGCTAACTTAATGACTTTATTTTTGGATAAAAAAGTCAGCAAACACTTGAACAATCTGGGGATTCAAGCAATAAGCCCAATGGGTGATATCAATATGGAACCATGTCTCATTTCCCCAGGGAGATGAGTCATCGGGTTATTCAGGACAAGCAAAGCACTAGCTGTGGGGAAAAGAGCTGGGTACGGATTAAACTGCCTAACCAAGGAATATTACAGCCAAGACTAGCATGCATGCGGGGGTGTGTGCTTGTGTTTGTAGTTTCCATCTCACTCCATACAGAGAAGAAAAATACAATAGCTCTAAAGAAGAAGAAGAAAAAGAGGTGGAGGAAGAAAAGGAGGAGTGGGGGAGAGGAGGAAGAGGAGGAGGAGGAGGAGGAAGAAGAAGAACATCAAAGTAAGCAAACCCTAGAAAATATTCACAGAATAAGCCACCAAAGCGAATTTGAATTTGCATAGGAATTTCAACACATCGATCCAAACACATTATCTGGCACAGAGGAATCTTTTTGTCATCTCTAGCTAGAAGCCACTGCTGAAGAAAAAATAAAAACAAAAACAAAAACAACATGGTCTGCCTTTACTCTGGCAAGTGGTTTAGCTTCTCTGAGACTGTTCCTTCTTTCCTTACAATATACACTTGCTTCATGGGTTTCCTCTAAAAATTAAAGGGAAAAAAGAAAGTTAATGCTCGGCTCACGGCTGCAGTTAATTCCTTTCCTGATTAGTTTTCTGGTATTCTAATCCTCAGAAGCAACTCTATGGTGACAGCTATTCTTGGTTGGCAACTTGACCACATCTGGAATTAACTAAACCCCAAGTGGCTGGGCACACCTGTGAAGGACTTTCCTCAATTAAATACTTTGAAGCAGGAAGACCCACATTTAATCCAGATCTCTGGAGGTGGGGAGATCCACCCTAATCTTGGCCACACCTTCTGGTGGCAGCCTGTACAAAGGACATGGAGGAAGAAAGCTTGTTTCTCCTTGCCTGCTTGCTTTCACTGGCAAGTCCATTCCTTTGCTGGCATTGGAGCCTGCTTCTTCAGGATCCCGGCATAGACTGAAGACCAGCTGAGACATCCAACTTCCTGGACTGAACAACTCCTGAATTCTTGGACTTTCCCCTGGTAGACAGTCATTACTGGACAGGCTGTACCACAGCCTGTAAGTCATCCCCTTTCTGTAGCTATAGAGATTTGTTCTATCAGTTCTGTTACTCTAGAGAACGCTGACTAATACATTCATCCAGCGTTAGTGAGATTTCATCAGTAGTAAAAAGACTCTACCTCCAAACTAAATCAGCAATAAATGAATAAATAGCAAGATTCTGCTCTTTTTGGACTTTGAACTGATTTATAGCCATTAAGATAAGAATCAATTCTAGAATGTTCCTTAAGAGCTCCCCTGTGTGATTGCCAGAAGATGCCAATACCTGTAAAGGTTTCATAAGTGTCCCCTCCTCCCCTTTAATTCAAAAAGCGTCTCTACCCCTGGTAATCCTATGTCATAGGACCCAGTACAAGAGCCTCTATGAGAAAAATGGCGATTTCAGCTTGTGCTTTTTTATCTGAGCCAGATTAATCTCCAACAATGCCTTAAAAAAATGCTTTAAGTTCTGTGCCTTCTACTTGGAATGTTCCTCTGTGCTTTCCTGCCTCATAAACTCACTTGCCATCTCCTTTGGTTCTCTTTGTACTTGCACATTCCCAAGAGTAAAGGTTCCCTTCCCGTGTGTCCTCCAAACCTTCACGAACCTCCTTTTCATATACCTTCCAATGACATTTGCTTTACTCTATACTATTTATATCCCAAAGCCTGCTCTAGAGCAGGCATCCCATACTGGGCGAGAGCATGAGCTCAGTAAAGTACATCAGTAAAAAGCTCCCTGCTTTAAAGGTGACTCCTTACAACTTACACACCAGGTTATGGGTCTGTGGTGTGTCTTGAGATCCCCAAACTTCTCTGTAAGAAACAGGACTATGGTGAGCCTTTCTTTTTACAGACACAATTTAGTCTGGATTATAAAGTCACGACTAAGTGGCTGTCAAGCACAATTTGCAATGACAGTTACCGTCATTGTTTTTAAAATCCTGATAATTCAGTTCATGAGCTCGATTAAGTGGCCATTTTGCAGAGGCTTCCAGGTTGCCTGCCTGTCAAGTAGGACAGTCCACAATGACAAGGTTTCCACAGTAGTCTGCAGACTAGACCCTTCCTGGAGTTTATAAAGAGCACTTCAAATGCTCTGAAGAAAATCTGTTAGTGTCCCAAAGCTCCTGAGAGTGAAATGCTAGAGTTAGAAGCTGCCTGGAGCTCACTTACACACTGAAGTTATTAATCCCCTTCTTATATGTTTGATATAAGCCGTAGGGCACTTGGGAGGGTGATCCAATTACCCAATTCAGAGAATTGCCCTTTTCTTTCAACCAAGTTCAGAGCTCTGAATTTTTGTTCCACCAATGACTTTTTGTTTCAGTCAAACAAGGTCAAGGAAGAGGCCACTATCTGCCAAGGCCAACAGGGGTTTCATTTACATGCCCACTAATTCGAGCAACACAAGAACCTCTTGAGAGCATTAAACTGGGGTGTGGGACAACAGGCCTGTCATTTATTTACCAGCTCTCAATGCCATGACTGCCATCTCCTTGCAGCCCAACATTTTGGGTTACCATTTTGGACTTGATGAAACTCTTGTGTATCTGGAAGCTGTGGTGGGCTGTGTCAACAGGCAAAAAGCCCCGAGGGTATGGGGGTGTGGTGAGATGATCCCCAAAGGAAGGCTGCTTGAGTCCAGGGTCACAAGGCAAATTATACACAGCCTGGACTTCCTTAAATTCAGACATGTCCAAAGCCGACTAGAGGCTAGGGGTTTTCTTTTACCATCTACCATTTGTCACAGATCTCATTGTTTCGTTGATTTATACTTATTTGTCTAAGCGCTGCTTCTTTTAGAATTAAGATAAAGCCCGACTCAGTCTATCGTTTTGCTTCCATCATGGCCAGAAAGAGGAGAGTCTAGCTAATGTCCTATCACTGTCAGAAAGAGACACAGGCTATATCAACTACAGGGTGTTTACTACTTCAAGCAGGTGAATGTTATTTCAGTTTAGAAAAAGCATTAGACTGATAGTGCAGTGGCTGGAGAGATGGCTCAGTGGTTTGGAGCAGCTGGAGCCGGAGGATCTGGGTTCAGTTCCCTATACGGCAGCTCACAACTATCTGTAACTTCAGTTTCAGGAGACCTGACACCCTCACATAAACATGCATGCAGGCAAAACATCAATTGCACATAAAATAAAAATAAACAATAAATTAAAAATTGAACCAATGGTGCAGAGAGAAAGAAAATAGTATGTCAATCAGTTTTTCACAACTTCCATGACTCCCACTTCAGAAACTGTGAGGAATTAAAACGATGCACAAGTTAAGAATTAATCTTGGAAATGTTTATTAAACTCAAGGACAACTTGTTATTTTTTTAATTTATCACAAAGTGATATCAGCCTTGGACCTGTTTTATGGATATAAGAGCTTAATCAATAGACACATCTGGAGAACTCTTTTCTGTGTTATTTTACAAAAATCCTGAAAAAGATCAGGAAATTAAAAAGCAAGTTAAAAATATTATTTCTTAGTGTCCCGGTAAGAAAGCCAACAGCTTTTGAGCGTGGTATGGAAGAAGTGATAACATTTATCCACAGGAATATGATTTATAGAAATCAAAGGAGAAAGAGATGGCTGTAAGACATAACTCACCCACGCAGTTAAGCAAGAAGCACCAGAGATGTGCACCAGTGATACCTCAGATCATAGACTGTCCTAATTGCTTTAAAAAACAAAAAACAAAAACAAAACAAAACAAAAAACAAGGACGAAGAATTTCTAGACCACACTAGTAAGCCAATGGTCCAGAAAGTAAGGCATCTTGGTTGTAATCTAAAGTTTTGACATTAGTTTATCTCATTGCATGGTCTTGGGAATGACCTGAATCTGTCTAACCTCAGTTTTTTCAGCTGAACTATCAAGATGGCATGGTACTTCCTGATCCTTTTCAGGTAGTAATGCTCATTCATGCACACTCCACAGTCAAACTATGCTCCATTAGGAGGCCTAAAACGCTGGACAGAACACCGTAAGACAAATGGACAGCTCTTTGTTTCTGAGTGGGGCTATCAGGGTGTGGGCAGACACTCTCACATCTTTCCTTAGCACACAGCTGAATCAGGCCCTGAGCCTGACCTCTCTGTTTCCTATACAAGCCTCTTTCCTGGGGAATCCCCAGACGCGCTTTGTGAGTTCTGAGGTGGCATACGGGGCTGGCCTGCCTTCCTCTCTCTTCAGTTTCTACATTCCCTTTGCTTTGGATCTCAGATCTCTCCCCTAATATGCCCTTTCACGCACTTTCTTTAGACTCGGGATGATGTGAAAAATGTGAAAGAACACATTTCTAAATTCCTGCTGAGCTCGCTCACCAAAGAAGAGGGCAACTGGAGGCCGACGGGAGATGTGGGCATCGATGGATGCCTTGTCCCTAGCACCTGCCAATTCCTGCCTAAAACTATCCAAAGAATGCTAGGGTCCGGGGAGCATGAGTGCGAAAAGGGTAAGTGAGAGAAGGGAAAACACAGTTCTGGTCTCAAAGCGGCAATAAAAATAAAATTAAACCCTCTCTCACACACATTGGATTCTTTATGTCCTCAATTGAAGTTGCCTGAGTACTTCACACTGGAACTATGGGCTAGAGGATTTTCTGAAAAAACAAACCACACACACAACAGACCTTACTGCTCCCTTGAAGGGGCTTATTTAAGGCAAAACAAGGCCTCCCATCATTCCTGTGAGAGATCATTGTCCCCCTTGTTGCCACAGCGCCCTGTGAGGCTGTGGGAAACAAATGACCTCAGAGGCACTGCAGTGTGTGTCACTGCAAAAGAAAAGGGAATCTAGGGGGCTGAAGGGTGGGGGGAGGGGCTGCTGGCTAGCAGGGCCCTCCACAGCCCTGCTGTTCTCCAATGATAGCCCTCCAGGCACAGCGGGAAGGAGGCTTGCGGGGGGGCCCCAGGAGTCTCCACCCCGCCTGTAACGGGATTAGGCTCTCCTCTTCAGCAGCAAAGCGTCCCTCTGGATGTCCTGCTGCTCCCCCTGGACATTCTGGCCTCTAGTTGGTCCTCCCCACAAAATGCCTGGTGGCTGCCTGTGTCGCCCTCTGTTTCATGCGCGTCCGGAGTCAGGAGAAGGCTCCTCTGAGGCCAGGGAGAGCAGTTGTGAGCAATGGGAAAGGATGAGGGGGTTGACCGGGATGGTTTAGGGGTATATAAACAAGGGCAATCCAGGGATTAGGAAGATGGGAGTAGGGAGAGAGAGCCGATGAAGACGGAAGAGGAGGGATGATGGCAAAGCAAAGATAAAATAAATATTCAGCAGACCTTGGCTTTGCCACACAGGGTACCAGTGAGAGAAGGCAGCCTGGTATGGCCTTGCTTTCCCTTGAAATGCATATGGAAAAGCAAGCATGCAAGCTGGGCAGATGTGTGCCTTCCCAGGTACAAGTCTCAGTTATGGGTTCTAACTACTATGCAATCTGTGTCTTCTCCATGTGTGTCTGTGAAGCAGGGCAATACCTGAGATTCCCAGTTCACACCAGGGCACATAGACTCAGTGGTTCATGTATGTACCCTGAGGGCTCTCTCATGGGAGAAACTGTAGTTGAGTATCACATTTTACTTACGGGAGGGGGAAGGGGACAGTAGCTCTAGTCCTACAGCTTGAACCACAAGGTGGTATCAGCCACAGACTGAAGGACAAAACTAGGGGAAGCCAGAGTACACACAGTTGAGGGAGGTACAGCAGTCTGATGGCTGAAGATACTTGTCTTTCTGTTCTTGCCCTAACCCAGAATGTGCAAACAAATAAAAAAAACAATTGCACATATAGTAACACATGTGCAGTTTACATGTGAAATTCTTATATGCATGCATATTGCACAGGTTTACACATTTTTCCTAACTATTGAATTACTTGTGTTCCTTCATCAAACATTTGCTCTATGTACAATACCCAGTTTCCTAAGTATTGAGAGTTGGAAACATTTGGTTCATTTGTAGAGTTTGTTTTGGCCTCTATGAAACATGGAAATGTGTTCCGAAGTGTCGAGAGCAACAAAAGTGCTAAGTTTGCTGAGTGGGAAAAACTGTTTGGTACTAAAAAAACTTTCTTTCAGCAACAGCCTCGACTATGGTAATGTAGGTTTTTATACCCGGTTGGCAACTGGGAAATACTTAGTTTGAGAGAAGGTGGGTTTGGTGGGGTTGCCCATTTTGAGTTGCTTATCAGAGCACAAACTCCTGGCTGCCGCCCCTCTCAGCAGTGCCTGGGACGGTGCAAGATCCCACAGGCATCCGCCCTCACGCACACGCATTCCCTGAAAACTCCTACTGGAGGCCACGATGAAAAGGGAACTATATATGTTACATTTCCATCACACTTTTCACGGTGTGACCGTAAAACATGTATGCCAGAAACATGAACCCAATTTCCTGCATCTACTCTGCGTGCCTCCACTTCCTCACCAGAAACAGGTTGCTGTGGGAATGACTGGGGGATTAATAAAACGATAAAAGGATTAATAAAAATGATAAAAGCTGACATTTCTGTGTTGTTTTTTTTCTTTTTTTTTAATGTATTCTATGAGGCACCATTTGCAGTCATCTTCTTAGGAGCTCTCTTTAAGGCATAGAGTATGGATGACATTTGATTACTGTGAACTTACAAAAGCAGAGATCATTCTGGTTAGCTTAATGTCTCTGGAAGTAACTATAAAGACAGTGAAGGAACAAGAACCAGATCAAGGTAAGAAGATACGACACACATAATCTCTCTTCTCCACCTTACCCCTATTCCAGTTAAATGAGGATGAGTATGGCTCTGTGTGTGTGAGAGAGAGAGAGAGAGAGAGAGAGAGAGAGAGAAGAGAGAGAGAGAATGAATGAATGAAGATAAGCAAGCTCTGGGTGTCAACTTTGATCTAGCCACTTATTAGTTATGTGAGCTCAGTTCTGGACATTTAAGCTTCAGTTTCATCTGTAAATGGAGGTGCCACCTATGACCATGGTGTTGGTGGGAAGGCTGCAGACTGTGCTTACAAAAACAGAGCATAGTGCCCAACACACGGAATAACAATGGCATCATCATGACTGCCACTGCCCCCACAGGCTGGACAGCCATGGTTGGCTCTACTTTCCGGACTGGACTTCAGCCAATGAAAGGGAGAAACAAAAATCATGGTACTGTGTCTTCTCTGAGGATACCATGCACTTAAAACAACCTAATTTGATAGTGAGGATGGCTTCCCCAGGAAGGTGGGAAAAGCTTTGCAGGAGTGAAGTGGGAAGCAGCATGGGCCAGCCAGGAGGCCTGAGCAGCAAGAGGAGGCCTGGAAGGGCTGTTGACTGGGGGAGTGTGTGTGTTTAGTGTGGGCGGGGAAGGGACACAAGCTATGTCTGCCTTTGCCAGCAGTTCAAAGGCAGCAGAGACTAGACACACTTCAGGAGATTCTTCTTGAAACTGCCAAATAAACTGTTTGGATTGTTTCAAGTGTTTGCTGTTGGGGACCCAGGAGCTCAGCCCAGATGGAGTACGCCCAGGTTCCCCCCACCCCCGCCCTGCAAACACTGCAAAAAGTCAAAAGCAAACACGCAAAAAAGGACTCACAACAAAGACAGACTGGAGATTTTTTTTCCCTCTCCTTTTTCCTTTTTCCACTGTCTGAAAGGACTGGTCTTTAGTCTTTATTTCAAACAAAAAGAATGGACAGCCCCAGCTTCTAAACACTGGCACAGAACAACCACTTTTTTCAGAGAGAAAACACACCACCCACCACACTCATTTTTGCCAGCAGCATTCAAAAATAATCCCTTGAGCCCGCCAAGGGGACGCAGAGGTGAAGCCTCACATCTCTAGGTTGACCAGAGGTGCCTGCCTGGGCCGGTGGGCCTGCCCGGCCCCTCCCTCCACAGCTGTTTGTATTTACAGTTCAGTACCTTGAACTCCAGAGATTTCATTCCCCAGTGACGGCCTTTCTCCTCGCCCCATCTCTCTGAGCCCTCTCCTTCAACAACAAAACCCTGCCTGCCCCGAGCTAAAGGAATCTGATCACCCAGAAAAGGGAGACTTTACGAGCTCTCTGGGAGCTCTGGACAGACGGAAGGGATTAAAGCGAGGTGCGCTTTACGTCCTCTGTACTTTCCTCTCCACTGCCTTCTGGAGTAGCCAATTCCCCACCTCCAACAGCTCTGCCGGTTCCTCTGGATGGGGTCTGCTTTCCTTTCTTCCCTCTGTGGTTCTGGGGGAGGTGGAAGAAGCCGGCAGTAAACATTTCATCTGGAGAGGCAGCTTCAGGCAGGTGGGGTGGGCTGCAGGAGCCTAGCCTAGCCTAGCCTCCCCTGGCAGGGTGGATCTGGGAGGTGTTTTTAGCATTTCTGCCGGTACTTGCTTGAACTACAAAATGGGGGACTTCCAGCTGAGCCCCATCCTGTCTAGGATTGACACACCTTTAACAGGGATTACGAGTTTCTTCATTTGTTAGCTCCACGGAATACTTAATCATGAAACAGTATCTTCAAATTACTTTCCGATGATTTGCAGTATTTTCTTTATCACAGGTTGGCGTATCACATAATCTAACTGAAGAGTAATTTATAGGCCAGATCCTGCATTCCACAGACCAAGCAGACCATAGCCCTCAGAGAGTGTTCAGACAGGTCCAAACAAGCAAGTCACCACAAGAGAAATACAAATGGACAATAAATATTTTTCTAAAAAGACACACATTACCTCCAGCAATCAATCAAAGCAAAGCAAACACGAAGCCGGTAAGACGTCGCTTTCACTTAGAAGAGTTGCAGAGTCTGAGAAACAAGTACCAGTACAGAAAGGGTGTGTGTGACCAAGAAGTCACAGGCACTCCTGACTGTCATGCAAATGCTATGCTGCCAGCAGGCAGGTTGACATGTGAATATGGAAACAGGTAGAGGATCCACTGAGACTACTTAGGGATACATCCTAAGGACACGGTTAGACAAGTACAGAAATGCGGATATGAAAGAATGATCGTGGCTGGGCAGTTGTTATGCAGGCCTTTAATTCCAGCACTCAAGAGGCAGAGGAAGGTGGATCTCTGTGAGTTCAAGGCCAGCCTGGTCTACAGTGATTCCAGAACAGCCAGAGCTACACTCAGAGAAACCCTGTCTCAGAAAGCAAAAGAAAAACAAAAACAACAAAACGGTCATTATAAATTTTTTTTTATGATAGTAAAAATTGGTAAAATGAAATGACCAACAATTGGGGAATGTACATAGATTATGGCACAGCTTTTTAGTGGAATATTATCCTTTGCCAACAGAGTTGATGATGTTACTTATAGACATGAGCTGTTCACAACAGACCTGCACAGTAAAAAAGAAAAAAAAAGTCACAAACAGTCAGTTCATTGCGACTTTGTTTTCTGATGGTGGCATGTGTGACTATAAGATGTACATGTGCTAACCAAACTCTTGTTTCCTCAGGAGAATCACCTTAATTGAATTTTCCATTATACATTTAGGGGTTTTTCCCCAGCATTTAAAAACCGTTAACATTTCTTTTTATTCTATTTCTTATCATTTAAAACAGTTTTAACTTCAAATATATCTTGATCATATTCTTTCCCTTCCCAGTGATTTTTTTTCCTAATTAGAAAACAATAAAAATTGGTCTATTTTTACTGGGATTAAAAAAATAATAGCAACTCAAACTCCTATCTCAACAGCAAACCTGTCTGATTCTGAGAGAACCAGGATGACAACCATGGCCAGTTGAAATCAGAGAGTTTGTTAATGTTGGGAACAGGAGAGGGTAGATAAAATGCCCAGGAGACAGAGGACTAGATTACATTAGAGAATGGAATAGACCTACGGCCCAAGTGCCACTTCACTTTCTTGTGTTCTCAGATTCACACCAGAACTGGTAACAAAATGAAGAGCTAAGCCTTTTGGGCAAGATATCTGAGTCTCGGACAATATTAAGATTAATTTTTAAATGTCCATATTACTTTGAAGATACTGAAGCTAACGGGGCACTTGATAAATATGCATTCATATTTGTTAAAGAGAATACAAAGAGTTAAGAGAAGAAAAGTGATGACAGCCCCCTCTCCCACCTCTGAGCAATCAGAAAAGCTACCCAAAGGGTCATGAGCTCAGGAGAGCTCCTGCCCCTCACCAGCTGCAGCACTCGGGAGAGCAGGGCCTGTACCTTGCCTGGACAGCACGGCAGAGTTGACCCTGGTGGTAGGGGTACAGGTGAGCCCTGAAGGCTACAGCATGGGGGAGTTAGCCCTGCCACTTGTCTGCTGTGAGGTAGTATGGGTATAGGAGTGATGCCCTCTCCCTACCTCTCTCCCTACCTGAAGTAGCGAGGAGTGCTAACCCTGGGGTCATGAGAGCAGGGAAGCTAGCCCTGTTCTCTCGCTGGCTGTAACAGAGAGGGCCCTGCACCTTACCTGGGTAACACATTGGAGCTGGTCCTGATGGCAAGAGCACAGGGGAGCCTGTTCCAAGTTCTGAGAGCAAGAGAGCTGTCCCAGCCCCTCACAGTCTGCAGCATTTGGGAGAGTGGGCCCTGAATCTTGACTGGGAGGCATAGTGAAGCTGGCTCTGGAGGCCTGGGTGCTGGTGAGCCAGCTAGAGGGCATGCGAGATGACCCTGCCCCCTGCCAACGGCAGCACAGGGTGTCCTAGCCGGAGCTGCTAGAGAGCTTGCCCCGGTAGTATGCACGAGAGAGTCAGCAGGCTGACCAGCTCAGCTATCATCCAGGCTGAGATCCAGGGCTCTAGACTGGCCCATCCCAGAATCTGCATCATCTATCTGCAAATGGTTGGGACGTGTCTCGGTGTTTCAAAGCTGCAGGGTCTCCATGACACAGGATAACTGGGAGGAGTCCTGATGAGGACCTAGTATTGATGGTGTCTCAGAAGCCAGAGGCCTCGAATGGGACCAATGACTCATTGCAATGAACATTTGCAACTAAAGATGTGTGCATGGAGGGGTACACTAGGGGACACCAACACACCACAGCTTCCGTGACGAGATGCTTTCTATGCTTTTTGTTTGGTTGTTTGTGTTTTGTTTTGGGGGGAGGCTGCAAGGGCGATGGGCAGATATGAGGAGATGGACTGAGGTGCATGATGTGAAACTCACAAAGAATCAATACAAAGTTCTTTTTGTTTGTTTGTTTTAGTAACGGGCTAACTTGTTGGTGGGAGGAATTTATTTATTTATTTATCTTACACATGAGTGCTTGCTCTATCTGCATGTACACCTGCACGCCAGAAGAGGGCATCAGATCTCAGTATAGACGGTTGTGCGTCACCATGTGGTTGCCGGGAATTGAACTCAGGACCTCTGGAAGAGCTGACAGTGCTCTTAACCCCTGAGCCATCTCTCCAGAGCTGGTGGGAAAAAAGGTGCTGCCCTTTGGCTATGGTGCAGCTCCTGTTCCTGTCTTTAAGTCAGGTTTACAGAGAGAATTCGAAGCAAAAAGCAGAAACAAAAGTTGTGAACAATGTATGGCTTAATAAGGAAAAGCTTGTGAACGCAATTAAAACTACAGATAGGACAGGTGCTGAAAAAGCAGCTAATGTTGTTTAAGAGAATAGTGCAACTAAGAAGAAACCAGAAGGGCCTGGTGGCCCAGCACTAGAGTGGCTTGCAAGCAAAAGACCCGATTTTCATCCTCAGAATCCACATTAAAACAATCAAAGCCAGACCTGACAGCGCACCCTTGTCAATCCGAACACTGAGGAGGCAGAGACAGGTGGATCCCTGGAGCTAACTGGCCTGCCGGGCCGGTCTACTTGATGGGCTCCAGAGAGACCTCGTTTCAAAATAAAGCAAAACAATACAGAACACGGTGGACTGTCCCTAAGGAACAACTCCCAGGGCTGTCCTCTGCTCTATGCATGTGTGTGTAGGTGCGCCCACACAGCACACCCTGGTCACACACATTTCAAAAAAATAAATAAATAAAATAAAAAAGACATGGAGGAGGAAGGAGGAACGCAGATTCTACCCCGTGCACTGGAACTAGTGGAATGATACCTTGAGGGCCACAGCCCCACCAGGCTTCCCTCAGTGAAAGGTCCAGTGTGTAACAGTGCAAATGTAATTGGAAAACCTTCATTTAAATTGAGAACGCCAGCCGGTGACAGTGGTGCAAGCCTGTATTGCCAGCATTCTGGGAGGCAGAGGTAGGTGGACCTCTGATTTGGGCCAGCCTGGTCTACAGAGCTAGTCCAGGCTCACTCTGTAGAGAAACCCTGTCTTGAAAAACCACATACATGCACACACGCCTGCCCGCACACACGCCTGCCCGCACACACATATACACACACAGTGCCAAAAAGAGAGAAAAGTGTCTGAACTGAGTGGAACACTCAGTGAGTGCTCTAACAAGGACTGACCAAGGTAATGCTTTCACAGCTTCACCCTCCTGGTTACTTGAAGGTTGTTGCACCTGTGGGCAGATGGGGTCCGACTCTATCTCAAGCTGGAAGCAGAACTTGGCATCACCCACAAAGTTCTGGTTTTGAGGAAATACAAAATGAAAGGGTGACAGGGTTGTGCAGGCTTAGACCGAGGTTCCAGAAAGCCACAGAAGCCAGGCACATGTAGCAGGGTTGGGTTCCCAGCACCATCCGTTGAGTGGGCTGTGCATGAAGCTGTGCAAGGGGAAGCCCAAGTTGCAGTGAAGACCCGAAACATTGAAGATGCCAGAACTGTGGTATGTCCTCCAAGGAAAGCTACAGATACCGGTGGAGGCAGCTTAAGAGAGGCCAAGAGTGCTTCAGGCATTAGTGGTGTAAGGATGGGGCTGCCCAGGCCTGTTGGAGGCCAGATAAATCCACCATGAGTAGGGGATGCTGGCTGTGGGGCTGCGGGATTTAGTGTCCTTCCCCTGCCCCCTCACCCCCACTGAGTTCATCTTGCTTTGGTCAGCTCTTCCCTTCTAAGCCCGAATTCCGCCCTTTGAAATGGGAAAGTTCATTAACTCTGTATCGTAGGATGTTGGAAATAAACAGGAATTAATTTAAGACATGGCCTCAGGTCTCAGGAGAGACTCTGGACACTTAAAAAAAAAAAGTGTTGCTACTGCATGATGTCAAGATCTTTTATGCTGGACTGAAGCCATTTTGCATTATGAGATGGCCGTGAGTCTACGGAAAGTTATGGTTTGGATGTGAAACGTCCCTTAAAGACTTATTTTTGTCTTTGAGCACTGGGTCCCTGACAGTGAGGCTGGTTTTAGAAATTACGGGACCTTTAGCAGGTCAGTCTTTGCTGGAGGAAGTGGGTCACTGGGAGTGGGTTGTCCTAAGGTTACAGTGAGGCCCCACTTCCAACCCTGGTCTCTTTCACTTTGCTTTCTGGTCCACTGAGATATGAGCAAGCAGCCTGATGCTTCTGCTGACAGATCCATGAGTCACTCCCGCCGTTTTATGATGGACTGTACCCCCAACGAAAAGCCCAAATAATTTCTTCCTATCTTAAGTTGCTTTTGGTCAGATACTTTGTAACAGCAATGAGAAATGTAACTAATTCAGGGATATATATCATTTGCCCAATTGTCATCAGATAGGTTTCATCCAACAACTGATGGAAACAGATTCAGAGACCTACACCCAAACATCCAAACATTAGGCTGAGCTTGGGGAACCCTGCTGAAGAAGGGGAAGAAGGATTATAGGAGTCAGAGGGGTCAAGCGAACCCACAGAACCAAATAACAGGGGCTCATAGGGACGCACAGACACTGAACTGACAACCAGAGAGCCTGCATGGCCCTCTGTGTAAGACATTGGTATGGGCTCAGGACCCAAAGACCAAGTTCTCAGCATAAAGGAGATTTATTTGCCCCAGAGGGACAAAGGGAAGGGCATAAGAGACAAACACAGGAGATAGAGGATGAGGGAGAAGGGAAAGGGGACAAGAGAGATGGGGAAGGACTGCCTCTGGATAGAGAGGAAACAGGCAGGGCCCACAGACAAATGGTGGATTATAAAGGTAAAAGGGGGGAACCCTGTGTTAGGATGAGGTGTTTAATTTTAATTAGGCATATTAACTAGGTGAGCCAAAGGGGGCTCTTGATTGCCGGACTTCAATACTTTGATAACTGGACCTTGGTAGTAAGCCTCAGGAGGAGGAAATGGTCAAATAAGAGAACAGAGCTTGCTGGTTAGCTTTAGGAATATAATCGAATGGTTTTTAGCGAGGCAGAGGGAAGGGGAGAAGAGCAAGGCCTGCCAGAGCCATGTTCGCCAGGGCTGGGATGGCTACAGTCCCTCCACTCTGCATCTATGTTACAGTTGTGTAGCTTGGTCTTCCTTGGTCAGTCCTGAGAGTGGGAGTAGGGCTGTCTCTGACTCTTGCTTGCTTTCAGGACCCTGTGCCTCATACTGGGTTGCCTTGCCCGGCCTTAGTGTGAGGGGAGGTGCCTAGTCTTACTGCAACTTGCTATGCCATGTTTGGTTGCTGTCCCTGGGAGGCTCGCCCTTTTCTGAAGAGAAGAGGAGGAGGAGTGGAGGGGGCGGGGCTTAGGGGTGAGGAGGAGGGGGAAACTGCAGTCAGGACGTAATAGGTGAGAGAATAATAAATCTATAAAATAAAAAAAAGCCAGCTCTACCATCCCTGAGCAGGGTCCATTGGATGGCTGTCTACACTCCACAAAGACAATATACTCTTCACTGAGCCCATCATGGTCCCTCAGTCAAAGAGTTCATTTTACCAGAATTCGTAAGTGCCAGAAGCACTCATGTGGAACTGTTCTCTTCTTTCTCTATTTTTTTTAAAGCAGGGTCTTGCAATGTAGCCCAGCCTGGCCTCAAACTTCAGTGATATGAAAATTTCTTATATTAGGACATCATCAATATTTAAAACCATAAGCAGTAAGGACCATGGTGATTATGAGATAGCTCCTTTTCCTAATATTTTTATATGTACTCTCATGGTCAGGAAGTCATCAGCCCTGCATTAGTTTTATTTAGTTAGTTTGTTTTGTGGAAATGGTGATAAGAGAGGATCTCTCTCTCTCTCTCTTTCTCTCTCCCTCTTACACTTTTACACACACACACTATATTATCGTCACAGGAGCACAGGAGGTTAGTGTAGTATGTATACCCTGGGCTCATCCATTAACTAATTCTATCAGCTGCTCAGTTAATATTTACTTATCTATTCTCATGGCTCAATAGTCCCCAAAGGGAAACGTGATTCTCACATGCCCAGACCTCTCTACTATACCATCAGAAAGTTACTTCAGACAACAACCCCAAGGACAAGGCAATGATCAGACTATGAATTCACTCCCTGCACTTCTCCATAGTCCCTCCCCGACCCCTGCACATTTTGGAACAAAGGGCCCTGAATATGCCAGACAAAGGCTCTACTACTGAGGTACACTCCAAGCCATGATTCCCCACAACACCTCAGTGCAAATAGCATCACCTACCTGGACAACTACATCTGCTTCCCAGGGCTCTCCCTTACTTACCAATCTAATCCCTTCTCTTTCCAACAAGCACATCTCATCTAATCCCTTTTGGTGCTGGAAACAGGTCAACAGTTTCCATTTGCTTTTGAGTGAAGACAGCACTCCACCACGGACTGCCCCCTGACTCCAGTCCCTCTGTGCACATCACATGACCTCACTTTCTTTTAGCCTCTTACACACGTGTACGCGGAATGTTCTCACCATTGCCTACTCCCCTTCCTTAGGGAAGGCCCCGTGAAGTGTGTCTGACTTTCTCGCAGAGCTCTTGGTCCCCTCAGTGTATCCACCTCCTTTGAGGTAGAGGCGAGGGTCCTTTGACTCATGTTTACTCCTCCTCCAGGCTATAAGCTTCGTGCGGGTAGAGGCCCCGTTTGTCTGGTTCACCTCAGGCATTCATTAACTCGTACAAGCAAAGGACGAAGGAGGGACAGGAGTTATTCCCCACACACATATTCTGTAGTTTTCTAGTGTTTGCGCTTTTGTTCCCTTAGTGTAGCGGATTCTTTCCCTTATGAGTTAAAACTCTATTCCCACTCCAAATGCCACTCCTTCATGCCTGTCCTCCATTTCGGACGTTCTTTGGGTCTGGTCTAGACCGCGGTGCCTTAAACACACAGTTGCCTTTCAGCATGGTCCACGTCTTGTCCATCTCCGCATCCCACCGCCAGCTAGACCACCAACACGAGGGCCCGGAACAGCACCTTCCCTCAGTTATTTTAAAACTGAATTTAGTGGAACCATAAGGAAAAGATTCCTTCTCTGGAGCTGGGGGCTGACACATTCCCTTGGCGCACCACTCCTATGTCACCCCACCCACGACTTCCCTAAAACTGTGCCAGAAATTCTGGTAGGTTCTTTCACAAACAAAGTCAGACTGATGGTAGTTTTCATTCTGGATCATCTCGGTCCGTGAAACAGAGAGTGGCAGTAAGCTCTAGCCTTCAGCGTAAGCGTCACAGCAAGCGAGCTCGGTGGGTTTGATGAATGGAGGTGGAGGGAGTTGAACGTCCTGGGTCAGCCACCACCTCCCCTTCACTAAGTCAGGGCAACTGTCTATCTTCACTTAGCTCTGTTTACTTAAACACTAGCTGAGAGAAACTTATTGTAGTTTATCCCTCTGTCTCATGGTTGCCACAATATAATTTTCCAATGAAATTTCTAAGTGCAGACCACACACGCTATTTCGGTGGACCTAGCATTGATTTATGCTGTGACCTGGGGGGAAGGGAGACACGCTGAAGACAGATGCTTCGCCAGCAATTTTCTGCTGCCAGCTATTGCCTGCTCTGCTATAGAAGCATGCATATGGAGTTCAGTATCTCGATCACCGCTGGATTCGGCCCTCTGACAGATCATCTCTGCTACACCAAGTGAGCATGAAAAGTCAGGATCACGGCTCCTAAGACAGTTGTGGTGATAGAATATAAATTAAAAGACCCCTGCTTGCTGAGCCATCATTCTGAGAACATCAGAATGCAATTTGTTGGACAGATTCTATAATCTGCAGATGAAGGCAGTTATAGGGCTCAAGTTTATCCAGCGTTAACAAGCCCTAATAGTCTAGCTCAGCTCAGACATAACAAACGGAAATGGCTTTAAATTATCCTTCCCTAGAGACATGATTTCATAAGAGAACAAACTCTATATGTGCACAGAGAGATTTCCAATGTAAACACGTGGTGGAAGCTAAAAGCTGCAGCCGGGTTTCAAGCCTGGATCTGCCAATGGCAGGGTATTTTATTTCAAAGACACCGGTTTCCTCCCATGCAACGGCGTGCAAGCCTTTTCTGCTGACTACATTTTGAATTGCAGAATACACGCACGCTTGCATATATGTGTAATTTTATAGTTTTCTTTCTAGCTAGGATATTAATAGATTTCACTTAGCCTTTCTATGCATAAATGTGACTGGGACACAGATGCTTAAGGGATAGGGTTCCTTGTGGGAAACACAAGGGGCTCACTCATCACCCAGGCTGTCTGAAATGTAGACTAGTCTCTGAGGGTTTGGAAAACCCAAGGTGAACAATTTGGCTTTGCCATGTTCATGCAGGGTACTCACCAGCTTCAGAACGGGGAAAAGAGGAATTCCCTTAGCTTCCACCCAGGATAAAACAGCTTTTTTTTTTTTTTTTTTTTTTTGTCAGGGGGTGGTGTGTGTATGTGGCGGTGATGGCCAGCTTTAAACAGACTAAGATCAAGGCTTTATAGGGACAATAATGACAACTATCCAGTGTTCAGCTGATCTATGTGTGGAGGCTTGTCTCCTGTTTTTATATGGCTCACCCAGCTAAGCATTTTTTTTTTAACGATTTTTCTTTAAGACAAAAGAAACACATTTGTGACATGTGGGGACTGCGTGAGATTCAAGCTCTCGGCCTTCACGTTTCACAGGAACGCACCCATGCTTAACTGCTCAAAAGCCCGTGGGTGCTTTTGTGCAGAAGAGAGGCAGAAGAGAGGAATTTCTTCAAAGGCCATCTGATGTGCAACCCCTAAAATCTTTATTGGGATCTTTACAGAAAGGTTTTCTGGTCCCTCAGATCACTACTATGAGATAAAGGCAGTCTTTGGTTTCTAGTTTTGCTTTTCTATGTCCTTATGCATTAAGCCTAGGGGAGCGCAGTGAGTTAAACGCCCTTGTGTTTATACAGAAGCCACACATACAGAGCCTTTGTAGGTTTTCCCGCAGGCCATTAAGTCATGCACAACCTATTTACACCCAAGATCACAAAGAACCACAAGTGAGAAACGTTGATTTTTATTAAACAATTTCCTGGGCTTGAAAATCTTGTGATACTGGTCCCGGCAGGCACCAGCTGCAATCTCTGATTTAGGCCACTGCTGTACTTAACTCTGACGTATTTTTTTCAACCATTACTTGCTACTGTGGCAGGCTTTAAAAAAAAAAAATCTCCTGTGCTTTTTGCTTTATTTTATGTTTTTAAATAACTTTGCCATCAGAACTTGTCACAGGAGGCATCTGAGTTGCAGTGACAGCAAGAGCTATGGCTTGTGTTTCAGGAATGTCTTCACTTTCTCTTGACTAGCCTCCCAGGGTGTGACTCTGCAGTGATCACTTGGTACAGCATTCTTCACGTCCGTCTTGCCCTATCAATTTTCAGAGCCTGGATTGAACATCGAGTGATTCATTTATCTTACCAGTGCCCTGGAAAGGTACAAAGTTGAGCAGACCAAGGATGAGGTTTCCTAAAGTTTGGAAGCCCCCTCTCAATTCACAGATGGCCTCAGTCTTGGAGTCCCATGCAGTCTTTCTGTGTATTACAGTAAGGACCAAAGATGGAAGAAGAAGCCTTTCTGTACCTTACAAGGAACTGATGCTACTGTCAATAGCTGAGAGCCTACCACTGTTCATAAGCCAGATCTTTGCAACACACAGGACCTCCAACCACTGTGTGGGAAGAGCTGATCCGTTTCTCCACAATTATGGGAGTAGAAAGAATGCTACTGACAAAAGGTCCGAAATCATTCGTCTGTGCATATGAACTTGGGTTTTGTCAACCTTTACAGAGTATTGCAAACGTGTCAGGTGAAATGCTATAAGGGCATAGAAACAGCACAGTGTGGCCTTAGTTCCTATGTTCATTCACTCCAATGAAGATAAAATACTATGACAAAAAGTTTACAGGCCCCTAAACAGAGGGAAACATAGGAAGAGAAAGCCTGATCTTTAGAGAGTGGGTTTTCAAAACAGCTCTGCCCAGGAGGTGTCACTGAGTCTTGAGCACGGAGTCTGCTTTGGGGACTGGGCGAGGTAGGAAAAGGTAACAAACCAGTAGATCAGTAACAGAAAATGGCTCAGTGTTCGGACAGAGGTGACAGAGAAATGAGGCAAAGGAGAGGCCATTCAGAGAGACGCAGCTCAGCTGCTGGCAGATCCTCGGGGTCCTGCGAGCATGCTCAAGAGTCTCAACTAAATCCTAGAGACAAGGAAAAGATACCAAGAGGAGCATGGGAGTGAAACAAGCACACCATTAGGTCAGAATGAACTCTTGGTCCTGGAGCGGGGGTGGGGTGGGGTGGGGTAGGGTGGGGGGGGTGGGGGGGAGAGATAAGGGGCAGGGCACGAGCTAATTCAGAGCTGACCGGTCAAACTAGTCAGGTGAGAGAAGCTGAAGGTGTAAACCTGGACAAACAGCAGAACAGGAGGGAAGCTTAGGGGAGGAGTAGGTGGGCAGGGCCACCAGGGAGTTAAGCTCATTTCTGATGGGTTGACTGGATAACTACTGGAGAGACTCACCCTGCAAAGGAATAAAAGAATACATTTTTGTTTTGTTTTGTTTTAAAATAACACAAAACTTTAAAGGAGACTGTGCCTTCCTGATTATATCAAAGGAAGCTGTGCTTCAGGGTACCGGGGGAGAGTTTTTCCCTGTCCTTGTGGCTTTCAAATGTCATACATGAGATTACCGTGTCAAAGCTGAAGCCACTAAAATCTGTTTTGGAAAGAGAGGAGGTATAAATGAATAATATACAGAATATCACTGTTTTTAGATTCTACTCTATTCTCCAAATATACTCAAAGACAAATGTACAATTTTTGCAAAACCCTTTTCTTGAGGTTTGAGGGGCTATTGAGTTAGATATCTAATATCTTGTGTATCTCAAAATACTGGACTGCTGTTTACCAACTGGATAGTGTTCCAGAATTTTCTCCTATTGTCTTCTAGCTGTTTGGAGAAAAAGATTTAATGGGATTTGAAACAAGCAAGTTGTGGAATAAGATGCAGAGTTCAGTTAAATTGGGTTTGAATTAAAAAAAAAGAAAAAGAAACAAAGGAATTTTGTCTTTGTACCAAAATGTACAGAGCTAGAAAATGTCATGTTAAATAGGCCAAAGCATAGAAAAACAGACTTGGCATGTTGACATTTATGTGTGGAGCTTAGAAGCTGAAAGCAGAATAGTGGTTATCCGTGCAGAGGGAGGGAATGTGGAGATAGAGGTCCAGATCTTCAACTAAACACGAGGAATAACTTTTCTTTGGGGGATACTGCATAGTGTGGGTAATGGCAGATTTCTTAGCGTGAATACAATAACGCATTCTAAGTCTCAAAAACTGGGAACTGGAGAGACGACTGTCAGTCAAGTGCAAGTGTTTGCTATGCAAGCATGAGGACCAGAGTTCAATGCCCAGAGCCCATGTAAAAGGCCAGGCTCTGCAGCGTGTATCTGCAACCCTAGCACTATAGAAGCAGAGATAGAAGGGTCTCTGGGTCTTGCCAGCCAGTTAGTCTAGCCGAACTGGTAAGCTCCAGGTGGAGGACAAGGCCTGACCAAGCGGCTCTTCGCCAGCTCACCACTGCGTACAGCACGTCAATGCTTTTCCATCAGGGACAGTTCCTCACTCGCCACAGGATGTAAAGGGACCTGTGTGCTTATGTGTAACGTATGGACGGACAGGTGTTCTTTCCGCTTGACTCATGTCCCTTCCGCACTTTTGACGGTAGACCCCTCCCTCGGGAGAACTGCCCTCACCCTTGAGAGGCCCTGTCTTCACGCCTCAGAGGCAGAGGAGTGATTCTGAGAGCCAACATACGGTGTCGACTTAATGTCAGAGAGGAAAGGGCCCCCGTGCTTTCTGAGGCTCTGAGCGTAGCAGTCAGAGAGGCTGATTTGCTGCCACATGCAAAAGTGGCAGATGAGATGAGAACCAAAGCAACAGGGACCAAGACATCAGGCAACAGGGAATGAAGTGCAGCAGAAAGGGGCGGCAGATTGCTTCAACCCTGGCTGCAGACCCCTCTTTTTCCAACCTATACTAGGCAGGAAATGCCACTGCACCTGGGACCTGATTTTAACATTAATTATAAATGACTTACGAACGTTACTTAAGGATTGGCTCTACCGTTCTTTCAACCTGAGTAACTAGGTTTTTAGGTATACACAAAATACACGAAGACTTCCTGCATTATACTTGAAGACACGTTCTAAGAATTGCCAGTTCCTCTATGGATGACATCTGTGCAGTTTATTGGTGAACGATTTCACCATTTTACCCACTGTCGCTTGCAGCTTTAACTTCTACATCTTGTTGACTGCTCTATGATTCATTTTATCCATGGTGCATTACAATTTACTGAAATCCGGCCCCCTTTGGTTTTTGTTTTGTTTTGTCCTTGAATCAATACGCTCATCTTCAATTGGAATACATTTCTGACCATTGTTTTACCTTAGCATTGCCTTCCCATATCATCTCAACGGCTTCTTCAATGGCACATCACTTCCCCTACATGAAAAGCCTTGCTTCCCGCCTTCCTTGAAGGGCCAAGTTATTAGCAAAATCATAATTTTAAGCTATTCTGATTGACTGACTCCTGCTTTCCCTCTCTGCTACTAAAAGATGAGATGGAGCACATGAGGACTTGTACCTTCCAAGTCTATGTCAAAATGTGTCCTTCCTGGCCTAATACATTTATGACTGCTTTCTCTACCAAATCAGAGCTCTTAGAGAGCCAAGTTCGTAATTCCTTTGTCCCATTCCATATATGGCTAGATGGAAAAGGAGAGAATGAGAAAAGGTTATCTACTTCCCTTAGAAACTCATTCTATCAGAATAAATCCAGTCATTTCTGGTTAAAAAAAAATGCTAAGAATATACTATCAGTAAGGTTACTGAATACTAGCTGTCTTAGTTCGGTTTGCTGTTGACGTGTGTGTGGTGTAGAAGACAACTCACAGTTGGCTATTTCCATCCACTATGTATGTGGAGGGATCAAATTCTGGTTACCAGGCTCGGTGGCAAGGGTCCTTGCTTGCTTATTTGCTGCGTCATCTTGCCAGACTAGTATTTCCCTTTGGAATCTTTGTGTGGACAAATAAAAGCAGCAGCCTTCTCTGCAGAAGAGCTTTATAAAGTTCTGTCTTAGCATCTCCATGGTAAGTGAGCTCGGTCCCCTTAAGGCACATGCAGTGTAGACATTGGCTATTCCCATGCATTCAGACATTTCCACTCTACTTACACTCTTCAACTTTACTGTCTAGGAGGGCAGATGTCCCAAAACTGTGACTTTCACATATAGATGTTCTCATATACATAAAAGAAAGAAGGGGCATGGAAAGAGAAAGACAATTTCAAGATCCTTGTAGCAACATCTGGAAGAAAATCCCTCTAATATAATAGGATTGTCACACAAAGTTATGTCATCATCAGCAAGGCAGAAATAGAAACAGTTATTTGAGATAGTTCTGGGGAAGAATGGAGACTATGGAAAGTATAAGGACACATTTTGAATGGGTGTGGTAGTTCATGCTTGTAATTCCAGCACTCAGGAGGTAGCAGAAGGAAGATCATGAGTTCAAGGCCAACCTCTTCCACATAGTGAGTTTGAGGTTAGCCTGGGCTATATGAAATCCTGTCTCAAAAATAAAAAACAATAAAACAAGATAAAACAAAACAGCAGTATAATACATTGTGAGATATTTAGACAGTCTTTAATTTGTATTCACACATTCAGGGGATGGTTTTAGGAGTGGGGAAGCCAGTTCACATCCCACTATCCAATTGGGTAGACATATTACCCAGGCTAGGTCAATAAGAGACCCTGAGAAATTTAGATAAATGTAGTCGGCTCAGGCTAGGAAACTGAAGGATGAACAGGTGAACTTAAGTCCTTGGGATGGACTGCACCTGGCTATGTGCTTTGGCCAGCTGAGAAAAAAAAAAAAAAAAAAAAAAAAAACGAATGTAGATACAGAATCAAGTGGCTATTTGACACCATGAGGGCTTGAGGTGAAGAGACTCGCGTAAGGAACAGAAACTAGCTAGCCACCCTGGCCCGTCCGAGGAAGCCCATCCTAGTTCTGGTCTCTTACGAAACCACATGGATCTAATCCACTGGGTTGTGAGTCTCCTCATTCTCTGTGGTAACTCTCAAGAGTTAAGATAGATTTCAGCTAACAAATGACTTTTAATCTAGACAACAAAGGTGGCTCTTAATTCAAGCTGAGCCTCAGAATGACCTAAATAAGTCTGTAAAGACACCAAAACTCTCCCTGCGCTACCTTCAGATACAGAAGGTCTGGGATATAGCCATGGCAAGGTGAAAAAGCTCAACCTAAGAGCGATGATACACAAAATGGCAACTGGCAAGCAGCAGATGACTTTCTGCTGAGCACCTGCAAGGGTATATCTGACCAAGGTAACATCTGCGCTTCTTTTCCTATTGATGTGATGAACACCTCAACAGATGCAGCTTAAGGGAGAAAGGGTTTATTTTGGCTCACAGTTCAAGGGTGCACTCTCTCACAGCAGCAGGAGCTGGCCAAGATGAAGAGAATGATGAACGCTATGCCTCAGTTTGCTTTCTCCAATTCATTCAGTTCAGGATCCCTGCCAAGGGAACAGCACTATCCACAGTTAAAACAGGCCTTCCCACATCAACTAACCAAATTAAGCCAATCCCCCACAGACCCAGCCCCAGAGGCCTAGGGTTCTAGATCCTGTTGAGCTGACACTAGTCATCACAAACAACAATGTCACACTGACCACATCAGACAACTGCAGCCATCTACCTTAGGGAAGACTTAAGCATCTAAAGAGCTAACTGTCTGATTTACATATCAATAAGCTACCATTCTGGATATGCTGGGGCTCATCTGCAATCACAGCACTCAGGAAGTTGAGGCAGGAGGATTGCTGAGTTCCAAGATCAGTCTATGCCACATTAGTAAGATCCTGTCATAGAGTAAAAAGCAAAATGAAATAAACTGACATTTTAAACTCAAATCACTTTTGTTCATGGCATCAATTCTTTAAAAAATATTATTTAGTTGCTAATTATAGGTTGTGATGGGTTTGGCCGAGCCCACATGAAAATGAGACATCGGGTGTGTGCAAGAGGCAATTACAGGAGAATGTGCTAGAACCCCCTAGTTCCAGGAAGAAATCCAGTCCAAAAGCTGATTGCATTCATCTGACAGCAAGATTAACACCCAAATTATGGAATAAATTAGTAAGTAAACTTCAGTGAAATCACCCTCTTATTACTTTGACAAAGGAATTTATTCCAGGGCTAGAACATGGATCCTTTTTGAAGGAGGTGAAAAAAATTACTGGAATGTTTGTTTAAAAAAAATTAAAACAACTCACTTTAAAAACAGCTAAATGAAGAACATTTTTAAAAAAAACTATTACATTTATCTAATTTGTGTGTGTGTGTGTGTGTGTGTGTGTGTGTGTGTGTGTGTGTGTGCATGTGCACGTGGGTACCTGGGACATGGGTTTGGAGGTCAGAAGAAAACTTGTGGGAGTCACTTTTCTTTTTCTTGGACATGGGTCTCAGGAATTAAATTGTTTAGGACCCAGGAACAAGCAACGATATAGTTAGCCTCCTTGCAAGCCCGGAGAATGAATTCTTCCCAGCGCACAGCTGCAGTCTTAAAGGCTTGTCAGAATGAACATGCTATAGCGTTTGTTTTCAGAGTTGCTACATGAGAAGTGAATGTGGCTGGGGACTGAGAGGCCTCACCCACAGAACAGGGTAAATTCGGCGGGAAGCCGAGCTCTGCGTCATCCTATGTTAAGGCTTAAGGCGTTTCCATCAAAATGTCTGCACAGGCTGGGTACCACGTTCCCTCAGAGCCTTTATTGCTTGCAGAGCGCACTGTGACGGCGGTCTGGATTTCAGACAATCAGACCCCCAGCGACTGCCTCCTCTACTTCACTGGCAACTTACCTGTCATACCCAGCCAGCCCTGTATGTTCCAAAAGCTGAATAAGCATGGTATAAATGATAATAATAATAATAAAAACTGTAGTCACTGGTGTGTATTTATAACATTGTTCTTGGGCAAATACACGATTTTACTTTTCTGACTGTAAAACGGAGACTCACCCAAGTCCAACACAACTACACTTCTGACAGTCTTGACAGGTGAGCGCATGGTTTAAGGCAATAGATGGAAAGGATATTATTAAGTCCTTGGTTTCTCCAGTGGTTCTCCAGATGATGTAATAATGATACTAGCTAACATTCGCCGGATACATGAGACGCCATTGCTGTTCTCACAGGTTATGTTGTTAACAAAATAGGCACTATTATTATTTTCACTTTCACCGTGAAAGCAACAGTGACACAGAGAGGTGAAGTAATTCAGCCCAGTAAACCAGCCCGAGATGGAAGAACCAGGATGCACAGGAAAAGGCATGGCTTCTGATTGACACTTTAGCTCTTTAACCTCTGAGCCAACCTGCTTCCTGAAACCACAGAGGGGTTTTCACTTCTCTTTTATTTTCTTAATTTCAGTGAATAAGGGTTTATTAATCCCAATCCCACAGAGGGTGCCTTCTTTCTAGTGAAACCTTTCTAGTCCCTTCATTACCTCCCATAGAGTAAAGTCTTTGCCATAGAAAATCTGTAGTCAGGATGCTCACGCCACTTTCAGTAGCCAGCTGAGTCTGATAAAGTCTGAGTCGGGAGCCTCGACTTCCCTCGGCAATAAAATTGGTAGAGATTGACTTAAATTGACTTAAACTAAGTCAAATGTCATGGAGGGCTAGGGAAAAGATTATGGATGTCTTCTGTAATTCCCAGGTCCATAGGCTTTTGCAGAGTTTGCAATCAGCTCTGGGCAGGGAACTAGTTGGTGCTGGGAATACCCATATGTGTCCCAAAGCTAACTGGTCTCGTGCCAGAAGGATGCAAACCAGAAACTCATGAAGGATGGTGGAATGCCATGCACTAGCTATCCGTACATAGCAAAATCTTTATGGCCCTGAAAAACCTGAATGCAGAATGGTACAGAGAAAAGTGTCATAAACGCTACTCCTATATTTTCTTTAACTACTTTTTTTATAACGCAGATATTTTAAAATGATGCATCAAGTTTCCAGATGTGGAAACTTGGTTTTGTTGTTGAATTTGAGGATAACTTTTATAGGTTATAATAAGGATAGACCTAACGACCGCCTCCTCCATCATCGCCATTTTTGTCATTGTCATCATCATCAGTACAACAACAGACTCAGCTAAGGAGGCAACTTAACACGAGGACCCCGTTCACAAGACAAAAACAAAATCCTGTTGTTTTCCCAGTAACAAGCCCTTTCAAGAAATTGGCATCCATCCCTACAGTCATTTTCCACTGCACGGACCATAACATGTAAAGCACAGAGCGTCCCTGAGGCCGGGCTGCAGCCGGGATGCCTTTCCTTGTAGGACCCACTGGGTGGTTCTGGGTATCCGGCCCACTCTGCTCTCTTACTTCCTTGAATCCAGCAACATTTGTTTTATTTTACCAAACTGATGGGGGAACGTGGCATGGCATGTCTGCATTAATTTTAATTTTCTTATTTTTGGGGAAATTAAAAAAAACACACACACATTATTTTAAGTAATGTGAATTAGTGGTTGTGTCCATGGGTGGGTATGTGCACATCAGTGCGGAGACCCCTTAAAGCCAGAAGTGTCCCCTGGAGATTCTCTTCAGTGCTGGAGTTACAGGAGTTTGTGAGCTGCCCAGCGTGGGTGCTGAGAACTGAGCCCAGGTCCTCTGGAAGGGCAGGGTGTGCTCTTAAGCAACGAGCCATCTCTCAAGGCACAGGTTACCTTGATCTACTTTTATACAGGTTTTGTTGTTGAATTTGAGGATAACTTTTATAGATTATAATAAGGATAGACCTAACGACCGCCTCCTCCATCATCGCCATTTTTGTCATTGTCATCATCATCAATCTTTGTGCGTGAATGCAGGCATATGCATTCACATCTGGAGGTCAGAGGACAAGCTCAAACGTAGAGCCTAGCCTTCTACTCTGTTTGGAGCAAGGTTTCTTATTGATTTTTTTTTCTTGCTAAATATGGCAGTATAGCTAGTCCATAAACTTCTGGAGACAGAAGTGTGTGCTAGAATGTCTCAGCTTACACAGATGCTGGGGATTTTGTGAGGTTGTCATGCTTGTGTGGCAAGGGCTTTAACCACTGAACCATATATACCATAAGTCCCTTGACTGTGTCCTCTTACGGGCAAAAAAAGTCCCTAGGTCCTGATTGTGACCAAGGGACACCCAGGTCAGTGGCTGGCTTCTTGGCAGAGGCTTCCGGTAAAAGCAGGAAGGGGAAAGGCAGCTACCCTCTGAGAGAGCCTGTTAACTGCCAGCTCATCCGGTGGGCAGGCTCCTTGGCCACTCTTCGTTTGCCTAACCCCCCATCCCAGTCAGTCTGTTAACTTGATGCTTGCTTCTAGTTCCGTGTGAGTAGGAAGGAGAGCCATGGACCAGCTGTTCACAGTCATTCATGGGTCCCAGGAGGAAGGAGATACAGTCCGGGGTGTGCTCTTGATCTTTCAAGGAAGAGTTTCGAAAGAGATGAGATGGCTTGGAAATCTTTTTCCTCAGCTTACGAAACGTTAAGATGAAAAGAAGAAGCTAAAGTGGAGTAAGAAAGCTTTTTTTTTTATGCTGACTGTCAATATTGTTCTTCTGAGGGGTAGAGGGTGTAGCTGGCTTCTCTGCAGCAGGGCTAACTAGGGAGAGCCTCTATTTAGAAATGCAAAGACACCACATCTTGTCTTCAATCGATGGCGTAAGCTCCTTCACCGGGAGATCTTAGATCTTTTAAAATATAAACACAGAGGCTGCTCCACAGCACTGTCCCCACGATTCTCAGTGGAGAAGAGTTGTACACCCCACAGAGACTTCAAAAGAAAACAATACTCTCAAAAGCAGTTCAGTCTCCTTGGGTTTTCTTGAACTAATGATCTAATGTCAAGCCTGCACTCTTAATATGAATTATATTTTGATTAACGACTAAAAAATAAATGACTAAAGTGTGTGTTTATATATGCAGAAATGTATATTATACGCGGATGAGGTACATCTCATTTGTGTTTGTATGTATATACCAGAATGAAAGAGGCAGCTGTTTTAGCCATTTATGCTTGGGGGGATAGGTGGGTAAAATGGTAGGTTCTGTTGAAAGGAAATTAGGGGAGAGAATTTGATACCTTGAAGCAAGACAGGATTCAGAAGGCAAGTATGGAAATAAATTTGGAAACCAGCTTCTTGGTTCCCACCATGTTTTAAAGGTAAGTGTATCACATGAAACATTTTGGTCAGTTTGTGTGTGTGTGTGTGTATGTGTGTAGGAGTGTATTGCTTGTTTGCTTTTGTTTCTAAGTTAAAAAAATTTTTTTTCACAGTTCAGTTGGGAAATAGGAATGAATAGTGCACTGTGAAATCCTTTTTTCATCCAAATCTTCAAAAAAAAGTTTGCAAAATTGGTATTTTCCTTCCCAGTTATCCCTGGGACTTGAAAACTGCAAACCTGGACAGCTTCACAGCATCACCTGAACCCACTCAGGATGACAGAAGATGAGGTCAGTGTAGTCTTTCACAGGCTGGCAGGGCCTCCCTGATACATTATTTTCAAGTGACCATGCGGGCTCCATGAAGGGGAAGTGATGGTTCACGGCCCAGGAAATTGAAGAACCTTGTTGTGGAGATAAATAGTGGATGTGTGGATGCACGAAGCACCGCAGGGAGAGGAGCTTGTCACTGTACAAAGCATACTGGGTGCCACATGACAGAACTTAATGGTTGACCAGCCCAGAACAATTCGGAGCAATGTACAGCCTTAGGCAGGTTTCCTTTTTTTTTCTCAAACTTTAGCTTTTAAATAAGTTTAGATCCACCAAGCAATAATAATGGCAACACTTTTATTCTGTAAAAAAAAAAAAAGAGAATGAATTCCTAAGTAAACTCTTTTCCTGAGTGTCTGGAGTCTAGGATGGACTAATGAAGTCACAGAAAGAAATGCTCAACATGGAGCCCATTCATTTAAGCAATTCCAGAACACCGGCACCAAGGCTCAGCTAGACCAGGGCTTTCCCCACTGAATGTTGCCCAGCAGCTAAACTGACAGAGTACAAAACAGAAAGCTTTGCCTTTTTTAAATCAAACTCACTAGTATTTCCCTTTTGTACATCTAGTATTTTGGTTTTTTTTTTTTTCTGCTATTCTCTTCGTCCACACACAGTATCTTGCCTCTTCCCGGGTGAGTGCTGAGTGCTGGGAGCCATTCCAGGCAAAAGCGCATCCCGAGTAGACCAGCCAGTGTTCCTTCATCTTGGCTCTGACAAAAGTAGCTAGGCCCTCACCCTCTTCTGTGACCACAGAATCTCAGGGAAGAGGAACCTTAAGTATAAGCTCTCACCTAGTTTAAGAATCCGACCTGCTTGAAAATGAACTTCTTTTGTCTAAAGGAACTGCCTTAGGCCATTTTCTCTTAGTGTGCTCAGTGAATTCGGAAAACATCTGGCCATCTTTTTCTTTATGAGAACTCTTTCTGTACGCACATATCATTTGATTTCTTTCTGATAAACAGCCCACTTTCACTGTTCTTCAGAGATCCGATCTTCTGTGCTTTTTCATCATTTCAATTGCTCTCTACATCCTCTGAAAACCCAGAAGCCCAGGCTGGCGGGTGAAGAGTGAATGATAATTTGGGTAGCGCCTTACTAACACTGAAAATGCAGGCCCTCCTTTCCAGGCCACTCTTCTATGAACATAGCCTAACATGAAGTTCAATCTTAAAGTACTGTTTTAAAAAAGGGGTAATTGATCTTTACTTAGAATTTCTTGTATAAAAACATCTTTAACATTAGTTTATTTAAAACTGAAAATCAGTCACCTTCTTTAGAATGGTGTATAGAAAGTAAAATCTGAACTCCCGAGGGTTTTTAGTTCCAGGGGATCCTCTGTATCCGCTTGTTCTGCATCTACGGTTTCAACCAACTGTGGACTGAAAATACTTGGGGGAAACACAACTGTGCTAAATGCATCCAGACGGAATTATTCCTTAATCAATACGGTAGAGCAATCATTTGCATATCATTTGCATCCTATTAGGTATGTATAAGTAATTTAGAGATGATTTAAAATGTGCAAGAGGAAGTGCCTTATAGACACACTGCATCATTTTATGTAAGAGGTCTAAGCATCCATGAGTTTGGTATTTGTGGGGGTTGGGGTGGGTCCTCCTGAACTCCCCCTATACCGTGGGAGACTGCATTTAATTACAGATGTTCCACACAGCTGGCGATATATTGTGTTACTAGTCCCAAGCTTCCTCCTGGAATTCCTGCATTCCATGCATGCATCCTTGTGCTTTCTGAAACCGAAGGAAAGAAATAGTACTCTCTGTAGCTTTCTGGAATTCCCAGCTCAAACTGACTGTTATGGTTCACCCCTCACCACTCCCCCCGCCCCCTCCAAAAAAAAAATCTCATGTATTAAAAGCTTGGTTCCTAGCTGGTGGCACTCTTCTGGGAGGTTTCAAGAATTTTAGGGCCTAAAGCCCAAGCTGAGGAAGCAGGCTGCAGGAGTGTGTCCTTATAGGCTGTATCTTGCCCTAGTGTGTCTCTGTCTCACACTCCCACTGTCATGGTGTTCCATCTCACCATGGACACGGAATCAACAGAGCCAAAGACTGTAGACTAAAACCTCTGAAACTGTGAGTCAAGATAAATAATTCTCCTCTTTCTTTTTTTTCTCTTCTCAGAATTGTCAAAACAAGAAGCAAGTACTACTATAGAGGCTTATGGGGTTGGTGGGGCTGTGGATTCAGAACGTGTTGATTTCTCAGATATGAATCTGGGTTATAAGTGATAGTGCATATATACTCAAGTGGATTTTGTAGACAAAGCAACAGCAGGGCTAAGGACAGGCCTAATGGGCCTTCCCACCAAGCATCTGAATTAGAACAGACCTCTGCTCGGCAGTATGTTATTATTCTCAGGCAGACTCCTCCAAACTGTGGCTACATGCTGTGTTCCGGCAGGTTGGTATACTGGTACAGTGTCCTTCTTCCTGGTGATTCTGACTAAATTCTTGTAGTAAAGTTTCATGTTCTTAGCTTGGGCCATATATTCATTCCAAAGCCAATCCCTGACACCCTGATTAATTGATATGATCAGAGACAGTTTACAGCATTGGAGGATGGTGTAAGCTGCATGTGAACAGCAAGGATGGAGAGTCGAGTGGGAAAACTCCCCAAAGGAACACTGAGTTACTGTTTCTAAAGGTTGGGGAGTCGAGCAGAAGATAACATAGCACTTCTCCATATCCTTAGTGTCTCATGACTTTCTAAGAGTCTATGGTATAGGATCAGGAAAGGTTTGCAGAGTCCAACCACCGACTCAGTTTTATCACAGGACCTCTAACACTTACGGCCGACGGTAGCACCATGCAGAAGTGCACAGGAGAAAATGTTGGGTTGGGAGGGAGGTTGGAGAGCAGAGGGATGGTTTAAGAAGATAAAGTCCTCTCTGAATCATGGAGGGAAACCTAAGAATTATTTGAATTTCATAGCATTAAGAAGGGGAGCCTACTTAAAGCTTGTGAGGAACATTTCTGTGTTGCCTGAGTCAGGAATGTTCTGAACAAACTTCTGCAGTGACTTGGAGCAGTACAGTAAAACAGGCAGGTAGCCACAGAACAAGACTAGACTAACGTATGTGGTGTCCATGGGGAGGGAAGAAGGGACAGACTCCACGGGAAAATAAGTGCAGAGTTAGCAGGTACATGACATGTCTAAACAGAAAACGCTAACTTTTGGAAGTGATTTAAGTGTTCTCTTGCCAAATACTCATAATAAAAGAAATGAGGGCAAGGAAATAACTAGAATAAAAATCCTACCATAAAGCTAATAAAAATAACATGTCAAATGTGCTATAATCATGTGTACTAAGATGATTAAATTTTACTTTATTGTACCTTTCATGGTATAAATATACTTTTGCTGATATTTAATTAATGATTATTCTGCTCTGTTTTAATAATGCTTTAAAGATTCATATTCACTTGTGGTACTTACAAACAGAAATAACTGCAGTCTGTTTACCTTTGGTTCCATGTAGAGCAGTGGTTCTCAACCCATGAGTAGCGACCTCCGAACATCATCGGAAAATACATATATATTGACATTATGATTCATAACAGTGGCACAATTACAGTTATGAAGCAGCAATGAAATAATTTTATGCTGGGGGGTCACCACAACATGAAGAACTTATTAAAAAGTTACATCATTAGGAAGGTTGAGAACTGCTAATGTAGAGTCTTTGGTTAATTATAAAAATATTTGTAAATAATAAAAATAACCCCACTGGGGAATCTGGCCTTTGGTATTGAAAACAAAAGAGAACCAGGGACTTTTGTCTGCTTCCCACAGGACATTGGCTGAGAAGGGCTGAGGATGTGCCATGCTGGATGTTTCCAAAGGTTAATATACTCTCAGCCTAAACACGGAAGACAAGCAGAGGAGAGAAACACAGAAGAAGATGGAGCGACTCCCTTTGCAAGAGGCAAATTTATACATAATTTTCTCTGAAAAAACAATCAAAACCAAAGTGATCAGACAGCAAAATATCTGAGATCATCAACTTGATAGTGTAATAACTAGCAGAAGCTATTAAAAGTGTAGCTTTCCCAAACAGGTAAAATGGAAGCACATACATTTACTTCTAAAATCAAGAATAAAAGATGGGCATGGTGGTGCGCGTCTTTAATCCCAGCAGTCAGGGAGATAGATAAAGTTTGAGGCTAGCCTGGTCTATAAAGCGAGTCCAGGACAGCCAGAACTGTTACAAGAAAAAAAAAAAAACAAAAACAAACAAACAAACAAACAAAAGCCCTAAATAAGTAAATAAAAGCAGAGCTGCCAGGCATCACCTGTGTGATGTTCCGATCTACTCTGGTTCCTTCTCCACCCTCCCTCTATTTGGAACTGGGATTACCTTAGTAGGACTCTCCTGGGCATGGACCCTGGAAAGTATTAGCAGGAGACAGGAAGGAGGTCACCCTCAGCCAGGGATGCTGATGCAGATCACATGTAAGCACCCTAAAGGTCGGTCCAGTCCTCAAGTTTCTTCATGCCTACCCGTTCCTTGAACATACTCCCTTGTATGTTCCTTGAACATACTCCCTTGTATGAACATACACACGTCTTCTGAACTATCTTATGCAGTCTCTTTCCTGATAACATTCTAGCTGACATGATAATAATAAAAGCATTACATTGAAGAGTCACTATGCTATAGCAAATGTTCTAGTGGCAACCTGTACCTCTCTTTGTGTCTAGTCCTGACATTTATTGTACTTTTTATTAGAACTGAATGCAGGCCAAGTCCAGGCACAAGGAAGTCTTCGATCAAGAAAGCTCTCTTCTACCAATGACCCCCCATGGACACAAACTCCTGGAACCTCGACTGCTTGCCTTTCATCACGATGGTCCAAGCCAGTTTCCGCCTCTCCTTCCCTCAAATCCCCGCCTGTCCTCAAAACTTGCCACCCGTCCTTTTCAGCAGGGGTGCAGCGGGCAGCACTTGCTAATGCCGTCCAGGACAGTACTGAGCAGCACTTGGTAAGATCAGTTAATAACGCTACGGAAATTACCCAGCTACTACTTGATGAAGGTGGGAAAGAGCAATCCCTCGCTGAGTACTTGCACAAGAAGAGCGATGCCCTGCCCACCTAGCCCTCAGAACGGGCACAGCGGCCAGCACTCTGTGAGCTCTGTGAAAACGCCTGATGACATGAGTGACGGGGTGGACGTCTGAGGCCCAGGAGATGGAGTGCTATGGGAGGCTGTTGGACTGCAGCTGTGTATGTCAACTGTGTACACGGCTTTTCTCCCACCTTGGTTTTTTTTATTCTTATTTTTATTCATGTGTTTAACTTGAGGCAAAGTTTCCCTATATCGCCCAGGCTGGCCTCAGACTTGCTTATACATCTCTGGCTGACCTCAATCTTCCTGCGTTTGTCTTTGTAGTATTAGAATAATAGAGGTGCACCAGCACGCCCAGCCTCACTTTTCTTTAGCAGAGCGCTGGTGATGTCTCTGCGGTAGGTTTTGACCTATTTTTGGAATGTGGACTTCCCCTTCAACATTCTGATGAAAGCTATGTACCTTCTCCAAACCAAAATATAAATATAGTTCAAGGACTGCAGGTTAAAAAAAGAAAAAAAACACAACTGAGACGTTCTGTGTCATCTTGAACAGACAGTACTGATGTGAAAAAAAGGCAGAACACAGAGTACTCTAAAGGGTATCTGAAAAGATTCATTCCAGCCCGGGCTTCATACGAATGGGAAGTACTGACTCATTTGTGCTTCATGTATACTCTATAAGCAGAGCCTGAAGGTATTTCATATAAATATAGTGCCTGTATTTTGATTATGAGGTCAGGGTCACAATTAGGTGGTATTATGCTGACATTCAAAAGTTACAGATTTTGCATAAGGAATGCTCAACTGGGATCACCTTTAATATAAAGAAGATGCCTGGAGCTTAAGTAGCCTTCAGTATGAGCTTTGCAGCCCCTTTCAAAGGCTTGATCTCGTAACTGGTCTTCGACTGCCACTGCCTAGCCTTTGCTTGCATACACCTTTCTTGGATACACTTGTTTAACACTGAGCGGCAGATCAGGTACTGTGCTGGCTGTCCTGAGAAAGCCATAGACATCATAAACAGTTTTCCCTAGAAGAGGCATGGGAGCAGAGAGCATCACTCACATGAACAAGACCACTTGCAAGGGTAAGGACCAGCTGCGGTAGAACATAATGTATGAATAAACAGGTCAAAGGCAGCTGAGGCATTTATAATCTGTAAGAAATGAAAATTTGAATAGACATACAGAGATCAGAAAATTAATGGGGAGAAATGAAAAAGTGAGGCAGTTAGTAAAAGAGAGATGCAGTCACCACGAATCCACACAATGAAATGAAAGTCTCCCTCTGAAGTACTTTATTACATGGCATGAAGGCATAAGGTAGAGTCTTTCACATCATCAGAAAATGCTCTTGACAACCAGAGCCAGTACCATCTGAGCCCAGTGTCAGGTTAGGTGTGTAGGTGGCTAATTCATCCCCAATGGACCAATGCCCAAACTAGACCTGTGTGCTGGACTCTGTGGCAGGTATTAGAGACAAAAAGAAGGGTAGGGTAAGAAGCATAGGCTTTTTGACAAAGACAAGCTACTATGAAATTGACTGTAAGCCTCCGCGGTGTCCATGATAACAGGGATAAACAGAATTTGGAGGCTGACAAGGAAGGCTCATCCAGTGACAGTCCAGATGTGTACGTGTTGAGAGCATAGGATTTGCTAACTCTTCCTGGGCTTGGATGATCCATCCTAACCTCACCTCAGTGGATGTTACAGTAGAAAATGGGATGTTAGTTGAGAAGTACCCAAACCGTACTCTAAGTGCATCAATCACATACATTTACTGAGATGTTGGTCACAGATCACAGCAAGCGTGACTATTATTTTCACTCTCTAGAACTTAGTGAACTCTAGAAGTCACTAGTGACTAGATGTACCAGCGCCAACTCCTTCGTAGCGTCTTCCTTGATGCTTCAGGTTGCCTGTATAGCTTCTAAGGACTCAACAATGGTATCCTCTAGTAAACAGGGCCTCTGGGCTCTTCCCGCATGTTCTCTCAGCATGTGGAGCTCATGGCTAAAGGTGAAGCTTGAATATTCAGATGTTTCTATTCCTGCTTCGCTCTGAGAGGATGTCTGGCATCTGTACTTCACTTTCTCTGACGCAGGCTATGTTTCCCTGACACCTTTTTTTTTTTTGTTGTTGTTTGTTTGTTTGTTTTGTGCTTCATGTCCGGCGGACCTAGATCTTGGACTTGGTGGCCAGCATCTGGTCTGTAGTAAACACTAGCAAAGATCTGCGGAAGGATGATGGGGCAAAAGACTGCTCACACCTCTGGGTCTCTATGAGACTCGTCAACAGTGGCATCAACAGTAGTGCTCAAGTGCCCCAGGCTGCCCCCCAACACTAACACCAGTGTCATGTCTACGCCACATCCCTCCAGTCTGCTCCCTTTCCCAAACTCACGGGCTCTTCAGGAATTCCTGAGGGATCTACCTCTGAGTCAAGAAGGTCTGGTTATCTCATTCCTGTGCTCTGCCTGGGGAGGAAAAGCAGTTTTGGCCTGTAAGCTGCTAAAAATAAGGGATCCAGTCCTTTCCTTCTGAACTCCTTAAGGGCCAGTCTACTGGAGAAGGTTATGAAAGCCATGCAGCTAACAATAACAAAAGTACCCTCAAGTCCAGGGCATGAGCACTCACTTATTTATTTATTTATTTATTCATCTATCTATCTATCTATCTATCTATCTATCTATCTATCTATCTATCTATCTATCTATCTATCTATCTATCTATCAAGACAGGGTTTCCCTGTATAGCTCTGGCTGTTCTGGAACTCCCACTACAGACCAGGCTGGCCTCAGACTCAGAGACACGCTCCCCCCTCCCCCCTCCCCATCCCCACCTCTGCCTCCCAACTGCTGGGATTAGAACCCAGTACTTTTTAATTCACCCAACTGTGTTTTCCAACTTTATCTCCATCACGTGAGGGTACGCCGCTGCCTGAAAGCTTTATCCCTTGCACATGTACATTTATGACAGTGAGGATGTGTGTGCCATGGTGTAGCGGTGGCAGAATTTGCTTCCGTATTTATTTATTCAGAAAGTCCTGCATAGGCTAGAACAGAGTACATTCTCGGACAGCTATAGAGAGCTAACAAGGCATCGGGTGCTCTCCCCATTTGGCTCTGCTGTGCCCCTTTGCACAGCGGTACGAGGGTTCCTCCGGCTGTGTGTTCCCTTACTTTCTCCTCAGCCTGCAGAGCAGACGCCTTTTCAGAGGCAGCATACAAAGTACATTTTAACCAACCTTCCACGGTAATCGCACGAGGTTAACAGTGCATGCTTCTGCCTGTGGACAGTCCTCCCATCACCCCACACACAAGTCCCAGTGCATTCCCTCATCCCACTAACTTCAAAGCGGCTCTTCCTGCTGAGCCTGTGCTGATGGCGCAAAACGGGAGAGCCTGCCTTTCTATCAAGCGCATCTGGGAGAGCTAGAGGCAAGCTGCCCCTCAGATCTAGAACAAATTTCTCCCAGTCTGCTCAAGCTCGGATCAGACAATCAAAACCTAGGGCGAGAAACCACCGCTTGTGTTATCACTTCATGCACAGAACTTGCAAAATGACATAAAGATCAGAAATGTAGGTAGGCCTCACCCCAATAGCACTTAAAACCTAAAGGGAAGAACACTTTGTGCTTAAACTGAAGCCTGATAGTACTCAGGACACATGAGGGAAAGGCAGCAAGAGCAATAAACTTATTTGAAGGGGAAGGGAGGAAAGTTGAATGGGGAGTTGGGATAGAAATGATGCCAAAATTCACTGAGGAGTGCATTGAGGTTGGACAGACTCTCAAAATCCTTGAGTGAAAATCCAAAATGTATGATTCTAACCTTTGCAAATTGCCACTTGCATCTAGGTTAGACCTATAAGCTATAAGGCAGAAATTAAATGTTTTTTTGTTTGTTTTGTTTTTAGGCAGGGGTTAAAAGAAGACCATTACTATTATTTTTTGCTTATTTTATGCTGGTTTTTTTTTTTAGACTTATGCATTTTTTTTAATATAGTGTTTACTGTGTACAAAGTATTTTTCCTGGGGATTGTTAAATGTTAACTCATTGGAGCCAGAATGGTCTCTTTAAAGGTCTATTTTGCTGCTGCCTCTCCTGCTGACTATGGATGAAACCCTGATGTTTGCTGAGCTGCTTAAGAGGCAACAGAATGCGGAGAGCAAGGACTAATTGACAGTGTTTTCCCTGTGCACCTCTGAAATCGACTAAGACCACCACTTACTAGACTGTTCCCTGACCCCCCACCCCACCCCAGCCTGTGGCACTTGAATTCCAGCATTCAAATGGAGGGAACAGAGTACATAAAGTGACCAAATTAGACCTGCATTGGAAGCTGGTTAGTAAAGGATAGGGGTGTTGGTGGAGCAGGGCCAGCGGGGAGGGGAAACCAAGGCTCCACTAGTGTTTGAGAAGAGAGAGAGCGCGCTTCTTTTCAGCCTTGAGAGCTAAGTCGACTGTAACATTATGCCTCACCAGCTCCATTTCCCATTTTTTTCTTTAGAATTGGATGGCCTTGATTTTTTTTAAACACTGAGTTGGGGGTGGAGCACACGAAACACGACAAAGAAGCCAGAGCTTGTGCAGGGGTTGAGGTGGACAAGGAACACAGGGCTTGCAGCAATACTGCTTAGAAAGCCAGATGAGAGAAGGGCTGTGAGTCCGGGAAGGGCTGGGAAAGCTTTCAGAGTGTTCCCCTATGACCCAAAGAGAGAAAATCCTCCACACCCTTGGGTCCACAGCCCACAAGTTTAAGAAATATCATGGTGATACACGGTAGACCCCACCCAGGGAGATTTTTGACACTTAAGGACTTGTGGCCATAGCAGATGATGGAATGGCTAACTTCATGAACTTCTCCAGCTGCAGCAAGTAAAACTTTTTACGCAATAAGATCAAAATGGCCACTCATCATTTTACGTAATGAGTAAACAAGAGGAGGATTTGTTAATTTAAAAAGAAAATGGTTTTTGGCGGTATGTATTTTTTGGTAACTCTTAACCAAGGGGAACGATGAGAGGGCAGAGTGGCTGGGCAATTAGAGCAGTAGCCATTTTTGACCGGTCACGTGATTTCTGTGTCAGCACATCTTGGAGCTGGCAGCTACTTACAGTATGCTGCTCTGTGGAGAGTCGTCAGTCTCTTGAAGGATGGCGCCTCAGTCAACGTACTATTGCTGTGAAGAGACACCATGACTATGGCCCCTCTTGCAAAGAGAGGCATGTAACGGGGCCAGGCTTACAGTTTTAGAGGGTTAGTCCACGGTCAACAACAGTGGGAAACATGGTAGAGTGCAGGCAGACAAGGTGCCAGAGCTCTACGACTGGATCTCCAGGCAGCAGGGTGTGACACTGGGCCAGCCTGGAGCACCTGAAACCTCAAAGCCCGCCCCTAGTGACATACTTCCTCCAACAAGGCCACACCTCTTGATCCCTGCCACAGAGGCTACTTCCTGATGATCAAACATTCAAATACATGAACATATGGAGGTCACTCCTATTCAAACCACAATGATGGCAAGATGAAAACACATTAAACAAGATCCTGGGCTTTCTGTTTCTCGTGGTTTAAGCATTTTCACACACAACAGAAAACATTCCGTTTCACATTCAAGTTAACATGCTATAATGCTCGGGTTTCTCGTCCATTCGTTGTATGACTGTACAACACACACAAAGATTGCATAGGGCCAATTCCGGGTAAGAAGTTCTATATCAGTTCTAGCCAATGAGGGAGAAGGATAGAAAGGGACAATTCTAATAGCAATAGGAGATTGGGGAGCTAGTGGGAAAGCAGAGCTCTGAGCATAGGACCTGGAGCAGCGCAGTGGTTAGCTTTTGACCGCCTGAAATGCTTACACCACCCCTGCTTTTTCAATGGCTCAAGTTACTAAACCTCTCTTGTCCTTCACTTCCTTGTTTCTGAAATTGAAATAACACCCATTTAACAGATAAACTCATGTAGACAATGGAGGGAAAGCATTAACATAGTAAGCACTCAGTCAATGACAGCTATTACTACTCTCCGAGACAAGTCTAGTGGGACCCCACAAGACTGGCCCAAGTTTACAGAAGCAAGAATTTAGGAGGGTCCGGGACTATTCTAAGGAGATCAAGAACCTCGGCTTTGAAAGGGAGCCCCAGGTTTGAACAAATTCAGTTCAGCCACCCAAGGTGTCTACGAGTAAGAAGGCCACTTTCAGTAGAAATGGCCCCTGAGAACCAACCACATGAAGTGGAAGGGATGACAGGTTGCATGTCACTGCCATATTTTGCTTTAGCTTAAGCTTGACAGTGACTTTCCACAGTCAAAAGTTTTCCTAGGCTTCTTGGGCAGTATTTCTTTTTTAATCGTAGAAGTACCATACTGTAAAGCGTCAGGTTATCAAAAATAAATATACAAGGCTCAATTACATTTACATTTCGGATAATGTAAGTTATCTAGGCTTGGTAACCCATGCCTGTAATCCCAGCACTTGGGAGGCAGAGACAGGAGGATTATTGATTTAAGACCTGGCTACATAGCAAGTTTGAAGCTAGCTTGGGTTACCTGAGACCCTGGCTAAAATAAACTAAATAAAGGAACATAATTCAGGTAATGATTTTATTTTTTAGTATAGGTACATCCTAGTGTAATAACCAGGATGTGTTTACACTAATTATGTGTGGTTTCTCTAAAATTATAATGTCACTGAGCATCCTGGATTTTATTTGACAAATCTTAACAGTGTCCAAAAACTTGCCCTTTTTAACATGCAGAGTGACAAACCTAAGCTATCCACCCCATCCATAATTAGCACTACATTGGAAAATAAGGTACAAAACAAAACAACCCCCACACACAATTTCTAGGTCTGTTATTTCTCAGTAATGCAGTTCTAAATTCATAGACTTTTCTTGTGTTTGGTTTTAAAAAAAAATTCACTTAGCCACATCGGAATTTTTTTAATTAAAATTTTTTAAAAGTTTTACCTCAGTCTAGATAAAAAAAAAAAATAACAATGGGAAGGGACTTCCCCTCTTATGGCATCTAAATAATTATTGGTAGGCTGACATTTAAGACATGACATTTTTGAAAGTACCAGCCCTTATTTTTTTTTTTAGCTTGTTTAGAGAGGTCAATAGGCTAAGATATGTTCTTCCAAAAATCTCTCTTCCTTATTTTTTATGAAAAAATAAATAAAAATAAAAATTACATTCCTCAAATGATACAATACTTTCTTTGTCAGGTTCAACGCCACTAAATACTATGAAATTAACCTTTGAGACTTAAAGGGCAATGTTTAATGGTATTGGCCATTGCCTCTGAGATATGGCCATTCACAATAACACCAGAGAGAGGTTAGCCATGTCATAAACAAGACCACACAGAAGGTGGGCCAGTGAACAAATACAAAACTCCCTCTCCCTTGGTAACATCCCATTTATGACTGGGAGCCAAGGTTAGTCTCTATTTTCCAAATATCTCCCAACAATGTTAGGTTCTTTGCCATCCTAAATTTGGAAATATTCACACTGCAGGGTCCTAGCACTTCTAAGCAAACACTTTCTACAGTTTTTTTTTTTTTTTTTTTAATCATATTAGGTCTTTTTCCTAAAGCTACTCAAGTATGAGATTATACTCTAGAAGCCAAGCAGGCGACATTGTTGTCCTTTTCATGTTGAAAGAGTAATGCTGAATTGAACTTCAGGGCTGGGGCACAGAGGTCCACAGCCAGGCTGAACTGGACCAATGGAACTGGTCCAGCTTGCCAGCCTGGTGCGAATCATGTCCTGCTCAAAGAAATGGCTTTTATTATATGATTAATTAAATAAATGTATGTTTTTAATATGTATAAGTATTTTGCCTGCATGTATGTAAGTATACTATATGCACGCAGTTTCGGAAGAGGCCAGAACTGGAGTTACAGACGACTGCAAGCTGTTTACACTGTCAGTGCTGGGAATAGAACCCTGGAGTTCTGCAAGGTAACATCTCCTCTAAGAAGTCTTGACAGATGACCTTTCAATTCCATACAGCCTGCCACAGAACTCACGATGTCATAAGATCACATAAGCTACCAGGCTATTAGCTTTCGAAGTGGCCTGCTTCATTGAGTGTCCACAGTGAGGAGAGGTACCTGAATAAGTGGTTTAACGTTGGAGGAGACGTGTAAAGTGACCTGTAAGATCACGGAGGAGAGCTTACGATCTCATTGTCTGTACAGTTTATAACCAGGTAGTGTGAACTGATGTTGACGTGTGGGGGAGGTTCTACAGCAAACGATTGCTCGGTGTTTTTGATGAGGTCCTGTCATTTGGAAAGCAAAATTATGGCAAAGCCTTCCTATATGTAAATACCAGTCTCAGGACTTTGTGTGCTCTGGGCTTGACACAAGGTGTCCCAAGCGACTTCCTGGGTGGCCCTTCCCTAGATAGCCTTTATTCGGCACTTCAGCTCAACTTGCATTCTAATTACGATTGTTGGTATTTCCGAAATCAGTCCAACTAAAGTTCTAAAACTGGACTGAGGCTCCATAATTTTACTAAAAATCGCTGAATTGTATACTTTCCATGGATGAATTTTATGGTCTATACATAAGACCTCAATAAATCTATAAAAAATTAAGTGTCTGAACAACAGAGAGTTCTTTTAATTTTAATTTTTGACTCCAAGGCCTATCACAGCAAGATAGCATGGTTGCTCCTTGTTAGCCAGGAGGTGAATCCACTCTAGTGGGAGCGTGCAGGCAGGTCACCAAATGTAAACAGCGCAACAAAGGTCACCACAAAGGCACTGTTGTTCTGTCTCATAGCAAAGAGGGAAAGGAGAGTTGCCACAGAATACCTACTTTTTCTTGCATCCCTAATTAGAAACATGTGGAAAAGGCCCACCCACAGCCAAATCAGCTAGAAAGGCTCTATTTCTTCTGCCTCATGTTGCATGTTGGCTGAAGGAAGACCTTTCCCTGGGCCTGCCATGGAATGGTTTCAAATTATTAAAGCATCTCTGAAGGCCACCATCAAAGCACCAGGAGATTTTCACCAGTGGCTCCCCATGATTTGAAAAACATTCCCTTGACCAGCACATAATCTGTGCCAACTCGGTAAACTGGAACCAGTTCCATTTGTTTGTCCAGTTCAACCTGAGTGCGGACCTCCTGCACCCTGTCCCGAATTGTACACTGCTCAGATTCCCTTGGGTAGGCAAAATGTAGAGCTTACAAAATGAAAAGGGTCTGTGGCAGCACAGCTCAGACAAGGCCTGCATTCTTTGTTGTCATCCATCTCAGTTTAGCATGATGCTCTGCTTTTTCCATTTTACAGAGGGAGAATACAGAGCTGATACCTAAACTATCTCAATGAGAAAATTAGAAAATAAACTCTATTTTCTAATGCCCTAAGGAAGATGCCATTCATGTTTAAGATACACTACCCAAAGAGCAGTAGGACTGTTCTCATTCAGAGATTCCCTGGAATATTGCTTTTATATCAACTCTGGAAGAAGACGGTGACTTGTTTTAATATAAATATGAGTAAAACTAAAATGCTAGTGATCCAAATTATTTACACTCACACAAAAAGGCCTCTAATATAACAGAGGGAGCAACACAAGCAAAGACTGTCATGCTGGCCCAACATAGGGCCTTTTGCAAAGATCAGATAGTACAAGAAGGCTAGCTTTGATCTGACCCAAAGTAGGCATTTAATCTCCTATGTGGAAGAAAGCTATAGTTCTTAGATTAATTACTCAGCCACAGATCTGCTGCCAAGCTGCTCCAAACCTTTCCTAACGGGAAATAGAATGGCCTTTTACCTCAAACCATGTGGCAGAGCCAGCTTGTGCCAGAAAACAAGCATTCCTTCTTCATTTACAGAGACATAGATGTCACTGCATCATCTCTATGCTTTGGGAGCAAGAATTCTACATTCTGAACAGGTTTGCTTGTTCAGACAAAAGTCTAGGAATGAACAATGGCTGATTCTTAGAGAGAAATGGAACCAACAGGAGGAGGTCAGTTTGCATGTGGAGAGCTGATCCTCATTTGGGGACTAGGATATGCAAGTAAAACAAGATGAAGGCCAGAATCTTGTTGGTGAACCCACATCGAGTGTTATTAACTAGTTTTTTTTCTTTTTCTTTTCTTTTTTTTTTTTTTCACACAACGCCGATCATGAAAACTAGTGGGGACAGTGTTAGGTAGAGAATGGAAGCCAGATTTAGAGCCTGTGATTCTGGCTAAACTGGTCACGTGCTTTATAGGAAAGTGACCATTACTGACTGTCACAGAGACTAGAGGATTGACACTTGAACTCAAAAGGACGATCATGAATGAATCCTTGGCCTTCCCTTTGTCTCTGTGCTTTCAACCAGTATCAAAACAAATAAAGCCCACCAATTTTGTAAGGAATGAGGTGGCATTGCCTTCTGCCCCAAACCAAGGTAATATCCCACTGCTCCGAAACATCAAGCATGTGGAAGTTGGGTTTCTACAATACATAAATGCTAGGAACGAAATGATCAGCCACTAATGTGAAATCAGATTCTCTGAAAAACACAGTACTTTAAGACTACCTTGCAAGGGCATTTCCAACCTCCCCGACTGCTGAAGCATCCTGAGAAATGGCCCTAAGACTGTTTTGTTAACCTCTCCTCCAAGAGATATTTGTGCAGGGTGAAGGATCAGAATGAATGCATGAGAGCCAGAGGCTGGGGTGGAGGTGGGACAGAACTGTCTTTGTGTCAAATGCTTATTTTTCTCTAGTTAAGACAATTATAGTGAACTTGTCATAAGTATGCTTGAACTAATTTTTCCAGATGTTTCTCTGCAGAGTGACTCTGGTCCAACCCTTCTCAAATCAGTAGTTGAAGAAGAAGAAGAAAAAAAGAGGAGTTTTAAAAATTTGTCATGCACATGGAATGGTACTGGGGCTCAGACCCAGGGCTTTGTGCATGCTAGGCAAGCACACTACCACTGACTTTTTTTTTTTTTAATAAGAGGGGAGAAAGAGAGAATATAGACCACAAATCATAAAATCAAGTTTCCCACAATTGGGAAAATTGAGAGCAATGGAGGAACCTCACCCGGGGAAATCCCATTCTTGATACTAGTATCTTCCCTGCCAGTTAACTAGTTCACAGACATTTTAATAGAGAGCTAGATTCACTTTACGACACGGCCAGTCCTAAGCTTAGTCTTCTAGGTCTGACAGGACTACGGCAAACAGAGGCCACTAGGGTCTTTATTTTTCTTTCTCCTAGATTTCAAATTAGCCGAGAGAAAAAAGAAGGAAGCTAGGCACTAGGAATCCTGGTACTGAACAATCACAGCTATTGTCACCCACTGGGTATGCTTTCTATCAGCAAAAGCATTTACATCACTGCAGATCTATGCAGCTCTCACAATCTCCCCGACTGTCACTCAACCTAGGATGGCTCCAGGGGAACTGTAAGCCAGAGGTGAAGGATTCCTTTGTTTCCATCTCTATGGTAGGATGACATGTGGTCCTGAGTGCCAAGGTACTAAGATAAGAGGGGTGCTCAAAATGCCCAGATGGCTGGAGAATGAAAACCGGAATATAGAGCCAAATTTGCACAGCAGAAAAGGTCCACTGTAGCCAGGCTGGAAGTGGGCTCCTTGTAGTCCACAGGCAGCGGAACTAAAGGGAAGCCATCCCCCAACTCAGCTGGTGGGAGCCGGGCAGCTTCCCAGCTGGAAGGAACTCTCAAACACATCCCTGTAAACTACCCATGAGAGACAGAGACTCCGTTAAGAACACCACACAAAAGGGGCTGCTAATCAAGAGGGGCTTCAGCCTTAAGAATGGGATTCAGTCATCCTTCCAGAGAGATGTGTGTCTGGGCCAAGGCCCAAGAGAACAACACTCAGCTGCTGTATCCCTCTTCGGGGCCCAAGTTGGAGGCACTGAAAGAGAAAGAGATTCACAAAGGAGGCAGATGGGAGGGCCCGATGGCCATGCAGTATGGTTCCCATGCAAAACACCAGAATCAACAGGTAGAAGCAAGGACAATTGGGATCAGCTGCTTGGAACAGAAACAGTGTTTTGAATAGGAAACCAGCAAAGGGGTTGGCGAGATGGGTTGGGGTAAAGGCAATGTACAAGCCTGTAAACCTGACTTTGGTCCTTGAGATGTGAGGGAAGAACAACCTCCATAGTTACCGTCCAAAGTCCACAAAGGGGTCATGGCACATGCACCTACAAAGGCACAAAGGTGAGTGAGCATGGGGCACATGCACGTGGAACACACACACACACACACACACACACACACACACACACACACGAAATGAGCGAAGACCTCAAACTCACATCCCACCCTTTCCCCATAAACTCTGAAAGGGTTCAGCAAGCACTTGGTGACTGATGCATAAGGCCAGAAATCCACAGCCTCTGATCTCTGCCACCCCAGGTGCTGAGTTTTCAAGAAGTCCCAACCGTGAGCTCTTTCTGTGGTTTTTAAGACAAAGGTGTTTTATGTAGACAGTCCACTGGCCTTGACCATCCTTTTCCATGCTTAGTGTTTATAGCTTGGCTGTTTGCTAACAATGCCTGCTCCATTTCTTTCCTAATACTTTCAATACCATCCAAGCTGATCTTAGCAACATTTTATCTTTCACTCATTCTGAAAATAGAGACGCTATGACATCATGAGTAAATCAAGCAGAGCTGGAAAATTATGCCAGAGCTATACACACGGCAGAAAGGGAGGCACTGCCGATGAGGCAATCTCATGTAACTGAGGTTAGGGCTCCGTGCCCAACGGCCAGAGTTATGCTGTCTTTTCTTTCTACCTCTCTTCCTTCTCCTCTCCTCTCTCCCCTTTCTTCTTCTTGAAAGTCTGACTGTCTTGCTCACTGGAAATACCTGGCACTCAGACAATGACAGGTTCACAGTGGTGGAGTGGGGGTAGGTAGGGTGGGGTGAATCCACATGGCCCATGAAGACCGGTCTTTCCTTTCTGTCCTGCTTTGATGGCCAGGTGGGGACAAAGAGACAGCAACAGTCTTTTCCCTCCAGACTTTGGTTTGCAATGTGTTTTCAGGGGAGAGGCAGCAGGAAGAACAGTAGCTCCGTTCTCTACTTTGCTTTGAACACACAGGGACACAGGCAGACGGGAGGCTCCCGGGAACTGCACCATGCTTTCCTCACTAACGGGAACATGGCAAGGCCGACATTCTGAGTAAGCTTACTATGGTGTTTATAATTAACGCTTGGGTAGAATACTGTTCATCAGATAAAATGCAGAACAAAAACCATATTTACCCTCTACTGTGCTGCTGTTCCATATGGACTTGGGTAGTTTCGGATAGAGAATAGTTACCTCCACAAACGGATGTGTGATATGCTCAACAGGAATGGAAAAAACAGTGTCAAGTTTTGGTGGGCCGCACGTTGAATGTTTGGTGCCAGTATCTACTTCTTTCCCCTTTGACTTTTGCCCTCTCTTAAATGACAAAACCCATGGGGAGAGCATTGTAACTGCACTGGAGCCTTCTCAGGCAAGACAGAGATGGGGGATGCTTCTCCTCAGGTGACACACCATCATTCACCTCTTTTGGTAGAGGAACTAATTTTATCAGTGTCTAACACCACTGAGTTAGTTCATACCCACAACCCTGACAGACATTTTAACTCCATTAACCTGGGCTCTTTTACAGAAACCACAATGCATCTGAAAGCGCTGCTTCGAGGCTGATGAGACAGCTCAGTGGGGACAGTGCTGGCTTCGCAAGTCTAGTGAGCTGAGTCCAATCTCCACGACCCACAAAAAGATGAGTAGCCAGAACCAACTCCACAAAACTGATCCTTTGAACTCCATAAACACACACACACACACACACACACACACACACACACACACACACACACACTTACTTGAAAAAAAAAAACGTTCAAATGCTGCTTTCCTGGGTATAGTAATCTAAGACTATAATCCCAGATATTAAGAGAGCTGAGGCTGGGCAGTACAAGTTCGGGTCCTGTCTGGGCTACATCAGAACTGGTTGGGAACTCAGTGAGATTCTGCCCCCCCAAAGAGGTGTGGGTGTGGAGTTGGAGAGGTGGCTCAGTGTTAAGAACACTTGTTCTTGCAAAGGACCCAGGTTCAGTTTCCAGTACCCACATGGAGGTGAACAACTATCTTTAACTCCTGTTCAGGTGACCCAGAGTCCTCTTCTGGCTTCTGTGGGCATCAGACATTCCCACAGGCAAAATACTCAAGCCCATAAAATAAAACACAGTAAGATAAATAGGGAAGAGGTATGAGAGATACAGCTCGGGGCTCTGGGAGTGGGTGCTTGAGGTGAGGCGTATCAGACTGGGCAAAGTGCACATCTAGTGTCCCAAGGCCGTGGGTCAATTCCAATATGAAATGAAGAAAGAAAAAAGAATAGAAAAAGAAAGAAAGAAAGAAAGAAAGAAAGAAAGAAAGAAAAACTTCTTTAGGGAGACTTTATAAAAGTATTTATTATTATTAAAATTATGTGGATGACTCTAAGTATAGACAGAGAACTCTTTGCCCTTCACCCAACCTGTAATTTTCTTTTCTGAAAACACTGAGGGTAAATCTAGCAGGAACTACTTGGCCTCAATGATGTTGAAAGACACAGTGTTGCATAGAGTCCATCTGGTCCCAACTCCGTGCCCTTCACCTTTCTCTGTACTTCATCTCTGTGGCTGTCCTTTCTTCCTACTGATAACAAACATTCTTTACCTTTGGCTCTCCCATTTTATGACCTAGTGTTCCAAACTGTGATAAGAATGACTAACGACCTGCCTGTGGCTCATTTCACTGCCAGGGTCAGTGTCACCACATCATTGAGTTGGCTCAACAGCAGAGAGTGGACACCCCCACTTGATGAAGCTTTCCATCGGACCACAGGTCACAGGGCCACCCTGAGTTCAGGAGAGGTTTGTTTTAAGGATGGCTTCCCTAGTCCACAAGCACGATAATGCTTGGAAGAGTCTGCTGACCTTCCGAAGAACACCTAATCAGTTGGGGTCGCAGGAGCATCATGAAGAGTGGTGCCCCAGCAACGGTCTGTTGGTAGACTGGAGGCTGAGAACCCAGGAGCTGAGACCCTGCAGCCCCCTTGCTTCCTAAGACTCTTCCCTCTGAGGCTTGCCTGTGGATGGGCGTCTGTGGTGGCTTTTCCAATAGAAGTGCATTTGGTTTCAATTCGCTTTCATAACAAAGACTAACCCTGAGCAAGATGGAGAGTATTAAGCTCCATTGTTCAGACTAAGGATGGCTGACTTGGGTGGCAGGAAGCTGAACAGTTTCTACTCCAGAGGAGAAATTGTCTGTGGCTAGCAAGTCTCATTCCCAAGCCTTAACAAAACAAAACAAAACAAAAACAAACAAACCATATAGTTATAAAGGCCAGTAAAAGAAAATCAAAGGATCAACTCAAATCATAGGACTGGCCCACAAGGAATCTTCATTTGACTAAGTCGGAAGGTTGGTTTCTTAAATAATTATATAATCCTTAAGGCATTGTGATGTAATACGGTCTGAGGGTAGAGCAAAGTATTTGGAAACATCTCTTGTATTATCTTCGATAATGAGAAAATGAATTTTTTTTTTTTTTTTTAAGATTTGGCAGCCTTAAGATTTGAAGGTTTGTTAAGTGGAAAAGGTAGGAGAGACCCAATGTAATTTCCTTTGGCAAATAAACTTCCCATGACACTGGTTCATGTCTCAAACCAGACAGGGACTCTCCATCACTGCAGCTTTTCAAATGCCGTGCCAGGCACATTTCCTTCTCTCCCTGACAGAAAAAAAGGCACACTGGATCAGCTAACACAGTGGGAGAATTCTGACGCACAAAATGTCCTAATGAAGTGTCCTTCTCAGTAACAAACAAACAAGCCTGAGCTGGGAATTATGTAACGCTATCTTTGATATTATTTAGAAAACAACAGGGGGGGAAATGCCATGAGTACTGCGTTCCTCAAGAACATCCAATCAAGGGCTCAGGCATGCTTCCTGGCTTCAGACTGGCTATAAATAAATTTAATAAGGATGAAAAAAGTCACTGCATCATTTACAGTCTCTCGACTCCAGCTGACAAAAATCCAGTCCAGATGTTTGTCCTAGGAGATCAACAGTAACTGGGTGAAACTCCCTCTGGAGAAAGAAAGCTCTGAAAGAAATGGGGTTTGAAAAGAAAGGGAAAGGAGGTTGGCAAGGTGGGCGCAGACAAGCCCTGTTTGATACTCATTTAACAGAGACACAGTACTGAACTTATTTTGTGTATAAGTACCCTAGATTATTAGCCTCCCCCTTCCTCATCCCTCCTTTCAAAGCCACGGGGACTTGGCCAGTGAAGCCTGCAATGGTTGTTCCATAACCTTTGCTTTTAAATTAAACAAATGACCTCAGCTTTTGGAGCAGTTGTTGATTCTGGGGGAAAAGTATGCCATTAAAAGTGTGCCAGAAACAGATTTAATTGGTACACGTCCCAAAAAGTGCACAGGCTTCCCGCATATAGATTTCAGGGAACTTACTCAAAAGCTTTGTCAAAATTCGAGATGTGAAACAAGGCAGCTGAAAGAGTCCGTATCAAAAGGGTAAATTCAATTCAAGAGATATTAATCTGATTACCTAAGTACGGCTGCGAATCGGATATGGTCCATTGTGAGCGCTTGTTCAACCTGGACAGCTGGAGGAGCCAATGGCTTCCTTTCCCCTGACATATAATTAAGTTTTAAGAGCTGATCGAGTTACGGATACAAAGTTTTAAGAAATATTTCATTCAGGAGTGGCATTTACAGTACTTGCCTGTTGCAAGAGTCATTGTTCATTTTACTTCCTTGAGCCATGCTGGAGAGTGTGTGGATCAGGGCGGAGGGGTTCGGTGTTTGTGTTTCAGGCTACAATAACCGCCCTCTGTGCACCTGCCTGGAGGAAAAACCAGTCCAGCCGCCTCTCAAGACAAAAGAGGCCTGTTTTAAGTGCTGAAAACCCAGACATGAACTGACCCTGTCAAATTCCAGTTAGAAAGAAAAAATTCAATATTTTCATCCAATCCAAGAGGAGCCTGGTTTCCTTTCCTAGCCACACTTAGTTTAAGCAAGGGTGACTGGGCAACAGAATCACCTCTTTTCTCATGAGTCTCCCCACCCTTCTAGATCCCTCCCCTGGAGGCAGAACTCACAGCCTGGCACACCTTCACCCGTCCCTCAGGGTCCATACACATCCCCCAGCTTTCTCTCCCAGAACTCCCAGTGCATACCTTCCCAAAGGGAAGCATACCTTCCCAAAGCCATGCGTTACCAACTCCATGTTACAAAGATGTCCCTAGTCCACACTTGTCATAAACTGCAGGTACACTCACCACTGCAAGAATGCTTACCAGCGGGCCAAAGAATCAAGACTATACTCTCCCTATTTCTGTAACAGTTCTTAATGTCAGTTGGTCAAAGGCTATGACTGATTTTAGATGATGTCTCTTGATGGTTTAGCCTCGACTCACACTAATTTAAATCTAGGATAAGTCACACTGGGCTCAACTGATAAGTGCATCACCGTAAAGGAAATGGTTTCTCAAAAAATTCGAAGCAGCCAACAAAGTAAGGTTTCTTTAGAGGATTTTACCAGAGGCTTTAGCTCAGGCAACAAAGAAGCAACTAGAAAATGGAGGTGACCTACCTAATTTGAGAGCACGAGTTGGTTACAACACCAGAAATGACCTGTGAATTACAGTTCCCTACTTCATTGAGTAGAAGGAGAAATAAATTAAATGATTATTTTGACAATTCTCTTGAGCTGCCATTGGTAGTGAGGCCCTGTCTGAAACACATGCTTTGGTAAAAGTATATTTTAATACACTTGTTGGTAAACAGCTTTACTTTCAAGGGTTAAATCTTTCTCAAGACTGCTTTACCTCCAGCCCCGACTGGGCAGGTGATCGGCATGGGAAAGCCAGGCTCCCTGAAAAAACCATGTCACCAGGCTGTGTTTAATTGTGTCTAGAGTGAGCCCAGGAACCAAGCAATAGTTGATCTGATGTGGTGCTCATTAAAAACTAGCCAAAGAAAAAAGAGTTGCCCACCTCAGTGTGAGCTACACTGAGCTACCTTCTGGTGAATTCCCAGTCAAGCGTGGTGCTGAATCACAGCCCGCCTCTTTACCAGCAGGCGTGACCAGTGACAAAGTCAGTCTAGCACATGATACCCAGGGTGCTGCACAGACGCCGATGCAAAATATTAGCCAAGAGTTCTGGTTTAGTTTTGTTTTGATATCCTTGACGGTGGCCTATGCCATCACCACAAAGGCCTATCTTCTCCCTTAACGACATTTCCTTATTTATGTATTGGTGAGCACACGCCAGGAAAACACATGTGGAGGTCATAGAGCAACCTGGTTCTCTGCTTTTATTATGTGGGTCCTGGGACTCAAACTCAGGTGGTCAGGCTTGGCAGCGAGCGTGTTTACCTGCCAGACTTGACTTTCCCCCTCATTTTCGGCAACTCGCTAGGTGCTATACAACAGTGAGATCTAAACTGTCCCATGTGCATGAACCTCATTATTAGGCCTTTCTGTATTTGTTAATCTTTCCCTGTCTAACCAAGTATAGCACAGCACCTGGCCAACTCAGATGTTGGGTTTAACTTCATTTTGGTATGCAGAAATTCTAAGGCTCCAATTAGACAAGCTGACCATTGGACTTGGTCTTTACGTTCTTCTAGAGGGCAGGGCCAAGGCTGAAACTGGTCTTGTTATCCTCTGAGCAACCAACAAGCGTTTTATATTATGGGTGCTCTACTCTGAATGGATGGCTGGATTAATGAACAAACAATTGAATGGGTGGAGCCAATGATCAGCTTCAGGCTTTGAGGCGAGCGAGATGACGCAGTGGGCAAAGGTGTTTGCTAACAGAGCCCGATGATCTGCAATCCACATGGTGGAAAGAGAGAACCAACTCCTACATATTATCCTCTGATTGCCACACACATGTTGTGGCATGCACACCTCAAAGATTAATAGGTAGGTGATAGAAAGATAGATAGATAGATAGATAGATAGATAGATAGATAGATAGATAGATAGATAGATAGATTTGGGGCTATAGTCTCGTTCTTCTTGAAAAAGCAAAGAATTCTTCAAAGAAAACATGGGAGACTTTTGAACTTGATCCAATGCCAGACATACATATATCCCACTTACTAAGACAAGGGAAGCAAATACTAGAACCTATATCATTTGAGAATGTCCTGTTGTCTAATGTGTTTTATATATAACTTAATTGCACAGTTATTTGTACTATGCTTTACAGATAATATGGTAAATATTGATGGGTTGTAGATCCAAAACGAAAACATTGCTGCTTCAGATAATAACTAACCAGCATAATAACTAACAAGGAAGGTGCCAGATGCCCATAGAGAAACTGGTCTAGCCTTGGGTTGTTCATCATTACAGGATGAAGAGGGAAGCCTGCATGAGGTCTTGAGTGGCCAGAGGAGAATATAGTACTTTGCTTTGTAAAGATGGAATGCAACTCTACAAACACTCTGAGAAGGCCAATAGGTGTCGCTTAGTGTGGCCAAGGGAAATAAGGGCTGGAGAAGTTAAGTAACTTGCGTAGAACAGCAGTGTGTGACAGAGGTAGTTCTTGGATCCAAGTCATCTTGTTTGAAATGCAATGCTTTGTCACTCTTAAGACATACTTCTTCCTGAGTATCTATCAATGGAGAGCTTCCAAAGTGGGGGTGAGCTGTAAGAAAGTGGCCACCAGTCCGTTGAAGCATGGAGCTCAGCTCGGCCAACGACAGGCAAGTGAGACGATAGTTTCTGGACATGACAGCACTATTGCATACTTGAACTCACAGTGGCTGTGACTTTGTGCATAAGACTTGCTTGAGTTCAAGCCAGGCAAAGTTCCCAGCATGGATGGTGGAGGGACTCATGAAACCCCACTCCTAGCTGAGGCACTATTGGTAACTGATGGCTTCTGGGGGAGGGAGAATCAGTCTTCTTCAGGGATGCAGACCTTGATAGAACACCCATCCTATACTCATCTCATAGAGGCAGGGCTAGGTAGACACAGGGAGGAGGAGGAGGAGGAGGAGGAGGAGGAGGAGGAGGAAGAGGAGGAGGAGGAGGAGGAGAAGGAGAAGAAGGAGAAGAAGGAGAAGAAGGAGAAGGAGAAGGAGAAGGAGAAGAAGAAGAAGAAGAAGAAGAAGAAGAAGAAGAAGAAGAAGAAGAAGAAGAAGAAGAAGAAGAAGAAGAAGAAGAAGAACACATGAAGTTGGGAAGGAAAATTAGACAGGATAAGGAAGGAATTGGAGGAAAGGGAATGGGGGTAGATTTCATCAAAACACTTTAATTATAAATGTATGTGAAATTCTCAAACAATAGAAAAGGAGAAAAAAAACCTTAATATAAAAGAGTGGAAACAACATTGTAAAGATTCTAGGCTTGATCATATTAGTGGAAAAAAACAAACAAAACAAAAAACAAACAAACAAAAAACATTACAGACTTGCTGAGCTTTCTTAGTGCTTGGTACAGGGTCTAGTATGTACTTAGTCATTTGACTTTACTGTTGCAACGATTAGCAAAAAGAACATGAGGCATGCTATTTCCACAGTGTCATTTAGAACTTTAAATCATTCGCTCTTTTTCTCTTACCTCCTAACAATGAATTATAGGTACCCTGATATTATTTATAACCATAAGGTGCTCTGATAAATGGATGGTGAGCTAAATTGCTTTGTTTGGAGACAGAGACTCCTATAGCCCAGGCTGACCTCAAACTCACTATGTAGTTCACAATGACCTTGAACTCCTCCTGATCTTCCTCTCTCCCAGCTCCCAAGTGCTAAAATAACAAGCATGAGCTACCAAGCCAGGCTCATACAGTATTTTTAGATGCCTAATGTACCAAATGAATCTCTCCTGGGCCAATGAGATGGAAAATCAAAACTAGACCTGACCACTCATGACCTTAGAAAGGCTAAAGTATACTGAGAGGTTCTTACTGTTGTAAGATGACATATAAGCCCTAGACCCTTTATCTGTAAGATGGGATAATGAATACTATCTTTTCACAGAGTTGTTATCAGGATTCTATATGATAATGGTGGAACAAAGCCAAGCACATCATACATGACTATAAATACCCTTCCTCATGGGCTTGCCTTTTAAACGTGAACTGCAGCAGACTTTTGTTCTTGCTTTTGAGAGTCCCGAGACCTTCTAGTATCTACTCTATCCCAGCCTCAGGATACACCACCGGTGATCTACTGAGAATTCGGATAAAGACACTTCTGTCTTGGTACCCTTGATACCTCCCACAGAGACTCAGTGAAGAAGCAGTGATCCTCAAATTGTGACCTTTGGATCAACACTATCCTATCCTCAAAGGCTCAGGACTTGGTAAACATATAAATCCTTTGTTGTACCCAGATCAGCTGAAACTGTAGAGTAGAAGCCCAGGAATGTGTGTACTAATAAACCCTCTAGATAAAGGTCAAGAACCACTAGGAGAAAGGTTCGGGTGGAGAAATGCAAGTACTCTTTTTTCTAAAGAGCAGATCTGATTGGGGAAGTCCTCCATCCTCTTTGAGCATATAGCTCTGGAAGGAATAAACAAAAAGAGCTTGGCTGGTCTGTTCTTAGGATATACTACCTGGCTGGACATTGTGACACTCCACCTACTAATCCCATTCAATTCTATGGATGCATTTTGAAAGTCCTTCATGTCACACTACAACACAAACTAAACAAATCAGCTACTTGTCCCTTCTTGTCACCAGACTGGCCTACTGGCCTCCCACCCTTGATATAGGACTCCCTGTGATAATGGCCAGTAAGGATATCTTCACAGAGGTTCCTTCCAACTGGAAAGCCTCCAGGATCCTACCGTTCTCTTTGGCCCTGTAACTCTCCGAGGGGACAACTGACAGCGCTTGGTTTTGGTGACTGATCCCTTTGGTCTTCTTGACCTTGAGACCTTAACAAAAATGTGAGCAGGTCTGGGAAAACAGATAGTAAATTTCAGATGATAAAGAGATCTGAGAATGCCATTAATCCCAGCACTTAGGGAGGCAAAGGCAGACTCAAATTGCTGTGAGTTTAAGGCCAGCCTGGTCTACAAAGTGAGTGCAGAGCAGCCAAGGCTACACACACACACACACACACACACACACACACACACCCTCTCTGGAAGAGAGAGAGAGAGAGAGAGAGAGAGAGAGAGAGAGAGAGAGAGAGAGAGAGAGAGATATCTGAGAATAAGGGGAAGTACTTTTAGAACATTTATCCCAGAGCAGGACACTATGAGGGAAGACTGTAATCTTAGTATCTGGGAGGAAGGCAGGAGGATCACAAATTTAAGGCCAACCTGAGCTATGTAGTAAAACCCTATCTCAAAACAAAACAAAGTCTATATGTTGGCTTAGTAGGCAAAGGGGCTCACCAAGCCTGATGATGAATTTTATTCCTGGGACCCACATGACGGAGGGGAAGACCCACTCCCTTACGTTCTCCTCTGGCCTGCCCACATGTGTGTGCCACTGTGCCACACACGTACACACACATGAATAAAGAATTAAGATTTAAAAATTTTAAACAAGACAAAACAAAATAAAACCTATATATCCAGGTCTCATGAAACTACCTCAAAGACTGTTCTCTTTGACTATTATCCAATGTGGCTGCATTACACCTGTGCTTCAACTGTGTCTTCCTTCACCAAAGGAGTACAGAGCTCAGGTCTAAAAGCACTTCCTGGTGCTTGATTTTAATGCTCCCTTTCTGCTTTGATCCTCCAGTCATGGTTATATTGCCCCCTTGGCCTCCTTGCTAAAAACCCTCAACCGGCTCCCCTCCCTCTTGAGATTTATGGCTTTTCTGACATTTGTAGTCTGTGCCAACCTCCTCTCGACTCCAGCTTCCTGCCTTACACAATATTTAGACTGCCTTTAGCTAAACATCACATATATATATATTTTTTGTGCTTTCAATCTTTTTTCTTTTCTATAAATTAGACTTTTCACGGCCTCTAAACAGTTGCTGGAAGTAATACAGGCATAGTCAAGTACGGAGATTCTAGAATGCAGGGAATGTGAGGCGCGAGTGAATGTGTGTGCCCTTACGGAAAGAAACACATGAAGCCCCTTGTGTGTTGACACATGTCTGTGGCTTTGGAATAAAAAACTGAAAGGTTGCTGGGTATTTTAAATACCTTTATCCAAAACTCACTCCTAAGAAGCTGCAGTGTCCAACCCTAAGGTTTCAGGGGAAGCATGGTTACACCCGTCCCTGGCACCACCCATTGGCTCACCGTGTGGCCTTTGAGCAATTCGTTTCTTCATGCTTCAGTTGCTTGAGGTGGACTAAGAAATTTATCATTCTAAGACATTTCATGGTACTATGGATATACTAATGCAGATGCTGTTGACAACAGTTGTTAGTATTAACCCCCAAATCACATGGGAACACCTGATACTTTCAAAGCACCAATCACAGCCATACACCCATAGCCTGAGTGATGGGTATGAACCTGCTCTACCCATATCCTTGTCTACACGATTTACACAAACCTATGAACTCCAGTATGAGCTTGAACTCAGAAGGGCCTTGGAGTTAACATGTGGAGAGGGTTGGCTAACTTGACCAACCCACCCAAAAGCTTGTGGTTAATGGATTACAAATTTGGGTAATGCAGAACAATAAATCACAACTAAAATAAGAAAGCTGAAAGTACACACAATTTAAGCAGAAACACCAGTGTTTTTTTATCGGAAATGAAAGAAACCATTGATCATAGCAACTGTCTGAGATTAGCAGGGAGCCACATTTTCAAACATCCTGCAGTAAATCCAGAGCAGATCCAGCTGGAGAGCAAGAGTGGAAATAAAACTAGAAAATTCATACCATGCTTTGAAGTCTGCTTCTTTCACAACCACGAGTCCCTGATTCGCCCCAACCATTCTGAGCTGCCTTTGCTTGCTAAATTTATTTTAAAAGACACACAAGCCACACACACTTGCATATAATCTTTCAAATGGACTCCAGCTTTTTGCAAGGGTGGCTTGTTAGAGAATTTGAATCCCAAAATACTTTCTCTTGCAAATGAAATCAGCCATCAATTCCCCTGACTGCAACAGGAACAGAAGGGTTTCCAGCATTAAAAAGAAAAAAGTATTCTTGGTTTTATTTTTTTCTTTTGTTCTGTCTTTGACCCTTCCATGCACTTTTAAGTTTTAGTTTCCATGTGCTATAATGAACCAAAAACTACTAACAGAGATAAGAAGATATCAATATGCCAGATGCCAAAATGCTGGGACGGCAGCCCGGTAATGTTTTCCATCCCATGAAGCCACCTGGGACTCCTCAAGTGGGATATGCCACCATATTGAAAAGTAACTGCTACCCTCCTAACCTGTGAGAAGAGAGTGAGCTAAAAGTGTGGGGTTGAGCAGAGCTTCAGTCTTACCACAACACGCCAATGACACCTATCAACCATACTCCAGCATACGGGAACTCTGCCTGTTCAGCTCAAATCCCAGGTCAGGATAGGATCTGCATTTATGGGCAGATGCATTATTAAATCCTTTCCCTAATGATCGATATGGGGAAAGAGAGTCCCTGGAACTGAGAGTGGCCCAGCAATTCGTGGTCTCTTCAATGGCTACAAGGAAGAACTGCAAGAGCTAGCAAACAGGAAAGTCGCAATAACCAACAACTAAACTCTGATAGCTTTTATGTCGTGGTTTTCACCATCAGAACAAAACCCAAAAAAGATGCTTTGAATGACACTACCTACCCAGGCCTAGAATTATGGGAAATGTAAAACAATAAAAGTCATTATTTTTATCCAGTCTCTTTTGTGAAATGACAGGCTGGACAGTTAGAACATTACTGAAATCTTTTCCAGCCCTGATATTATTATAAGACAGTAAGGGGGTCTAAAGAGCAACTCACTGGTGGGATTTTAACTCTAAGATACAGAGAGGGACAAATGACTTCATCATTGAGGCTGCTCTAGTGGACACTTGGGCAGACCTGCCACACACTCCTCTCCCTGTATTGCTTGTTTCTGGGCCTGTCTGTCCCTCATTCTCTTTGCTTCTCTTCCATCCAAACAGAAGTGTACATAACCCTGAGAGTGAGAACATTGGGATGAGATGACTTTGCAACTTCTGTAAGTATGCATGATCCCTGAAAGTTCTGTTTTCTTAAAGGAATGAGATAGTTCGTGAGAGGCAGGCTGCAGTATGCCAAGAAATTAAACATGTCCTCTTATTCCTTCTTAAGGCACAAGCTGTAGGGCAGGAGTAGCTTGAGAAAGGCCTTCTTGGCCTACAGGGTCCACTTGCACTCTACCCTTCTTTGGCCTCCCCACCTAGAAGCTGGGTAACTCAACACTGGAATGAAACCTCAATGCAGAAACTCATGTCGTGGACCCAAACTGTGAACACTGGGTGTGCTTAATCCAGACAACAACGCAGGCATAAATTGAATAGGGCAGAAGCAGAAACAAAAACAAAGAATTCTCAACTCTACAAACACTGGGAGGGCAACAGCTGGTCAGCTGAGATTAAAGGAGCATGAGAGGCCTCCCATCTCCTGACTTCTCCTCCCCCACAGCCATCCTTGTAGCCAGTCAGGACTTACTTTTATAGCCCCGCACAGATGACCTTGTTCCAGCTAAGATAGGGGCGCCTTTGATCTCAGCAGGAGATGCTCTGGGCCTGCAGCTGGCAGAGATTAATAGCACAGGATCAGCTTGGGCAGAATAGATGGCACAGTTGGACCAGGTCACTTGTATTCCCTTCTCTGCATCAGAGTAGAAGGGACTTCATTTCCCGGACCAGCCCCTGCTGGGTGCTCCTCTCTGGTCAACCCAGATCATTTTATTGCTGGCTGCTCCTGGCTGCTTGCTCTCACCCCACGACTGTTTTCAAGTGAACACTGTTTGAGCAGGAGGAGGCTCTGCTCTGCAGCTGAAATCCATTACAGGGCCCTGTAAACCAGAAGAGCCACCCGTGGCTGGGTGCTCCCCATCTGCAGACCTGCCTCACCATGTCGGGACTGCAAAAGACTTCAGCATTCTTTTGCTCTTTCAAACTAACACCAGACAGAAGAAGAAACTGAGGTCTAAAGTGGCTAAGAGATTTGCCCATGGTCATTAGTGACCACATAGGCAAAGGTCACCGAATAAAAAACTGAAACCCACAAGCAGTTTTCTATTTTATGTCATATACTTCATATCTCTCTCATAGAGACCACTGCAATATATTGGAGCAAGAATGAACGTGCTGAGAAATGCCCCCCTCCCCCTTTTGCATGAAGTTCTAGGGATAGACTATCACTGTCTTGTGAGAATCAGGCAAGGGCTTTCCCTAAGCCAACATCTGTCCATTTTAAGTCACTGATAAGTAACTCCATTTTCATCTTTGGGAAAGACATCTATGTCTTCTTTGCCTGCTCATCTATACCAGAAATATATCTTAAAAGACAAAACAAACAAACATACATAAGCCAACCGCTTCAGTCCACACTAGAGTTTCCTAATCAGGAACAGTCGGTTACCTAAGGAAGAGCTAGGAACTCCCTTTGCTGTTTATCACTTTCCTGTTGCCAATACACTGGAGTCCAAAGCCGTTTCTTTCCCCTCCATTTTGTTCTACTTCTTTGATTAATATAAAGCAGGAGCCCCCCCCCCCCCAATCTACTAATTTTCAAATAAAGAAGGAAGATAGTCTCTTCTGGTTTCCTTGGAGATGAAAAAGTATGTGTGTGTGTGATGTGTGTGTATGTGTGTGCGCGCACGTGCATGCATGTATGGGTTTGTGAGTGTGTTTGTGTATAGTGTGTATGTGTGTGTGTAGTAACAATTCTTAGCGACCTAGGCGGAGTACTGGTCACAGTCTTCTGTGGTACTCAATATCTACAGCAAAAAAAGAATACAGCATAGTCTGTGCCCCTAAGAATCTGGGAGTTTAAGCCTGGTTCTCTATTTCAGAGGTAAAGCACTGGCCATTGTAATACGCACGTGGCCCTAAGTTTAATCTCTGGCACCAGAAAGAGATAGCTGCCAAGTTACTTCTAAGATATATTGAAAGTTACCCTTCTTCGAACATTTCTTCACATATCCACAAAGATGGAGAGGACACAGAGGGGGAAGAGAGCAAGAGCAACGGTACAGGCCATGAGGCTCTCTCTATGTGAGAGGCAGTCTTTGAGCCCGCATGGCCTTGGGAAGAGGGGGAAGAGGGCAAAGAGAAATGCTGCTCTGGAGACAGAGGGAGGGCATCAGAAGACAGCATACTTGACACAGACCCTTTATTCAAGGACTTAGTGGGTTGGCCAGCAAGGAGAGGGCTGACCCCGAAGGGTTAAGAAGGATTAGCCTTATTTAGTGAGGGTCTAGAAACTGGTCCACTCAAAAGAAAAAATACTAGCATTTTTGCATTTGCTGACCCCCAAAGTTGTATTACATGGCTGTTACAATAAACACCAAATCCCTGAATATTTTCAACTTGGCACACTTATTTTAGCTCATCCTCAGAAAATACAACCCTCAGCATTTTGAGTAGGAAGGAGACACCCTGGAAGGAGGCTAACCAGCAGAAGAGAAACAGAAGGTCTTACAGGGTTTATCAAAATGAGCCAACTGTACGCTTTAATAAATCATTTGATCACAACGCAAATCACAAAGAAAATGAAGGGACACATGAAAGTTATATTTGGAAAGAAAGCTAGGGCTGATTGGATGAGGGGAGTTGAAAGAGAAGGTAAATCCCAGCTTGTTCAGGTTCTCAGCTCAGGTGGCAGGAGGATGACAGGGCACTGAATGTAGAAAGAAGGGACACAGCACTTCGCAGCTTTCATAAACACGTCATTAGTTTTCACTCTAAAGATAACACCAAGAAGCAGACATGTGGGGCTTCCAGTCTGAGACTAAAGCACTGATGATCCAGGAAGACTACCTGGCCAGGCAGTCAGGAGCCTTTCTAGGCCTGAAAGTCCCCTGTATTCCATCTTGACTAATTCTCAGAAAGGAGAAAGGGAAGATGGCCATGGAAGAACTGTGTGAGTCTACTCAGGCCCATAGCGCCGTGCCCCAAATTCAACTGCAACCAGCAAAGCTCAGAAATGTCAAGGGAGAACTTACACCAAAATTAGAAACCACCTTCTGACTGCTGATGTAGTTCCCCCAACTACTCAAGGCTCACCGCCTTCAAAGTCCCAGCCAGTCTGACCTTTGCTAGTAGGAGGAGGCAGACACAGTTTACCACTGTAGAGACGTTGTCTTGCTCTCGCTGTAAAGCTGATCAGGAACGTCCTATTGCCCGCAAATGGAACCCTTGCACACTTTTAGGCAGTTCAGAGGTGCTCAGTATAGATAAAAGGTGAGATCACAGTGGGACTTTTAGGAAAGGAGAGGCTGGAGCATTGGTCTTAGAAACTGGGTAGGGAGGTGCCACGGCCGGGTGACCAGACTCCATCCAGGGGGAGATGATGGATGTGTATGAAGGTGACTCAAAGGGAACTCACTCAGAGACAGCAAAAGACAAGAAGAGATCAGGTGCCCGGCAAGATGTCCAAGCCTAAATCACCGGGCTCCAGCAGGCTGCACTGACCAGGGTCCGGTAGCCCTGTCTCCAGCTCTCCACAGGAGGTAGAAGGCTGTATGTCAGTGTCAAGTTTCCGTCTCCCCAGGACAGATCTTTTACCTTCAGACAGGGACAAATCATCAGCCGGAGACACCAGGTCTGCTTGAGAAGGGAGGGCTCCACTCAGATGGGTCGTAATTTGATTCGTCAAGATAACCTGTGAGCAGACAGGGAGAACAGAGGGGGAAGGGAGAAGAAAGACAGAAGACCAAATTAATTATTAGAGCTATCGAAAGGCAGGCTGCAGTTTAGAAGAGTGATAAAGCCAGGTAGGAAAACCCCAGCTCAAACTAGCACGGGCTTATACTCAGGTGGGACCTGTCAAGACCCAGAAAGCAGAAAGAAGCAGGTCGGCTTTCTTCAGAGCTTACTTGGCTGATGGATTCTTCCAAAATGCCAAATGAAGCTGAGAAACGGGGCAAATCAGAATGAAGATGCACATGTGCATATTTTATAATGTTTTATCAGTTTTGAAAACTATGTTCCAAATATAAGATATTGCTGGCACTGATTTTAAAGTACTCATTTAAAGTTTGGAGGCCAGTGGCTTCCTCCCTTTATTCCCAATGTCAGTTTTATTTCCAAACTTATGAAACAAGAAGAAGATTCATCTCTAAAAGAATAACATAGGCATCTATTAAATCAGTTGATGTAGCAAAAGAAATGCTGCTTTACTATGCAGTTAAGATATAAGTTGATTTTATTTAAAAAAATAAAGTCTATAGCACTTAAAATTTCTGCAAAGGACTCTAAACTACATACCTCACATCTCCCAAGGCTATACAATGCTCTTATATTTGGTAAGTAAAAAAGCTTCCTTTTCCTTAAAAAATTCCACTAATAAAGTCTATTCCATTGTTTAACAATCTAAAGAGAGAATAAAATGCAGATTCTCTATTAGAGAATTCCAAGAACACGATCATCTTCAACAGTTATGGGTGAGGTTCCCATCATAAGTAGGAACCACTGGACACCTCGGTCACTTAAAGGAAATGCACCTTTGTGCACAGTCAGTGCTTGGAATGAGTACCTAACAGAATGGCCTCGGTCCTGTCCTGGGGGTTAGCTTATGAGTTGACCATCTTGATATGAACAGAATAATCTCCTTTTAAGAACTTCCCGCGGTGCTGGGGATTGAATGGAGAGCTTTGTGAATGCTAGGCACGTGCTCTACCTCTATCTACAGTGTAAGGCTTCCACATTACCTGGCTTTTCTACCTCACCGCTGGGTCACTATTTCTTGAATGGACCAACGGTACATACAAATCTTGAACCAATGGTAGCTTAATTGAAGGGGGGAGGAGGAACAGGATGTCAAGGTCAGGTTAAGAACGGAGGGGCTCTATGAGACAAGCTCTTAGGGTCAGGGAGACTTGGAGTCTCCAGCTACCCTAAAGACTTTCTAGGATTGTCGATCAGGCTTTCTGGGAGCCCACACAGCATTCACCATGCTCATACCTCACATTCTTTTGCTTTGCCACTTCTTATTTACACTAGTAAGACTCATACTCACATGGACTGTATGCAGTCAACATGCCCGAAAATAGCAACTGTTTATGTGAACAAGTATGGATAAAAATTATATTCACCTCTCACTTCATAATATGTAGCTGATAACAGATAATAAACACACGTCAGAGTTCAAACTGTGACTCTGAGACTCTGGACCTTGGGAAAGCCACTGAACTGTTGAGCCCCAAGTTCTACAGACAAAATAATAGCTATGTTATGGAATTTTTATGTGAACTAAGTGAAATAATCAGTATAAGGCACATAATGGAATACCTGGTACTAAGTAAGTGTTCGCTAGCCAGACGCCATTTTAGTTCTCAAGAAGGATGACGTGTAAGCTAATGACATAGTGTGCTTCAGACACTGGTTATTGTTTCCAATAATTGAACATAAAATCATACCAGGAATTAGTTTTTAGGCAGATCTTTCCCATTAAACTTAGCTTGGTTTTGTGTGTTTGTTTTAGCTAACCACACATTTTTTTTGTTGTTTGTTTGTTTAAAAGGGGTCTGGAGAAATGGCTCCATGGTTTGATCTTACAAAGAATCCATGTTCAGTTCCCAGCGCCCACACAGGCCTGCTCTCAACCACCTGAAAACTCCAGTTCAGGAGATCCGTTGCCCTCCTCTGGCTGCTGCACGCACCGCACACATGCAGGCAAAACACTCACAGACATAAAATAATATACTGAAATTTTAAAATTTTACATGAAAAGATCACACTAAGAAAGCCAATCAGACACTGATATTACTCTGATAAAAAATATGCCCCATTTTCTTCTGAGGAGCAAAATAAAGTATGTTCTATTTTTTTCTGTTTATTTTTTAATTGTGATTTCTGAGAAGTCTAGATATGTCAGTCCTGATTTTGTTTATTAGAAAAATTTCTTAGCATATATTCTCTGTACAAAGTGATGAGTTTCATAACGACATTTTCTTTTCTTTTCTTAAAATGTGTTTATTTGTTTTGAGAGAGAGTCTAACTATGTAGTTCAGGTTGTTCTGGAGTTCATTATGAAGATCAGGCAGGCCTCTTGTGAGCTGGGATTAAAGTGTGTGATACCAGGCCTAGCCCAATAATCAAGAATATCATTGGCCAAACTCAACATCCCCCCTGTTATGTTTATTGGATCAGTTATTTGTGGACATGAAGGTTGTTTCCTGTGATCTATTTCAAGGTTATTTTTTTAAAGATTTATTTATTATTTACACAACATTCTGTCTGCACACCAGATCTTACTATAGATGGTTATGAGCCACCATGTGGTTGCTGGGAATTGAACTCAGGACCTTTGGAAGAACAGCGAGTGTTTTTAACCTCTGAGCTATCTCTCCAGTCCCCTGACCCCCAGGTTATTTTTAGTTGCTTAGGAACATGATAATAAAATGTGGGCTTTCATTTTTGTGGGATTCTCTCAGAAGATGCTTGGAGAGAATGACTAGAACTCTAGCAATGTGGTTAACAGCATATAAAAACAACAACTTCACTAAATATAGTACCTATCATGTAAAGCAAAGCCTGTCGCCGTATATACTGGCAGCATTAAGAGGAGAGGAAGCTGCTGGCTTCTCCAGAAATGTATATATAAATGAGAAGGCATCAGCTAAAATATTTCCATCACTATTTTTCAACTTTGGTTTTGTAACGGAAACATGCTGAGGTGATGCTTTCACTGTACGGAACGGATAATAGTCTGCAAATCTCCCACGGGCTATAGACGGCTCCAAAAGTACCTGCCCTGAGTTGGGGTGCAGCTCTGTAGCAGAGCATTTACCTCGGATGTGAGAGGATCTGGGTTGGATACCCACCATAAGAATGACAGGATGGGGAGGGGAAGAAAAAGAGTAGGAAGGGAAGAAAGGAAAACACACATTTCCACTGAAAGGGTAGATGGAGAAGAAAACCTTTTCTCTCTCTTAAGTGGCTCTGCTAATTATCTCTCCCTTGTTATTGTGAGTCTTAAAGTCGAGTCACTAAAGGTATCCACTACCCAGAAACTCGGGGGCTTGGTAATCACATCATCTGATGAGATTGTGTGGTTTTTCTAAATCTGTGTTTAGCAAAATGATGGACCAGAAACACTTCCAAAAGCATCAATTACAAATAATCTCAACCTGGACAGAAGCCTACAGATGTGTTTTGCTCCGAGGTGATCTGGAGACGTGAAAACTATGCTCTTAAAATAACTTATAAAACACTACTACAGAGTTATAAACAGAGTCTTAACACTGTCTGGTTTCTGAAAATGAGTTCCGACTGACACTTCAGAGGGCTTTCCGTAAACTCTGCTCCACTGGAGCAACTGGGGTTCCTGATGTGACATAAATTTGAAATGAGAGCAGTCTGCACAGAGGTTTAAAACAGTGGCTTTGGAATTAGGCAGACTGGGGTCCAGATCTAGGCTCTCTACTGTTTCTAACCTATGAAGCACTGGCCAGTACCATAACTTTTCTTGATGTGATACTACTTTACTCCCAGAAGATTAAGGATTAGACTAGATGGTTTCTTTAAAATTTTTAACACAGTAACTCAACCTATGGTATACAGTACACCCGTCACTGTCCTTAGTTATCCTTTGCTGATTGTGCTTTGCTTGTTCAGAAGTCTCATGTCCAACTTTACATAGCAGCCTGTTGGTATGTACAACGTGTATTGTTTTGTGTCTGTTAAGAAAAGATTTTAAAATAGTTTCTCAACCTAAAAAAAAAATTCGCAAATAAAAGTCGGGGTCCCCTTTGTAGAACATATCATTCACTGTTGACAAAGAACATACATTTGCTATTTATATCTTTAAAAGCAATAAAACTTTAATTGAAAGTGCATCTGTTATTTTCACCATTTCCTTAAAAGCATGGCTAATTGAAAACACAACATATGCACATCACCATCAACTGTAACTACAAAGCCAGAGGGGGACTCTTGGACAAAAGGGAAGATAAGAGATTTAATGATCATGGTTCCATCTGAAATCAGGAGGAGACCGAATCTGGCTAATGTTTTCTTAGGAGAATCCCATCCTCCTATGAGGAGGGGGAACAGGAGCCCTGCAAGCTGTTGAATAACTACTGTCTTGACTCAAGTCTTTTATGGAAAGAACACTTACTTGTTCTGTTTTGTTATTTTGCACTGCATTGGCTATAGGATGCATAAAAAGTACATTTGTATACAAAACACAACTCCCTATAATGGAGCAGAGACCATGAGTCCCATTGCTAACACTCCCTCCCAACACAAAGAGGGGGGCAAGTCCCCATGCCATATCCACCATGGCTGCACGGATGAACCTGACAAGAGTGGGGGAGAAGATCAATAAAAGACGGACAGATGGGCAAACTGGGATACGGTGGATTGGGCTCTCAGCTGGAGTACCCCAGAATCTTGTTGTGAACAGAGAGGTGGAGTTATTGAACAGCTGAACAAGGATGTGGGGTTGTTACATAAAGATAAGCAAGGAGGCACAGTTTATGGAGGATAGCTGGATTAAGGGGACAGATTTAGCTGATCTCCATAGAAGCAGTCTCTGTATGGGGAATAGTCTTCAGACGGTAACTCTCTGTGGAGAGAAAGCTGTGGCTGATAGTTTCAGCACTTGGTCTCCTGAGGAAGGCTCTGCCATCCCTCTGAACCTGAGGCTATGGGGTCCTTGACATGGTCACACCCATGTTAGCAGCACACATTCACCCGAGGCTTCTGTCACTCACTCTGTTTTCTACAGCCTGCATTCCAAGTTTCCTCTTGCATTGTCTTTTATAAGCACATCTTTTACAAGTGTACCTTTTTGTGCACTGTGGCACAATGCCTCTGTGCGTACCGTTTAAGGAAATAATGAACTTCTCTATAAAGAAGTAAATCCAAGAAACAGACTCATAAACAATACAACAGGTCCTGTTCTCACAGAGAAGACTTGGAAATTAGAAAAAGAAAAGAAAAAAAAAGATGGGAGCTAGTAAGGGAGATGGCTGGGAAATCAATGTAGTCTAGGTCAGGAGGCAGAGGGTTCTGGTCACTAAAAAACATATATCCACAAACAAAACATATGACTCACTTCCATTAAATATCAAAAAGGTCAAATGCTTCAATATCAGAGCATAGGAGCAGAATAAGCTGGTCTTCAGGCCTGAAGGTTAGAGGACTTGGACATCGAAGCCCTATTCTCCACTAGTGTAAGAGCCCTGTGCGGATCACGCTCCTTTAGCTGAGCTCTCTTAGCTATACTGCATTCACACCGTCGTCTAGATTAGTGATCCTGCTCCAGAATAAGTCTGCCTTAATGGGCCACTTGAGTGTCTAGTTTGACCTACCCCACACTGAAGGATTAGAAGTATCAGTGTTGGGGCTTCCATGAGTAGCCATCAACTATACCATAGCCTACCATGAGTTTCAACATCAATTGGAGAGAACAGAATGGAGGACTGACAGGTCCAAAGGCTTTTGATAGAAGAGGCACCTTTTATTCAACTCTTAGAAGATAACAACAACAACAACAAAAAAGGACAAAGTTTGTAGTCAACAGGGTTAGAATAGGTAGAATGTAATAATTGATCTCGTTCATCCGCAGAAGAAATATTAATGGTCATCAAACTTAACATTTATAAGTCAATTAAATATTTTTTATTCTTTGAGCATTTCATAAAATGTATTTTGATCACATTCATCACCCAGCACAATCTCCCCACTCTCCATTTCTCTACTCCTCCAACTTTGTGCCTGTCCTCTTTTTATTTTTAAATAATTGACTTCAATTTGTGCTACTTGTATATTCCTAGGTGTGGGGCCATCCACTAGGGCAAGGTGACTACCAGTAACCAACCCCTTAAAGAAAAATGAGTCTCTTTCTCCCAGAAGACGTAGGGAGACAACTGTCCATAGCTCCTCAGGAAAGGGCCAGGACTTGGGAATCCTTTCTCCTTCCACGCTACAGTGTTGACCAGCATGATACCGTACAAGTCCTTCAGGTAACTGTGGCTGCTATGAGTTCATGAGCACAGCCACCATTTCATTTTGGTCTTCTCTGACCTCTGATTCTTACAAACTTTCTGCCTCCTCTTCTGTGATGGTCTTTGAACCCTGAGGAAGGACTTTAACCTAGATAGACGCCTTTATGGGTGAGCACTCTCCTGACACCGATTCGCTGTACTTTGACCAGCCGTGAGTTTCTGTGTTAATCACCACTCAGCGCACGAAGAAACTCTTCCGATGAAGTCTGAGAGTAGCGCTAACCTACGCAGAGGGAGCCAGGAGCTTAGAGAACAGTTTGATACTGTGTTCATTTAGTGAAAGAATAGTAGTAAGCTCACCCATGGGACCTGTGAGCACCCCATCAAGGGTTCTTAACAATGTTTGCAGTACCAAGCATGTGTTTCCTTCTGTGGTGTGGGCTTTAACTACAATCAGAAATTGTTGGTTACCTCATAACATTCATGCCACTATTGCACCCATGGGCATATCTCACCATGAGGGCTATTGTTTGCAGTTCCCAGAATTCCCAGGGTCTACATGTACGTAAGGTCGTTGATAACTTTTTCCCCTCAGTGGCCTGTATAGCACCTTACAGTACTATGAAAGCTATCCAGGAGAGTAAGCTTCCTGGTCAGTACTAACTTTATTTCTCCACATCCTATGAGCAATGTATGCAGTGTTTTCAGCAACGGGTCTTTTGATGATGAGTTAGAATAGATAATTAAGCAACGGCAATAGCTTATATTGTTATGTGGGTCTCTAGGATACCTCTGATCAACGACTTGAGGGGAAAGATCCTGTATTTTGCACTGGGCTTTTTGGCTTCTGGGATGAGCATAATCCCCTGTGTACATTAACTTCAATCTCCGCCTACACACACACACATACACACACACACACACACACACACACGCCACACACAAAGCTTATAAAATAGTAGGTTTCCACATGGCTTTTTCAAACAAATCAGACTTTAAAAAAAAAAAGAAGAAGAAGAAAAGACATCACAAATATGACAAATGCTATCATTAATTTTGTGTGTGGGCGTGTTATAGATTTTATCATCTCCGTTTTTCCAATGATTGAAGTAGTCACCAGCCTGAGTTCAACAGTCCAGATGACAAAAGGGACTTATAGGATTCCTTGACTCTGCTTCTTCCTAAAGCAACAGTAGGAAGAACAGAGAGGGTCTCTGGGCCCAGGTCTATTTAACAGGTGACTTCTCCATGCCTTGATGTGTTGGATTGGAGAATTCAATCTATTAGCCATGAACAATGGGATGTCATGTCCAGCCATGCAGCAAAAGCCTGTCCCAAGCCAGTTGATACCAAGCCTAACTAGTCACACTACTAAATAACTCTGAGCCATCTAGGCTCAGTTTCTGGAAAGACAAGCATGTGAGAGCTTCTACATAAACTGTCAATCCTTCTGATGCGTGCGCCTGGTCATTTTGAAGCTACAGGTATCTTGGAAACTAAACTCATCATGGAACTCATGTCTACGTGGAGCAGAGTTCAAAGGGTGGACGAGCAAGAGAAAAACCAGGCATCTCAGGGAGTTCTATGCCCAGAACACCACTTCCTCCTCTACCCACTCCTTGGCAGAAAGTGACCACAGAATCAAAACCACCTTAACTGGGCCAGGGGGCCCTTGGTGCAGTGAATGTAAATAGTCAGCCATTGAAGAATAGGGCAAGTGGGTGAGAGAGCAGCTTAATGAGAGTGTGGGCAACTGACTCTACTCACCACCAGCCTGGCACAAGCACAGTGCTTTCAAAATGATGAACTGCTGCCTTCTATGGGCTCCGAAGGCACAGTCTTTCTTTTGTACTTAAAAATGGTCTGTCTACTCCAAGCAAGATTTTTAAAATATTACTTTCTATACCTTAGAGCATCCTAACCTCAGAAATGAGAGTGACCTGGCCTTTCTATCCAAACAAAGCCTTGGGTGAGTCAGGCATTCTGAATTTTGATCTCAGCTCTGTTAAAGCTTGCAGATGCTGTGCTCTTAAGAAGATAGAGGCCAAAACTTTCCCTGTGAGAAATTGTTCGGATTCACTGAGTCCTTTCATCACCAAGTCTTGAGAAAGGTCCTGGAGTGGGTTTTTAGCATGCTCTCCTCTTGCCCATGATAGCGGCTGGTCAACTCTCCTGCTCCCAGAGAGCCCCTATGAGATGCCAACAGAAAAAAAGAGAGTGAGAAAGCAAAGCTTCGTCTCTCTCTCTCTCTCTCTCTCTCTCTCTCTCTCTCTCTCTCTGTGTGTGTGTGTGTGTGTGTGTCTGTCAGTGTGTAATGGTAAATGGATTAAGAACAGGGTAGAACCACCATGAAGGTCCAAAGGGCCATGTTCCCAGGCCTGGGCCTCTATCCCTCCCACTCTCTTCCTACTCACTTCCATCTTTGGAAAGAGATATCTAGCATTTGTTGTGAGGAAAAGGCAGACTAAATATTCTGGAATTTGAGCATCACAAAAACAAATCTGGTTTTACTATTCGCTGGCTTAGTTTTGCCAAGCTCTGGAAAATTATAAATCATTCCATGATGGAAAAAAAAAAAAAGATCATTTTTCCCCCTTCAGCTCAGAGAATATCAACTATCAGTTCTAGAATAAAGAACTGATAAGGCTTTAGGACGCCAGTCTGCTATTTCTATCATGAAGTAGTGAATGTAGGACAATGGTTATCTGGGAAAATGTGAATGCTGCCAGGGATTTTCTTTTTGAAATATTTGTCATAAAACATCAAGCTTCAATTTGGCCCGAAGAAAACACAACTGTGGGATTCCAGCAGCCTGCCTATATTTAGTTTTGGCTCTGACATTAATCTGCTGTGCAATTCTGGGAAATGTGCCTAACTCCTCTGTACTTTAAAGTGTTGAGTCCACAAAATCTATGAAGAGAATTACTATATTCTGGTGGCTGTTAGGAGAGGTGGCTACAAAGAAAATGTGGACATGTTTCACTTTACATTAGTCCTGGTATTGTACTCAAAATTCCATGATTATCACTGAGTCACATTATCTTCAACTTTAAGAAAGCTGCTCTGCCCAGAGACACCTAGCAGGTGAGGAAAAGGGGAGGGGAAAACAGTGAGGGAAATGGCTTGGGCACATTTGACTTCGCGGTGTGAATACTTTCGTTCTTCAGAAAATTCATACTCTTAGAGTGATTTGGGAAAAAAAAAAAAACCAATCTCTCTAACAGACTGGATTCCTTAGCTGTTGCCCTCCCTGAGTCCCCAAACCAACAGGTGCTAAAGTCAGCCCACTGAGACCAGGGAGCAATGAACTGATAGGCAACTAGAGCTCTCTGTGCCTATGGCCACAGCACCACAGTTGTGGGTTGCAGGTGTCCCCTGGAGTGTACAACCTCTGCAGTGTATTACCAAAGTAACTGACAGCCAAGCTGGAGAAGTGAGCTGATGATCAGGAGTGCCTGGAAGAAAGACAGTCTCCGTGAGAGGCAGTGCATACGAAGGGAGGCTGAATGTCCTCGGCTTTCCCTGCACACCTGTGCAGTCACAGAGGGCACTGCTAAGGGTCCTGCTCCTACCATCTTGCATCCCTCACCTCTGTCACTGAGTTCAGAGGAAATGTACTGAGGCAGGAGAGTGCCTGCCTTTTGTTGAAACCAGGTACACGGGGTAACTTTACTACACAACGGTGAGGTTTTCTCTTTGGCCTCTAGAATGGACACTCCGGAGGAAACCTGTGGCCTGCAACTTGTGAGGCTGTTGGCCATAGGCATGGTGAGCTCTCGCTGTAGAGCAACATGTTGTTTCCTGGCCCCAGTGGGCTGACGTTAGCACCTGTTGGTTCTGAGACTGGGGTGGGGTAGGAGGGAGGTGGCAACATTTGAGGAAACCACAAGCAGCAGGCCAGTGTGCTGTTTCTACCTCTAGCCCAACCTGGTAGTGCTACAGCCGTGATCTTGGGCCCGCTGCAGGAAATGACATGGTCTCTTGACAGGGTAGACAAGGTGACTTCCAATGGTGCATTTACCAACTATAGGAAACACTGCAGTTAGCACGAGGCCGAGAAAGTCTGGGCGCCTCGCTGTGGAAAAGAAGGAGGCCAACTGTCAGATGACTCCGAGGTTCACACGGATGTGAAAGAAACTTTCCTACCAGCTGTGCTGTGCGTTTTTCTGTGGCGGAATCACTTCTGCATGAAGTTTGTTTGGTTGTCTTTGCCACTTCCTTGTCCCTGCCTACTGAGCTCTTCAGAAAGGCAGGGAGGTGAATTTCCAGCAGCCCCCCCCCCCACACCATGAGTTTCTGATGACCTTTTTAGGTGTTTTTGTTACTTGTGGTGCTTTCTATTCATGTGTATGCCTTGGTGCTGGGGATTCCCCTCCCTTCGGTTGGCAAGGAGTGTTAGAGAGACAGAGCTTTGTGATAAGTACCATCATAGAGAGCTTGTGCTAACTCGCTTCCCCCCCTTACACTCATTTGGGACCAAGAAAATAGTTCTATTGAGTCATTTGCTCCCCCAAGAGACTGAAAATATAGCTCTTGGGGGAGTCCAACTTCATCAACATCAACTTTGATCCCCTAGCCTCATCTACACTTACTGTAGACAGGAGCTGAGCTCAGAGGAGCTTTAGATACTTCCTATGGGGCACAGACCAGCGCTATTCTCCCTGTTTGCACCTCCATGCTACCAATATGAATGGTGTGGCATCCTAGCCAGCACAGGCTCACTGAACTCACTCACCGGGAAGATGCAATTAGCTCCATCTCCAGAGTGATTCTGTAGCCCAAACAGAACTTTGTTTACCATTGTCCAAAGGTTGGTTAACAGGATTGCCTAGAAATTCGCAAGTCAGCAGCTTTATCAGATGCTCAGACACAAAAATTTTTTCATGTCTTCAAAGATAGACAAATGTATACATTATTTTTTTTTAAAGGAGGAGTGATATCATTCTTCTGTGTCCATATTTAAATGACATTTGATATAGGCAAAACAGTAACAATTCACAATTAGAGTCAAGAAAGGAGAGACACAAAAAGAGTAGGTCTACAACAAATATATTAAGTGGCCAAATATTGACCTAGTAGCCCTTAGGGTGGCGCTCTCCATTGTGGCCACTAGTGAGCAAACCCCCAGTCATAAGCTTACGGGTCCACTGAGGTTGGTGTACAGGCAAGGGCACAGCTCCTCACTTGAGGTACAAGGCCCAATGCCAGGGAAAAACTCTCTGCTACTTGCTCCGGTGACTTGGCAATGGCCATCTGAAATAGTGTCTGAGAGGAAATGTGAGGCTCTAGTAGGCCTCAGAGAGGCTAGAGGATGCTTAGGCACCTGCAGTGCCTACTGGCCCAGCTTACCGCTCTAACTACATATTGGAGCCTATGTCTTGTCTCTTTTACTCTCTCATTTTCAGATGGCATTCTGTCATCTCTCATGTGATATCCTTAATGGGAGTAATGTCACTGTGGTATTTCATATTTTTCAGAGTTCATTCACAGACCGGTCTTAACTGATCCTCAGTGTGTAAAGAAAGCTGGGAACTATGTCAGGCCACCATCACGGGTTGGGGATAGGCAGGCTCTCATACATCCTGGCTCTCATAATAGCAGAGGAACGCCGGGTCTACGCTTACTCAGGTGGATTTGCTCTCTCCATACCTCATTTTCCTGAACTGAATAATCAGGTTAGCAATTATCCTTACTGTGAAGACATATATGAAAGCATGAAACGTGCTTTTTTAAAAAAAAGTCTGACAATAGGTGCCTGATGAACATTACGTTTGTTGTGACATTTTCTCTTTAACCTGTTTATGTCTCATGGCTCCCGTTCTCTGGCTCTCACTTTTCCTACTCAAATGCTCCAGTCTGAAGAGTCCCTTCCCTTCACTCTTCTTTACGTTTTTTTGTATTTCAGGGTCCAGGTGAACTCTCAACTCTTTTGTGAAAAATTTCCCAAATATTTAAGCCTCAACTACTCACTGGCTACAGGAATTTTTCTCAGTGTTACATGTGTTATTTTTCTTTTAAGGAGACTTATGAGAAATATTTCTTGGTCTCAAGTGCATTCAAGGAAAGGAAGTCACTTAATACCAACTATCTATGATGGCACCCGTCATAAAGTTCTGTCTTTCTAATCCTTGCAAATCCTTGCTTACAGTGTAAACTTCAAGAGCTTTGCTGTCTTTCTGGGCCCCTGGCCCTATTCTAAATGAGGGGAGGCAGGACAGAAACCAGTGCCAATTCAGTAATTCCCACCTAAAGATAACACACGGCATGCCTTGCCCGACATTTATTTCGCTTATTTCATCCTCTCACCCCAGCAAAGTCAACACCATTATCCTGTTTTTTAGGGGTGAATAAACTGAGGTTCAGAGAAGTCAAGTGGTTTCCTGAGATCAAACAGCACCATGGGTTAGACTCAAATCAGTCCTCTGGGGCTGCATGGTCTATATTGGTTCTGACAAATAAAAGTTCTTTGCATGAGAACTCATGGTCTCAAGGACACTTGCTGATTCAGTTCGTCAAAGCAAGGCATGCTAATATTAGATTAACCAAGTTCCATATTGTTCAATGCAAAATCAGATAAAGAAATCTGGGAAGATGGCTCAGTGGGTAAAGTGCTTGCTGTACAAGCCTGACAAGTTAAACTCAGAGCCTCAGCATCTATGCAAAAAGCCAGTTATGGAGGCTTGAGGATGTAACCCAGTGTTGGGAGGCTGAGACAGGAGAATCTGATAGTTTTATTCTCCAGCCAGTGTTGCCCAAGGTTCAGGAAGACATCTTGTTCCCAAAAAATAAGGTGGAAGCTGTGATGCCTATGAACCACAGCAATGATCAGCATGAAAAGATATACAGAAAGGCGCAACAGTGGTACTCATGTCTTAGTGGTAACCAACAGATATCTATTTGGACTTAAGTTCTGCTCAACAGAAGAGAACTCACAGCTAGTAGAGGAGACTAGCTAACTTCCTAGGGCTAGTGAGGTCATGGATCTTGGAAGAGAATGTACTGCTACCACTTCACTAAACCAGCATAATTCCAAACTGTGTTCTAAATAATATCTTTGCCCACACTCTTCATCAAAAAAGAACCTCTTTTCAGCAGACAGAAACCATCACAGAAAAATCACAACTGGCCAAAATGTAGGGAATACATTTTGATCATGGGGTCCCAAGCCCCAGGAGATACATCTACAACACAACTCTCGCACCCAAGGCTCAGGGAACATTGAAGAAGAGAGACAAAAAGACTATAAGAGCCAGGGGGACTGAGAGGTCTGCTGTGAGAGCATGTTTCTTGGAAATGTCAGGGAGGCTACACCCAGGATACTAGAGCAACATAACTATCTAATCAAGACTCAAATGTTTGAAATGTTAACAAAGAAAGGGCAAATGTCAAGGGGTGCCAACTGCTAGACAAAGAACTACAGGAACCAATGACTGCGGAGAGGAAAATTAGTGTTCCCCAGGGATGAGCTCCTAAATGGTTATGCAATACCAAGCGATCAGTCTTGAAATCATATACATACTAGCCACACTAAACATATTCGGCACGTTAAGTATATATATATGTGTGTGTGTGTGTGTGTGTGTGTGTGTGTGTGTGTAAGTACAACATATATGTGGCAGACTCACACACAATGATAATCAAAGAAAAAGAGGCCATGACTTCAAGAGGGAGTAAAAAGGGGGTACATAAGAAGGGTTGTAGAGAGGAAAAGAAAGGGGGGAAATGAATTAATTATATTTAAACTATAATTTAAAAAACATGGTAGAAAGTGATAGAGGATGAGACTGGACATCAACCTCTGGCTTCCACACACGTACATACACACATAACATGCGTGCACGTAATAGAGAAGACCATATTTATCCTTAAAGAAGATGTGTAAGGATAAAACAAATTTTCTGTGGGAAGGGAAGGAATCTGTCAGCTGTTAGTGGTCTGCTCAGCAGACCTGGAAACGTCGAGTTTGCAGGTTACGGAGGAACCACACACTGCTAGATGTGGCAAGGGAAAGGACACAGATTCCTGCCTTCTATTTCTGTCTTGGCCACTGACCACTCCGCTAATATTTTCACTTCTGCTAAAAAGTGATGACGAGAGTTTCAGAAGCAGAGCAGTCAGACGGGCAGTTAGCTGGTTAAGTGCGGTGCAGCTACACAGTACCGGGGTCTGTTGTGGGAGTTCATGGCCGGGGCAAATTCCATGTGGCCATTTGTCTTTTCAGTTTCACCTTTGCCTGTAGAAAGTAGCTCACTTAGGATCTACTTGAACCATTAGAGTGTGTTCTTATTTTCCTACTTGAAGTGGCGTTTGTATTTTTTTCAGACTGGTTCTCACAGATAGTAAGCAATAAAAATAATAAAAAGATGGATTCTTAGAATGTTTGTGAATCAGGTCATAGAAAATTGTATGAGTGCCTTTGCATTCTGTTGGGCACCTGGAATTATGGTGAAACTTAGCTGGGATGGGGATGGGAGAGACAGAGGTTCGTCATGGATATTTCAATTCATCCATATCAAAATGCCAGTGGAGGGTTATATCTGTTTTCTTTTATAGCATGAGATAATTCCTTAATAATAATAATAAAAAAAGGATAAGTGACAGGGAACCCATAAGTAGTAACTGTCCGTTTCCACTTAACCGATGGCTCGTGGAATTTTGAATCCTGGTATGGGGAACAAGCGTTGTAGCTGACTTCCTGGAAGGGATCACTGCCAAGGACAGATGTCCTGCTGCTTCAGACTTGGGAGACAAGCAATCTTTTTTCTCCCTGGGTACTGACCAAACAGTGTCCCTTCTCGTGGACTCCTGTAGGATCACAGTGAAGTGACTAAACTGGCCTGCTGCTCCAGTGAATTTGGTTAAGTGAGTAAGTCAATTCTCTTTAACTCTGTGGTCTCAACTTCTTGTTGGTTTATTGCAAAATTAAAGGGCACACTGAGCAGACCCATCAATCAGTAACCAGCAGAGGAATGAGCTCTTTGTGGAATGCACTAAGAGCAGGAAAGGTGGAAAAAAAAAAAAGGAAAGAAGAAAAGAAACCTCATCTCATGAAATGGTCATTTGTTAGGAGAACAGGGGGGGAAAATCCCTCCTATGCATGCAATATAATTTAGGAAAAGTCTTATTAAAGGTTTCCTATCTCATTAGGGGAACAAGCACAGGAATGTAAACAAAATACCTCAAATGATCTGCCCTTTATTAGTGTTGTTTCTTTTTTGGGGGGAGAGGAGTTACTGTATTCCACAAGCATAGTAGATATGGGCCAAGGGGCTGGGACAGTGACTCAGCAGGATCAAGACCAGGAGAAAGGAAGAAGAAGCCAATGTTGTTTATTAACAAGCAAGCAAGCAAGCAAACAAACAAACATCAATAACTCCTCTGCTCAAAGCTGACCTTCCCCTCCCTGAGCTCCTCTCAATACAGAGTTCAAGTTTTTCAAGGCTGCACGTTCTTTGGAAGACACGCCAAATGCTATTGATGAGACAAAACCCAAAAAGCCGGGGGTAAAAAAAAAAAAATCCCAAAAAAAAGTGTTTACAGAGTGCCAATCACCATGCTCAGTGTCTTGTTTTAAACAATCTTCTTTAAGGGACTCAGGGCGTAGCTCAGAGGAAAAGTGCTTGCCTGGCACACACGAGGCCCTGGTATAAATGATAACATTGTAATAAATTAGCAACTTTCTGTAATGCCCATCATAACCCTATGAGGCAGGTGACATTGTCTCTCCACTTTATGGATAAAAAATGGTGAGCAACTGGGTTGGAGAAATAGCTCAACCAGTAAATTAAGGCTTAATTCAACCCTCACATCCACATAAAAAGCCAAGTGTTTTGCTGCCCACTTGTAATCCTAGCCCTGGACAAGTGAGACCAGCCAATACCTGAGGCTTGCTGGCCAGCCAGTTTATCATAATTGATAAGCCCTGGGTCCCAGCAAGGGACTCTGTCTCAAAATACAAGATGGGCAAATCCTAAGAAATGACACTCAAGGTTGACCTCTGGCCTACATCTGTACACACACACACACACACACCCACAAACACAAACAGAACAAATTGCTGAGCTTGTAGCCAGCAACAACAGCATATGACTACAATTGTTCCTAACTTAGTAATCTTTCCTAATTTAGATAATACATTCATTCAGGAAATCTATTGTTGAATCCCAAGTCCCACTGAAAGAAAAGAAATACAGAGGTTGATGGGAATGACATACTGGGACTCACCAACACACATTTTCCATGCTCACTCTCTCCAGACAAGTTTCCTCTCCAAGACAACCCGTTAGAGAAGACAGAGAGGCAAAGAACTAGGAAGTGTAGGGAGCTGCCTTCACTGGTAAGCAGAAGAAACATTAAAACATAACATGGCTCTCTTCTTGACTGCAAGATGCAGAACTGTAAATAATGTGGCTATGGGGAAGAGTTTTTTAGGTTATTTTAGAATATTTTTAAATGTGGAGGATGTGTGAATGAATATAAACTCTCATCTGACCCTCATTGCCAGCAATAAAGTAGACATTACAATCAAAGAGAAAAAGCAACTTGCCTAAAGTTTACATTTAAATGGAACCAAACCCAGGTCCAACTGACTTCATACCCATAGTCTTAATACTCTTGGATCCCAAAGGGGAGCTCACTTACCAGAGATAGGAAAACTACCATGAGAATGGAAACTCGTTATTTCTGAAGTGAGGACAGTTTGCTGGGACCTGTATTCTATGGAAATTGGGTCATTGTTTCCCTGTTTTCTCTAATGGGCACTCACTATGAATAGCTTTAGAGCCAGCCAGTGGTAGCACACACCTTTAATCCCAGATCTCTCAGGAGGCAGAGGAAAGTAGTTCTGAATTTGAGGCCAGGCAGGTCTACAGAGCAAGTTCTAGGACAGCTAGGGTTACACAGAGAAACCCTGTCTCAAAAACCAAAACCCAAACCAACCAAGCCAAACAAAGAATAGTTTTAGCTGAGGTGGTCCTCCATTGCCAATATGAGGCTTGTTAGTCATAAATTATCCCTAGTTGTCCCCTATCCTGACTTAGCCACAGAGTTCCCAAAAGAGGGCAGTAGAGGTAAGAGGTGAGAGAAAGCTCTAGCTAAGACAGGGAAGACTCAGAATGAGCTTGCAATGAAGTTTAAGAGTAAAGTTTGTGGTTAAGCCTCCCCAAGCTCATCATGTTGTCTCTGCCCTGAGCATCCACAGATATCATCACCCATTCTTCCCAGAGCATCTAAAATGGCTCCTTTGCAGATCTCCTTCCCCTGCAAAGTTGGCTTGGAGAGCCCTTGATCTCAGCCATGAGCCATCCACCATTACCCAGAAACCTGCAGTCCTTCCCTTTTGCCGCTGAACTCCATCTTAAGTAAGTTTTATAGGTGACTCTGGTTGAAGGGCTTTGTGTGACCGAGGCCCCTCTAGAGCAGCAATTCTGAAGTGGTGGGCATGTGCGGAGAAGCCAGCACTTCTGACTCGAGATCCATATTAGTGCTCTTGTATGTCCTTTTCTGCCCTTTTGTGAAATTTAATATTTGACTCTATATTTGATGCCAGACCCTCTCTAAACATGCCTGAAGCGCAGCTGTAATATAAAATAAATATCAGATGAAAACAAAATTACTTAAGTAATTTATTTCATTATTAAAATTAAAACTTATATTTACTAAATACTAAGTATGCTTAGAAATGAAACAAGCAGGTATTTTCTGTGAATGTCATAAGAGAGGTATATAAAGATGTAGGAGAGCACAAAGGCTGGAAAAGAGATGAGTACCTGGAGACTCAGGGAAAGTATCATTGGACCCGGACCTTGCAAGGAGAGCTTTAGTTATGTGGAAGGTAATTCCAAATGGAAGAACACTCTAACAACAACAAAAAGGTATATTAAAAGTGATGTTGAAAGAGAGAAAGGCGTAAGAACTCAGTGTCCATCTTCAATAGAAGGCATGTGATAACGTTTAAAATAGAAAAATAAAGACCAGGTCAAGTGTGGCTGTTAGAAATGAGACACACACCAATGGAGTCAGTAACAGAGGTGTCAACTGTGGCAGCTTCCAGAGAGGAAGAAGCAAGAAGGAGGGGGAGAGTTGGAGAGGGAACTGTTGTTTTCAGTTAAGAATTAGACTCTCACTAAGTCTGTGAAACAATACACATATTTTACTTTGATGAAAACTACAATTAAATTTAGTGTGCATATTAGGATGAAGTGAGGAGGAAGCTCTCAGTCAAAGCTTGATCAGCAGGTAGAGCCTTGTCAGACTTCCTGACTAACAAGCAGCCTCCTTCACTGGCACTTCCCTCACCTCAGGGTCCTCGGTCCTCCCTACACTACCTCAGGCACCATCTCAATGGCCAGAATGCTTCTGTCATTTCCTTATTAAGTAATGGCAAAGCAGATGCTAAGACTCATAGGCAAACTTTGTGTAGAGTGCAGGGAATCTTATGAAAGAAGGGAGAGATAGAAGATGGGACAGGAGTTCCACAAGGAGAGCAATAGAACCAAAAAAACTGGGCACAGGGGTCTTTTCTGAGACTGATACTCCAACCAAGTCTCATATCCATTTGACAGGTAAAGAAAAGTAAGCTTAAAAGTCTACAAACATAAGACAACCATAGAGTCAGAACTTGAGCTCAGTACCGAATCCAGACCTACTGAAATATGAAGACCTCTCTCTTCACCACTGTTAAATTGCCTCTATCGTTTCTGATCTCCACAACACATGTTTGCTTTGTGGATAAGGAAAGGGACTCTCAGAGAGGTTAAATCACTCTCTAAAGACACACAGCCAGTAAGTGGAACACTGGGATCAAATCTAGGGTGGTTATATCCCAAAGCACAAGCTCTCCATCACTACCCTACATGACCTCTTTCCCTGAGGTTCATCTATCCAACTCCTCTCAAGAGCCCTTATGCACCAAGCGCTGACCCAGGCACTTAAGACACAGTGGCATAAAGAAGCAAATCCATCCCAGGAGGAGTCCATTGTCAATCAGTGGGGGTACCAATAAGAACAACAAAAGGAAAGTGATAGAGTGTGTTGGAAAGGTGTAACGGCCATGGGGAACAAATAGAGGTAAGTGGGTTTAGCACAGTATGAGAATAGTCAGTTTTATAAAGGCTTTATAAGAAAGGAGAAAAAGGAAAACAGTCTAGAGAAGTTGAGGGCAGCATATAGGTATCCAAAATCTTTCCAGAGTTCTCCTCTAAGCCCAAGATATCTTATGTGGAAACCAGGGAAGCACAGAAGTATAAAGGCTAAGGTTGTTGGCTTGTCCCCTAACTTACCAAAACTTTCCACTGCAAGGGAAGAATTATACACGCAGCTCATCTGGCATGACAGACAGAAAGGGTAAGGTTGGTGTTCGTGAAAGCAAGGAAGAAAAGAAGACCTGCCAAGAATTATCTTTTGGCATTAGCAGCCTTCCCCAAACACTGTGTGTGATGTCCTCATCAAACTCTCAGAGCAGATGTGAACACTAGAAAGTGACCCCATGAAACTATACTTCAGTGCAGCCAAGGACTGCCTGAACCCGTGACCAAAAAGAACACAGCCTGTCACACCCTCCATAGATACACAAAGCCCAATGCACTGTGAGGGGCATCAGTACTGTGAGGGTAATCGGGAAATTCCACCAAGTATGTGGGAGATGGCAGGAATACTCTTCATCCACACAGGAGAAGAATGGTGCTACGGGAAAGATCTTGAGGACTCAGCCTTCTGTTCCAGACATTCTAATAAGGAAGAATTAGGACCTGACCCTGAGTTTTGGTGCCCTAGCTTCCTCCACTAATGGCTCCCAGTTCAGCCATCTTTCCCTTCTGGATAAAGGAATCAATGATACGTCCTTAGGGCCTGTCTTATGCTAGCACACCACAAAGTAACGGCCCTGACGAAGCAGTAACGTCCAGTTGGTGATTGAAGTATAGAGTGAAAAGTAATTGGAAGGATGTTAACACAGTATTACTTGGTCATTTGATATATTTCTATTTTTGGCTTACCTGTCAAGCCCTAGAGAAAGGTGAATGATGTGATAGCTGTTTCTAATCTGCAGCTGTGCAGGGCCAGAAGCTTCAGATTAACATTACAAATGAAACAAGGACCTTGATCCAAGGCATGCACTACAGTTCTAGACTGAGCAGGAGGGCAAGGTAAACACCTCCCGTTCCAATCCCTCAAGAAGTCTGCACCCAGAGGGGATCAGACAGCCTTCCATGTTCTGAGGCAACAATAGAGAAACACGTCAAAGAATTGTCTGTCCTTGTGGAGTGAGTCCCCCAATCGGGGTTTAATAACACATAAGAAAACCAGGAGGTGAGCAGGAGAATTTCAGAGAGGATGATGGATATGAGAAAACAAAATACTGGGTGTGGAAAATGATGGGTGGCTCTTGCCAAGAAGAGGCTGAGATCTGAGGGGCATTCCTGAGTTTGTCCAGAGTTCAGGTCAGAGTCCCAGATAAAAGAGATGAGCATAAGAGTCCGAGGAGAAATAAGCGCTTGGGATCACCTGGGTACCCAAAGACTAGTGTGACAGCAGGTTAAAGATTAAGGATCAGGGTCAAGGAAATGGGTGAGGCTGAGTTGGTATCTTGGTCCCCACAATAATGACTTAGAGTTTGGTCTTAGGATGGTAAGAAACCATAAACGAGTTTGAAAGAGGAGACTGACATTATCTGATTTATGTTTTAAAATATGTTTGATCTGAAAATGTATAGTTCCAACATTTAGTCCCTCCCATGAAGGTAAAGTTTTTGTGTTCTATGTAACCTGCTTAACCCTTGGGAGAATAAGAGGAAAATTTAATAGGTTTCTTCTTCAGGCTCCTAAGAGTTGAGAGAAACACAGAGAGCAGGACACTGAAGTCAGAGCAGCCTAGTAGTGAATGACCCACAAAAGGTCTCGGCACTCAGGCTGTTCCCCAGCTCACACCACGGAGGAGAAAGTGCTTGATCAAACTGCACCTGCTCCAGATGAATCCTACAGGTATGGCCAGCACAGACAGAATACTTCCATCTGGAAAAGCCTAACTAGAATCCAGCCCATCCCAGGCAGGGTAGGGTCCAACTCTTTCAATGAGCAAGTACTTACTACATCTCTACAAAACAAAGACGAAAAAGTGACTATTGCAGAAGTAAAAGATGCAATGTGCCTTTGAGGATTTGAAAGTTCTACACAGAAGATAAGCCACGGGAAAGACAATATCAACAGCGACACAAAGCTACGTGTGTGTGTGTGTGTGTGTGTGTGTGTGTGTGTGTGTGTGTAGCTGTTCAGAGACAGCCCAACCAGGATCTCCTGATTCTTGGTTCATCACCATCTTAAGTGAACAAATGCACAAAGCCAGGGCTTTATGATCCTGATAGGGATGAGATGTTTTCCGGTGCCTGCTGGAATTCTGCAGCGCCCACTATTACCCTACGACAAAGGCCATCTACAAACAGCAACTAGGCAAAATCCACTTCAACACAGTCAATCTCTTCCAACCACCGCCAGTTTCATTTCCCTATGGGGAAGCTACAAAATGTACACAGGAGGAAGTGAGAGTGACGCGCTGGTGACCAGTTGTCTTTTCTGAAAATGCACAGTCCACACAATGATATATATGGGTACACAGAGGCAAATGGCAGCAATGACGTGCATGCTTGTGTGTGTGTGCGCACGCACACAGATTCTAATACCTCAGATTTAAAAAGTGAGATCTGAACATACTAGGTTTTCCTACAGAATGTCAGAAAGAATACCTCCCAGACAAAGAAGATATAAGTGACCTGGATTCTCTGACCAGCAGGAAATGCAATTCTTTTCTTTTGTTCAAGGAAAATTAATAGAACTCTACCAGAAGCTTTTAGTCCCTCTGCTCGATTTCCAATAAAAATGACAGGTAAGTTACCTGTTCTAACCACAGAGACTTATCACAGCAGCTGACATACTATAGAGACACATATTAACCGAAAAATTCAAATTTACCCAAGGAAAATGGAAAGTGCAAAACTACAGGCTCAGAGTTGTTCAGTGGGAACTTGAGCATGACACAAATCATTTAATTAGGACAACATTACAAAACCAGCAGCCACTGAGGATTACTTTACATTATATTTATATTCAAAGTAAAATAAGTAATCTAATGTCAACTGAGATATATCAGCCAAGAGAACTGTTCACCTCTATTGTCAGCTAGAGGCAGACACTAAATCCTGGACCCTAGGCCAGAGATTTCACAATATAATTTTCTTTCCATATTTGAGCATCTTTTTTCATGGGTACCATGAGAGTCCTGGCATAATCCCTCTATAGAGCTAATGTCTGGAAGTACTATTATTCTAAGTGAAATTAATATTTTCCAAATAGTCAATTGTACTATACATATCTATTTCTCATCCATGACTTCTCTGGATTCTTCACAATGGATTTATAAGATAGAAAAATAGAGATCATCTCCACTTACCTGTGAAAACCCTGAGCCTCAGAAATTTATGGAATTGTGCTATCAGCTAGAAGATCTGAATCCCATTATTTATTTACTTATATATATATTTTTTCATCTTTCAAGACAGGGTTTCTCTGTAAATAGCTCTAGCTGTCCTGGAACTCACTCTGTAGACCAGGCTGGCCTCAAACTCACAGAATCTGCCTGCCTCTGCCTCCCGAGTGCTGGGATTTAAGGCGTGTGCTACCACTGCCCCGCTTGAATCCCAAATTTTGAGAATGTTCAACTACCATAAATTTGATCAACGAGCAGAATATAAATTAAAATTAAACCTCAGCAAAACTATATTACCAAAAACCAAACCAAAACAAACCAAAACAAAAAAAACCAAATCCATGTTTGCCTGAGGCCAAGGAAGGAAACAACTGACTACAAAGTCATACAAAGGAACTTCCTGGGTGACAGAAACTGTTAGGTGCGCATACTTGCCAAAACTCATTAAACTATGCACTTTATTAGATGTAAGCTGAATTTTAGAAACTTTGGCATTAATCTGGCATTCAAGTTTTCCTCTCATAAATAAGAGGAATCACTCATCCTCCTTCTCCTTCTGCCACCTTGGTATAAGAGACTCTTTCATTTGAGTTTCCCAGTGGTTATCATGTCCTCTTTGTCACTCCTTTGCCATTAAATATAGCAACATTAAATTACATTCCTAGACTTGTATAGGAGAATTCCCCCCATGCAATACTAGATGGTTTTGTCTTACACAAGTTGCCTAAGCTGTATATTAGGAATGTCTCTAATATTTGTGGTTGTCTTACTGTTCTTATTGTTACAGGTACTTTGGGGATCAGAATCAGCTGGATTGTTCACCTCCAGAATCCACAATCAAAAGGGTAAAACTTGCTCCCCAAAGGAAACATCTTTCCTGAAAGCACAATATTCTTCTCCTTTCATATTTATTCTTTCCTGAGAAGATGGAGGGGTTCTATGTCCCTGTGGTAGCTGTACAAAAAGATCTTCAAAGCATTTTTTTTGCTTTGATTTCCAACTAAGGTGTTAAGATGGGCACAATAATTGTCTTATTTTTAAAAATTAATTAATCCAATTTACATCTCGGTCATAGGCCCTTCCCTCGTCTCCTCCCAGTCCCACCCTCCCTACTGCATTTCCTCTCCCCTATTCTTCAGAATAAGGGAGGCCCCCTACCCAGACACCCCAGCTCATCTATTCAGGACTGAGTTTGCCTCCCCTGTGGCCTGGGGGAAGTGATCAAAAAGCAGGCAATACAGTCCGTATCAGAGCTATCCTCCACTCCCCTAACTGGTGGGCCCACATGAAGCCTAAGATGCCCATCGGACTTCTCTTCTTGGAGTCTGTGCACTGTGCTGTGTCTATCCTGTACTATATGACTAAAATCTGCTTATAAGTGAGAATATACCATGTGTGTCTTTCTGGGTATGTGTTTCTTCAAAGCACTTTACAAAATACTCTCACACTTATTTCTGCCCCAGAGGAACAACATTATGGGATGGTACTTTATCAACCCTATGGCACAGAGATACCAGAGTCACCAGAATGCCTAACTTTTCAGAAGTTATTTGGCTCTTACATGGTAGAATGCATTTGGTCATATCCTCTGACCTTTATTCATTTATAACATATTCCTGTATTAGCTTCACTTAGATCAAAAAAATCAATTTCCTTTCTAAGGAAAAGTTGATCAGGATGTAAAGTAAATCTATACATTAAAGACAAATTTTTAAAAAAGGAAATGTTGGGGTTCAGACATGAGTCCATGAAACATGGCACCTTGTCATAATGAGTATTTTAAGGTAAATAAACTAAAATATAAATACATTTCCCCCCGAAAGAAAGAATATGTTGTAGCCTTATTCTGACTGTCTCCTCTGACATAAGCTATTTAAAAAAATTCTCTGACCTACCTCCTCAAGAAGCAGGTCATAGGTGTCCATTCTAAAGAAGTTCCATCCATATCTTGGAGGCTAAACAGAAGTGGAACAAATTGGCTTTGCAAGGTTCCCCCAAGTTAGCACTGCTCTTTGCCCTCTCATCATATTCTGCCTAACAGCCCATAAAAATAGTTCTCATGGGCCCTTGGGCTTGTGTGTCTGAAGACTCCCCTGTCACATAAACCTTTGGTTAAATATATTTGTTATGCTCTTCTCTTGTTGATCCTCCTCTCTGACAAGGGTGTCAGCCATGAGCCTTGTAACGAGCAAGAATACCATCTTTTCTCCCTGTTATTTTCTGGTACCTGAACAAGGAACCTAAAATCTTTTTCCAAACACTGATTACTTTGCCACATAAGAACTTCCTCATGAAATATATGAGACAGAAAAACATATGATGGGACTGTCTATTTATAAACAAGTGCTTAATTCAGTTCAAAGTCATGTTTTCCTACACTTCTGTGTTTCTAATACCTTTTTTTTTCCTGAGCATGGTGATGTTCGTTTCTCTAAATATGATCCATATACTATCCCCTCTCTGAGTTCTTCCTTGATTTTCTGGAGTGAATTGTTTTCTTTTTCTGTGCTGCTTGATTGTACAAACAGAATAACATTTATTCTCTTACTTAGTATAGTCATTTTCACATGCATTCATTCTGTTGATCTGGGAGCATTTTTAAAACATGAACTATGTATCACATGAACTATGTATCATTCATTGCCATTGGTATAGAACAGTACAGTAGACATCATAGGTGAAGACACACTAGGGTACCTAAATACCTATGATATACCTATGATATCTGTATGTGATATCAGGAAATGAGTGATATCTGTAAATGAGTGATAAACTCATTTTCCCAAACATATGATAACTGCCCTTTATAACCCTACATCTACACCCAGTTTAAGAATTCTGTTTTGGCTACTGATAACTGTTATCAAAGGTTCATAAAAACATATTTACGGCACTGGAGAGACGGCTCAGAGGTTAAGAGCACTGGCTGCTCTTCCAAAGATCCTGAGTTCAATTCCCAGCAATCACATGGTGGCTCACAACCATCTACAATGAGATCTGGCCCTCTTCTGACCTTCTGGCAAATATGCAGGCAGAATACTGTATAAATAAAAAAGAAAAAAAAACCCTATGATTCTTTAAAAAAAAAAACATATTTACTACAGACATCAGTAAGGTGAACTGGGCACTGGAGAGGAAGCTGAAATCCACCATCATCATAGGCATGCTAAGGTGTCTGGTCACCTGCCAATACTCTACCTAATCTTCTTGCTCTTGATTATCTTTTCTTTTTCACATAAAATTTTGTGATGAGTTTTATATGCTATTTAGAGATAGAATCCCAAGAGCTGAAGGTTTTCAGGGTCCATAGGCCATGCTTTTCTATTTCCCTCACCTCCAGACCTATCCCCTAAGTTTGGAATACATTATATCTAGGCAGGCAGATGAGAAATGGCAAAGGAGGCTGACTGCACATAGCACTAACACTCATTTCTTACTGTCCTTCCACTGACTTTCCTTAGATCCTAAACATGTCTGATATATCATTCAGTACTTTCCGACTCTTGTCATTTCTCTGAAACAATCCCTACTTCAACATGCTCAACCTAATAAATATCTCTAGACTCAAGAAGTCCTAGCTTGTATACACTTTCTTTACCTCTAACACACAGAAATACCCTAGGATGCCTCCTACAGCTCTGGCCTTCCTGGGTACCAACGGAGCCTCAGGTATCCTGAAGTATCTTGTCCTGTCTTGTCTGAGATCTACAAATCCCTGCCCACCCAAACACTACCCTACCCATCAAACCTCCTCTTCGTTTCCAGTCCGCTAAACTGCTATCAAGCCTATAAGCCTCTGAGAGTCAGGAGTCGGATTCTATCCTTGTCTCTCAGTCACTCTAAGCACAAAACCCTTAAAAGGTTAGGAACACTGAGCCATTTATACTTCCTTTAAGGTTGTCCCAAATAGCCAGGCCTGATGGCCAATATGGCACCCTTACCCCTGATTATTAGCACAGGGTAGCTAGTCAAAACTGTCTACTCATACAGGAGATGTAGTCCTGAATAAGAACTTGTTTTAAGCATAAAGTTCCTCAGGGCTCTATCCACTGCTTTCAATGAGTCCTTGAGAGAGAGCAGGGGTGTTTGTTTGCTGAGCCATCTCAAGGGTCTGACCGGGTAGGACAATCACATACTTCTGTGTTTTGAGGTCCTTGGCTTTTTATAAAACCGAGAAGTAAGGCCATTGAAAGCTAAGCGATGCATAGGTGAAGCTTATCTGTAAACTCACTGCGCTGCTGACTTTCTCTGCGTTTTGTTTTTTGTTTTCTGCACTGAGTATACGTTGTTTGCGATTCTTGCATTCTGGTTTCTGGTGATCAAGGCTGACAATGGTGCTTATTCAAACCAGATGTTTTCCACAAGAAAATGTCACATAAGGGGGAAGGGCTAGGCCCACTACTAACGAACACTGGCCTTACAGCGTTCCTCCTCCCAGGGACTGCTGACTTGACTGTTGATTTTGTTTGTTTATTTGTTTTGTTTACATCAAAGTGTAACTCTGTGTGTTCAAATAAGAACTGGTGTCAGGAAATGGGAAGGCACCATGAAATATGCTAATCTTTATTGCACATTGAGCTAACATAACTATATAAATCTAAAAGTATAAATTTAGAAATATGCACTCTTATTAAATTAACATTTAAGTTAGAAAAACCATACTGGAATTGTTGAAAGTAAATTCCCGCCATCAGGATTGTCCTGTGTGTCCTCGCTTGCCACATGGCTTCTACTTGCTGACTTGCACCTTTGTTTCTTTTTTCTTCCTTAGGTCTTTCCTGGCTCCCATCACACTAGCTGGATTTGGGTTTCTGTGATTTATATGCTGTGTTAGGATGCATGCTGCATCGGGATTATCTGTGTTCAAACTCTCTCTCCAGGGCAGTTTCTTTATAGGCAATCTATAGATCCCAAGAAAGTCCTTACAGGCATTCCCTCTCTCTTTACTCCATAGTGTGCCAGGGAGGGACATACCAGGGAGGGAGGTGCTGCAAATGAGGAAACTGAGGCTCAGAGTCTTGCTTGAAAACTACATAGGAGGGGAAGATTTAATTTTTAATTAAAATTAATTTAATTTTAATTAAATTAAGTTAATAGCAACAGATTAACAAGAGAAAAGCAAGAATGTATTTATTGATTATAAGTTGTTTTTTTTTAAATGTCTACAGGTATTTTGCCTGCGTGCATGTATATGTGCTATGTGCATGCCTGGTATCTGAAGAGGCTAGCTGAGAGCTGCTGAGTGGTTGCTGAGGACTGAATGCAAACCCTTTGCAAGAAGAGCACGAAGTGCTTTTAACTACTGAATCATCTCTACAGTGCCTTGAGTACAAGTTTTATGTGCATGAAACCCTTCAAAAATGAGGATTCAGGATATTAGCTATATTTTTATGCTTAGATTTAACAAAGAGGTGGCCATTTGGAGAACTATGATTGGACAACAGATTAACAGAAGTAAATGGGGTAGGGAGAGGGCTTAACAGGGCCTCTTCTGTGTCCCAAGATCTTCAGAATCATAGATGTTCCTTTATTCTGTGGGTGTAGGGGAGGTAGCTGCCTAGTGAGGGTCTTATGGCTGCTTCAGAGGGAAGGGCTGAAAGAAGGGAGTGATCTTCCTACTTCAGCGGGGTTCTGCAAATATCAGGGTACCATAGTTTTTGAGCAGCATATCTTTAACTCTAGCACCACTAAGAATTATGGGAAGGATTCCAACTCAGGAGGAAGTGACCTCAAATTCTTCTTGCCACCTAAAGGACTTGTGAGGAGATGGGGAGGGGGTGGGGGTGAGTCGAGAAGCTGAAAACCCCAAAGCAAGGGTCCATGGATGAAAATTTCAATTGCACTGAAATGGAGATATGGTACCCCACTTCTTTCCGTATCACCCTAGCCACGGGACAGCAGAAGGTAGAATCTAATCCTCAGATTCTTACACTGGGCCACTTCTTTCTGGCCCTGCTGTTTTGCGTCTGCCTACAGAACTGCAAACTCAGGTGATGCACACACACACACACACACACACACACACACAGAGAGAGAGAGAGAGAGAGAGAGAGAGAGAGAGAGAAAGCGTAAAGTTCACATGAAAAATGCACAAACAAGTCCTCCTAGAAGGTGAAACTGTCTGGAGGGAAGGAGCTTGATATGCATCTTTAAAGGCTTACCTCCACTTACACACAACAGCAGGCCCATGATCACACCACCTTGAGCTGTTCATTCATCAAAGGAAAAAGTACACTCATGACCTGCCAGACCTTTTGGGCAACCTAACTCAAGAGTATCAGATCTCTGGTCTCTATTCCCAGATAGCTCTTTACCAGAATTCCTTCTACCTTGCCTCTTCTCTTTTTATAAAGTCTTTTGCCACGCCACACTTGGCTACTGTTTTAGGTCTAGGGTGTGAATATGAAGCCCAGATCTGTTCATTTCTGCCCTGGTGAACAAGCACGCATTTAAGGCAGAGGGTCACACTTTACTTGGGAGTTGCATTCTAAAGTTGGCACCAGAAAGCAAAAAGAACCTTGTCAAAATTACCCTGGCAAATCCCTTAAGCCTCCCGGTACAAGGTACTTGGTTCTGTAGTTATCATGCTGCACAGTAATATGTGTATACAGTAATATGCATAGCACGCCATTTACTACGGACAAGTGTCAAATACAGTCCCCAAGTAGCTTTAATTATGTAGAAGAAAGAGGGCCCAGTTGAACTTGAATAAACTAAATGAGATGCTGATGCTACGGCCCTGTATCTTTCACCTCAACTCCCACAGGCTTTTTACACACTTCTAAATAGGCTTAAGGGCTCCATTTACATGAAAAGGCAGACAGCTCCGGGAACCTTTGAGGCCTTCTCATAAGATACACAATCACCACAAAAGGAAAAGAGAGAGCATTCTTTCACACACATCTCTTTCCTGTTTTTGCCTTGTGGCAGGAACAAAAAAAACTCTGAAAGAGAAAGCCAGCAAAAACTGTAGGCAGGAACTTCTGCGCCAGGCTGTGGGACAGGCCAGGTCTTAGAAGGCTTCCTTAAACTGTGACATTCACAGCACAAAGCCCAGAGACGAAGGGTCCTCGGGGCAGGGTGGCCTGAAATCTGGGAAGGATGGGAAGTCTTCTCAAATAAAGTAAAGAGGCATTCTAGTTGATTCGGAGTAAAACGGTGGTAGTAAGGTCCTTAACAAGTAATGGAAAGTTGATGACTTTGGTGATTGGGTTTATTGTTTTGAAGAATTTATATAAAGACAACCTTGAAAATGTTTTTTTTTTCAAGATTTTATTTTCTTTTATTTGACCATATTCTTTCCCTTCCACAATTTCTCCGAGCTCTTCCTCACCTTCCCAACCAACGTCATGTTATTTCTCTTGTTCTCTCAAAAAAAAAAAGGAAAGAAAAATGTGAAAAGATAAAACTAAACTAAAATCAAATAGCCATAAGGACATCTTAAATATGGTATAAAGCCAGGTATGGGAACACACACCTGTAGTTCCGACACTTAGGTGGCAGAGGCAGGAGGATCTGAAATTGAGAACAATTTAGACTACATGCAAGACATGGCTCTTTCGTGTCTGTCTCTTCCCCCTCCCTCTTTCAGATTCATCCCAGCTTTTGTATTAAGTAGTTGTTCACATTGGCCACTGAACACCATCCTAAATGAAAGAACATGTCCTAGGTACTAGAAGTATGATGGGATGGAAAAAAATGCTGGTTTAAAGGTACGGCACACTGGCATACTGAGCATTTTAAACCTAAAGAATTAAGTAAACCAGAAAAGTAAGAGAGCCTCCCTGACCTTCCCTCTTGAAGATACTGATGTGACAACTATCTTCCTCTCTACCTGGAAGGAAGGAAAGAAAACAAAACAAAACAAAACAAAACAAAACAAAACAAAACAGAGCATGAAGACTCTCAATAAACTGGCCTTTGTAAGTTCCCTTCACAGTAGGTTATACCCTCTTTTTATCCAACCATAATTCTATGCAAGTGCCTATACTTGATCAAAGCTAGCCATAAGAGTAGAGCTTTCCTTGGGTCTGAGCCTAAAACTTTGGTTAACTTTGTCAATCTGTCTTTAGATGTAGGGGTGTCAACATAAGCCTTAAATGGGTGAAGGAATCAAATTACTTTTCTCCTCTGCACTCACTCTCCTTGTCCACTTATACACATACACAGGGCAGCATGGCCAAACTTCTTTTCTTTCTAGCTTTCCTTTCTGTTGGAGTATTTTCCTTAGTTCTCCCCATGACCAGAGGACTCCCACATGATCTAAGTCACAATTCAAATCCTTTTAGGCTTCCCCTGACAATCCACTGTGCAGCAGACAGGCCACCTGCCCACTATCACCAATTCACTACTTGGAAATAGCTTGTTTTGCTTCTCACCTGAACCCTTCTACTGAAATGCAAGCTCCTTGAAGACAGGACCTCTGCCTTAATCACTACTTTCTCTTCAATGTCTAGAATATGCACCCCCCCCCAAGAAGATAGAAAATATCTGACGAGAAAAGAAATGACTCTGAGACAAAACAGGTTTAGAGACACAGACATTTAGCCATAGTCCTCTGGCCTGAACATCAGTGTTCTGGCCAAGATGCCATGCCTGACTACTCCAAACTCCAAGAAAGGGGCTATAAGGGAATACAAGGCTTCAGGAGCCCAATATACAAGCCCTAAAGTTACAGAATGGCAACCACTGCCAGGAAGCTGACTGATTTGAGGTTTCTTTATATAATAGTTCCCCTTTCTTCTTATTGAAAATTGAAAAGGTTAGAGATGCAGAGCCATAACCTGACAGGAATATCAGGGTACATTCTCCTCTGAGTTCTCCAAAAGAGCCAATCCCTCCATGCCATTAATTAAAAGCTAAAGTCCTTGCACCTGTTTAGCCCAGTTGGCCTCACCAAGACCACAGGGCTTTCCAGAAGAAGCAGCAAGCATGGCCATAGCTTAATCATTAGATTGATGCCTAATTCCCTGCAAGAACATATCCATTACCTCCCCTAGATGCTGCTGAAATTCGGTTCAAAAGGCCTTTGTTAGGCATGCATCGCAGACCACATGCTGTAGAGTGCTGTGGGAGACAGTGGGATGACAGTCAGCGAGCGCCACACCAACGCCCTAATAGTGGAGGCTTAATGCAAATAGAGAAACAAGCATGACTGACAGGAAATGGCAGGTGAGGCTCAAAGAGCACTGACTTCAAGATTCATTTATTGCCATGACTAACAATCCATTCAGAAGATAATACACAGTCATGGGAACTGATCATAACGAGTTTCTGCTTCCCTACACCCTGAGCTATGAAAGACATTGATAGCTAGCAAGGATAGCACAGGGGCAAAAAGAGGTGATATCTTCCCTCAGCCGTCCTAAGGGTCACAACAGAGTCCCCTATAACAAAAGAGAGCTTAACAGGAGAAATGAATAACCTATGTACATAGTCAAAGTTTTATGCGACATGGGGTATTCTGATGATAAAGACCCAAAAAGGGAGACAAGGGCAGGAGGAGCACAGAGAGAGATGCTTGACTTGATTTTCTTTCCCTCCTTCCTTCCTTCTTCCCTTCTTTCTTTGAGACAGGGTCTCTCTACCCAGCCCTAGCAGTCCTGGATTCACTATGTAGACCAGGCTGGCCTCGAACTCACAGAGACCCACCTGCCTGTGCCTCCTGAGTGCTGGGATTAAAGGACTACACTACCAAACCTGGCCCCTGTGAGACCTTTCAATCTTCATTAGCTCAAAATACTTAGCAAGCCAAAGCGCTATACTTTGCAGTAACATTTTCTGATTTTAACAAACTATGGTGAATGGATAAATACTATTTTCTAGAATACTTTCTAATATATATCAGACTTGTCGTAGTTACTATGGTTACTTCTACATGGGATATTTAATTCTTGCAATACTCTAACTCCATTTATTCTTGCTTCTGCACAGGAGAAAACTGGATCTCAGATGTGATAAAGCACATCAGTCTTAAACCTGGCATTTTGAGACCGGGCATTTAATCTTCTGTTTATTTTCACACAGCTGATCCTTTGTTTAAGATATAGTAGAGCTGGGGCGGGAGAGATGGCTCAGCAGTTAAGAGCATTTTAGGTGATGCAACATTGGAGCAGAAACATAAATTTAACTGAGTGAGATCACAAGTTATTTGGGAAATAAAGCTGTGAGAATAGCCAATGGGCAAAGTCTTTGAGGTGGGAGTGTGCCTGGCACACGAAATGAAAGGAGTCAACAAGGCAAACAGTCATGAGTGACCTGTACAAAAATGCTTTTGGTGAAACCCTTAGAAACAAAAGCCTGACCAGGGTGGGTAAGTGAGAAAGCACAGTCTTAGGAGTTGGCTTGGGTATCTAAAAGGGAAATCTGAAATACAGGGTTCATTTCAAAAATGAACATTATTCCAGCATGTTTTATGAAAATCAGAAAGGAAAAAAAATGGGAGTAAATATCATTGTCAAGTGTTTGAGGAGATGAACATGAGTGGGAAGCACTGTTTAAGTGAGTTCCTGAGACAAGGAGGAACCTGAGTATACATGGAGTTGAAAGACTTGTCAGTAACAATAGGAGAATTACTTCCATGTCCTCAGAGAAACCAGAGGAATGGCTACCACGGAGTAAAAGAGAAGCTCTGGAAGTTGGTAACAGAAAAGGTATTGGATGTTAGCTTTGGAGAGAAAAGTTAGACTGAATCCTAAGAAGGACTGAAGGCATTCAAGTAAGATGGTAAAGACAGATTTAGCCTGGATTTATGTTTCTCCAGTGAAGCCACAAAGTGGACGAAGAATTATTAGGTGTAATAAATAGTACGGAGAGCTTCTTCAATGACTCCCATTAGGGCTCCTCTTGCCTTGCCCTTCCTGGCGCTATTGGTCTGCAACTAGGGTCTGTGGATCCTAAGGGGAGGAAGCAGAGTGCAGGAATGGCCAAGGATGGCAAGACCTCAGGTAAGGGAAAGGGGATGAGTGCAGGAAAAGAGAAGCCTTTGGGGAGTGGGTAGAGCCTTTTGGGGGGTGAGTGTACATTACTGACCAGGGTGATGATGTTGGGAATGCCTTATTTGCATGGGGAGGAATTCCAGGTGATTGCTGGACATGACCTTATAAGGATTGGGGAGGTTTAACCTGGCTGCAGTATGTGACCTCCTCTGGTGGGCAAAGGCGAGGGCACAGGACTAAGTGTGCTGGGCAGAGGAGGGAGTGATCCTCACTCCTACCACTCTGCTCTTCTTGGGAGATTTCAGGGGTCAGACACGAGTTGACCCCACTCCTGCTCCGGACCAGCTTCTCCCAGTTCCATGGCACCCTGGCCCCATAAGTGACTGTAATTAAGGAAAAGAAGCTGAAGGTCTATATACTGTAGTGATTATAACAATGGACTACTAAGTCAGTTTTGGTTTAGGAGATGAACTGAGGATATATAATCATTAGTTTGTGGGGATCTTAATGTAGCCGACATGTTGCTAGGCTTGAGATATAAAGTGGAGGAGGTGATAGTCGATGAAAAGGACAATTAAAATCATGACTTTAGAGGAAAGAGGGTGTAACTGGTGATATCAGGTATGACCGTGAGAATTTCTGAAGTAGGATGGAGGGAAAGATTCACAAAGGACAGGAACTTCTTGAGAAGTTGGGAAGATGTTAGAAGTTAGCACAGATCATCTACAATGGGCAATAAGGTTCTAAAGGATGATTCCAGGCATGAGTTAGGGAATCAAGAACCTAGTGAAGACCAGAAAGTTATGACTGGTCTTGAATTTCAATAAAACAAGAAGAGACATCTATCATAGAAAGACCTGAAAAGGCACTTTTTTTTTTTCTTTTAAGGATTCTAAAAGTCCAGAATCATAGCCATGAAATCAGATAAAAAACTGAATAGGCTTTTGTGTAAAGTTTTTGGAGGTGACTACACATCCACCAATCCACCTGGCAAGATAAAGAAAATCATCTTACTCCTTTCCAAGCAGACTGTTCGGCAAACATCAGATGGAGAGGGGCATGATGGGAATAGCCATGGAAGTGAACCAGCACTGACAAGAATTTCCAAGCGTCAGGACAGGAGATTAGTCATCAGATTCAACACTGGGAAATCTGTATCCATCTGTCTAATTCGCCCCTGTGCCCCTATCCTCCACTGAGTCAAGCCAGAGGTAAGGTGCAGGACGTATTTCTTTAGCTGACCACAGCCTGGATCCGGATGAACTTTTGTGTGTGTGTGTGTGTGTGTGTGTGTGTGTGTGTGTGTGTGTATGTACAGTATTTATTATTCTAATAAAGCAAATGGAATGTTTAGCAATGAGGGGGCAATCTGATTGGCACACATACAGGGCATTAATTTTTCCAAGGTGACTGGTGCATAAAAAGTGAAACTATAGCACTCATGTAAACAATCTGTGGGCCTCGCTTCCCTCCCCCAGGCACCTCTAATTTTCAGCTTATATTAACTGTAAGACGAGCTAATGTTTTTGGTGTAGAAAAATGGCATTATCCCAGACGCCGAAATTACTTTCAGAAAGAAAAATTCTATAGCCACCCAGATTACATCAATGTCATCTGCAGCCAGTGACAATTGTGTAGCAGCAGACAGGGGAGACCATAGTACGGACACCTTGGTACAGGCATCAAAAGTTCCACTTTGGGTGAGAAAATTATTTAACTTTTATCCAGAAAAGATAGGCAGTTTTGAAACAACCCCAAAGAAATGACTACATCTCAACAATATGTTCTAATTGTCTCATTCTTTCAAAACAAGACTACCTCGTGAGTGCTCTGAAAATCAGAGTGAATGATTGCCTTGTGAGGGAACACTTGGGAAAGTGACGAGGAGAGGCCTGTGACAAAAGCGGGACTTGGTATCAGAGGACCAGAGTGAAGGTCCATTGCTTTTCTGAGGCCAGACAAATCAATTCCAAAGTATTTATAGGTAATTATTTTACCCTTACCTTTAGCAAATGGTGCTTTCAAATTCTTGCCATGATTTACCCTAGCAACCCCCTTTTTGGTTTATCACCGTCTTTGAATTCATTTGTAAACCAGAAAGAGAAAAGGATTCTTTGAAAAGAATTTGTGGAACTCTTTAAAGAATTCATGTTTCTAGGTGAAAAAGAGGAAGAGGGGAAAAAAAAAAGAACAGAGTGAGTGAGGAAGACAGAGAAGGAGACAAAGAGAAACCTAAAGGAAAAGAGACGGAGAAAGGGTGACTCGGAAGAAACAGCTTGACTTAGAATGGCACAGCATCCGAGAGGAAGGGGGTGGCCTATCTTCCAGCTTGTCCCCCCCCAGGTTACTCAGCCCCCAGCGGTATGCAACCCACTGGCATGCCCAACATTCAGGTGTGTAGGGACCACTTCCATGCCAGCATCAAGCATCCCTTTGGTGCCTTACGTATACTGATCCCACCTCACAAGGATGTTTTTATGTGCACAGCATACAGCACATAGGAATATAATGGAATCAGTGTCCGAGAAATCGGTTCACATTTCTTTAAAATACATAAAATATTAATAGAGGTGAGTCTTAAGCACTAGATGTATTATTTATCTATAATATTACGTATCTGTGGTTTAAAGTTCAGGTTCTACTAATACTATTGTGGCTTATGTTTATTATATATTTAGAGCAAAGGAAATGCTCCATTTTAGCCAATGGTTTTAAAAAAGGAGCTACATCTTTTGATGATTCAAGTTCATGGGTCACCTACATTTTGGGGAATGAAGAGTACTAAGTAAATCTTAAGAATCTCTCTTAATTCTTTAGACAATGCCTAACTACCTAGCTGAGACTAGCCTGTAAACTCTTTTGTACAGCCAAAGCTGGCCTGACCTAGCTTCCTCAGTAATAGTATTTCAGGCATGTGTGCATGCTTGTGTGTGTGTGTGTGTGTGTGTGTGTGTGTGTGTGTGTGTACATGATTATGCATAGTAATATGAACTTTTAAAACTAAGAGTAACATGAGATTCTATGAAATCATGTAGATCAAGGTAGGTAAGGAAATCAAATCAAGAATTCTATAGAAATAAATAACTGAAGAAACAATTTTTTGCATTGATTATGCCAGATTTAAAGAGGCTTCAGTCAGAAGCTGATGGAAATAAATGTAGAGACCCATAGCTAAACAATAGGCTGAGCTTGGGGAGTTTTGTGGAAGAGTTAGAGGAAGGAAAGAAGGAGCCAGGAGGGGTCAAGGACACCACAAGAAGGCCTACAGAGTAAACTAACCGAGGCCCATGGGTCACACAGAGACTGAACCACCAACCAATGGGCACACATGGGCTAGACCTAGCTAGACCCACTGCACATATGTAGCAGAAGTGCGACTTGATCAACATTTGCGTCCTCTAACAATGGGAGTAGGGGCTGTCTCTGGCTGTGTTGCCTGACTCTGGATCCCTTTCTCCTAGCTGGGCTGCCTTGTCAGGCCTCCGTGGGAGAGGATGGGTTAGTCCTGCTGTGATTTGAGGTCCTAGGGTGTGTAGGTACCCCTTGGGGGCCTCCTCTTTCCTGAAAAGAAGGGGAGGGAGACGTGGGGGGAGGAGGTGTATGGGTGGGACTGGGAGGAGAGGAGGGAGGGGGCCGGGACCAGGCTGTAAAATGATTAAATAATAATAATAAAAGAAGATGGTAAGTTGTTTCCAAGTTCTTAGAGAAGTACCAATACATACAGGAACACTGACTAACTGAACTATGCATGAGCCCACTTCCCAGCATACAGCAAGGCAAGATTTAGACCGACATCAATGAAATGTAAAGCTATTAAATTAGGAGAAATGATGAATATTTTTTCTAGTCATTACTGAGACAGAGTAGGATTAATACTGAGCCAGCAGGGCATATAGCAATGTAACATAGTAAGCATGCTCACCGTCATGCTGTCTGAGTTTGACTCTCTCTAGAAGTAATGGTCCTTGAACTTAGGACCTCATGAGTACTAGGCAAACCCACTACCACTAAGCTATAGGTCCAGTCCTGAATCTCATTTATGCTGCTCCTATGACTATGATTCCCTGTACCTCAACTTCCTCTTTAGTAAAATAGATATAATATACACATCACAGGACTGTTGTTACCACTAACTACATGTAAACACATGAACACACACACATGCACACGCACACTCAGACATTCACAGACATGAAATGGGAGCTAATGAGTGCTAGAAAGATGTGTTTCACTAATGTTACAGCTTCTCTTAAGGTAAATTTTAATGTAAAAAAAAAAAAGAAAATACTGACATGTTTGGTTACATAAAACTTTCATATCCGTGATTTCATAAACAAATTTTTTTAAAATGAAAAAAAAAAAACTATTAAAATTAAGTGAAACAAAAATTGAGAAAAAGGTGAAAGCTTTACTATATAAAATTTTCTTATAAATGAATATACAATACATGTTGGCATTTCAACAGAAAAAAAAGTCAAAAGATAAAAATTTTCCAAACAAAGAATGAAGGATATACAAATAAGGTCAAGTGGAAAACATTATCAACAGGAGGATATCAATTTTATTGACACACACAAAAGCTTTTAAAGTCCAGAGAGAAATAGACCACAATGTTAAACATGCTTGGAAAGAAGATAATGACTACTAAACATTTTTTCTTACACATTTTTCTGCCCTTTTTAATAGCAGATTAATTTGACCACATTTATACAGAACACTCCTTTTTTAATATAAAAATGAGTATGAGAGTATAGTGTTACCTAAAGAGTGAAAAATTTAAAACCACCTGTTAGGGTTAATCTTGTCAACTTGGTTGGTCTTTGTGTTTCTAGGAGGGTGTTTCCAGAAACAATTATGGGAGCTCTGATGCAATCAAAGATTCAATCTTGGTGGATGTGGAAGCTGGAGGAAGTGGGTCGCTGAGGGTAATGATGCAATTGGGCCTTGGCTTGTTCCTGTTCCTCCTCTTTGCTTCCTGGATATAAAAGGTCAACAGCTCTCCTCTACCAAGTCCTTTCCCCATTCTGCTCTGCCACAGTCCTACATGCAATAAAGCCTAGTCCATGGATTGAAACCGCAAACTGCTAGCCCAAGTAAATAATTCATCCTTGTAAGTTGTTGCTCTCAAGTATCAGTGATGTCCTGAAAACATACATAAAAGTAACAATATATAGATTGAGCAGGTTATACTTAACATATTTAGGAACACACACATACACGTGCACACACACATCAACAATTAATGAAAAAAAAGAGGCCATGAATTTGAAAAGTAAACAAGGAAGTGTGTGTGAAAGGGGTTCTAAGAAGAAAATAGAAATGATGTAATTATATTATAATCTCAAAGATAAAATAAGCCTTTCCCCATTCCCCCTGAGATTTTTTTTCTGTGTAGCTCTGGCTATCCTAGAACTCCTTCTTATAGACCAGGCTGGCCTCAATCTTAGAGATCCACCTGCCTCTGCCTCCCAAGTGCTAGGATTAAAGGCGTGCACCACCACTCCTGGCTAAAATAAGTCATTTAATAAAGACAGACATACACCACCTACATGCCTATTGATAACAAATGAGTTAAGAAGTATATCGTTAATATGACAATAGGAGCTCTTAAAGAGAATGAGGTTTGTTGTTTTCACAATAGTGTTACACTGTAAAGGGACATTTTAAATCAGTTCTATTAAACAGACTCTATTAAAAATATTGAGCCAGATGTGGTGACACAAACTTTTAATCCCAGCACTTGGGAAGCAAAGGCAGGTAATCTCTGTGAGTTTGAGGCCAGCCTGATCTCATGGAGTTCCAGGTCAGCCAGGGCTACACAATAAAAACCTGTTTCAAACAAACAAACAAACAAACAAAAAAACTAAAAGAAAAAAAAAACCATATAGCATAGTTCTTCGTTGTTTGTCAAAAGTGTCTCCCCACCCTATGTGTGTATGTATGTGTGTGTGTGAAGGAAAACTTGCAAAATAGATTAAGGCTGAAATGTGTGTATTAAATTTCCAGAACAGTTATAGCCATATTTAAATGTAAACCCCCAAATACATACCATGGTACATCTACATTATTTATTCTATTTCTCCTCCTCAATTAACTTCATTTTTCAAGCAACTGGGATAAATAATATAAAAGACCTACATTTGCATTCTACTATAGATTAATTCCAAGGAAATTAGAACCAAGTTACTTGTAAAATCTCAAAATCTCCAGAGCCAAAATACGATTTTAGAGTATCATCACAGTCCTGCTGTTTTGAGTTTCCACTGCTTGCTGCAGATACACTCAGCTACTGGAGCTGTGGGATTAGAAGGGAATTTGAGCTTCTTCCCTTTTTGTAGAAACTACAGTGACTCTTTAGAAACAAGGGCTTCGAAATGAACCCATAGGCTATGTCAGACATTCCTTTAAAATCTCAATAAACCCAGTTAGTTCCTTTTGCAACTTGCTGGCTATGAAGCTTCATCTTCATTCGAGTGACTAACAAAAAGGCTGGGTGAGGACTGCACCCGGTGCCAACAGACACTGATGTTTACAAAATGGCGACTTTTTACATACATACATTAGCTTGCCATGTATGCTTAGCTTCCCTAAGCAACACTGTTCTCTCTCAGAAACCATATTTTATACTCTTCTAATAGCTGGGCTGGACAAGGATAGCACAAACGATATGAAAAAAATTCAGTTGGGTGGTGGGTAAAAAATGTTGAACCAGTTAAGACACGGAGGCAAGTGAATCAGTTTCTGTGCCTCTAGGGACAGATGTGACATTTACAAGATATTGCAAAGAACAGAGCCCATCAAGGACTGACTCCTTTCTTAAAGTTCTCCTCTTGATTTGCTTTCTGGAACATTAGAGCCAAAGGGACTCCTCTGCATTCCTCTAAGCGCTTTAACAGGTTCCGAGTTATTTCACAGCATCTAAAATAGCAGAAGGTCTGACTGGGCCCTGTCCCTTCCGTAGCTACACTTCCCTCTAGGAAAACAGTATGCTTGACTCCTTTACCTTATGCTTTAAGAAGGAATTTTAATGAGGCCCCTCGAGGTATGCAGAATCAGGGGAAGGCATACAATAGTAACTTAGACCTTACAGCAACAGTTAAGTCCTTAACAAAATATGTTTTAGGGGAAAAAAAAAAGTTTCTTCTTGAAAAGTGCAACAAAAGATGACCTGCTCCGCCCCCTCTGCCTCTCTCCCCCTCCCCCATCTGCCATATAAGAATCAAGGACTTGTCCATGACCCACAAACAGCAGGGCCCCGACAAGTGGTCAAAGACAAAGCTGTTTTTGCCCAGCATTTCACTTTCCTCTGGAAGCACTTTTCCTCCCAATTAATATAAGTTATGAGGCTGTGCTGGAGAGCTCAATAAACGGACACTCCAGGGTAGTCACTGGCTTTTATATTGGAAACCAGGGCAAGCTGATGCCTAGCGGCTTGTGTCTGCTCGGGTGGAAGGCTGGACGCAGCCCTGGCTGGGGCAGCCACTGTGCTTTTCCCACACATTATCCCTCCCTTTTCTTCCTGTCAGATCCCAGCCCTTCAAGTCCCTGTTCTGAGCTGTCACTCTGAAGTAGGTGCGAGGCCTTCAGTGAATTAGTGCTGGTGTCCTAAGGCTGTGAACAGGCCCCGGGCAACACTCAGAAGGCTTGCTTCTGGAGGATTTGGGGGGTGGCGGTGCCTTATTTTGAGTATGTTTTTCTTCCCGCCATCATCACTGTGTTGTTCAGTGTGGAAGCACAAGTGCAAAGAGCTCTGCAGTATTTGAAAACATTTAATTAAAGGGATCGACTGAATTTTGGGTTATTTCCCGGAAGAACCTCTACATTCCAGGTACTGTAGTAAGAAAATCACGGGTGCTCGACCCAGAAACAAATCTAGAAAAGAGCTGTGACTCATTTTCACTATCCCTCTGTCCCTGAACCGTGAAAGCCTGAGTCACACAGCGAAGACCCACATGAAGATCCACTACTCATCTGCTGTAGCCCTGAGAGCAGAAGAAACCAATTAATTAAAAAAGTGTGAAAATAAAGGCAGGGCGCACCAGGCGGAGGGAAGGAGGGGTGGCATCAAAGGAGTGACCAACAAGAGTGGTGACATCATAAATTAGCAATTCAAAATGAATGCAAAATACCCAGGTGGGGGCAAAAACCGGGCTGCGGTTCTGTCTCTGCCCCGGGGTATTCTGCACAGCACTAGTGCAAGAAGGCTCAAAGGCAGCTAGTAGAGGAAACAATAAAGAAGCCCCTCCCCTTAGAAATTCGATCTCCACTTTGGAATTTTTTATGACATTTCTTTCTTAGGGAAGGAAAAGGTCTTACCACCCTCTCTCTCTCCCAGCTTCAAAGCATCTCCATGGTGGTGGCCGCCCGCAATGGATGCCCTCGGCCTGCTTTCTGTATGTTGTCTGAGGCACTCTCAAAAGTCCTGTTGCTGATTTTCACGACCGTAGGATCACAACTCCGTCAGGCAACCGAAAGAACAGAACCAGCGAGAGCCTTCATCTGCGGGATGATCCTGCAGGATGAGTGACCGTGGTCACATTCATAAGGCCCTTTCGTGTCACCAATGTCGTATGTTCAAAATTAGGGTATGATCAGGACTCCTAGAAATCCAAAAAATGCCATGGGATGTCCAGTTGGGAAGTGGTGGAGGGCGTGATGAAAGCACCTGGGCAAAGGGATGAACCGCTTGGTTTTTGGTATTATGCAACAAGTGAGTTCCTGAAAAGTTGAGATTTAGACAGTCTCTCTCTCTCTCTCTCTCTCTCTCTCTCTCTCTCTCTCTCTCTCTCTCTTTCTTTTCTCATTCTTATAGATGGAATCATTTACAATTCACATCAGGAACTCACTACTCACTGCCTAATGAAATCTGATTGTGGTTTCAGCTGTGAGTGAAGAATGCTTTGTAATTAAAATGACATTTTTCTGTTTGATCAATTTTCTGCGTTCAGACTTGGTTTTCCTGGAGTCTTAGTGGGTTAGTGTCTTCTCCACAGTTGGTATGCAATGTTTTGTTTTAAATGCTGTTCCTTCTTCCTTAGGGTTGGGGGTGGGGGGGGAATCCAAAGATCCAGAGAAGTATTTCTGTAACCTAAGTTCATGCTCTTTACAACATGAAAGACACAACTTGTCCTAGAGCTTTATTTAGCTTACGGCGCACTGTGGTCTGTGGCGTGTGAGGCATCTGGGTAGCAGACCCCAGGAAACTATTAGGTAAGAAAAAAATGGAGACCATGTCTCACCCACAAACAGTAGCACCCCCAGACCAGCTACACTGCTGAATCAAGATGGTGCAGTGCCAGCAAAATAAAAATCTGTTTTTGTTTTTGTTTTGAATCTTTAGCGGTGTCTGAGTTAGTGGGGCACTGGTCTTGAGTGTGTGTGAGTTAGTGGGGGCAGTGATCATTAGGCTAAGTCTGCTGTTCCTCTGAGAAGTATTTAATAAACTGAAGGAAAGGCTGTAGGTGCCTTACCTTCAGACACCCATGACCCAAATGGCATGCCAAGACAAGAGTGTCAGTACCATTGGGTGCATCCATCCCAATCTGCCTTTCAGAGCAGCTGCTGGCGGGCAGTGTCTGCCCTCTGCTACCAGAATGCAATGGGGCAGAAAAAATTAAAATGCAAGTGAGCTGAGGGAAGAAAGGAAGAAAGAAACTTAAAGACAGTATCTTGGAAGCATATGTTTTAGAATCACTTCAGCCAGTTCCCTGTCAAGAAAATATCAGCCAGGTTGGTTAGTCTAATCTTCCCAAGCCACAGATGGTCTATGCCTCATCATCCCAGTCCCTGTGCCCCCAACCAGTGAGCAACAAAGGAAAAGTGTCTTGTGGTGTAGCTACCCTGCCACCTAGTGTTACATGAGAAAACACAAAGCAGCTCTTAAAACATGCATGCTGTGTTTGAGAAGAGTAAAAAGAGAACTTTGCTAAGTTCCCCACCCGGCTATTTTTCTTTCTAAAAATGAAGGTCATTTAACACTGGCAGGCTGTGAGGCACTGCCAAAAAATTCCAACAGCCCCTCTCATCTGAAGAGCAAGCAGAGAGCACTGGGTCTGAAGTGAGGACATGGAAGAGAAAGGAATATAACCATAAAATTCCACTTTGGTGATGTGAAAAGGCCTGTCCCCTCCACACAAGGTAAACAGTGTGGGGTGCGGTGGGACTTTCTGGAGAGGGGCAGAAAAAGTGTAGCCATTGCAGGAGAGAACGGGGGGGGGGGGGGAGGAACTGCTCTTTAAGAACCTTGTTTTAGCAACTAACGCCTCGTGGGGCGATGGGAATGCCAGCCTGGGTGTGAGCCCCATCCAGCAGCATCCTAGCAGTGTGGTTCAGTCACACTCAGCTTCCAGCTTCACTTCCGCTTTCTGGAGGTCAGCTGTACCCAGACACATCTGTCTCCCACGTCTCCAAAACTGCCTGTGGAAGTTCGAAATGTATGAGGGAGCACTATGTGCAAAAAAATTCTGTGTGCCAGAATGATCACTGTAGTTTAAAAGTAAGTGTTTCAAATATGTCTCCTTAAAATTATGCTTCACTGAGGACACTAAGCCCACCTTGGGATGCTGCTTCTGTGTCTTGTATATTCGTGGGTTTTGTTGTTGTTTTGTATGTGTGTGTGTTTTGTTGTTTGTTTGCTTGTTTGTTTGTTCCCGAGACAGGGTTTCTCTGTGCAACCCTGGCTGTCTTGGAACTCACTTGCAACCAGATTGGCCTAGAACTCATAGAGATCCAGTCTGCCTCTGTCTTTCTAGTGCTGGGATTCAAGGTGTGCACTACCATTGCCTGGCCCACAAAATTTCTTAAAACAACAGGAATCTAGGCTAACTCCTTTCCTATAGACACAGCTCACACTGTGCTGACAAAGCAGGCACAGGGCAACAGGGCTTTTCCTTGTTGTTTCTGGACTTTCCGTGTAATTTCAGGAAAAGCCACTTCGCTGCCCTTAGCTGCAGTTGCAAAATGCACAGGAAAGGCAGATGCGCATGGAACAGCCACCTCCTGCCAGTTCGGAGATAAAAAGACGGACTGCTTCTGCTACCCACTCTTCCCCTTCCAAGAAACAGTCCAGAGTAGTCCACTGGAATTTCTTTGAAACCTTAAGCTCAGCACAAACCAGGCATAAATGTAATTCTTCAGGAAAACTCTAAAAGCTGTATGATAGAAAAAACAACCTTAGGAAGAAAGAGGCAGCTACTGTAGTATGGACACATTAGTATCCGTATCAGAATGTCTCAGAGCTGCTCACCAAGCTACCCATTTAGGCTTCCACACTGGCAGTGGGTGCCTTTATTTCCACTTCACTCTGAAAATATCCTCTGATCTTTTTATTGATGCTTTTTTAACAATGTCAAGAAAAGGAGTTTATTTAGCTAGATTTCATCTCTCCCTGCAAATGTCTACACTACTTGGGAAGACGATAAAAGGAGCCTGCTGACGTGAACTACAGACCAAAGTCACATCGGGAGAGTGGTCAAGCCCGGAACATGACTGCCGGGCCAGGACACCAGTCACACCTTAAAAAAAAAAAAAAAAAAAGCCCAGCCATGGACTTTGTTAGAACTCACAGCCACCTCAGGCTGAGCTCTTTCCGAGTGGAGGGTGACCCATCTTGAATGTCCAGCTTTTCCATCCTTTGGGAGGATGCCAGGGTTTTGGCTTATAAAACACTGTTTAGCTTTGCCTGGTTTCCCTGGGTGTCACGTTGTGTACAAGCACACTGGTCCCAGAGAATTTAACTCTTTGCTTTCCTTCCTCTGCCAGGCTGTCTGCCCTCTATGACAAACAGAGTTTCCTCCAGTCTTTCCAACAGTCTGCGAGAGGCCGGGAAGATAGGTCTCATCAAGGTTTGTATCACTCTTTCACCACTAGCCAAATGAGGTGCCACGTTGTTTTATCTGCCTCAAAAATATAATCTGTCCAGGGAGGCAGGGCCCACTGGGTGCTCCTGGGAGCAAACATTTTCCTGGAGAAGGTTCAGGGGTTTATCTTTGCCCCAGACCAAATATGCATGAAACTTTAAACCCCACAGAGCTCTTTCAGATGAGGGGCCTTGCTTCTCTGTGGCTTGCAATCATTCTGAAGGCTTGTTGTATCTTGTTCATTTTGGCTGTTTTCCAGAGCAGCTGAGAAACTGAAAATAAGTACACTGCTGTCCAGTCTGCTTCCCTTCTCACACAGCCCCTCCCCCATCCCGGACACCCAGCGCTCTTCACGCAGACAGGACAGCCAGGAATGTTCTGGGAACAGTATGTAGGTGAAAATCACCTTGCCCTCAGAGTTCAATATTGGTCTTGAACACTTGTCCTTGGCCCAAGTCAGACTGAGATTAGAACCCTTTTCAATACTTGAGGCAGGAGTTAGCCTTCTAGGGATAGGTATTGTAAACTCTAAGTGTTCCTGGAGATGTCTCTACCGCTGCTTCTACACTCCTTAGAATCTCTGTCCTTTACAATAACAACCAAAAGCAGGGTTTGTGTAAGCATCGTTGCACAATTTGAACCTCTGTACTTGGGGACCTTTGGTAGAAAGCTGATTTGGGAATAGGATACATAATACCATGCACTTGTTTGAAATAGGATTGACAGGCTCTATGCAGGACTCCATGGCCTCCATGCATATACATGGATTAAGAATCTGATCAGCCAGAGCTGCAGGTTGACTGGACTCAGCATTTGCCATCAGCTCCAGGTTCTGCATGGATGAGGAAAAACAGACATTCTGTGCTAAGAACTACTTTCTGTCTTGTTTTGTTCCGTGTTCAGTGCTGTGGATGAAACACATGCAGAGCAACTGCTCCATCCCTAAGCTATAGCCCTCACTCCAAGAATGACTGTCCTTGATGTACTAAATTTACAGCTACCTTAGTTCAGTGGACTAGACGATGGATTGGAGACTGGGCACAACTGGCCTGGAGTGGGTAGAAGGGACCAGAACTCAGGTCAGGAGTTTTACCTAGATGTTTTTGCCTTAGTCTAAATAGATACATCCAGTTATTTTTGCATTAGGACATTCTCTAACTCCTCCAGACACGGAAAAGATGATAAGCCTTTCATAAGATTCCCATCCATCTACTCCAGTGTTCGGAGATTACTTTCTTTGTGAAGTATGCTGATTAATTGCCAAGGCAACACCTGTGCATCCCCTTCCCATATGGGAAGCATGCTAGGAAAGCCGCGTATGAGACTGTGCAGCCATCACCACCCAGTGGCTTGGAATGCAGTGTGACCAAAGGCATTTCCAGAGACCTCACAGGGTACAATGGCCACGCATGGGTGGGTTTACTGGATGGATTAGACAAACCAACCGCAACCTTTCCATCTTTTGTTTAGAATCCTTCCAGTAGATTGGCCTTGTTACTAATATTGATGCCAAGACTACCAATTGCTTACAACAAAGAATTGTTGTTAACCCCTAGCCCCTGCTTCATTCACCCTAATTATTCTCTAACAATACAACGGCTTCCAAAAGCTTCCAACTGTCCGGCAGACACAACGGGCTGGAGAAATCACTGATCGCAGCAGCCTATCACTAAAAGACAATCCTGAGGCAGCGTCTGTTTGCATATTCGCTTCATCTTCTCAGAGATAATGCAAGAAAAAGCTCAGCAGGGAGAAAGGAAGTCTTGCCCTACAGATCTTCTGTTTGTCTGACAATTCTGTATCTGTTCCAAGTTCTTGGGCATATTCTTCACCACTCCCAAATACAGGAAAAAAAAAAAAGCCTAGATTCCCTAGGAAATACAGTTTCTACATATTTGATGAATTCTCATTGTATCCAAATCAGACTTCAGTGAGGATTCTGGCTGAGGCCGTTCTTTGTTTCCTAGGTCAGATATCTTATTTTAGAGCAGAGAGATGTGGGCCATCAGACTAACCCATGGTAATGACCATGCTTTCCCTAATACTTAGGATGGACACATGGAGCCCACCTATCACCGCGCTTTCGTTGTTTGTTTTTAAACAGACAACAGATACCTCTAGGTTGACGGGGTAAGTGAACGGAAAAGTAATAGATTAAAAGCAGGCCATCATGAAAGGAGACCTGTTTAATGAAACTGAACTTGAGACAATAACCCTGGAGGTTTCCAAATGGTGTGTGTGTGTGTGTGTGTGTGTGTGTGTGTGTGTGTAGGGACCTGTGGGATATAGAGTCAGCATGAAATCAAATGAGAGGAAGCTTCTGTTGATTACAAATCAACATATAATTAGATTGAGAGGCACCCATGGTGATGAAATGCCAGCAGAAATAAAACACTGCCTGTTTACAATAGTCATCGTGGTTGCCTCTGCGTTTAGGCAGAACAGACCAAGGCAGTGACCCAGAATTTCAGATACCCCAGGATAAAGGCAATTCATTACAGTCTGTCTGAGTCATGGAATAGTGTGTGTCCACATGTAAAAGGAACAGGAACCTGGACTGTGTATAATGTGTCAATTACCATAGAGCAATTGAAGCAATAAAAACCCAGGCTCCGAACCATACCCACAGCAAAGCTATAAATAAGTGAACAAAGGGAAACTCAACTCCCCCAGGAAGAAAACGGCCAGATCAAAAAAATCAGTGAGCTTTAGGCTCCACAAAATACAAAGTGACACCAGTCATGACAACTTAACAGTAATGTTGGGCTGTGGGTTTTACAAGCTAGATGACCTAAGGAAAAAGATAAACATAGAAAACAAAACAAACAATGCAGAGAGCGAGTTTACGCAGAAAAGTCTGCCTAAAACAAGGAAACTTATTTTGGGAAAAAGTAAGGACAATGCTTTATGGAAAGAAACAGAAAAGAGAAACTAGTTTCTCAGAACTTTCAAAAGCTAAAAATGTTTATCACCTTGAAGACACAATTCTAGGCAGAAAACGGGCATGGAAACTCTGGGCATTTTTTTTTTTTAAACAAAAGCTTATCATACAAAAAATAAAGGTATTAAAATTTATAATACCAAGAAAATGGGCTACATCAAAAAGAAAGAAACGTCATTATCATGTGACTCAAAGCACCGAGTGACTAAAAGGCAATCGGTACTGATTTGCCTTCAAACATCTGGCATAAATAGTCCTAGCTTTAAGATTGTTAGTAACTACGAAGAATCCATCTTATAGGCATGGTAATGCTCTTCAGAGGTAGAGGCAGGAGGACTGTCTGTTTGAAGCTAACCGGGGCTATAGAGCAAGTTCCAGTCCAGCAAATGCTCTATAGTGACAGCCTGTCTGAAAATACAGAACACTTTCAAAATGCAAGGCCAGAACCCTTTGGGAAAGGAGTTTCTGTCAAGTATGAGCAGCAGTTAGCATCAAAGTTAACCTTAGCTAGGAGGGCCATCTTGTCCAAAGTCAGGCCCTTTAAGGATAGGTCATATCCTATAACTAAGAGGTTTTTTTTTTATTGTCTATTCGGGTGGCTTTAAGCAATTTACTAACTTCTTTGACCTACAGCTTACATGATAATGCCTTGATGATAAAATAATAACCTCACACGGTTGCCATGAGAATTACACGTGACGATACAAAAAATACTCACTAAGCATGGCGTTTAGCACCTAGGAATCATTAAATTGGACCATAATTATTTTTAACCCCAGCAATTACCACAGTCTCTAACTCCTAGCACGTATTTACAACTGTGTGCTGATATACCTAGGTGAGCGGCATCTATAATACGGTACCAGGAAGTTCAGGCAAGAGGGTTGCTTAAATCCGGGAGTGTGAGGCCAGCTAGGGCAAGGCAGTGAGATCCCCATCGCCAAGAGAGAAAGTGAAAGAGTAAGCAAGAATAGAGGAAGTGGATGTAGTACTAAATCCTGATGATTGCATTGGCCTTCCTTGGTTTGGACCTTAGAGGAAGCTGTTGGATTCAAACCAAGGAAGCAAAGATGCTTCTTTCATCTCTTCAAAACTATTTATTGAGCACACATATAATAAGAGAAAGTGGACTTCCTGCCTTCAAGAGGTTTATAACCTAGAAGGGAAACAAAGTGTATGAACATCCTCTCTTGCCAGGCAGTCTATGACAAATAGCATCCCAGTACAGACTATCGAGGTATTTAGGGGTGACTAATCACACCCAAGGGGTTCTTGGTTAGGATGGCTAAGGTGGGCACCTTGGGCGCTGGGATTTTGGTGAGCAAAGAGGAGAGGTAACTGTGTGGAAGTAGGAGTGTCTGAGCCAAGAGAAGAACATAAATGCCTCGGTAGGAATGTTGGCTAGTCTGGGCTGGCTGGAGGACAGGGGATGGTATTGGGAAATGGTGAGAGAGACAGGTCTAGGAGGAGCAGTGTGGACTTGCCTGGAAGGGCCTCAGATGCCAAGGCACACATGGTGGAAACCAGAGAAGCTGCAGCGATGATGAGGAGACAGGCTGAACTGACAGCTGTGTTCTGGTGAACCCACGCAGGGGGAACTTGAGACACGGAGGATACTGCCCAACATTAAACCTCATAACAAGCCACAAGTGCCCTCAGATGGGGAAACCAAGGCAGTGCGTGCCCAGAGTTACATTACTCCCCAAAGACAGGGCAGGGTATGAGCGTGTGAGGAGAGGGAAGATTGAACAGAAGGCATGTGATAGTCTTGGGAATGGAAGTGGAAAAATATACTGGCTGGCCTGCCTATTATAGGGTTAGGGGAACTGAGGCAGAAACTCTACATTAAAAATAAAACCAGGCCGGTGAGATGGCTCAGGGAGTAAAGATGCTTTCCACCTGAAGATCTGAGTTCAACCCAGGTAAAAAGAGAGAACTGGCACCTACAAATTGTCCTCTGATCATCACACATGCACACACAAATGTATATATTAAAAAAAAAAAAACAGTAAAAAGCTGAGGGCAAGCAGGATGGCTCAGGCAGTAAAGGCACTTGCTGTGTAAGCCTGGAAACCCAAGTTTGATCACCATAACACAAATAAAAACAAAGGGAAAGACTTCACTTCACAAAGTTGTCCAGTGACCTTTATACACACATCAGGCACAAATACATAAATAAATACTTTAAAAATAAAATAAAATCTGAGAACTCAAAGAATTTAAATATAGTGTCTGCATTCATTAGATTGAACCAAAAGGATAAAACTAAACTTTTTTTTCTTTTTGAGACAAGGTTTCTCTGTGTAGCCTTGGCTGTCCTAGATTCACTTTGTAGACAAGGCTGGTCTCAAACTCACAGAGATCTGCCTGATTCTGCCTTCCCGAGTGCTGTGCCAAAGAGGCGTGTGCCACTTTGCCTGCCTAAAACCAAACGTCTTACCATGATGCCACAACTGACACTATGAACAGATCATGCATTTTTTTCTCACAGCAAAGAGAGAAAAACCAAAGGGAAAGAGGAGAAGCAGGCTGGGCAGCAGCTTCCGAGTGGGAAGAACACGCACGTTTTGGGTTTCTCGGGGTTCCAGGACAACACTGAAAAGGAAAGGCAGAAAGAGTCTCCAGCCAGGCCTTGGCAGCTAGCTGTGTTAGACAGCACGGGCTGAGGTCACGCTGATAGAACAAGCAAGCTCCCCCAGGGCTCCCCGAAGATGCGTCCGTGTGACGTAGTTTCCTCTTAATTCAATCTAATGCACAATGCCTGAGAGCAAACAAGGACTGGTTCCTTTTCATCCCCTTCTTGGCTTCTTCCCAATATACCCAAACAAAGGATAGAATGGCTTTTCTTTTTCTGACAGTTTAACCTGGAAAAAAAAAATCAAAACAACCCTCTAATTCTTAAGAAGGAAAGCAGCTGAGGCGAAGATCCATGGGCTAAAGCTTTTGAGTCTAAAATTACTTGTTAGTTGAGATGGGCGACAAGAGAGCATGCTTTTCTGAGAAGATAGTTAGTCTCCTGTAGCCCAGGATGGCCTTGAACTCATTATGTATCAAAGGATGACCTTGAACTTCTGATCCTCTGTGTCCTTCCTGAGTGCTGAGAGCACAGACATGAACTACCTTACCCGGTTTATGCAGTGCTGGAATTGAACCTGGGGCTTCCCACATACTTGGCAAGCACTCCATCAAAGGACCTACAAACCTAACCCAATTTTATCTTGGACTGGTAACTCACCCAAAAGAACAAGGTCCTGTGTCAGTTGACACTTTGGTCTGTCCTGGAGTTAGGGAAATAATCGTCCTTTATTGTCACTTCACCTCCCAGCAGCTGATGAGCGAAGCACTCATAATGACATGATAGGCAAGTAGGAGGCATTAATTATATGTGTGCTGCAGTACTGTGGTCACACAGGGACTTTGACTCACATTGGCCTAAGGAGAAAAGGCTCAGGCTGTGCAAGAACGCCACCTTCCTACCCAAGGAAGAGACAATGAGCAGAAGTTCTTGTTCACTGTCGGCCTTCCTCAGAGGTCAGACGTGGAATTTAAGCTATTAAAGATTTCTAGATCCTGGGGTGAAAAGCGAATTCTAAGTCACCGACTTACTGCAGATGTGACAGCCTCGCGCTGTGGCCCCAAATGTACACACTGAGGTTTGTTCTCTGATGAAGAAAACTGAAGACCCAAGGTCCTCCTTGATCATCGTAAGATGGGAGCCCCGCGATAATAAGGGGGCCCTAAAAACCACATTTGCTGACAAGGACAGACAGGACTACTGGAAAACACCAACGTCTCACTTAGGAAAAAAAAAAGTCTTTCTGCTTCCTGATGCCTTTGTGGATGCAATCCCAGGATGGTGGTCTTCCAGGTACAGGAGAGCAACTTTACAGACTCAGCATCACCAAGCGGCCTTGCTGTTGTCTATGGCATCCTGGGAAAGAAAATCCCTGATCAAGGAAGAGGAGACTGGATGGGACAAGTCATAGAAAGAGTTCACACCTGCCAGGTGTTCCCACAGGAAGTGACAGAGAGGTTACAGGCATTTCCTCCAGATGAGAGCTGTATGTTATATGAAGACTGGATTCCACAAGGTCAGGGATGCAGCTTAGTCATCCACATGGCCGGACCCGTCAGCATGAGGCTTTGCTTGTCATGACTACTTAGTAAATGCTTAATGTTTTGTTGTTGAAGGGACAAAGCTCCCCAAAGCAGTGTCTTCTAAGAGTGGTTACAAATGAGACAAGTTAATTACAGCTGAAAAGAACCATCGGCACCATCATGTCCGGTCCTCCCATACCACTTACGCAGAAACCGGTCAGCTGAGAAAGGACGGCTAAGCAGTATGTCCATTTTAAAGGTTTTTGTCGTGACCCACTCCCGTGGGCCCCACCCTGTTCTCTTAGATATACTTTATGTACAGAAGACTTTGTTTTTAACTAAGAAATTTTAGCCATTTTGGTGTAATTCAACATGTAAATATAAAGATGGAAGTTCTTAGGCTTATGATGAGGGTATGTTAGTCACATTACTTGGGCTCACATATGTTGCTTATTTTAACGTAGCTGTGTAACTTCTTACAGATCACATTCCACCCCCAGACAGTCTGAGCCCTTGTGTGACCAGGAATATGAATTTTTAACAAGCATCCATCAAGCTGATGGAATTCACTGCAGGTGCTCCACAAGCCACAGCCTAGGACATATTATATCACTGGGCCTTGTGTTATCTAGTGTAAAGGGTTGAGATCAGGCCGAGAGTCCCACGGATGAACAACCATCACCACAATCTATTAGTAACATTTCCGCATGACACTTAAGAAATTCTGTTTTGTGTAAAAAGATAAAAAAAAGAAATGCTTTGACTGAACCTACAGTGAAATATCACTTAACAATAGGAACTAGATCTGCCATGAATTTAACAATACGAGTTGTTGAGAAGGACGTGGAGAAACTGAAACCCTTTTATGTTGCTGGTGTGGATGTGAAATGGTGTGGTCACTTTGAAAAACAATTTGGCAAATTGTTCAACATGTCAAAATACAGAGTTAACATAAGACCCAATAACTCCAACCCTAGCTATATTCCCAAGAGACTGAAAACAGGTATCTGTGCAAAAACCTGCATACTGGTGCTCACAATAGAAATACTTTTTAATAGCTAGAAGTAGAGAGAAAAAAATTCAAATTACTAGAGGCTATAGATTGGAAGTTTGAAGCTGGAGGATGGCATGGAGAGAGGGGATGAAGTCACTGCTAATGGAATGAAGGTTTCTTGGGGGTTAAAAATACTCTAACATTCCACAAGGCATATAACATCATGTGAGCGGGGTAGGCCAAATGTAAGGAGGACAGGGAGTGAGTGACAGGGGCTTTGGCAAATTATGAGTATCATGCTCATCCCAAAGGAGACAGTGACTATTTAGGTCTATGAGCTGTTACCCTGCAAGAATGAGATACAAGGTTGTCAGACCTTACAGTCTTGAAATGAAGCCATTTAATATGAAATTTAATATGAAATTTCTTAATATTTAAAGGCTGATGCTGAATTCATCTTTTTTTAAAAACAAGAAATATCGATAAATACAAGTAAAATGTATTGGTAGGCCACTGGACCTCATGGCTGCTGGCAGGTGAGCCTCAAACCCTCATGCATCTCCCCTAGGCAGCTATAAAGTGGACTGCTTGAATTCAAGAAGTTCAAAAGCCTTTGTAAAGCAACCCCCGCAACTTGGAGATCCTAACCAGCTAACAGATACCCATCATCAAGCTCTTAGATGGAAGGTACCAGAAACCAGGGCCAGCATGAGATAGAAGAGGCCGATCTTCATCTCAGAAGGCAAGTATTCCATCGACTCGAGGAAGGAGCCGGCTGGTGCTCACAGCACTAAAACCACAGCGTACATATCCCTGTAAGGCCCTAACTTATGATGCTTCCCGCTGGCTCGGGGCCTTCTGAATTCATTTACTTTTCATTGCTTCAGCAAACAGCAGGAGGAAGCAGACTCACAGTTTCTCAATGTGCTTATGAGCTTCAATTTAAGGTCCAGCTCATTCTTCAGAGTCAGAAGGGACTAGACGCTTAAAATCCAGGTGCTCTGCTGGCTGGAAGATATTTAAATCCACAAGTTGGCTCTGCGGCCAAAATATTACTTCCAATAATTCTCTCCTGAAGAAATTTCCCAGGACAGGGACTTTCGAGGCTGATCTATTACTGCTGATCTATTACTGCGCCTGTAAGTGAAATAGCAGGTGAACACGAGGTGAAGGGGCAGCTGATTTGATGGAGGGTCATACAGGTGTCCTTGGGTATGGACACTGCTGGGGAATCAATTTGTGTGCTTTCTCGGAGATGCGTGGAACAGATTGTTGCAATTAGTTAAGGGGTGCAAATGTCTGCATTTGGGAGTGCAGATCAGTGAGGAAAGCATGTGTTTACGTGCTTGGGAGAACGGCTCCCCAACTGTTCCCGAAAGCAGACTTCAAGACGACAGCCTAGAAGGGGTCAGCATGCCCCTAGCCCTTCTCAGACCTTTAAACCTCTTTAAAAAGTTCATTGGTCACGTGTAGGGAAAGGAGAGGAAGCGAAGCGAGCAACAGATGTAAGGTATAAAGCGTCCCCATTTGCACTTCCCAGGATTCTTCCACATCATGAAGACCCCTTGATATCCATCTTAACAAACTATGCTCTGCTGTCCTTGGTGGCCTTATTCTCTGCTTGACTGATCAAACGCTGTCCTGGCTTCAGGTTTGAGGTATTTTACTCTCTTGCTCATATGATGGTTATCAAGGGGAACTCGATGTCTTGAATCTGTGCCATCATTTAAACATAACATGTTACAAAATGATCTCAACACTCCCTCTGGCTGCTTCCTTCAGGATTTCTTGTTGAAGGCATCGAGCTCCGCCTGGGCACCCAAGTCCTTTCCCAAGGAGTGACCCAAACATCATCTTCTGTTCTCCATTCCCTACTGCTCTCTCCCCACCTTCCTTCCCACATGAGCCCCACATCCTGTTCTCCTCCCTCCTGCTGCCACCGCTCACAGGACACACAGAAGATTCCTACTTGGCCCCTCTGTCACCCTCTAGCCTCACTCCACACTATCTTCACAATTCTCTTCCTGAAACGTAACCAAATGAAGTAGTTCTCTTTCTTTAAAACTCCCACAAGCCCTTCTAGAACTCACAGTGTTCTACACAAGGCCCAACACAATCTCACTTCAGTTTAACCCACTCAGGCTCCCCACCATGACTCCACAAAAACATCTTTTTTTAAAAAAAAAAATTTAAACATACTGTGCTGTTTCATACATGTCAACGTTTGCAAAAACTGTTCTCTATGATGATGATCTTCCTTCCAAACATACCACTCTAAAAATGTCCATTGATTCTTGAGTTCCCAATCCAAATGTTTCCTCCTTTGCTTCATGTTCTGTGTTTCTCCATGTGTTTTGCTCACTCACCTCTATGACCTCAGGCTTGAGGTGGTATCTTAGCATTTACAATTCTGTTTCTGATGACTAGTATGCTCAGGTGCTCAATAAATGTCCGGGAATCCAGTGAATGAGTCCAGAGATTAATATGTTACAAAAGCAACGAAGCAGACTTTACAGAATTACTCAATGTAATCATAAACTAAAAGAAGTTATTTTTAAAATAGAAACTTCATGGTAAGGAATATTAGCCAGAACAAATACTATAATTTTTATGTATGGCCTTGGCTAAGACGATCAAAATTGACCATTGAGTGCTGTAAACCTGTCTCTTGGCAAAACACATCACGATGCCTGATAAATAATAAACACTGCATATGTATTAGAGGGTCAAACATGGATCCACAGTCTCTCTGCATAGATACAGAGGGGAGCTGTGATAATGGAACCCTGATGTCTAAGTTACTAGCCTACAATAGCTTATGCTAACATTAAGAAATGAATCCTCACAACCCAGGTTTCCTAACGTTTCATGCTTTAAGCACATGATACAAGCCAATGGCCTTTCACCCCAGACCATACACAGCATTTGAGGAGAGTATGCTTAAAAGGCTTTGGCCTCAGTTTTTCTCTAGACTAACATCAAGCCAATTCATCTGACCTCCTTGATCCACCCAGCCCATCTAGTACCTTTAGCTCTTTTTCTAGAAGCATGAATGAGTCAGAACAAGAAAATGATTAATCAACTTGGAGAGATTTGAAAGCTGGAACAGAGCCACCCTGTGAGTAAAGCCTCGGAGCTGTGGGACTGTAGCAGTTGGAAAGTTAGGGGATTTCCATGGTTGAAAACATTTGGCCGGCTCGCTATGCTCCTCTGACCCTGCAATAAGACAGAACAGACCTAGCTGGGTGATTTACCTCTGACAATATCCTATGTCTGCTGCCTTTGGCTGTTCACTCTGACTTGACAAAATCAAAGTAATTCCCCTTGAGTCTTATGATTTTGGAACTGGCTCAGAAAACCCCCTCTGCTTTTTCCTCCCAGTGGACAGCATTCTCAGCCCTTGGCTTCGTTTTTTAATAGCAAGGCTGAAATTAGAAGTATACTCAAAGCCCCCCAGCACAGTGCTTGGCAAACAGTTCGGGTAGGGGGCTGCTCTTCTGTCAGGCCAGCTTGGTTTCCAAACTCAGGAAACACAGCACCATCTCACTTTTCTTCCTTTTTTTTTTTTTTGTTGGGCGGGGCAGGGGGGGAGCGGGCCGCTGTTAACTGCAGACGCAACTTAAAATCACTTTTCCAGTTGAAGATTTGTATCATTTTCTGATGTTCCCTGCTACATCTATTCAAACTTTCCCCATTGTTTTATTGGGGGCCTGGATTTCTGTTTTTCTGTTTTGTTTTTTTAAAGACACTGCTCTGGTATCATTTAACTTTTAGATCCCTAAAGTGCTGCTGACAGTGTTTCTGAGTAGGATAAGTGTGTTTCCCCCTTTTTGCTCTTTCACTTGTGACACTGCACTGATGCAGGGGAACTCTCAGCTTTCTGAAGTGTTCGCCTTCATTCATTGCATCTCTGCCTCCATTTTCTTGACCAGTCACGTTATCTAGACTTGCTTCTTTCTTTCATCCAAACTAATGAATCACTTGGGTTTTATTTCCAGATCTTTCTTTGCTGCTGCTGCTGCTGCTGCTGCTGCTTTCTGCCCTATCACTGCATCTACACTGTGCATCTTGAGTCTGCTATCAGTAACGTGCCAGCAGGGTATTCTGTGCTTCATTATCTATTGGACCCCTGTGTCTGTTTCTCTCTTCAATGTCACTCATTTTTCTTATACAAATTCTTAGGATCTCATCCACTATAAGAGTAAAAATAATAACAATCCCAAAAGATTTAGGCAGAATTTTCTGACTTGTCAGAAATCCTCTGACTTATCAGGAAAGATCCAAGCTCTTCCCCAATGCAGCCAACACTATCATGTCTCTTACAGTCATATAAACATACACATGCCAATGTTCACTGCAAGAGATCCTATCTGTTGATTGATGGGCCACGAGGACCTTGTTGAGCAATGGCAGCTGCAGATTTTCACCGCATTGGCACAGAGGTGGCCTGGGGATTTTCCTTCTGGCACACAGGTCAGCAAACACACTGGGTATTTGCAGCAAAGAAATAAGGAGCTTGGTGCTACTGGGGTAATGCTGGTGGCTCAGAGAAGGAAAAAGGAAAGGAGCTTTGGGAAAAGGATCAGAAGCTACAGAATAAGCAGCAAACGAAAGAGAAAAAGAGCCGTGTGAGGTAAAGATAAATGATTTACAAGAGGGAAAACACAAGTCGGGGGAGGGAAAGCAGAGTTGTTATGAAAAAGAAAATCAGGAGCAGCGGTAAAGAGAGAGAGAGTGAAAAAAAAAAGGTGACACACAGCTGGTCCTTTGCTTGGAAAGGAAGCACGAGGGAGGCTGTTCAGTCAGAAGTAAACACAGATGAGAAGGCATTCCAAATCAGTGTGTCACCTCTTTAAACCTGTTATTATTAGAATCTGCTATCCATACAGCCTGGCTTCTGACTGCAAGTCCTCCAGCCTATAGAAGCAGAAAGCTCCCTGTTCAATTCTTTTCAAGTCAGTCACTTCATCAAAGCCCTCGAATTCTGTCATTCTATACAACTCCAAGTGGGATACTACCTAGGTAGGGTTTCTGATAGTTTGCCTCTAATGGCTGGCCTTGATTTTGGCCTTCTCTAGATGATGGTTTTTAAGTCATACTCAGAATTTAAAACATTCATTCCATTCCAGGCAACTATAATGACCAAAGATATATGTTGTTAATTGTTGATCTGTATTGTCAAGTTATGTCGGAGGCAAAAGGACATGAAATCAACCGAGGACCTCTATGCTGATGAGGCTTTGAGCAATGGCTGAGGAGACAGGGCCTCTGTTTAACTATCGCCCATTTCATTCACTGAAAGGCTAAATTTGCTCCTCACTGCAAAACTCCATAGTGAGCAACAGGTGTCTTCCAGTCTTTTTCAAAGGTGAAAAGATTCCAGTCTGGGCTTTGATATCTCTATTTACTGTGGCCAGTGCTGGTAAGACTGTCATGGAAGATATGAGGCCTGTTTCTGTCTAAGAGGTAGGTTTGTAATAGAAGCTAGCCACTCAAACACTTTCTTGAGAATCTGAGTAACTCAGGTAGAAAAGATCTGGAGTAGATTCATCCTAATAGTATCATCTGGTCCAGATCCATCCAGAATTGTTCTTCCCCTCTGAAGTCAGCCTAGGTTAGTTCCTTACTTTCAATCAAAAGGCCTAACCTCACACAGCCCCTGTCATAGTGAATGGGCAAACCTTTACACAATTGTTTTAGAGTTGGATACCCTTCGTTACTCTTCAACTGGCTCCAGGCCAGGTCTTCTTTGTGCTGTCTCAGCCCTGTTAATCCAACTGAAAAAAATTAGGAGATGAAAAATACACTGACATGCTACAAATAATATGACTTGTTTTCCTTTGGTCAAAGCTAAAATCTTAGCATGGGGCAAGAAAGGTGGCACCAGATTCTGGTCATGAACACCTTTTGAAATCCTAAGCCCTGAGTCATTAGATATGGCAGGCTTGAGAGTTGGATGAGGTATTAAGATAACATCTATGATACAACCCTGACCCTCTGCCCAGATTTAAGAATTGCCTAACCAAAAAGTTACAGGAAGCCCCACACTGAAGATATGCATAGTATGACCTGTCTGGAGACAAGAGGATTGGCCAAATGAAACAGGAGACTGTTCAGTGTCTGACAAAGGAATTCAGCTGAAGCTAGAACTGGAGGCTGAGCCTCGTTTTCCCCAACACACTGGAGAGAGCACTGTTCCGAAAGCGGCTGTGCACAGACAACCTCTGCTCCTTAGGGTTATTTCTTCCTCATCCAGCCACACATGTGACCTTAAAAGTGGCAATTATAATGAAGATGAGTATGCTATAGGCATCAATTAATGTCACAGTTTTAATTGCACTGAGAATTGTCCAGAACTCTTGAAACTTCTTTCACATCTTGGTTCTTATCACGTACTAATCCTAAAGTGCAATGTTTCCTCTAGGGAACAAGGCACCGCCAGGAAAGTTTTATAAGAAACTCTATCTGCCAAGAATTCTATAGGCAGGCCAACAAAACAATTAGGCCAGTAGTGACTTAGCTCTCTAGTTTATGGCCAATAAATCATGTTAGCTTGATCAGTGAGATAACCAGAAGTCAATACAAAAGATTCAGATTTATACAATGTAACACATGAGAAAGTAAAACTACCTCTCATTTATGGGAGCTTATTAACAAGTGAATTTCCAACTTATATAACAGCACAAATATAACACCATGTCTCAATATGCCTGTTCTAAATACACCCAGTCTGTCTACCGACAAAGGGTGATAATCAACTAGTCTATAATTAAGGTCTTTAAGGGGCTTACAAGCACGCAGACTTTGAGAACCCCTCTGTAAATTTGGAATTTCTATAGTATTTTGAAGAGAATATTGGATCTCCTTACTAAATCTGCTAGTTCCTAGGTTTCCAGATCAATGACCAGAGAGATCACACCAAACTCTCATGTTCATGGTATGCAGAAAGCTGTGGAAGCAGAGATTAGAAAGGACCTTAGCAACTACTTGAATTAAATTTTCTCATTCTGCAAAGGACACATTTCGTGCAAGATCCAGTCATGAAGTAGTGATAACATAAACACTGTATCCGGTCCATGGCCAGACACCTAAACTACCGTGTGCAGAACCCATCTCACCATATCTAATGCTTTACAATAAAACTGTTTGTAGGTGCATTGAGTTCTTCATTCAACTCATTCTCTATGAGTTTATCAAGCAAGTGTGTTTATGGCAGCAGCTACTACAGATATGGACACATATATTTTCACACAGTGGTTACAGCAGGAGAACAAGTTCAATCCTAGTGATAATAATGTTTTAGAATCAACTATGCAGCATATGGAATAGTTGCCAGAAACAGTGAATGTTCCCATTCTGTTAACACTTTCTAATAGAGCCAGTAAATGATTCTGGACTCAGGTCCCCAGGTTAGAGATGTGATACCCCATCTTCCTGGAGTGCGGAAGAGAAAATTATACTCCAAAAGATATGGGCTTTGGGCATTTGAGATAAGGCACCTGGGCTTAAATTTACATTTTGGCTCTGCCTTTTTTTACTAGTTTGTGACCTTAGCTCATCTCTAAAATAGATGTGAAATCATTATAGAGGGTCACTGTGAAATTAGATATAATGGATGTAAGGCATTTAGCTTAGTGCTGGCACAGAGTAGGCCCATAATAAAGGCTCGTAGTTATTGTTGTCACTTACAATGAGAGTAGAATAATATGCTCTGTGGAACAATGCTATAGGAGTGAAACGATAATGCACCGTCTCCTCCCTTGTACATGGCCACCCATGAAGAAGTTTCCCAGAATAGTAATGCAGACCCAGGGGTATAAGTGTGGCAGAGAGTCTGCCTACCACAGAGCATGGACAGGGTCCCATGTTCAATTTCCATTGCTACATCTTCATCATCGTCATTATTATCATCACCATCACCACCACCACACAACAGACAGGATTCCATGAAGCCATCAATTATTTGCCATCACCTCTAGGCAAGATCCATCCTTTCTTTTGAGATAGGGTATTTCTACTTGCTTTAAGCCAAGTTGGCCTTGGACTCATAATCTTCCCCCTCTCCTTTCCCACCTCAAAAATGTGCTGGGAGATGATTATGTACCAGCATGCCCAGCAAGTCATCTTAAAACAATTGAGGTAGGGATGGATGGATGGATGGATAGATAGATATATAAATATCATGAGATGGAAATTCAATCATTTCTCAGTAGTTCACTCCAAGTTGGCTTGTCAGTAGATACTTCTGTGTGTCTGTGTCCAGTCCATCGAATAGGATAGGTCTCTTGTGTTTACCTCAGGTGAGATGGAAAATACTGGTCACTATGGCTTTATATACATAAAGACTGATATTAAATTGCCCTTTATCCTCCTTTCTTTCCATGCTGACTAATCCCAGTTTCTTTAAATTCCCTCACAGTTCTTTCCCAATCCTTTAATCACCTTTGTGGGTGAACTCTCAGCCACCTCTAGACTGAACTCCTCTACATTAATTACAAACGGCAGAACTGGGCACGATTTCCAATTATGGTTCTGAATGTCAACTGGCAAGATGATTTTTGTCACGATTCCTGCAGAATAGTACTCTAAATTAGCACCCCATGATTGTGCCTGGGTTTGCAGTACTGCAGAAGCCTCCTTAATCCAGCCAGAAAGATTTATAGCATAGAAACAGAAATGTAAACTGTCTGCCTCTTAACTCTCAACATGCTTCTACTTCTGCAAGTAATCGGTAACTTTCGTAAGAGTCTGAGAGAAAAAGAAAGAAGAAAGAAGCAGAACAGGAACCCTAAAATATGTAGCAAATATAAACACAAGGGTCAGAAGGATAGCTCAGTGTAAGAGTGCTTACTGCCAAGCCTAATGACTTGAGTTCAATACCCGGTCCCCACCAAATGGAAGGAAAGAACCAGTTTGGCTGTGACATAAGCATATGTGAATACACACGTGTACACACACACACACACACACACACACACACACACACACACACACACAAATAGGTTTGGGTTATGTGTCCTTCACTGCTCCACTGTTGGTGCAAATAATTCAGTGGTGTCTGAGGTATTTACTTACTTTGCTGTCCCTACACGGTGCTTTCTGAGGTTGGTACATTTCCGCTAAAATTTACAGGAATGTTTCTGTGGACTGAACAACAGCATGTGTATCTCTTGAAAGCAGCACGGTTTTCTTCTGTGTCTTCTATACGTGCTGCTGACACTTAAAAAAAGAAAATAACTTGTACAGATCCTCTCGTTGCTTCTGTTTAAAATAAAAAAAAAAAGACAAAAAACAGGAGCAGGAACAATGCTCTGAACCTAACAGCTAACATGAACTTAAAAATACTGAGAATGTGCTGTGCATCCTAGGTGTCCAGAAAGCTGGAAGACTATGAGCAGAGAGGCTGTCGTGTACTCGAAAGGCTTTTCAGAAGAGGTAGCATGGAAGCCGGGCAGGAAGGAATGGCTGGGATTCTGATTGGTGCCGAAGCTAAGGGAAGACACGGCAAACAGAGGAACCTGAGCAGAAGTAGACAGGGTGGCCTCACTGGAGCCAACCAACGTGGTGGTGACAAGGGAATGAGCGAAACCAGACCCTGAAGAGAGGCTGTTTGTATGATAAACCTTCAAATTGTGTTCTTGAGACTCACCCAAGTCCTGCAAGAGATGGGCCAATTCAGTGCAACCTCTGGATGAGAAGGCAGCTAAGTGAGCAAAGGTTGTGAGCAGGATGACGCTGCATAAAGCCAGTGGTTTAAAAGCGCCCCCTTTTTTTTTTAACCCAAGGTTAAAAATCCAAGAGTGGTCTAGAAACTCAAGGAACCAGGGTCATTTGCTTTTTCTACTTTAAATGGGTTTACTCTCTGTGGGCTCCCTTTTTTTTTTTCCTTCATTCTACAGCAGGATTGTTTGGTCTTGCTTGGCAAACACGAACTCCTTTGTCTATGCAGGGGTGTTTCTCAATAAGAAGAATAACAAAGAATGTGGCTGAGGTTAACTTGTCATTTTTCAGTGTGGTTTTGAGTCATGGGTGATATCAACACAGCCATAGAAATCAGCTTTGTCAGTTAAGCCTACTCCCAGCCAGGAAGCAGCAGAGCGTGAAACATAAACCATGGGAACAATGGCAAGGCTCGGGGGTTTGCTGTTCTCCAGAGGCAATGACAGTATGGAAAATGGTCAACTGGGAATCCAGAGAGTATTCTCACCAAGGCCAAGACAATGTCTTAGGTTAGGATTTTTCTTTCTTTTTCTAATTTCTTTTTCCATTAAAAAAAAAATGACAAAAGAGAAAGTGGTTGAGAAATGCCTGAGAAGGGTTTGGTGGAACTGAGCGTATGGCTTAACTAGCTGAAAAGAATTACGCATTATGGCAGAGTCTTCAATCTATACTCCCTCAACAATGACACATGCCTGCCGGCTTAGATTATGTAACAGTCTCGCTAATTAACCAAGGGCTGAAGGACTGGGAAGACTCCAAAGGCCGTGTGGACACTACTGCATGTGCTCATGGGCACACAAGTTTGTGAGTAGACGAGTGTCCTTTCAATTAAAAAAAAAAAAGGTATAAAAAAAATCCCTACTTATCACACATTTATTGAAAACATATGTATTTCAAATCAGGCCTTGGGATAGGCAGAAAGAATAAGCAATAAATTAGGGTCCCTATATAGGAGGGGATCGCAAACCAGAAAAAAAAAAAAGAGAGAGAGACTATAGACATACGCCTATGAGAGATTTAAAGAAGGCCCCAAAATTGTGGCCTAGAGAACTGTATAAAGACTTTCCTACTAAAGAAGATGGGGGAAGTGAAATAGATCAGACTTGAGCGTCTACGAGATAAGGAGATATTGGAACACCTGACCTAGGACTCAGGAGGGGAGTCGGGCTAGACGCAGAGATCTGGGATTGGTGAGAGAATGGGCGGACATCACTCGACAGCCAAGATGGGACAAACAATTTAAGAAACATGTCTTGGGTTACCATAAGAGGCATAGAGAGGCAAAGGAAATGAAATTCCACCCCTCGCAGAGATTTATATTCCAGAGTAAGGAAGAAAAATATTTCTTTCTTGATGCCAATGGTACTTTACATACAGTTTCTCTACAAAATTGACTAAAGTGAGACACAAAAATATTATTGTACACTTTATATACCTGTGCAGTACATTTTCCGAAGCTTAAAGTTTTTAATGATTTTTAGATTTATTTATTTTTATTTTGTGTATTCGCTCTGTAAAAGCCAGAAGAGAGTGTTGGATCCCCGGGACTGGTGTCACAGATGGTCGTGAGCTGCCATGTGGGTGCTGGGAATCAAACCTGGATCCTATACAAGAACAACCAGTGGTCTTAACTGCTGAGCCCTCTCTCGGCCCCATAAATTTTGTCGTTAAGTTTAGCATTATTAACTATAAGTTTTGCCTCTGCTATTAGGGCGTTAGGCTCTTTGAAATCAGGGGACGCTATAGCATTTACCTATATTTTGAAAATGTATAGGCTTTACATAAGACTCATAACTGCCACTTACTGAGCACATCCCGTGTATCAGATATCATTGTTAAGTGTTTTATATAGGTGTATAGGTTATTTTATTTAAATAGTACAATAAGCCAAGACAGTTGGTATTGTTATCTCGTTTTATAGATGCTACGGTTTTGCGGTACAACTGCTCCAGCAATGACAAGTCATAAGCTCACATCTGCCTCCCATTCCAGGAGTAAACCCGTGCACAGAAAAGTCCTCCAACTGTTTCTATGTGTCCCCTCCTCAGGTACAGAAAACATCTCCCCCCTCATCAGAGACAGTGGGGAAACTTTCTAATAAGTTGGCCCCTTCAAACCAATCACCTCCATCCAACACCCTCCTCCCTAGACCACCATAGGAAGCCATTATCATGCTGCGAGGAGTCCTCTCCTCTAAGACAACGGAGTGTTTGTGTAAATTTTTGAGGATGAAAACTTTCAACTGAAAAGAAGTTGTTCTATACCTAACATAATAGATGTATTGACTAAAAATAAAGTAAGTAGCATTGTATGCAAGTTTTTGGGTTAGTTTCCTTAGTTTGTAAAGCAGAATCTTGAGCACTGAGATTAGGGATTCAAAAGGATCTTATCGAATTGCAGAAAAACAAAATTAAAGGGTTAAATAAGATTTAAAAACTTAAAGTTAAAAGTGTATTCCTGGAGGGGAAATAATGTAAATTATTTTACACTAAAAGAACTCTGAATTTAACAAATAAGAAAGAATAAAAAAAAGTGGGATGGGCATATGATAAAATAGCATTTAAGGGGGGGGGGAGAATGAAATCCTAATTCACGCTATACCAAGGATAAACCTTAAAAACATTATTCTAAAGGAAAGAAGCCAAACACAAAGGGTGGAAAGGGTGGTCCATTGAATATGGCTCCATTTACCAGAAATGTCCAAAATCCAAAAACGAGAAAATAGACAAGTGGCTTCTAGAAACCAGAGAAGAAACTGAGAGTGATTGCTAATGGGCATTGGATTTCTTTTTCACGGTGACAAAATGTTCTGGAATCAGATGATGATGATAGTGTACATGCTAGTCAATGTACTGAAAAACAAATGTAGGTTGTAGTATGTGAATTGGATCTCGGTTAACAATTACAGTCTAATAATTCAAACAGGGTGATGGGATTTAAAAAGAGGAGTACTTAGAAAACAATCTTTTTATTGTTATTAAAAAAATAGTTCAGACCCTGTAGATTGTAGCACCACATCCTGGAATCCAGATGTTTTAAAGGAGAGCCGTAAGGCTGATTAGACTTGAAAAATAGGATTTATATAGAAGACTAAAGTACTGGAAATGATTCTATCTGAAAATCCCCAAGTCAAAGGGGATGGTTTTGAAAGTTTCCTCAAGTATATGAGGACTGTTAAGCAGAAAACAGCAAGCAGCTGCTTTCCATCTTCTCCAAAGACAGAGCAGAGAGAGGAGGGCTCAAAAGTAATTCAGTGTATTTAGGCTGACACAGGAGGGGTGTCCTCATTCTGAGAATGTAACAAAGGGCTTCAAAACCAGCACGTAGAGACTGGAGGACTTTTCAAGAATATATTTTCAAGGGCTATACAGACGGCTCGGGGGCTAAGGGCACTTGTCGTTCTTGTGACGGGCCTTCGTTTGACTCCCAGCACCCATATAGCGGCTCACAAACACCTACATCTCCACTTCCAGGGGATCCAACAGATAGACATATTGTGCACATACATGCACGTGGACAAAACAATCATACTTATAATGTAGAAGTTAAAAAGCTTGAAAAGAAACCTAAAAAGAACAGTTTGTGAGCTTTCCACTTACTGTACCCCTCTCAAGGATAATTTTCTTTTCTTTTAAAACTCATGTGCCCCCATGGGATAAGCAGGATGGCAAGCTATGGACTAGGTAAAAGTCCAATCAGGTTACTGTTCAATTTAACTTTTTTTTTTTTTTTTACAGTTTTCTGTTGTTTCTCTTTACAAAACCTCCTCACAAGAGAAGACATTGCTAATTCTCTCTTGCCTCAGAAGAACTGAGAGGTTCTCATGCCAGGATGTAGGAGCTGGGTCAGACACACATACACACTAGGAGTTTTCATCTAGGGGGAAGTTTCACTTTCTTTATTAATACTTTTCTTAGTCTGTAGTTTCCCATAAGTCTGAAAGTATCCCTGACGGCCAACTTCCCTCTCTACCTATCCAGTCTATCACCGCAGAGATGTCCCACTGCCCTGTCAACACCTTGGTACTTTACTGCTCCTCTTGTCACTATCCATGACAGTGTCTATTTCTGATGGCATAATCCATCATGTCTAATTGTGTCAGGTTCCGGTAAAGTATCTATACATCCCAAAGCTAACACGCCCAACTGAAAAAAATCCCATAGACTCACACTCTGAGGTTACATGCAAACTAGGTTAGTATCTCTTTCTAAATGAATTGTACTTTTTATAGAATTATGGATATTTTCATGACTCTCAACTTTGTTTATCATCCTGGAAGAAAGACAAGTTAGGTGTTAAGCGCATGCCTGTACCTACCAATTGGAAGCATAAAGCAGGAAGACTAGTGTAAATTCAAGGCTAACCTGGGCTACAATGTGTCATAGTTGCACACTTGAAACTCTGATTCTTTTTTTTTTTTTTTTTGTCTGTTTGTTTTTTTTTTCTTCTTTGTTTGCTTCTTTGTTTTCAAGGCAGGGTTTCTATGTATAGCCTTGGCTGTCCTGGACTTGCTTTGTAGTCGAGGCTGGCCTTGACTCATAGAGATCCGCCTGCCTCTGCCTCCCTGAGTGCCGGTGAAACCTTGATTTTTGTCTTGGTTAAATAGACATTAACACAGCATCAATTGCTCTCACGTTCAGACAATAAAAAAATCAAGTTGTCACTCAAAGAACACCGGGCTTCCCAACAAGCGAATACCTCTCTAGGGTCTGTCCTCAGAGGATCACTAATATCACGGACAGTCACATAAACTGTCATGAAACACACTGCCAACTGCCTGTGAGACTGTAGACGATTCTCCTCGCAGCCTTACCTGGGAGAGCCTAAAGGCATTTCATTTGGAAAATGCATTTTAGACTGCAAGGTACACTTACTTCACTGGAGGGAAGCCATCAAATTTCTCTCAGACTGCTAAACAATACCTATGGTTTAGAGCTGTCTTGAGGGTTGAGGCAAATACATGCAAAGCATCCACAGTACAGTCCATTCCCAACAAATACCCAACGACATTTGCAATGTGCTCAGTCCAGCAAGCCTGTGGGTCAAATGTTAGCGTCATCTTACGTGGAGATAAGTTGTCAGTGGGTGTTAGTCAGTTAGTCATGTGCTTAAGGTCATCTTCTAGAAAGAGGCTGAGCTGGAACCGTCAGTTGCTTGGCTGACACCAAAGGTTAGTCCGAGCTCTTTCCACTGAACTTCACTGACACTCTTACTTCTCTCTCTCCTGCAGTTGAGAACTAATTTTCCCCAGTGTGTCGAGAAGCATACTGCCTCCACCAAAGCACCTACACGAAGTCACATGTGAATCTTTATCGTACAAGAACCATATGCACTCTGAGGAGGGGAGATGGTGACGAACCAGAATATAACAAGAACACAGGCACTTGACCCCATGAGAGCAGAGAGTGTCTGTGGTTCTGAGGAACTATTTCTCTGTGTTATGAGGAGAACTTTGGCTCATCCCTCACTTGATGCTTCTTTGTGTTGAAGGAAAAAAACAAAAAACCTGTTAATGAAGACCAGTGAAGCAGCTACGTGGTGTGGAGGAACGCTAGGCAGTGTAAAGACACAGGCACCAGAACTGCCAACGCCTGTGGGCAGACAGTGGCCTCGGAAAGGTTCATGGCCTTTCTGGTGTGGAACTCAGAATCAGAAAGCTCTGGGTCTGATTCTGGCCTTTCTAGTTACCACCCTATGATGTTGGGCCATGGTACATTTTGAGTGACAGCTCCCTTGTGGCCAAATGACAGTACCTAAGGATTTGATGTCCTATCGAAGGTGGCGAACGCATTACACTGGTAGTGTTACAACTGCTGCCCCAGCATTCTTTGAGACCAGCGCTTTCTGTTTCTGAAAGAGGGGCAATTGTACTTGCTTCTTCTGCTTCACTTTCCAAACAGTACCATTGCTAGCAAACGATGTGTATGGAACAGCACTTTATAAAATGTGACGTACATGTAAGAACACAAGGTCACTGCAACGACAACTTGGGAATGAGCTGTATAGTCCTGCCTGTCATTAGAAGTAATAGGGATATATTAATCTTCTTGAAAAAAAATTGAATAACAATCAATTCCTAATGGTCTTCATATCCAGCCGAAGAAAACAAACTGTTCTATACATTCCTGGAACCCGAGTTCTTTTTTCCATAATATAATTGGAACCCCTAAGGATTCATTTAGTTCATGGTCTAAAGAAAAAACAACAAAGCCGAACCAAAGGGAAGGCTGGTTTCACGGACTGTCCACAAGACTGGGGAATTGGCCCTACAGCACAATGTAATAAAGAGGCTTACAAATTGAGTCCTCCGGGAAGGATACAACTATATTTGTTGCATGTGGGTACCAGAGCAGAGAAGTTTGCCTCTTCTGTTCTTTGAGTGCCACATGCATAAATTTGTAGACTGTCATTCCCTTTAACTCAAAACACTGGTGAACAAACAGTTGGAGCAAAGCCACTTGAGAACATGACAAGCCACAGCACTCAGAACACTGCCAATCTCCCATTGCTCAAACAAGTCCTTTAACTACGGACCTAACTGTGAGTTTTTGTTGTTTACTAGTGCTTGACTTAACAGAACCCAAGAGAGTTGGGGTGGGGAAATGGTAGAGATCATTCAGATGCCCCCCTCCCACATGGTGGAGGTCTTTTTTACCCCATTATGTACAAAGGCCTAACATTTCAAGGATGAGATTACTCTGGGCTTGGTGACAAATGCCAGAGGTAGCACAGTCCCCTGCTCTAAGGTTTCCATAAAGGGCTTCCTCCTGGAGCAATACCACAGTCTTTCCAGTCTCCTCTAAGGAGTCCAAGAAGGATTCTTTCTTTACGCTTATTTTATGTAATTTCTTTCAAAATTTCACATATGAATGCCGTGCTTACATTACCTCCACCCATCCCCTTCCTCTCCAATTCCACCCTCCCGGTCTCTCTCAAATTCATGACTCTCTAGTTATTACGGTTACATTTCTGTGGCGCTGAGGACTTGGCTTCCTTCTCTCTTACACAGAGCAGAGTCATCAGATGACTCCTGGCTTCAGAATGCATAATTCTTCTCTGCAAGACAAGGCCTGCTGTGACCCAGCTGCCTGCTCAACTCCAGGAATATTTAACCAGGGAAGAGAAGAAGAAGAAAAGCAAGGGCCATGCCCCCAACATGGTTCTCCTGGGCCAATGCTGGCACCTTGTTCACAGTCACTCTGGTGTCTGAGTCTCTTTCTTCACAGAGAGAGTGGGGAGAAAATGAGACTTTGATCCTCTTCAACACTAGTAGCCCCCATTCCATCTCCCCCCGCCTCTGCACAGCACCCTAATAATGCGCCTGAGCTCAACCCATGCTAGCTCTTACTCTTCTCAGAGTACACGGACAGTATTGTTTCATGCTGGGTGTCTATTTACTTATATCCCCAAACCTTCCCCCATTTCTTGTTATCGAGCAATGCTCCCTTGTAGTCACCCTAGTTCTAACGCCTATCAGCCACAGGACTGAGGAAATGACTAACACCCATTTGTCTCTTTATTTTCTTCTACAGGGTATCTTCAAGGGGCACCAACCATGGGGACCGAAGGCAGGAATCCTTATAGCACACTCAACATTCTGCCCAACACCCAGCAAGTGCGCGATAATGTCAGGGGCACCTGTTAGTGGCAGATCTGCCCTATAACCAGCCCAGACTTAAAAACTCTAGTCTCACTAGGTTCATTAGTCTCCTCTTCTGAACTCTAGTCAACCATACGTTGTGAAAGCACAAAGTTAGAGCATCCATCCAAAACTTAAATGAGAAAACTGGTCAGATTCTTGAGGTTCACTAAAGATGTCTTTTTTTTTTTTTTTTGAGTTTTCTTGAGATCTACTTTTTTTTTAATTTTATTTTTTTCTTATCAGTTACATTTTATTAACTCTGTATCCCAGCCGTGTCCCGATCCCTCATTCCCTCCCAATCCCACTCTCCCTCCCTCATCTCCACCGTGCCCCTTTCCAAGTCCACTGATGGGGGGACCTCCTCCCCATTCATCTGATCCTGCTTTATCAGGTATCTTCAGGACTGGCTGCAAAGCCCTCCTCTGTGGCCTAACAGGACTGCTCCTCCCTTGGGGGGTGGGGAGGTCAAAGAGCCAGTCATTGAGTTCCTGTTAGAAATATTCCTTGTTCCCCTCACTATGGGAAACCAATTGGTTACTGAGCTACCACAGGCTACATCTGAGCAGAGGTTCTAGGTTATATCCATACATGGTCCTTGGTTGAATGTTAGTCTCAGAAAAGACCCTGTGCCCAGATATATTTGGTCCTTGTGGAGCTCCTATCCTTTCCCCATCATACTAACTCCCCTTCTTTCATATGATTCCCTGTACTCTGCCAAAGGTTTGGTCATAAGTCTTTGTATCTGCTTTGAAAACACTGCTAGTTAGGTAAAGATGTCTTTTAAGACTGACATCAACCCATCACTTAGCTCAAGATCACCAAGACACATTTGTTCAATGAGCTCTGAAGCTATTTAATCAACCTAAACAACACAACAAGAGTATCAGCCACAATGCTCCTAGATATCAGAATCCATGTGTTTGACTAGAAATAAGAACGCTTTGCTTTTAGGAAGCTTGGAATAGCCCCAAATAATTTTCTCATGAGCAATCACTTAATGATCCTAATTTTTTCTAAATATCAGTGTTATTCAGGTTCTAGAACATGCCTTCTACTCACCTACTCTTTTCAAAGTCAGAATGATGCCTAACCTTCTTTAACATGCTGCGTCTTCTTGCTATAGTTTCTCATAAATATGTATTCGCATTATAGCAGCTCGGTCTCTCCTCTGTGTTGTGGCTCCAAAGGAAAGACCCAGCAGTGAGCAAAGTCCAGTCTAACTTGCTGATACTTCAAGAGATGCACAGGGTACTGACGTGTCCTTTACTCTACCATGGATGACAATGATGACAACGACGATGACAACAACAGTTCTGTGTCCGATTCTGATCGGAAGCTGCTATTATATCTCCTTTATACAGAGTGGGAATGAGACTCAGCCTGCAAAGCTGACCCTTCCAACCCCAGATCGGCTAGATTCTAGAGCCCAAGTTTCCAACCAATCTCTAATTACAATGTCTCCTTTTTAACAAAGGGCACCATATCGGCTATATAAGCCATAAAGCGAGGGTCCAGTCTATGTCCAGCAGCCACAGAAGTTCTATAACCACCCCACAAGCTGACTAATCCTACACACAACCCTTCTTCCTAACAAACTTGTAAGAAACTGGTCTAGCAAAAGTCAGTCTGTTGCTCAGTGTAGCTGTCTCTCACACAGACTAGATAAACATGACAGTCTGATCTGGCTAGAGTCCTTTTCCTTTTACACATCTTTGCCTACAGAGGCAAACTGTAGACACAAGCTATCAGGATACAAGGAGTTTACAACAGAGGTGGTACTACAGCTGCGAAGCTAGCACTCACTCCTTCTCATCTTTGTGGACAGCTCTAGGGGGGAAGGTGGTAAAATCAGCATGGACCTTCAGGTCGTTCAGACATCAACCACATACCTTTCTGATGTATCTGTGCATCACATGATGTCTTCATCTGGATGAGGCCTAACGAGGACTTAGGTTGCTTTTCATAAATCTACTTAACACATTTATGTATTAGTTTATTTTTCAATCAAATTCTCAAATAACCCTGATGTGTGCTCTGTGCGCTACAATATAATTAATTCTGGCCTAAAAAGTCTTTGATGTATCTAACACAGCCTATTAACACTTTAAAATTATGTTTCTTTTCTACCTTTTACCTTTTCACCACATCCAAATGGTAATTCAGCAGTGAAAGTAGAACAAATTTAAGGGTGTTTTTTGTTTGTTTGTTTTGGTTTTCTCATTCTTATACCTTCTTGAAACATTGGTTTCAATGGGTGAGAATGGGCCTTGTGAACAGAGAGATCTTCATGCAGAAGGACTCCAGTACTTGGGTGGAAAGCGTTGACTTTCAACCAAATCAGTGACCAGGCACTGGGGGATGAAGACAGCAGGGGAGAAAGTCACAGAGAATGCTCTGAGCTAGTCTACTCATTCTTAGATACGTCTACCTATAAAACTTACTGTGAGCAACGCTCTAGTCTGGCTATGATGCGAAGTTAGAGAAGTCAAGCAAGACAATGCAAACATCTGTGTAGAAATCTTTTTACAGGAAACTGACACCAAGAACTGGAAACTGAAAGGGAAGAAAGATGAAGAGAAACTGCTTTGTTAGTAAAGTAGGGAATGTGAAAATGAAATGACTGTTTTAGACAGGGGATACTTCTCTGCACCCTTAGTTTTTGGTAACTCAACTCAGGGAATTTTGTTGGCAGCGTCCTGTCTATTCATTCTGGTCCATCTCATGAGTTTCTGGCAAAGGGCTCCCTCCAAGCAATCACAAAAAATGTTTCTTTGTTCCTGCAGGTTGCTAAGGAGGCTTCAAATCATTCTCTCAAGCACTTCCTCTCCACCTCAAGAAGAGCTAAGTATAATTCCCCGACAGATTCCACTCAGGTCAATGAAGAGTTGGCTTTCATACTGTGCAGTTAGCTGCTGTGCACAGGTTGCTAAGTTGTTGCTGAGCATAGTACACCTCTATTAGTGTGAAGCATAGGCCTCATGGCCAACATCTGGAATGACCTTAGAGAGCCTTTACGATTGAATGGAGATGCTTAGTATATGAGCCAGCTGCAGGCCTGGGTGGAGGGTCAGGTAGCCTAAGACTGGGCTGTACCCTTCCCAGCGACAGGGTTACAGACACAATTCCGCTCCTCTGAACCTTTGGTATTTTCCTCTGAAAACAGAGAGAGTTCAAGGCAGATAACATCAAAGTTATTTTCTGTCTTCTCACATTCCACATTTAGAAGCAAGTAAAATCAAACCTGTTAGTGTTTAATGAGGGCACAGAAAACAGGTTAACACAGCGGGTCCCACAGATGTAGATCCTACAAGCAAAAGCTCAGCTTTTGCTGCGGCTGAAAGGAATTAGAAGAATATTTTGGCTTCCAAAGTGGGCAAAGATTTGGTTTGGATTTCTCTCCAAAAAGACAGCATGTCTCAGCAGTGGAAACGATGCCAGTAGCCACAGGCTGGGTCATTGCCTTCAGTGAGGTCCAGCAGGCACAACACAAATTTCTTAATTGCCAGCACTGTAACCTTTACTACACCTTGTTTTTCTTGGGGGCTCTCCTGGTCAGGTAACCTGGGTTACATCCAACATAATTTATAAAATTTGAGGCCTTTCCCAATATAGGTAAGATTACATGCTATTTTAGGAAACCTCCTGGGGGATGAGGAAATGTGTTGTTTTCCTTTTAAATATTATACTGCGTATCAATTCCAAACGCTAACCAAGCTTTTAAAGAAAAACATGAGTTCCCTAAAAATAGCTCGTTTACAATGCCTCACAGATTCGGGTGTTTTCTGCACAGGGCATAACTTGCTTAGCATGCAATTAGAAACAAAATAACATTTGTGGATCATATCTACAAGGTTAAGAAAAACTATATGTAAATGCCCTCCAAGGACTAAAGAAATGGTAATTAATGTAAGCTGGTTTATTATTTTAAAGTTGTACTCTTGAAAATGGATCAAATGAGTTTTAATGTCAGATTAAAAGAAAACTTTTGGTAAATCAAGCATAAAAATCTAAAGACACAACTGTGGTCTTAAGTTTTCTCTGAGTATTTTCCCCTCCTCTTTCTCTTCCTTGTCCGCTTCTTCTCCCTCTTTTTCTTCTTGTTTTTTGTTTTGTTTATGTTTTTATTGAGATAGGTTTCTCTGTGTAGCCTTGGGTGTCTTAGAACTTCCTCTTAAACTCAGAGACCAGCCTGCCTCTGCCTCCTGGGATTAAAGACATGCGCCATCACCGCTGGGCAGTGGTTTTGGCTTCTTGCATTTATTCCAGTCTTGACAAATGACACTACAAAGTACCAAGTCTACTTTTTTTTTTTTTTTTTTTTTGAGGTAGTCTCACTTTGCTGCCCAGGCTGACCCAGAACTCACTATGTAACTCAGGCTGGCTTCAAACTCAAGGCAGTCTTCTTGCCTCAGCCTCTTAAGTGTTAGGTTTACAAGCCTGAGGCACAATGATGAGGTGCTTTTTACTTTAATTAATATCTCTCTATATATATGTGTGTTCATGTGGGTAAGTATGGACTTTCGCATGCTATAGCATACGTGAGGAGGTCAGACAAGTTCATCTGTCTGTCCTTGCCGTCTACCTTGGCTTATCTGATTTTAGTTTTTGAGACAGGCTCTCACTATGTAGCCCTGGCCAGCCTGGAACTCACTGTAGAGCAGGCTGGCCTTGTACTCACAGAAACGAGCCTGTTTCTCAAGCACTAGGATTACAGTATGAGACCTACCCCGCAGTTCGACCTTGTTCAAGTCAATCTTGCTGGCAGCTACACATACTAGCTGGCCTGCAAGATTCTGGGCATTCTCCTGCCTCCAGTTCCCATCTTACTACGGGAATGGTGGGATCATAGATGCAGGCTACCACGTCTATCTTCTCATGGGCTTTGGGACCTGCACCCAGGCCTTCATGCTTGCATAGCAAACACCTTATTCGGAGCCACCTCACTAGCTGTGGCCACTTTTTGAACTTCAGTTTCTACATTTCTTTCCCAGGCTATTCTTTCTATTTCTTTCTTCTCCTACCATAGTTTTTAACTATGTCATGACTCAGTGGGCGCCCTCGGCTATTCTCCCTTTCAGTATGTCTCCCTTACATCCCCGCCTTTGGATTTGGCAGGCTCCTAGCTCTGCGCGGCTGACTTTCTAATCTTGACCACTAACCCTTAATCATCTCGTGTCAGTTTCAAATTTTATTTTTTATTAATTTGTTTCTCAATTTTTTATCCCCCTTATTACCTCAAGCTTGAAAACTGTATAAAACTGATTTGTACTGAAAAAAAAAGCACTAAAATTTGTAAAGATATTGAAACTGTAAGTTTCAGTGTGTTAGTAATGATTTCTAGAATACATATATATGTATGTTGTGTGCATATGTGTGTATGTACAGCATGTTTCCCAGTCCTTTCTGTACCTTGAAAGGGCTGAGAAGTACAAACACCACAATATTAATGAGCACAAGCATGTAGAGAACCTGGTAGCTAATACTATTTCTACTTAAAGAGAACTGGAGATTTTTAGAGAAATGGATGACTTGAGTGCTGAGGCAAAACAAGAACAAGATATGTCTAGCATATCTTATCATGGAAAAAAGTAAAACAATACTAAAACATGATAAGGGTATTATTACACAAAACATACCAGCTACAAAAGGGATAATATGAATATTAAAAATAACTCAATATATTACTGACCACTGAAAAGAATAGATATCTATGAGTCTAAACTGGTAAAAGATGATGGATGGATGGATGGATGGATGGATGGATGGATCAGTAGATAGATGGATGGGTAGGTGGATAGATGAATAAATGGATGGGTGGATGAGTGGATGGATCAGTAGATAGATGGATAGGTAGGTATATGGATATATGGATGGGTAGATGGATAGCTGAGAGGAGAAAGAGCTCTCTTGCTTATCAGGAAAAGGTACAGTACTGAATGGCAAATATGAAGAGAAAGTTTAAGTTGGAAACTATGATTTAACAGCCATTTTATTGAGCCTTGAGCACATAATACTAGATCCATGTGTAGGGGTGAGAAGCAGGATGATTGTGTTATGCTTGTCAGAAAAAAAAAACCAACTAGTAACTATATAGAGGCAAAATTTAACATGTCTTGACTCAGTGGTCAAGTTTTATATAACCAATGAATGGCAATTGAACCTTGTATACCTCCAGAAACAATAACAAGGACAAAACACCACTGAGGTGGCAAGATATAACCTGAACCAGATCATAAGGAAATAGCAAATGTTCTTTTGAAGGATCTAGGGATCGGGAGAAGGCTAGCCCTCTATTCTTCAAAAGAGCCCAGTTTATAAAAGTCAAAGGAGGGACTGGAAAGTTCGAGATTAAAGGAAACTAAATGGACATGACATCAAATTATGCCAACTAACTCTAGGATGTAATCCCAGACTGGATCTATGTTAGAAGTAAAAAGTGTTCTGGCAGACACTAGTGTGTTCTTGGGTTAGTTGGTAAAACTACAATACAAATGGTAGATAAAAATATTTTATCAAATTTATTGATGTAAATAATTCTGCTACGGTTATGAAAGAACATATTCTTTCCTGGGAATAGACACTGAAACATTTGGGGGATACAAGGAATCAAAATGCAAGTAATTTACCTTCAAGCAGCTCAGAACAATGTCATATATATGGTGTGTGTGTGTGTGTGTGTATATACAGATATATGATAAAAGGACTAAATAATAAGGTAAATGTGATGAAATGTTAGCAATAGGTGGACACAGGTGAAGGAATATATGTTTTGTGCATTGTTATTTTTATGAATTTTATACTTCTAGATAAAAAAATTAAAAAGGAACCAAATAAAACCCTCACAACACGTACAAATACACACAAAGAGCCAAAGTCAACAGCCTAGAATGAAGCTTATTCCCAGCCCCTGTTGTTTCTACCTTTTATTGGAGTTAGTCTCTCAAGAAAAATAACAATAAAGAGAGAGAGAGATTACTAAATATAGTATATTTATAATCAAATTCTTTTCATCCACTCAATCTTTATTTGCCCGTTTTTAACTTTAACAAGTGGCACAAATGAGACAGTTAATAGGTGGCATACTCTAAATATCTGTGACTCCCTTCAGGCTTTCTTAGGACCAAAGTGACTAATTTTTTTTTTTTTTTAGAAAAAAAAAATGATAAATTGAATCACATCTTTCATGACTTGCTATATACACAACACACTGCACGATTCTTTGCTTTCAAGTCGTTTTCAGTGCCTTTCTCACACGGCTTCCTGTCAATCCCCCGTCTCACTGTCAATGAAATCAGGCAAACTATCTCCAGGGCCTTTCTAGCAGGGTTCCTCATAACACAGTCACACACAGTCATACCCTCGCCGGAGTCTCCACTCGTATCGCTCCTTGTCTGTCACTGATGCAGACTGACATGTTTTCCCTCACTGACAAGCAGGTGGCATGTACCTGTGTCTCCCTGTGTTTGAAAGAGAAGAGCAAGGCCTGGACAAAGTGATGCAATAGACTAACTCTGAGTTCCTAGGGTGAGTTGTGAGAGAGGTAGTCCCTGGGAAACGCCTGCTGATTCTTACTCTGTCTCTGAGGCTCCAAATGTGTGGTAAAAACACACGGTGAGTGCAGCTGTCTAAAGCTAAACCCGAATGGGCTTAAGATAAATTATATGCACGAATCCTTTGATTTCGAGTTTTCTCTTGAGAGGCATCACTAATATTGAAGGACTGATGCTTTCATTGTTTTCTGATGAATATATTTAGTCATAGAACTATCTAAAAAGCATATGATTTCAAAAATAGGTGCAAATGATTTATCTATAAGATTAGTAAATCATATATGGATATGAACTTTAAAGGCATATATAGGTTTGGAGAAAAGATTTTTCTCAGTAATTTCAATACAAAGCCCCTATGACTAAGTTTTGAAAACTCATGAAAACTCAGAATAAGACACAGGATCGACTGGACTCCAGGAGTGACAGCAATAGAATCTATAGACCTAGCAGATGCCTTCATACAGCCGCAGAGGAAACCACTGCTATAATTCACTGGGCCCCTTCAAGTAGAATCTGTGTATACCTTAAGTTATGGCAAGTTATCATAATATGTCTCGGAGGCCCATGAAAGGAAAGGTCTCTGGTGAAACTAAGTTAGAGAATACATTTGCAAAATTTCATTCGTCATCCCTTTTCTTAGTCTACTTGAGAATTTTCCAGAGTAAAATTTTGTGTACAACGTTACATTTTTAAAACACATTTTTTTTTTATGAGTAACACTCTGAATAAAAAGCACCGACATATCACTGTTTGTTATGTGACAGGGTAGATGGACTTCGTTAGAGTCTGGTCTGTAATTACATTTCATTCAGGGAGGGTGCAGCTCCCATCCTCCACATCCGCCAGGTTAGAGGGACTTGGTTAATATCAGGTAATGCCTGAATCAAAACCACCATTCGACAGTTGTGATCTCAGGCTCATCCATGCTGGACACTGAGATTGGTTTCCCGGACAAGGAAGGTCCCACAAAAGAAATGATTAAAAACAACGAGAGGATGATTACTCCTTTGTGATTCTTGCCTGAGAGGCTGAAATCTGAGCAGACTCCATCTCAGTTTCCCTAATGAATTCCTCTGCTGCTGTCATGCGGTTAATTCTCCACATTTCCTACTACCCTGATTATTAAAAAAAGGAAAAGAAGCCGGCCAATATAAACATCAAAGGGCACTCCTACTTATGTAGCCTTCAGATATTCTCCAGAGATGGATTGTGGGAACAAAAGATTTGGGGCTTTGTGGGGAGAATGTTTTCCTCTGGAGACAATGGGCCAAGCCTACCAGACAATGCAACTCTGCATTTGGTGCTATACAGTTAGGCAGCAAGGGTTTGCCCAGAGAGGCCAGAGATGCTCCCTGGCTTAAGCAAGACCCATCGCAGCTTTTATTAAGTGGCAATGTGGAGGATGGGAGCGGCACCTTCCCCAAACAGAGTCTAGTGGCAGACATCCTCCACAAGGCCTCGGACCAAAGAAGAAAGAGGGATGGGTTGGAGGAGGGAAGCCATTTGAGACACTTAAAACCAGCAGAGCTTTTCATTTCCTGAACCTAAAGCAAATAGCTGTTTGTGGTATTCACTGGAGTGTGAGGGTGTGCCTTTTCCTTCTTCTTTTCTGCCAAGCTTATAGACCCCACAGAAAATTGACTATAAGATTGCTCTGAAGTTAATAAGATGAGACCCAATGAGAATAAATGGAAATGCCTATGTTTGGGATGGAAGAATGAACAGGCTGAACAAGAGTTCATGTGAAACGATCTAGGGGTTATACTTGATTGCAAACATTATATATGCCAATACTGTCACTTGGCTGCTGAAAGCCCCACTGCAATTTAAGGCCAGATTAGCAAAAGTATAGTGTTCAGAGTAAGGAAAATATACAGCCTCTCTGTCTGACATAGTTAGAGTCCTGCCTTCATTCTGGGTGCCAAATTTTAGAGCACACACAGAAAAACTGGAGCGTGTCAAAAGGGTTACAGGAAGAGAAATGGAGTGGGAAACCATGCCATATGAAAAACAAAATCAGAATCTAGGATTCTTTAACTAGGAAGAAAAAACTTGTGGACACTTTAGCTATTTATAAATAAGGATGGGTTATTCTGGGGAGGAAAGACAACCTCATCTCCATAAGCTTTACATAAGAACATTTTCCCTAATAAGTAAAATTGTCCCCAAATGGAATAGTCTAATGAACACAGCTCTGATGTTACAGCTGAATACTCCAGCAGTAAATAGAAGTTGGTTTCTTTTCTCTTTCTTTCTTTCTTTCTTTCTTTCTTTCTTTCTTTCTTTCTTTCTTTCTTCACCACCTCTCCCTCCTTCTCCTTCCCCCTCTTTTTCATCCTTCCTTCCTTCCTTCCTTCCTTTCTTTTCCCCATTTTATTTAAAATGTAATTTTTTTCTAATAAACTATATCCTGTCTATGGTTTCCCTTCCTTCTAGCTCTTGCAGTTCCTCCCCACTTCCTCATCCTTCTGGATCCACCTTCTTTCTGTCTCTTATTAGAAAACAAACAGGCTTCTAAGAGATAATAAGCTAAAGTGAACTAAACTAAACTAAGATAAAACAAAACTAACACACTGGAATTGGATAAAACAAATAGAAGGAAAAGAGCCCAAGAGAAGGCACAGGAAACAGAGACTAACTTTTTCACATACCCAAGAAAACCATGAAAAACACTCAACTGGAATATACACAAAATGGACCTGGTACAGGCCTGTAAAGGGTCTGTACATACTGCCTCAGTCTCTGTGAGAACATGTGTGCTTTGATCAGGTTGATTTTGGGGGCCTTCTTTTCTTGCTGTCATCTATACCCTGGTTTGTATACTCATTCTGTTTCTTCCTCCTTAGGGTTATCTGAGTCCTGAGAGGAGGGATTTGATGGAGACAGACCTTAAGGGCTGAATGTTCCAAGGCCTCTCATTCTGTATAAGGTATGGCTGTGGGTCTCTGTGTCTGTCCCCACCTACTGTGGGAGGAAGCTTCTCTAATGGTGGCTGAGCAAGGCACTGAACTGTGAGTATAGCAGAACATCCATAGGGGTAATTTTATTGCTAGGTTTTTTGTTTGTCTACTTTTTTGTTTGTTGTTTCTCGGGTACCTTGGGTACCTGAGGTCCCTGGACTAGCTAGTCTCAGGTTCTTACTCACCAAAGCAGTGGAAGATGGGGATTGATCTAATTTAAGATCCAGCTAGAACACTCTGGGGCATATACTAAAAGAACTGTACTAAAGAAACACTTGCTGAGCCATGTTCATTACTGCTCTATTCATTATAGCCAGAAGCTGGAAACAACCTAAATGTCCCTTAACAGAAGCATAGTTAAAGAGAATGTGGTGGCATTTACACAACGGAACATTACTCAGGTATTAAAAAAAAAATGACATCATGAAATTTGCAGGCAAACGGATGGAACTAGAAAAAAACTATCCCACATGAGGTACCTAGATCCAGAAAGAGAAATATGAATGTGGTATGTATTCACTTACATGTAGATGTCAGCCATTAAGTCAGTGATAACTGAGCTACCATCCATAGAACCATAAAGGGTAGGTACACAGTAAGGGACTACAGAGTACAGATAAGTTTCATTAGGAAAGGGAAATAGAATAGATAATTACGGTTGGATGGGGGTACTGGAATGGGAGGATCAAGTAGAGAGGGTGTATTGGTTCATTTTATGTCAACTTGACACAGGCTACAGTTGACAGACTGAGGGGAGCCTCAGTTGAGAATATGCCTCCATAAGATCCATAAGCCTTTAGGGCATTTTCTTAATTAGTGGTTGATTAGGGAGTGCCCAGCCCATTGTGGATGGTGCCAGCCCTGGGCTGGTGGTCCTAGGTTCTATTAGAAAGCAGACTATGAGGGTCAAGTCAGCAAGTGGTGCTGTGGGCTTGTGTGAACTGCTTTTATTATGTTGAGGTATATCTCTACTCGCTCAGGACTTTTATCATGAAGGGATGTTGGATTTTGTCAAAGACCTTTTTTTTTTTTTTTTGCATCTAGTAAGATGATTATGTGGATTTTGCTTTCAGTTTGTCTCTACATGGTGGATTACGTTGACTTTTATATATCAAACCATCCCCCTGTTTCTGGGATGAAGCATATTTGATTATGGTGAATGATCTTTGTGATGTGTTTTTGGATTTCGTTATTTTATTGAGAATTTTTGCATCTATTGGAAGAGTAATTGGTCTGCAATTCTCATTCTTTGTTGGATCTATCTGTGGTTTGTGTATCAGGGTAACTGTGGTCTTGTCAAATGAGTTGGGCGATGTTCTTTCTGTTTTTATTTTGTAGAACAGTTTGCAGAGTATTGGCATTAACTCTTTGAAAGTCTAGTAGAATTCTGCACTGAAACCACTTTGGGGGAGTTGGGAAACTTTTAATGATTGCTTTTATTTCACTAGAGGTTATAGGGTCTAGTTAAATTGCTTATCTGATCTTGATTTGACTTTGGTAAGTGTTATAAATCAAGAAAAGTATTCATTTCTTTTAAGATTTCCAATTTGGTGGAGTACAGGTTTTTAAAGTATGTCCTTATGATTCTCTGGATTCCTTCAGTGTCTGTTGCTTTCATTTGTTAAGTGTGTTAATTTGGATATTCTTTCTCTACCTTTTACTTGGTATGGATAAAGGTTTGCCAATATTACTGATTTGTCTCAAAGAACCAATTCTTGTTTTATTCATTCATGGTATTGTTGGAGTTTTGTTTGTTTTTATTTTTTTGATTTTACCCCTGAGTTTGATTGTTTCTTGCCATATATTCCTTTTGGCTATGGTATTTTTGTTTGTTGTAGAGCTTTCAGGTATGCTGTTAAGTTACTGGTATAAAATCTCTCTCTTTTTTTTTCTTAATATATAGGCTCTTAGTGCTATGAACTTGCCTGTTAGAACTGCCTTTATTATGTCCCATAAGTTATGTATTCATTTTATCTTCCTTCCTTTCTTTTCCTTCTGGGAGCGTTTGGTTCTATCCTAGGTCTTTGGGCCATCTGGCCTCTGGTTTTTTTATTCATTTTCATGCAATACTCAGAAGTCTTTAATTTCTTTCCTGATCCATTTTATTCGGTGAGTTGTTCAGTTTTCATGATTTTATAAGCTTTTGTTGTCATTGATATCTAGCTTTAACCCATTGTGATCAGATAGGATGCGGGGCGTTCTTTCAGTTTTCTTGTATATGTTGAGACTGTGTCCGAGTATGTGGTCAATTTTGGAGAAAGTTCCATGAGGTGCTGAGAAGACATATTCTTATGTGTTTGGGTAAAATGTCTGTAAGGTTCATTTTGTTTATAAGTTTAGTTTCTGTCTGGATGACCTGTCCATTGTTAAGAGCGGGGTACTGAAATCTCCAGTCAATATTTGATTTAAACTGTGGTAATGTTTCTTTTACACACCTGGGTGCCTTTGTGTTTGGCAGATGTTAAGAACTGCAACATCCTCTTGAAGGATTCTTTCCTCTGATAACTATGCAGTTTCCTCCTCTATCTCTTCTGATTGGTGTTGGTTTGACGTCTATTTTGTCAGATATTAAAATGGCTACACTAGCTTACTTCTTAGTGCTATTCGCTAGAAATATCCTTTTCAATCTTTTTACCCTGAGGTGATGTCTATCCTCTATGTTAAGGTGTGTTTCTTAGATACCCCAGAAGGACGGATCCTGTTTTTGCATCGATTCTGTTAGTCTGTGTTTTTTTATTGGGGAATTGAGAACACTGATGTTGAGAGATATCAATGAGTTGTGTTTGTTGATTCCTGTTATTTTGTTGTTGTTGTTGTTGCTGCTTGTGGTGGTGATGGTGTGTGTATCTCCTCTTCATGTTGGAGTTTTTCTTGTAGTACCTTCTGTAGGGGTGGATTTGTAGGCAAATACTGCTTAAATTTAGTTTTATTATGGAATGTTTTGAGAGTCAGAGCTTGTGAACAACACAATGGTAGAAAAAAAACATTAAAAAATACAAATCAGTGTCTTAAATATTTTCCCAATCAGTAGATTTTATTCATAGCCATGTAACAAAAATACAGAGTCTTGGATGCATGTTTTTAGTAAATAAGAAAAATTTCCCCTAGTTAGAATCTTCAACTCAAGAAAGCATTGTTTTTATGCTACACAACATTCTAATGCCCTTTATAATGTGATTGTGAACCTATGTTGCCTTTTAGATATCTGTGTTCAGACACATCACATCAAGACATCTTTGTTTCCCTCAAACTTGCATTCGTGCAGAAGCCACAGATATTCAACAAAACTAAAAGAAGGCATACAGAGAAACAAAACACAGGCCTGTAATAACAGCTACTCAGAGAACCACGCTCAAGGTCTGCTGGGACTACAAAGTAAGTTCAAGGCCAATGTGGGCAATTTCAAACAAAACAAAACAAAACAAAAAAAACCTTGTCTCAAAATTCAAAAACAAAAAAACCTCAAAACAAAAGAAATAACCATAAATCCTCAGTGAAATGTGGATAAATAAAAAGTAGATAAAGTGCAAAGTAGAGACATGAAACAAAAATTATGAATGGTAATCTCGTTATTTTTAAGAGAGTAATCTCTACCCAAAGATCTGAAAAGGGTAACAGAAGTTGAGGAGGTGAAAACCTGGGGAAGAATGACTGCTCCATGAAAGGAAAGGGACCTTGGTGAACCTTGGTGAGGTACTGTGACTTAGGAAAGAATGAAGGTGAGACAGCGGTAGGACCTTGTAGGACCTTGCATGATGTGGTAATTTCTACACTGAACCACACGAGTGCAGTTGGAAGTCAATGAAAGACTTCATACAAGGAAATGACATAAAATTACCAGGTAGGCTTCTGAGATAAAAAGGACCAAACACTACACTCCAACCCATTAGTTCATGAAATGAACTTGGAAGACAACGCCAACCATGAAAAAGAAAAGAAAAATGAAACTTAAAGCAATAGCACAATAAATTATATAGAGTAAAGGTACATATTACTTTGTAAATGTTTTGTTTTAGTCTTACAGATAGACAGTAACGCATGATCACCAGCAGCGCACATCTAAAAGCAGCTTTGTATCGTGGCTCACAGTGAACAAGGTTGAAACTTACTATTAGAGGGAAGCAAACATAGAAACTGGGAGGCCAGTGAGAAGGTGTTGAAAATAGAGCCAGCATATCCTGGAGGGAGACATTTGAAGAAACTTGATGGTTTCTTTAAGGTCAATGAGAAGGGGATGTCAGTGATGACTCAGGGTTAGATTTCTAGTAATTATTAACTTGAAAAAGGAATGAATGGGCACAGGAACAAACAAGTGATGAAGAGGACATGGTAAGGACATGGTAAATCTAGCAAAAATTAGAGTTTTCTTCAAAATTAACTACAGAAAATACACATAGCCTAACAACTCAAAATTGTAGGCACTTATTTTACCTCTTAATTTTTTCAGCTTTGTCCAGGTCCTCAACCTTATGCCCACAGGGCACACGGGATATTAGCCTACCAAAAGTAATTGTGTGCTAAATAAACTAATAAGTAGAGCAAATTAAGATGAAAGCATACTCAGACTTAGGGGAAAATGAAGTATTCTATGCTTTTATTTTTAATTAAGGAAAGTAATCAACCTAGCATAGTTTTTTCTTTGAAATTTTACTAAAAGTCACATTTTACAAAGCTGAAAAGGACATCATCTCTATTACAAGCATATGACCACGCACTGTGACCCCTTTGCTGCTGAATACTGGTATTTCACGGTCATCTTTTGTGACACTGTTGAATCTCGTTTGTGCTCTGTTTACAGTTTTGCAAGAGACTCAAAGTTCTAAGTTCAGAGTTGTAAATATTGTATTTGGTAGAGGGCACCTACAATCTTGTTTAAGAGAAAAGATATGATTTGTGGAGGCTATCTAAGAAACCTGAAGCTATGTAGTACCAGAGTCCACAGCAATCCATTCCTTACCTTCTGGTCTGTAGTTTGTCGAGGGCTCTTTGCTTACACCTGACTTACATCATTCTTTTGCTGATTCTAATCTATAGCAGTTGCCTGTTCAATGTTCACTCCCTCAAGGGCAGTAACCGTGTCTTCTCCTATTACTGTAATGTCCATAATGCTTAACAGTCCTCAACACAGTGGACACTAACAGTAAGATGCAAACAGAGATCTCCTAATTTCAAGGACTAACAGTAACACTAGACTTTGCTCTCTCCATTAAGCCATGTCAATCTTGAACACATTTTTTTCCTTAGCCATCCTTTTCTTTCATTACAGAATAGCAACTGTCTTTCCAAGTTGAAAAGCATTTTCTGTTGTAAGTTATACTTGCAGCTGGGATGTTGAAATGTTCCTCCAGGAAAGATTTCTATCTGTGCTGCAAAAGGGGAAAGTGTAGTGCATAAGCTAATTCTTTAAACAAATCCAGAAACACTGTTCCCTGGGCCTAGACTGCCCTTTCAGCTAGCTCGTTTGTTTAGTGTCTCCTCCATTTTCCCTTGAGCTCCTGCTGATAAGCAGTCCAGTGAGTGTGATCACACTGGGACAGACAGGTGCTGGCATAACAGGCATGATCTCTATTATTCTAACAGCTAACATGCCATCCTACACAAAAAGAGCATTGAAAAAGGTGGATGCCATGGTGAGGAAGCAGAGGCTAAGAAGCTGGAAGCAGCCTAAATAAATAAATGTTAGTCAGAACAGCTCATTTCCCAACATTCTTGCTTCATCCTGGCTTGGTTAAATAGACTGGAGGCGAAGGGTAAACATATCACCTTTTACTACAGTTGGTTGTCCATTTTACTTTTAGATACTGTAAAAAAGTCAGGTTGCTGTATCATACAGCTGTCACCAAACACTTGTGCTAATCCTTTCAGAAGAAATATTAACTACGTTTAAGAGACTTCCAAGTTCACTGTCAGTTTTTTAGCCCTTCCTCATAACACTTCTGAGAAACCAGATGGGAATGTTTCTCTTCCATTGATGAGAAAACAAAGACTTTGTGCCAAACCAACCATTTGGATGCTGTTTGGAAAATATGGCCTAGGTACTCAGTATGGATGCCCCTTGCCGCTATAGAAACTCAGACCAAATATATATATATATATATATATATATATATATATATTCAAACATAAGGTATTATGGTGTACTGGTGTACTTTAATAACGAGTTAAATAAACTCGTGCATGGACCAGCATTGACATCCAAGTACCAAGTGAAAGGAAATACACTGATGGAAGTAGCACCAAAATGCTGTCTTGAAGGAGATGAGGAAAGCATAAAATGCTGAGGTGATGGCATTTTAGAACCTGAAAAGAGTGAACGTGTGCAAGAATGAAATCCACCAAAACATTAGCCCTAGGCAAAGGCAGGTAGAACACAGTGAGTGTGAGGCCAGCCTGGTCTACAAATGTAGTTCCAGCACAACCAAGGCTACACAAAGAAACCCTGTCTCAAAAACCCAAAACCAAAACCAAACCAAAATAAAAAAGTTAGCTCTAAGAGATAAGCATGAATTTAAAGTTTAGAAACACCCTGAGTGGCAAAAAAGAGGGACTGCACGTGATTTTTGTGTTATAAATCTGAGAGTAAAGTTGATAAATATATAAACTGCCACTAAATTATCTGACTAAAACTTCTACTCTGATATTCATTCAAAAAATGATCCTATCTAAATTGCTGATTATGGCCTTCTTTGAATAAACACAATTCTTTTGCTTTTAATTCTTATAACACACACATACACACACACACACAGAGAGAGAGAGCGGGAGAGAGGTTCAGTGTTAGGGTCAGTAAAGACCCATTCAAAGCAACCATTTGGAAAGAAATGGCTTAGTGACTTTTGTTTGTTTCATAATAGCAGCAACATAAAGATTACAGATTGGTCACTCAATTACAGCACAGAAAATCTTTTGGCTTTCAGAGAGGACAATACATAGTATTCAACATTTTTTTTTTTTTTTGCAAGTCAACATCAAGTCTTCTCCTCTACATAATGACAGAGAAAGGAGTATCCAAAAAGGCCTCATGAAAGGCACCTCCACAGCAATGATTCTTGCTGTGTCCTCCTGATTAAGGGCTCGTAAATAAAAAGGCACAGCTGCTGACACTTAGGATTAACCACAGTATAATATTTCAAGCTATGAACAACAGGAGAGTTACTGGAACCAACAGAACTCTTATATTGGTTCAACATATGACCTTGGCTTTGTCTGGCCTGTAGGTGACCTGAATTGAAAAGAAATGTCTGGCTTAAAATTTAACTGGGCGTCTGAAATCCTCTGTCACATGGCTGGAAGTCAGTAATGTTGCAATTTCTGGAACCTCCTTTCCTGTCAACGTGATTGGAAGGTGTAAAGGTGAATTTGAAGAGAACAGTGAAAAAAAAATAGTTAATTGGTCAGTCTCAGACAGCTCTTGAATAATTCCCAAACATTTGGGGCCAGTCTAAGTAAACCACGATTACGCAACCAAGGTAATTTTACTGCCTGCCATGGGCAAGTGCCCTCTAGATTATAGTGGTAAACAGTACTCGGTGATTAATAAAATAGACTCCTTCTCTGCCCTCTAGTGAGGGCAAGACTCTCTAAAGGAGAACACACACAAAAATATTTCAACCATTCATTTACAGGCACAGACCAAAGTAACCTAAGTTTTCTCTAAGTTTGAGAGGTTACTTCTGAGTAAGACTTAAGCCTTCAAAAGAGACCACAGAAAGCAAGATGAAAGGGGGTTTCACCATTCCTTCCTTAGAAAGTAGTCTCTGAAAGTCATAAATGTTTCCCAAGTGTTAGGCAGGTAGAGGATCTAATCCTAATTACTATCTTTCCCATGTCCGTATGGGATGAAAACTGAAGGCAGAGCCTCAGGTTTCTCATGCCAGACGATAAGTAAATATCACTTAGTACTTACTTTCTTATCACAGGGCCCTCAATACCTTTTATTGAATTGCCCATTAGACAATTTGATCTTGTAATAGTTGCAAATACCACTACACAGAAGCTCAAGTTTCCACAAAGCAGAACTATGGTCTCTTCAAGACCATGATCCAAGCATAGATACCTAATTTCTGTCTGCTTGGCCCTAGATCAGAATATTTTGACACTACAGTACAGTAGTACAGTAGGTGGGCCTCCATGCATGAGTACTCAATTTAAGACCTGAGCAACTAGCATTTCACTCAAAACCCTGCCACCCATCCACTGGATTTTTTTTTTTAAACAAAAGAACTACAACATATACTTAACACAGATAAATCTGTGCATCTACAATATCCTTTTAAAACAAGAACACTGCCTTTTAAAAGGCCTACAGCAGGCTGGAGGAATGGCTCAATGACTAAAATACTTGCTGCTCAAGTGTGAGGACCAGAGTTCCAGTTCTGAGAACCCTTGTAAGGCTAGGCAGTGTGGAACCTATCTGTGACCCTATAGATCAGATGTCCCTGGCTAGACGAGCTGAAATTGGTGATCTCTGGGTTCAGCAAGAGACCCTGCCTTAATAAGTACAGCAGGCAGCAGTCAAGGAAAACAACTGACATCAACTTTGGGCATACAGGTGTGAGCATGTATACAAACATGTATACATACCACACACACACACACACACACACACACACACATATATGCAAAAAGAATGCCTGAAGCAAGCAATATGGCATAAACTAGTGATGAGTGTTTAGATAAATTAATACTGAGAACTAGTAAGATACATTGTTCCAAGGGGGAAAAAGCTTGCTTGAATCTTCCATTTCATAATTAGTAATGAAATCTATAAAAACCAACCACACAAAGAACTTAAAATTCATCAGCTATTATTTAAACCAATGGGATAACATGTTATCTGCTAGAGAGATTATAGTTTATGGTCTTCAACAGTACTGAGCGCAGGGAATATTCTAAATGAATACTTGTTTAATTAAATCAACTATTCACAAGAAATAAAACTGTCTTTGTGAAAGTGGTGGACAACATTTTAACCTGATGCATGAATGCAAAGAGCATCCTGGAAATAAAAGATTATGCCAATGAATGACAGAGTATGTGAATGAATGAGCTCATTGATTGAATGACTAATTCGAGAAAGGCTACTGTATAAAAACAGTAAGATAAGCTGAGAGGGCATCGGCTGTCTAGGTCCATTGGTGGTGTTTCCGTGTACACCTCTCAAAGAAGAGACGGAAAATCTCAGGCGGTGCCAGGCAATGTAGCTCCTCAGTCTGGGTTCTGTGTGCAGAAGAGGTGAACTAGGCCCACCTTGAACTGGTAACTGTGTTGACCTCCTTTGAGCATCATGTAAGCAAAAGTGACTGATCTCAGGATCAGCTTCCCAGGAAGACCACGAAGCCTTTCTGTTGAATCAAATTACTCTGAGCAAAATGTTCTGTTTTCTAGTTAAAAAAAAAAATGCACAGGTACCTTTCATAAAAATGTATCATCACTCTTAGTAAACCTGAAATAGAATTGTCAGTGCATTTTAAAAATCTAAATCTAGATTTAGGGATATAAGAGAGGGAATAGTTTATTTTCTGTAAGAAATAAACAATAAAGGTCTTGATATCTCATCTTGAGATTAACATCTTTTAGTAAAACTTTATGAATTAGATATTAAACTTTATCAATGAATAGAAAAATAGATTGTATCTGTGTTTTATTCATTGATTCATAAGCGCTACTGGAGAAGTCAGTATTTTAGTTTGTTTCCCTTAAGAACTGAAATGAAAAGCAATACTTGTTTGGTTTGATACTCTTACAAAAAAGTGGGGAAACTTTTTATTAAAAAATCTACACTGGATGAAATGAGCAAAATTACCAGTTGTCAGCCACATTCATTTGAGAACTTATTGAGCTATCTGGGGATAGAAGAAGGGGAAAATATGTTTCTTATCTTCTGAAGGCTGTGGTCTGAGTGTAAACTGTAACCTGATGAATTAGACAACTGAACACTTAAGCTTTGTGAAATTTACTGTGTATATATTAGAGTATAATAAAACAAGTTGAGAGCTAGGGATGTAGATCAACGGTACAGCCCCAGCACCATATAAACAAAAATTAAATTAGTTAATGAAGACAAGTAAGGTAAAACATAACAACCTATCAGAGCCATACAAGAGAAGTGGAGAACGAGGACAATGAGTTCTGCCTCTCTAGTCTTACCCAAGAGCCATGGGCACACAGCAAAACCAAACAGGAGGACCAAAAGACATCACAAGAGAGGGAAAGTCAGTGTGGAACACCTACGTGGCGAAAGGTGAGAAACTACACAGCTGAAGCAGACACACGGGGAATGGAGTATTGGAAGCTGTTATTAGAGAACTGGGCCAAGAAAACCTTAGAGAGCAAACTAATGAATTTTTCTGGATTCTGCCCTTCACAGAAGAACTCTATTTATCTCTAGGCAGACAACTCATCCCATCTTTCTAAAAGACAGCAACGTCACCCCTAAATCCCAGCAGTTTCCACAAGCCTACTGCTGGAAAGAATGTCAGAGCGGGAACTATTTTTCTGAAGTCATTGATTCAATGGGTCACACTATCGACACAACAATCGGAAGTAATGATTGGCCAATAGGAAAGGAGATCCATGAACACCCCTAATTTTGTTGCCTTTAAAAGTATTTTTGATTGATCAAACTCTTACATAAAAGAAGGAAGGGGGCAATAATCATCATCCAGAGCTCTTCTTTTTTCATTTTCTATAGTATATACCACCCAATGGGATCACGGGACTTTGAAGAAATATGAGAAAGGAAAACTTAGAAAATCCTGCTAAAAATTAATGCTCGTGATGCAATAAAAGGGGAAAATATGAGAAACAATATAGACCACACAAGCACATCCCATATTAAGAAAATGAATGGTACAATGGTAACATATCCATTGAAAGAATTTGAAGGACTTTATACACACATGCATGCTGAGAGCAATTGTCTTGAAAATTATGGGAAACTTTCCCCCTTTCTCCATAATATATTTCTTAAAGGATGGAATTTTATGATTATGCGTTACTTTTACAAACAGGAAAACATACGAAAGGTCACCTTAATTTAAATAAAATCTCTTGATGGTGGCCTGTAATCACAACGGCCTATGTGATTACTAAGTGAACTAAGTGGTTCCATGTGACAGTCACCACTAACAAGCAGGTTCCGCGCATTTCCATGTGGTCGATAGGACATACCCACACAGGGGTTTTAGTTTAGCAAGTGACGCTCACCTCCTGTGCCTTCTGCCAGCCCAGGATACAACGCATATCCTTTGAAGATGATATTCCCCCTGTAGCTTTAAGCATGATCACTTAATGCTCATGAATTTGCACTAGCAATCTTAAGTTACTGCCTTTGCTAGAGATAGACCTGCAATTGGGGGCCTGCAGGACTGCGGTCTCTTGAAGAAACACGAAGCCCAAAATGCAAACCTAAGAACTTCAAGCACTCTTCAGGTGGGCTGTTCCATTTGCCTCACAGAAACTCTGAGTTGAAGGTAAAGCCTAACCTGCTGGCAACGTTGCGCTCTATAACTAGTCGACCCAACCTTCAGTGTGCATTCTTCTAGATTGTTTCAGACGATTCTATACAGACCCTTGGTCCCATGAGGTAGCCCAAGCTAGATACCACCCGTTCTTCCTGTTTTTCACCTTTGAAGAAAAATTGGGGGAAGGCAAGAAAATATAGAAGGAATGTATCCCAAATCAGAAAACTTAGAGGAAAAACAAATAGTTATAAACAAAAAGGAGACCAAACAAAGAACTACTGACATTCCTACCACCATATGAAACCTTACTACTTGGATGTGCAGGCTTCTAATGCTCCAATTATTCTCTTTAGTCTCCTAGAGCTGTTTCAAGATGAGTCACTTACATGGATAATCAGGTCTAGATGCCAAGAATATTTTTTACCTGGAAATCCCTTCCTTCTGACTTACCTGTCTTTCAAAATGTCCAAGTATTATAAAGAAGAAAGCTTTAGCTCCAGCTTTTCAAATGTTCTATTTTCTCCCCATTCATAAGCAAAGCTAACAATATCTTTAGGGAGAAGCAACTGTACTATGAAAATGCTTACTAAAACTCAAATGTCTCTAAGATTTTCTTTAACCCAGAGAGAATTCTAATTTTCTCTGACTAGAAGTATGGCTAAGAGGTCAAGGATTTGGATCAATAGGCTATCAGATGAGAGCAAGTAAATCCACCCCACCCCCCAACAAGGAGCTAACCAAACTAAATTTAAAAATATATTTGTTTCATCTATTTTATCTGTATCAGTGTTTTGTTGTTTTGTTTTTTTTCCTGGATGTCTCTATACCACACACATGGCTGGTGCCTGCAAAGGTCATCAGATTCCTAGGACTGGCATTACAGGCAGTTGTGAGCCACCATATGGGTGCTAGGAAACAAAGCCAGGTCCAAGACCAGCCAGTGATCTCAACCACTGATCATCTTTCCAGCCATGGAACCAAGCTAAACTTGAAATCATCAATGAACATTATAAATTGGAATAAGAATCAGTGAAAGAGAGAAAAGGAATATGGGTCCAGAAGAGCAAGTCTGAGCCCGTAGCTACTTGTTAGAGGTTTTGGTTGCTCACAAAACCGGTCTCCTCTTCTGAGACACAAAGATAGGCCCTGGTTTTCTAGCTCCAGTAGTTCAGTATGGTCATGCAACTCGTAGGCAAAGTGTTCTGGGCAGAAAGGGTGTGAGACAGATCCCCTAAAAACCTCACACCTGCTCTTTCTTCAGGATCTTTTTCTCACACACTTTCTACTTCCAGTGTGGCTGCAGAGGTCACTTTTTAAAGTGGAAGAGTCACAAGATGAGAGGTGCGCTCTGACAATTCCTGCCTAAAGATGAGTCTCCCATCAACCATGACTGTTTGATTCAGCTTCATCTAAGCAAGAAATAACTGTCTATATGTACTAAGCCACTGAGACTTAGCGGTAGGTATCACAAAGGCAAGTGCTGCAGGCTCCATGATGGATGACAAATGACATATGAGGGAGAGGCCATAGTCTATATAGTCTCGGGCCAGCCTGTCTTCATGAGCTCAGGGTTGTGCCGGCTGGCCAAGCTTAGCTAGACAAATGACAACACACATTACATTATCTTCTGTCAGTGAACTCTTACTCTACTTGAGTTTCACTGGGTTAAGATTATCAACTGACATACAGGATCTTGTACATGTTAGAAAAAAAAAAAAAAACTCATGAAAAGATTGAGTGCAACCCGAATGCCCTTTAGCATTTGGAGAAGATTTTGATAGTATTTTATTGGTGGGCCATAAATAAAACAAATGATGGCATATAATTCTGTATGAAGAAAGGGAGTGAGGAAATGGGGGACAAAGGAAGGAAAGGAAAGAAAGACAAAGGGAAGAAAGGGACAAAAAGAAAGAATGATGGAAAGAGAAAAAAACAAAACCAATATTTTTCAAGTCTTAAATATCCCAGAAGCTTTTACATTATTTCTACTTAATCTCCACAATAAACCTATGTAGTTGTTATCATCCTATTTTTCTCTTTGCGAAAGAGGTAGCTAAGGTTAACAGAAATTAAATGATCATCTCATCTACCATATTATCATGGCAAAATACCTCATGGTGCTCCAGGGCTTGGCAATCTATAATGCACACATAATTATATTTCTTCGGATGGGATTGGGACTAAGTGGAAAAAAAAAAAAATACAGGTACTGCTTAAAAGTCAGTTGTACTTAGTAGCCATATAAGACTGGAGAACAGGGTGCCCAGCGTCTACTCAGTTTTTCCAGTGACTCACTGTGTAATTCTGAGGACCCAGCCCTTTGATCTTTAGTTCTTAGCCTATATAACCAGAGCATTTTAAATTGTGCACCCCCTCCTTTTGTAGGTACCCCTCCAGCTCCTCTTGCCCTCAAATGAAAGCATCTATAGACATGGAAAATTGTCGTTGGATGATTTCCTATAAACCCCTTTCTAGTATTTCAGCTGCTCTCCCCTTACAGCTGAAGGACACTGGATCGAGATCACCACTGCACACAGGCACAATTGAAGCCACAGGCTTAAGATTTCACTGTTGAAGGGGCAGGCTGAGAAGGAACAACTCCGGCTTTAACACCACGAGTATCTCCGATTACCAAATGTGGGCTGAAAGAATACAAAGCGCTGGGAGAGACAGAAAGGTCCTCGGTATTCTTCAAAGCCTCCCTGTGGGGTTCTGAGTTCTTCTTTGCTTCCAAAACAGAGAGTCCGGGAAGCCTGCACACCTGGAGTGCATTAGTGGGCCTTGGACTCAAGGTGAAACCGGGTACGCTTCACCTCGATGGTTCCCACAATCCACTCTCATAAAAAGCTCACAGTAATTTCTCAGCTTAGGAACGTGGTATGCTATTCATAGAGTGTTGAATCCAGGGATTACCTCCTGAAATCCTGGATAAATCCCACTGTTCGTCTGAATAAACACACTTTCATGTTGATTATCTTGGCTCAAGGAGACGTTCATTTTGCCTGCAGTGGCACAGGGTCAAGACCGAGACCCGCCCTCAAATCTATCCATTCTCCTAGCTCCCCGCAGAGGCCCCTGGCTTTTCCTTTCAGAGGCGGCGTGCAAAACAGCACCGCGGTCTCTGCTGTCTGCTTCCCTTTCCTCGCTCGCCCTGCTGGGAGAAGCCAGCGTTCCTTTTCCTGCCGCTTCCCCACTTCGTGCCACAACCTGTACCGAGAAGTCTCACTGTGGTCCTCAGCAACTTCCCACGGCGGCCAAGATGGCTGCCCCGGGCCAGGCCAATCCTTCCCCTTCCCCCATCCTCTACCTGCGCCCTGTGATGAAGTGTAATTCAGCCAGCCTCCGTGATGGCTTAAAGCGACACACTTGCTCACGAGGCTGGGTTCTGCAGGGCTTCTTAAGAGAAGTAGAGCTCGAGGGCCGCAGCTTTCGGAGCCAGACTTTCTGCTTGTGCACTGTGGTGCCTGTGATACCCTGCAAATGCTAACTACCCGCCCTCCTCAGTTTCTTGTAAGGATGGAGTGTACCGTTGTGCTGGTTAGTTTTCGGTAACATCTGATAAGTGGAAAACTCAACAGAGAAAATACCTCCACAAAACTGGCCTGTAAGCCACCTGTGGAGTTCTTTGTTTGTTTGTTTGTTTGTTTGTTTCATAATGTGTGTTTATGTTTTGATTAATGACTGATGTAGGCCCAGGGCAGGTGGTCCTGTATGATATAAGAAAACAGGCTGTGTGAGGTATGGGAGCAAGCCAGGAAGCAGCATTTCTCCATGGTCTCTGCCTCAGCCCGGCTCCCTGGCATCTTCCTGTAGTTCTTGCTCTAACTTCCCTCAATGATGGACCACAACTAGAGGCTGAAACAAGCCCCTTCCTTCCCAAGTTGCTTCTGGTTATGTTTTATCAGAGCCCACGCAGACCCTAAGACAGTGATCTTATGGTCTTAGAGTGAACTGAAATGTAAAGGTCTCAGGAGCACCAGGTGTGATGTCACACACACATCTTTAATCCCAGCACTCTGGAGGAAGAAGCACGTGAATGTTTTGAGTGTGAGGTCAATCTGGTCTACACAGTGAGTTCCAGAACAGCCAGGACATAATACAAAGGCCCTGTCCAAACAAAACAAAACAAAACAAAAGCTCATAGGAGCATGGTGAGGGGTACGTTGACACCTTCATGATCAAATTCAAGTACTTCCCTTACCCTTTACCTCTGGCTTAACAGTGGGCAGGATGACCTCATTTTCCAGAACCACAATTACCGAGGGTAAACTGAGTCATTAGTGAGAAAACTACAGGAGAAGCAGATTTAGGCAAAACATTGAACCAGACTGAAGTGAAAATGAACTCAATGGTGCTCCCTACAGCACCATTCAGTATTGCATCAAACTGAACACTCTCAAATATTGCTATGGCTCAGAGTCTACTGAGAATTGGAGGATTTATTTATGTTTATTTTACATGCATTGGTGATTTGCCTGCATGCATGAGGGAGTCAGATCTCCTGGAGCAGGAGTTATACCAGTTGTGAGCTGCCATGTAGGTGTTAGGAATTGAACCTGGGTCCTCTGGAAGAGCAGCCAGTGCTCTTAACTTCTGAGTCATCTCTCCCGCCCCTGAGAATTAGAGTATTGGAATTTAAGGTGGTTAATATTCTGTATCTTAACATCTTACCTCAAAGTAAAAGGTAAAATGAATACAGTTGCCTCAAACTAATGACCTTTGCTACAAGTGCTTCGGATGTTTTGGATTAAGAGAGAGAGAGAGAGAGAGAGAGAGAGAGAGAGAGAGAGAGAGAGAAAGTGAATTTAAAATATTTCTTTATAATTTGGGGCATAAAATGTATCTTATCTGGGGAGAGTCTTTCCAAAAAAGGGAACACTAGCATAGCTTCATCCTAAAAACAAGCCTAAAATTTAAGACTAGATTTTAAAAAAAAAATCTATCACGTATCATTTATAGGAAGAAAATCACATACCAAAAAAATGGTGAATTAATTGGAAAAGAAATGTGTAACATATACCCAACCCAGTCCTGAATCTTTAAAACACTAATATAACGAGGGGGCATGTTGGAGTACTTTTCACCAAGGTGGTACTGATTTTGCCTGTTCTATGTCAAAATGCCAACAGGCACACACCCTCCCACAACCCTGTACAACCAGATCCTGGCCATTCACTGTGATTCATACCAGACCAGTAGTTTTATCTATGCCTCTCCATCAAAGTGTTTCTTACTCAGCTTCTTCAATGTCATTGAGTGCTTTGCCCTAGTTCCGGCCTCAAAGAATTCTGCTTTGCCTGAAAAAGTGGGAGAAGATGAGTTGAAGTCCTTAAGAGCCTCAAAAATTATCATCCAGGGGCCACATGAAAACAGAGGCAATGGAACTGATCTTGTAAGCAGACGGTCTCAGAAAAATGCCCACCTGTTTACTTACCTTCTGCCAACCTGTAATATGCCAGCTCTCAGCCAACACCAAGAAGTCACACCCTCCAAATCAGCCTAAAAATCCTTCTGTTAATTTAATACAATGAGGGAAAATACAAAAGCTCCTAACCACCAAACTTTTAAAACAGAAAAACTTGAGAGAGAGAATATGGTTCGGCAGATTAATCATAGTTAACTTGAACAACCGAAGACTTCAGCCTGTCCCTAATGGTAGCTCTTCACAAATAGCTAATCGCCTTCTTTGTTCACAAAGCTGGCTGGTAAAACAAACACAGTAACAAAGGAAAGCCTGCCTGGTACACTGCAGAAGTTGGAAGGGGTTAACTGATGCTAAAACCTTCTGAGGCTGCTCTTATGCAGTTAGTGCACAACAGTCTTCATAGTGGCTGGGCGGGACTTACGCTGAGTTGGGCTTCAATGAGTGATTGCAATTAGTTAAGTTACCTGGAAGCAATCATTTAAAACTAGCATTGTGACAAACGGGCCTGGGCTAGATATTTTGTAAAAAGCTGTATCTAATTATCATGCTATGTGCAAGTTCTGAAAAGGAATCTGGGTTTCAGTTCATACCTGCTATTGTGAAACAGCCTCAAGACAGGCAGGAGGACAGAAGGGAAGATGACTACAGTTACTTCAAACGGGCAGAATGTAGCGAGGTCATCATCAAACTTAGGAAAGTTAGGAAAAGGGCATAGGGAAGACAGTGTCGACTCTACCTGGTTGAACAAGTGGCCGCCTTTCAAGCCATGCCAAGGACAGGTGCACTGAACAGTTTAAGATACCTAAGCATGCAAGTGATGACAGGCAAGGTAACCATGTATGTAGTGTTCTCACACCTGTATATCTGGGCCTCTCAACAGCGGCTCAACAATCAATAAACAGAACAGTATAATGACTAGTCAAAGGCTAGAAGATCTGAACCATATAAATAATTTTAAGCATTAAAAGGCCATTATTACTATTGTTGTTGTTACTGGCTTTTTGAAATAGGGTTTTACTGTGTTGCCCAGGCTGGCCTAGAACTTCTATGTAACTCAGGATGGTTTCATTCTCATGATGTCTGCCTCCAAAGTGCTGGACTGCAGGTGTAACCCACCATACCTGGCTACAAGACTTCACTTATTTGTTTTGTTGTTGTTGTTTGTGTGTGTGTATGTATGTATGTATATATATATATATAATGTATGTGTATATATCATATATATATATTTATTTATAGCCAGAAACTTAACTTTTTAAAGATAATTGACCTTTGTTTCCATTTCTCTTCTTCTTCTTCTTTTTTTTTTTAACCTCACTAGTGCCCTAATCCATTTAAGTGGCTTGGAGAAACTTCGTGACAATGCCAAAGTTAAAGCAATCTATATGTTCTTCTTGTAAATGGATTTTACAAAATTTTTTTCCTAGTAAGAGAAGAGATAACACATGACTACTTGATTGTTTTTATTAAAAAGGCCATTGAGGAAATCTACTTAAATTTGAAAGATGGGTTCTTGTTGTTTTTTTTAACAAGGAACCAGTGAAGTGTATGTAATTAGAGCACTCTGGTTATGGGCCAGCATCAAGGATCATGCTAATAAAACAAGAACAAAATATCTTCATGCCCACACATGCACAGCCACATGGGCATAGGTGTGCACAGCCATACAAGACACTTGTGACACATGTACATACAGAGGCAGCTGTGGACAGGCTGGACTCTTTTCTGGCATCCAGAAAACATGGTCCCTTCTTAAGTTTAAAAGGAAAACATCACTGAGTATGTTTATGAATAGAATTTCATGCTGTTTGCCCCTGGAATTCACTGTGGCATTGGGCACTTGGTTGCATTCTAGTTTAAAGGAAAAACCTTTTACAGAAACAAATCTTAATCCTTTGTGTTACAGTTCTTGGCTTGCTGTTCTGGTACTTGTACTCTGGCTAGGAGACCTCCTTTGCTTACTTAGTGACGCGCCTCAATTGTGGATGGCAAACTTGATGACAATATTACAAACAGTGATTTAGAACAGATATCTCAGGAAAAAAGAAAGCAGAACTCAGTCCTGCCATAGCAGATTGATTAATGTGTCCCGGGCCCTTGAAATAGTCTTTCCGTTAATTGAAACAAGCCAGAAGCCTTCTCTGGAGGTTTCCTGGGTGACCATGTTCCATTATCCGACTCCTTTCATACAGCTATGACTGGTTGTTTCATAATTAGTTACACTTAATTCCTGGAATCTGGAAATGCAAGGTCCAGAATTCACGTTTTTGTGCTTAATGCATCTTCCCTTGAGAAGTTTTCATCATAGAACATTAACATTACAAACCCACGTGATCCCCGTCCTCTCTGGTACAAGGACATCGAATGTCACTGATAAGTCTTCGTTTCTAATGCTTAATCAGCCACTGTGATCCTCACTTCCTCATGGAGAGATCATATGGTGATGACTGGTGCTGCCAGAGGTGAAGTCACTGGCACAGCTCGGAAGGAAATCTAAACCTCTTGGCTTACCATCACGGCCAAGATTTCATTATCTGATTTCCAGAAATGACGAAGGATTTGAAAGGTAATTCTTTGAGAGCAGCATTGGTTAAGAACGATGCTTTAGAACTGGCTGGGTCAGGATTTGAATTCCAGTTCTACCTGCCACTTTAGACTCGGTGTACCCTCTCTGTGCCTCACCTCCCAAGGCCCCAGGAGAGTCAATCAGTGTCACTGGGTGTGTTTTCTAAGACTCGTGCCTGATAAAATGAGCCTTCTCCTCACCTCCTGGGGGCATTTTCAGGATTAGACAGACTGGAAAGTCCGTCCACATTCAGAGTCCAGACAACAGACTAGTGAGTCTGCCTGGAGTCCAGGCACCGTGGGGGGACCGCAGGTTGCCATTCTCCCAGGTTGTGATGATCACAGGCTGTGAGCCCATTGCCTCACAGCCCTCGTAGCATGCTAACAAAGGAGTAAGCAGGCTTTCCTGCCACTAACCAGGGCAGAGGAGCTACAGGGGAAACAGCAGCACCTCAGCAGTAGATATTACAAACTCTACTGCAATTTTTCCAGAAGGTGAATATTTTAAAAGTCCCTGAAACATTACAGTTAAGAAATTATAAAAAGCCGTTACTGTGGCAATGGTAATGAACTATGTAAAGAGGAGACAGATATTTAAGATACTGATTAAAAAAAAAAAAAAAGTCCCTATACGCCACTCACTTGAACATCTGGGTTTTACAAATGAGAAAGTGAAAGCCCCAGAGAGGCTCATTCTGGAGAATTCACATTGATCAGAAGCATGAGACAGGGCTGAACTCAGGTCAAATTAGGCACCTATTTCCTTCCAGTATTCTGAACTCAGTAGGCACTGGTGATTCTGAGTATGTGTTAAGTTTGTCATCTGAAATGTATAGACAGCATCACTATAGAATTTGAATCTGGCCAGGGAGCAATACAAGAACCTAAACCGCTGAGGCCCTGGTTCCCTCAGCAGCGTGTCTAGCACTCAGTGAGAAAGAAGCGTGCTCTGGAGTATATGAGGAAAAGCTCATCTACACAGTATAAAATAGGTATTTCTTAGTCATCCTCCCAGTCTGAAAACTGCTCTCAGCCAGAAATACTTGGGTCTCATAGTGAACTCATCCCAAAAGCAGGTGGGATGACCAGGAACAGGCATACCTACAGCCTCCTTAGAAGTCATGCCAACAATGAATAAGAAGGAAATAATCCTCCTGACACATTAAATACTTGTACCACTCTGCCTGGCTGGTGAAATTTAAATACTAGATCTGCTTGGTGTGCTCCATTTTCACTATGAACATACCCGCTTTCTGCAGGGTCAGAAAATGAACCCTGAATTCCTTCCCTCTTCTTAACAGCAAGGATGAAACACAGAGCTTGGCATGACATATTTGAGATTGAGAAACAAAACAAAAACATTACAGGGGAGAATGTGGTATATCCATATGTTAAAAGGTCAGAATTTCAACTGAACCAACTTATTGCCTTATTTCATTTAAAATTTAATCTTTCTGGGAAATGCTGATCTCCAGGACTCAAAGTATAGCCAGAAAGAGAGAGAGAACATTCTGTTCCTTTCTCATGAACAAACATTAATATTTATATAAACTTAATACTATTATTTCAAAAGAGAATAAAGCTAAAAACTTCTCGGTGGATTGTATCACCAAGTTCACCAGCTATAATGCTAAATATTCTTGTGTAATGCAGCTCAGGGCCTGAAAGAGGATTAATCAGCATGAGGTTTCAATTAGTTCTTTCAACTTATTCTGAGTCTAAATAGGTGGATCAGAATAGGTTTTCAGGCTTCATTGGAGAAGGTAACATTTGAGCAGAAACTTGAAGTGGGTGAGGGAGCTAGTCATGTGCATATCAGGGGAAGAGCATTTTAGTCACTAATCTGGATCCAACCAAATGCCCCTTGGTCGTGGCCCCACTGTATAGTCCTAGCCACATGCTGCTGGCTTCGCTCCAGCATTGTTCAGTCTAACCTATACTGTAGCCATCCCATTTGAAAACAGTGTTCATCAAAGGGCTTTAGGCACTACACTTAAGCTGCTCTTATCTTTGGAGACACTGAGGTGTGTCAAGACCATATCCTTATCTTAGTCAAAATGATATTGTTTGCTTTCCCACTGTCCTTACAACCATTTTTATCCATCACTCATAACAGACCCTGTATTCTACCAGAAAGTAAAATTCTCCAGCACCTCCATCACACTCTAGACATGCAAAGTAAAAGTAGAGAATACGAAATAAAAGCAAATGATGAAATGAAGGTCATTACGAAGCTAGGAAAAGCAGGAATTAATAGGCAGCCACTAATAATATATACAGTCAATGGAAAGCTAGAAAGGCCATGAGGGAATAAGCAGAGACTGGGGCTAGTCAATGACATAATTACAAAGATGCCCTGTAGAAAACGTCTAGTGGCTGAGGTTTCAGTCACTCGAAGTTCCCCCTCACTGACCTGTCTGTAGCCACAGATGTCAATAGAAAGGTTTATGTATGTGTGATTTGTGTATTTTAGGAATTTTCACACTTTGCTCTTCCAACACTATTCTCTTCCTTGAGTAAATATTTATCTGTGCAGTCTACTGCTTGAGGAGATTTGATGCAGAAGCTGTATCCTTCCAAGTTATTTCTACTGAAGAATGGACACTGCTTATGCCCATGGAACAAGTACTTCCAAAATTACTCATATTTCACATGACTCTTATCCCACAGAAGGTCCCTAGATCTAAGAAGTTAAATACAATGAGTAATTACCCTGATGTTGTCATCTCAGAAATACTGATTAGGATTTTTCTCTTCTAAATCTTGAGTGTAAGGGTCAAGTCTCAGTTAAGTGTAACATACCCACTGACTGAAGTTGGCCAAAATAAATCTTGGGTTCCAAGGTCAGGGGTTCCCACAGGCAAAAAGCAAAACAAAACTAAACTAAAAAACAAAGCAAACAAAACAAAACAAAACAAAAAAAAACAAGATGACAATCATCTTTTTGCAAGGAGTACAACAATGTGATTCTATTCTGTCATTGCAGAGCTTTCAATGGCAAGAGATTAAAAAAAAATGTTTTAATTACAAATGGCTCCAACCATCTCTATTTGGCCCTACAAATAAAAACAAAAACTATCCCTCCCTGAATTAGACAGCGAGATAAATATGTAAGATTGTACGTCCATTTGAATTCTGCTGTGGAGTTTTGACACAGAAAACTTCCTTCCTTGCATGTTTCACTTCCTTGCATGTTAAATTTAAAATAATGATCTTTTTGCTGACTGGGATTTTGCAAGCAGTGAACTTAAAAATGTTTTTGAAAGGTGCAAAGCTGGGTATGATGGCACATATCTCTCATCCTAGGAGGATGAAGGAAGATAGTTCAAGAGCAGCTTGGGTTAGAGAATAATGAACTGAGGCCAGCCTGGGCTATGTAATGAGATACCGTCTCAAAAAGAAATGAATGAATAAATAAATAATAAAATAAAAGAAACAGAAAAATGCCTGGAGCTCCCCTTCAAGCTAAAACAAAGGTCTAACTCCTTGTGATCCAGGTGTCCCTGGGCTCAATAACAAGAGGCTGGAGATCTGGCTAGGAGTGAGTAAACAGACTACAATAAAGGAAGGTTATGCTACTAGGGAGGCCAGCCAATGCAGGTTAATCATTCTCAGGATTAAGTGTCTTATTTCTCTTTCATAACATAGGCCTGACTAGCTGGAAGTGAACCCAGCCAAACACAAAGCATCGTCAGTGGCTAAAAGGAAATAATTGGATGGGGAAGGAACCGTGTTCCTGTCACCTCATTTTCATCCTTTAAGACATCTCTTTAAGTCTTTCTTCAAACAAAATTGGGGTATAGGCCAGTTCAATGGGGTTGTATAGAGAGTTGATTGCTATGATTTCTGTCTATGTATCTTCTTATGTATCAAATGAATGAGCTCCCACAAGCTTCTGGATTTTGTAGAAGAGCTTTGGCAAGCCTTCTTATTTCTGGTCTTAGATGCTTGCAAACAGTTATGTGGCTTAGAAAAGTCTTTTCATCTAGATAAGCTTCTTATTCCACCAGGTTGGAAAACAGTAATTGTGAATTGGGCCCTGGCTAATAAAGAGACAAACCCCAGCTCTCCTTTTTTTTAAGTAATATATTTGTATTTCGCAAAGTGATCAGGGTTCAAGTCAATAAGAACTGGACAAACACATTTGTAGTTGATTAAGAATGGAAGGACAGAAAAACTATAAACTATAGGATCCACATTCTCCCCTCAGCAACTGAAAATACATTTCCTAACCTCTCCTAAGTGAGAACACTGTCTGCAGAGGGAGGGAAGGCACAGAGTGAAGTTTAAAAAGGTCAACCAAAGACCTAACAGAATGCAACAAAAGCATACTGAAATTGTGTAATGGGACTGTAGTTCAGTTAGTTGACTGATTGCCTAGCATGCAAGCAGGGGGGAACAAATGAAGAGAGAGAAAGAGAAAAGAAAGGGGGAGAGAAGAGAAGGGAGGAGAATAGTAAAAATATTGGCAAGTGGCTGTACAGATTTGAGTGGCTAAGACAGAGGTGTTGAGTTTTTAAGATTTCCATCAGCCTAAATTACTAATGTAAAATACAGTACATAATACGAATGGCAATTCATGCCTATACTATGGCATTTAAGTATTTACACTTGGTCTCTAAAAATTAAAATTATGGTCCCGAACCTTTCTTCATCATGGAAGGTCTTATTGAAGACATTCCCATTTTCCTTTCCATTCTGTCCTTGCTCTTAAAAAATAAGAGAAATTGACAGATCAATAACTCAAAACCTCTTCAAGAAAAAGAAAGTGTCTTCCATGCACACACAGGCCACTCAGGCCGAGGACCCGTCAGAGCCCTGTTCACACAGGGTCCCAAGACTTCTTCACTTGGAGGTGGGAGAGGAGCCTGCATGCCTGTTCAGGAACTTTGTTCCATGGTCTCACCAGACAAATACTCACTTTGTTCTACCCAAAGTTCATAACCAAGACATGAAGCTTCTATTCCATGAAACCCCAGTCTAAACTTCAACGAAAGCACCATTCCTCATACATTTTGTTTGCTTCTTTTTACATCAAACTTGTATGTTCAATGAGAAGATAAAAGTTTCATAGCCTTTTCAAACCGCAAACTGCTGTTTACAGTTGTGATAAATGATATTTGATCTCAGGGTCCAAGACTTAGAAGAATGGTGCTGGAAATTAAGTTAAAATTGTGAGGTGAACTATGCTGTTCCATTTATAAGACTGTTTACAAGGGAGGTTCTATTAGGATGATAAAATGTTAATGATAAAATAGTAAGTGTAAATGACTATTTAAAAATTATATGCAAAAGCAGATGCTAAGACTTATGGCCAACCTTTGGGCAGAATACAGGGCATCTTATGAAAGAAATGGGAAATAGTAAGATCTGGAGAGGACAGAAGCCCCACAAGGAGAGCAACAGAACCAAAAAATCTGAGCACAGGGGTCTTCCCTGAGACTGATAGTCCAACCAAGAACCATGCGTGGAGATAACCTAGAACCCCTGCAGAGATGTAGCTCATGGCAGTTTTAGTCTCCAAGTGGGTTCCATAGTAATGGGAACAGGGACTGTCTCTGACATGAACTTATTGGCCTGCTTTTTGATCACCTCCCCCTGAGGGGGAGCAGCATTACCAGGCCACAGAGGAAGACAATGCAGTCACTCCTGATGAGACCTAATAGACAAGGATCAGAAGGAAGAAAAAGAAGACCTCCCCTATCAGTGGACTTGGGGAGGGGCATTCGTGGAGAAGGGGGATGAAGGGAGGGATTGGGAGGGGAGGGAGAGGGAGCTACAGGGGGGATACAAAGTGAATAAAATGTAATTAATAAAAAATTAAAAAATATTTGTGAGGGGCTAAAGAAATGGCTCAGTGATTACGAGCACTGGCTGCCCTTCCAGAGGACCCGGGTTCATGTCCCATCTCCCACATAGTGGCTTGCAAGCAGAGTTAGCACCAGTCTAATGGGATTTGACTCCTTTTCTGGCTTCCACAGGCACTCTATGCTTGTGGTACACAGACATACACGTAGGAAAAACATCCATTCCTATAAAAATAAAATAAATAAAATATAAAAAACTATATGTAAAATATGAGCCAAACTAAGTAAAATGTTTAGATTTTTATAAAATATTTCTAGAAAGAAATACAACCGATGCCTTTATCAGTAATGATTTTCAGGGCAGGGCTTTAGGTGATTAATTTTCATAGCAGCTTCACTGAGATACCAGTCACATTCTAAACAATCCATCCATTGAAAACATTTCAACAGTTTTACAGTTGTTCTGAGAGCTGTGCAACCATTACCACCATCTACTTCAAACAGTTTAATCATGTCAAAAAGAATGACAGGGCTGCAAGTATAGTCAGGAATGGAACCCTTACTTGGAACACAGGAAACCCTAGGTTGGAGCCCTAGCACTTGGGGAAGAGGAAGAGGGAGGGAAGTGAGGAAGGAAGGGAAAAGACAAGGGAAGGAGGTCATATATACTCTAGCTACTGCCCATAGAGCCCCCCCCCCGCACCAAGTACTAAGCAGCCACTAATCTTACCTTTGCTCTACAGATTTCCTTGACATCATATAAACTTCTGCATTTTGTTTTCAAGGTTCACCCATATCGTACTATGTACTAACAACTCATTTCTTTCTACTGTTAAACAGCGTGGCACTGCATGCATACGCCATATTTTGTTCATTCATCCGTCACTGATGAACATTTAGGTCAATTTACAATTATTTACAATGTAAATAATGCTACCAATATTTCTGTACAACTTTTTCAGGTGTCCTAGGCCAGTCTTAGAAGTGGATATGTGATTTTAAAGTTTCGGTCTCTCACACTTTCTATAAAGAGCAGATGGTACTATCCGTATGGAGAAAAAATTACTAATAGGAAAAATACGTCTTCATGTTAATTTTCCTCTGTGCCAGCACTTCCTCTATCAAATCTGTCATTCTCTCCCCAGCTCAAGCCAGGGACTTTGTAGTTAATTAACTAAAATATTCTTAATGAATGTTTGCTCTGAACTGGACCCTATACTGGGCAAATTAGAGGATACAAAAGAACAGGAAACAAGGTCTTTGCTTTCAAACAAGGGATGCTTCTAAACTCAAGGTGGGGGATGTTTTCAAAGGGAAAAGCACCACACAGACACAGGAGTGAAAGAACAGAGGAAGTTCTAGCTGAACTGCTCCTTCTTCACCCCAACCGCTGGTACCGAAGAGCGAACCACTCTATCACTCAACACCCGGACAAAGGGTTCTCTCATCTGTGGGAGCTGCATCAGGGCCTCATTACAGAGCTCTGTTAAAAAGAGATCTTTCCCATTTCCCCAGTGAGGAACCAAAGAAGGCAGGGAAATTTTAAAGGCTTTTTCACCACAGCTAAGATTCTAGAGAACAGTATAATTCATGATTTTTTTTTGCAAACATATATGTATACATACACAAATACAAACAAGATTTGTTTCATTTGGAAAACACTGGGTTCTAGCAAAAGGTGTTATACATGATACTGAGGGAGAAACGCCCCCAACAGCTCTACTCAGCTGTGAACCCTGTGAGGTATGACGATAACAACAGGCTTGACAAATTATGCCCCTGGATGCACACTAGAGCGGCATAAATTTCTGATTGGATTCAAGGCCTGCTCTTGGGGAAGAAATGCATTCCTGGTACTGTAAATCTGGCCATGAACCCATGTCTGGGGAGCTGAAAGACCTCAGGGTTGAACCAACAAGTATGATTGTGCTACATGATCAGGATATCAAATTACTCTCTAAATTTGTTCTCCGTTTTAAGATCCCATCAGAGAAGCTTCTTTAGGCAATGGATAGTGGTTCACTCAGAAACTCATAGTTAACGTGAAGAGAATGAATGCCAGAGCAGTGCTAAGCCACAAAGGGGACATGTATATTGTAACCTCTGCCCAAGGCTTGGGGCCGCCACAGAAGAGGAGCAGAAAGATGGTGAGAGGACTAGAGTGAAATAGTGTCTTCTGGACATGGCAGGACTGCTGTGCTCATGAACTCACAACAGCTGTGTTTGCCTGAACAAGGCCTACACCAATCAAGCCAATCAACATTCTAGTGTGAACGGGGAGGAGAAAGCTGATCGCCTTCCCTCCAACTGAAAAGCCATGGAAGTTTATGGCTTCCGGAAGTGGAGATTCAGCTTCCTGTGTGACTGCTGATAGGCCAACCACACCTCAGTGATGACCCCATACCCATGAGAATATGGCAGCCCAAATTGGACTTGGTGGGTTATTTATTTATTCATTTTTTAAAGGAGGCTACACAGGGGCTTGGGAGTGTATCTTAGAGGAGTACAAACACATTGTATGATTGTATGAATTTGCTAAAGAATAAATGAAAGTATTGTATTATTTGAAAAGAAAAGGTTGGGCTGGTAGGAAAGGAGCAAGCAAGCAAGGGACTGTATTGCTGTAAGGTGGCCAAGGAGTCTACCTAGAATTTCTATTGCAAAATACACTCATCTTTAAAAAATACATCCATTAGTTCAAAATGTTCCTGTCTCAAACACATATCAAGGGTCTCACACAAATGAGTATCACTATTGGTCCTCAGGCCACCTCAGGCCACAGGGAAGCTTAACCCACCTAGACTCAGCAATATGTGTATGATACACAATAATTGAAAGGAGAGATTTTTTTCTTTTCTTTATCTCTTTCTCTACCCCATCGTTCCTCCTTTCTTCCTTCTTTTCTGAGACAGAGTCTTCCTATAAAGACAGGGTGTTTTGACACTGTCTCTGACTGGGAATTAACTTTTCTAAACATAATATTCTAATTAAAATATATTTAAAAGTTCTAAAAATGGTAAAATAAACATCCCTTTACATAAGACACGAAACATTAAGGTTTTAATATCTTAAGGAACAAGTGAATAGAAAAGTCAAATTATATAATTTTAGTAGCCAGTAATAGAAAACAAAGGTTATAACCGTCCTACCTAAGGGAAGGATAAAGCACTTTGGGAGAATCACTTGAGTACCAAATAATAATAATAAAAATAACCAAACAAACTATAACAACATTAAAATAAAGCTAAAATAAAGCAGGATATGTTAAGAGGCTGCAGCCTGTCCCAAATAGTACTCTGGACTGGGCATCTCTTGCCCTTTCCACCGTATCCTTCCCTGAAACTGCATTAGTGCATGAACCATCGGTCATAACAACCAAGAAAATGCCCTTGGTTTAAAACAAAAAGGGGCCAGCATTCGCTGCGCTCCCTATGTCTGTGGAGGCTCCTGCAGCCAAGAGCTATAGAAACTGCTGTGAGGATGATTAGGAAAATAATAACAGCCAGAGTGATGCCTCCTAAAAGCTGCAATAGGCGAGGGCCAGAAACAGTACACACTGGTGGAGGTGTGCCCACATCCTAGGACCTGGAATGAAGGTGGATTTTTAAAGGGCAGGTCTGAAATGTATTTGCCGAACACAACTTGCCTTGCTAAACCTGGTTTTTGTCATAGTGATTACGCCCTCAATTTCATGAACATCATGTTCGCTTGGAAAGGAAAAAGAAAACACACACACACACACACACACACACACACACACACACAATGTTTATGTAGTAATTGCACATCAATACCAGAGACCTATTATTTCTATTAAGTTAATTAACCTATTTTTGAAAAGTATACAAAATAGGTCACTTAAGTGGGTGTGACCTTACCCAGTGAACTATGCTTTTAAACTGTCTTCAACTATTAAGATTTATAGACCCCTTTATCAACATCTTGGTTTGAAAGGGCTGGCTGAGTGAAAGGCATGCATGCGGCACCAGGCTAAAATGGCTTTGGTCCCTATCAATCAGCCCATTATAACTTAATGATATTTAGATGATGTGATTAGATTTTCAAATTGAATGCTGTTTAATCTAAATTCCAGGGTGCTTATGTAATCATGTCACATTTTTTTTAAGGCTCAGGCAAACAGTCTGAAGGGGAGATCAATATAAATACTGTTCCTCCCAGTCTTGAAAAGGAGAAAACTGCTTAAGCCTGGGAGGGCCTGGGAGGGCCTGGGAGGGGTGGGCACAGCCAAGAAAGGCTTCTAAATCACCACTCCTACCATCACTGAAAGCGTGACCAAATTCTGCACGGCTGAGCAGCATGCTGGGCATGCTGGGTAACAGGCAAAAGTCCTGCCTTGTAGTTTGTTCCAAATTAGACGAAATAAAATTCCAACAGGGAGGAATTTTTACATTTCTATTAAATGTAAAAAGGTTCCAGGTACAAAGTGATACTTTCTTTGGATTCCTCTCATCCAAGGGTCTCTGCTTCTATACCACAGGGCTGGTGATGACATTTGAGCTCTAACAACATCCCTCCCGTGACTAAAGTCACAAGCCAACACTTGTGAGCTCTCACATTCATAGAAAACCAGCTCGCTGTGAAGAGCGTACAAACTGAGGAGCTCCATAACCTAGCCTCAGACTCTCTGTTCTTTCAAGACTTCAACTGCAAACGTCATGCTGCACAATGTCAAAGTCACAGCACCTCAGATTTCCTCACCCTTTGAGGCCTCATTGGTGACCCAGACACTTAGAATCTGTCAAGCCACTTTCAGTGGAAGAGCGCACACACGTTGGCGCTTTAACACCTCCGGGGGCCGTAGGACTCTAAGCTTCTTGTTTTGTCTTTGAAGTTCCAGGTTCTGTTTCTAGCTTTCTTTTTCCTTCAACACGTCTCTCTGGTTTGCTTCACTCTAAGTAAACCTTATTACTTGCAATTTCCTATTTACCTTGTCGTCTCCGCCCCCACCCCCACCCCCACCCAGTTTCCTATCGTTGGATAATTCCTTTTGCTGAAAGACTTCATTGTCTCATTGGGTTCAAATCCTATGGACGCTTCACAAGTGGAGATGTTTTGTCCTACACATGCTTAGCTATTTGGTCTCTGAAAAATAAAATGAATCTAAAGGAATTATGAATTCGAAGACAGCAGAAGTTGGGGCTGAGAGAGGCACTGAGCCTGAACTGACATGAATAAGACCTAAAGTGAATGTTTACATCCCGGGAGAGAACCCATTCTCATATCTGGTCCTTTTCCTTCCCTTAACTCTCCAAACTCTGGCAATAGTTGTTTTAGAGCCACTGAAAATTAGGACTTCCTCTAACAAAGAGGTGATGTGACACGCTGACACAGATACTTGGAAGGTCCCCGCAAAACAACAGGATCTTTCCTGTTTGATCTGTCTGGTGAAAGTATCAATTAACAAATCTGCCTCCACACCCAGGGCTTCTAGCATGTGCGTTCGCATGCATCCTTCCTCCTCAGTGTGGATGGGTTGCTGGACATCACCAGTCTTTTGAAGAAAGTTTACAACATGAAAGGCCATAATCATAATCACACTGGTGTTAACTACATAAAAAAAAAAAAAGTTCTCAATAAACCAGTCATGTTAAACTTCTAAAGGATGCCTTTAGGAATACACATAAGATACGATTTTCAATAGTTAGCATCTAGCACCCTGATAAAATCTAGACAATAATAAATATAATGATAGACTTATTTTACCATGCTAAAATGAGTTCAGCAGAGCAGTGGTTGATGAAGCAATACAAGCTGTCTGATTTACATCGTGTTAGGTAGGACCCGCTCTAGGTTCGCTGTCACATAAAACCCAAACCCAATTTCTCCGGACTCCAAAATTATCTTTCATCTATTGTCTATACTATTTTTTCCTTCCCAGTATAGAAGTCAAATTTCACATTTCTTCAGAAATTCTGCTCTTGGTGAACGTGCGTAAAGAAAGTTACCTGTTTTACTAATGTACACTTAGTGTGTACCTGTTAATAGACTGAGGTTTCTTTCTAAGGCAAGAAGCTAAGAAAAAAAGAGGATGCTAGGAATATCATTAAATTCAGGCTCAAACTCTATCATTACGAGTCCTCAGGAATGTCACTGAATTGTTCTAAAGTTATGCTTCCTTATCTCTAAGATATATTTAATAAAAATTATCTAATAAGATTATTTTGAAAACTAAACAAGATGATGCTTATGAAAGGACTTTCTCAAGAGGCATGAAGTTTAAGTACCATCTTGATAAATGAGTGTTCGTGGCTCATTTCCAGACTACGAAATCGATGGGTAGGCATAGGGATTGGAAACCTTCCTACTGGCCCTCCAATCATATCAGTGAAGCAAAGACCTAGCCTGCCCCATCACATCAAATCCTAATCTGAATTCTTAAACCATTTCAATACAATGGGGAAAAATAAGTATATTTGAGCAGGAAGATATGCTGCAGGTTTTATTCCATGTACCGGTTTCATCTATCAACCTCCTCCTATCCCTGTCTCGACCACTGATCTGAATGTGGAAATTAATGCAAAATTACACAAAATATACTCACAGTGGATTAGACAGTGGATTAGAAAGGGAGAGACATATGCAAATGCAGTGGATTTCACAGTAACCTTGAGAGAAGTATATGCAGTGTAAGATGGGATTCAAGGATGTAGAGACCAATTTCACTTGCATCACACAAGCTCTCGTGTTGATTTTTTTAATACTAAATAAGTGTTTTCTAATCAAAGAATCGGGTGGAAAGAAAGCAGGGTTTAAGGGATACTTTGAAGGCTAAAAGACGATGTGAGGATAAAATAAGGTGAAAATCATTAGGACTGCAATAATCAGACAAGTTTAAGTTTCCTCTCTCAGCTCAGGAGCCAGCACAGATCTTTTTTTTTAAATTTTTTTATTATTAATTACACTTTATTCACTTTGTATCCCCCGATAAACCCCTTCCTCCTCCCCTCCTAAACCCACCTACCCTCCCCCTTCTTCACACATGCCCCTCCCCAAGTCCACTGATAGGGGAGGTCCTCCTCTCCTTCCTTCTGATGTTAGTCTATCAGATCATATCAGGAATAGCTGCATTGTCTTCTTCTGTGGCCTGGTAAGGCTGCTCCCCTCTCAGGGGGAGGTGATCAAAGAGCAGGCCAATCAGTTTATGTCAGAGGCAGTCCCTCTTCCCATCACTATGTAACCCACTTGAACAATAAACTGCCATGGGCTACATCTGTGCAGGGGTTCTAGGTTATCTCCATGAATAGTCCTTGGTTGGAGTATGAGTCTCTGGAAAGTTCCCTGTGTTCAAATTTTCTTGTTCTGTTGCTCTCCTTGTGGAGTTCCTGTCCTCTCCAGCTCTTGCTATTTCCCACTTCTTACAAAAAATTCCATTCACTCTGCCCGACAGTTGGCCATCAGGCTCAGCATCTGCCAGCACAGATCTTAAATCAAGGCAGTATATTTTGGTTTTGGAAAGGTTAACCTGAATATAATATGTGGATAGCAATGGTGGCAGGACAATAGACAAACACTGCCTGATTAAAGTCATAACAAGGATGGACAGAAGGGACATAAAACATGAAAGTTGTCAAATGTACAGACATTAAGAGAATATGGTGAGAATTTGCTGTCTTGAGAGAGAGAGAGGGGGTAGGTGGTGATTCCAATTGGAAAGAAACAAGGTATTAAATTTATATGTAATGGTAGAAATTACTGTAGAATATCCAAATAACGAAGTTGACTGATAAGTTGGATTTATAGGTCTGGAGATCAGGAAAAAGATCTAGTGTAGAAATATAGATGTGGTTCCCTGTACTCTGACGAAGGTTTGGTTATGAGTCTTAGTATCTGCTCTGATACGCTGCTAGGTAGAGTCTTTCAGAGGCCCTCTGTGGTAGGCTCCTCTCCTGTTGCTTGTTTTCTCCTACATTAAGAAAGAGTTAGTATGACCTGGAGAGGGCAGGAGCTCCACAAGGACCAAGTATATCTGGGCACAGGGCTCTTTTATGAGCCTGTTTCTCCAACCAAGGACCATATATGGATATAACCTAGAGCCTCTGCTTGAATGTAGCCCATGGTAGCTCAGTATCCAAATGGGTACCCTAGTAGGAGAACAGGGACTATTTCTGACATGAACTCAATGGTGGGCTCTTTGAACCCCCCCCCCCCGAGGGAGGAGCAGCCCTACTAGGCCTAAAGGAGGACTTTGCAGCCAGTCCTGAAGATACCTGATAAACCAGGGTCAGATGAAAGGGAAAGAGGTCATGCCCTATCAGTGGACTTGGATAGGGGCAGGGAGGAGATGAGGGAGGGAGGGTGGCATTGGGAGGGAATGAGGGAGCAGGATACAGCTGGGATACAAAGTTAATAAACTGTAACTAATATTAAAAAAAAAAGAAAAGAAATGTTAAAAAAAAAAAAGAATCCTAACTAAGACACACATACACACACATACAGAGAGAGAAATACAGATGTGGGAATCAGTAACAGATTACTGCTCACTGGAATTATGAATTTTACAACATTTTCAACAGTCTCCCCCTTATCATTTTAGTTAGCCTGTTCAATCATCTATAATCAAGGATTCTTTGGAGATGCAACTAGATTTATAGCTAAAAGGATCTTATGAGAAGAGATGGTATAGATACTAAAATAGCTCCTCCACTATAGATTTTACAACAATCTGCTACTAATTTAAGTAGAGTCTCAGCTACATAGAAGGCAGAATCAGGAGGGTAGCTTCAGCACAAGAGTTTGCTAGGGACCTGCGTTACATATTAAGACCTCATCTTAAAAAATTATATACACACATACGTATATAATATAAAAATAAAGAAAAATAAAAGTAAGTAAGTAGAAAAAAAGATTGCTAAATCCAAATAAATACAATTTGGATAAAATAAATGTCATACTTGTTTAGTAAACATAATAGAAAAATATAAAAGAAATATTAAACACAATAGAAAATAAGTAATATACAAGAAAAATTCACTCCAAAGTAACTGTGCAAATAGCAGTAGTAACAGTTTTCACCCTGCAAGCTATAAGAACTTGACATGCTCTCATTAGATTTAGGATGCGCCTGTCAGGTAGGTACACGGATAGAATTCTTAACTTCTCTGTGCAGCTGCGGAAACTAAAACATAGAGGAGTGCAAGAGCACCTGGCCTCCCAGCAGGTCGTTAAAGTGAAGCTGCAAAAACATAACAGAGATCCAAGCTCTCGGTTTGCACAGTCTCCTCCACGCTATTACTGTCAACCATCACTCCCTGTGATGTTACCCCTGGGTACCTGGCACTATACTCACGGCGGCACTGTGCCAGAACACTCTCTTATGGAATAAGACACGGATGCAGAAATTACTCTAAATGGAGACATGCAGATACGGCTAAGGCATGCCGGATTTTTTTTTTTTTTTTATGTTTGCTGTTTAGTAAACTAGGATTATCACGTATCATGGGAAACTAAGAAGAATTTCATAAACTACTTGCGAACGCAAAGCCAATGCAAAAGGTACATTTGGCAGGAGCAGGCAGGTTTGGATCAGAGTAAAGAAGAGAGTTTGATGAGAGAACAGGTGGCAGGAAACAGAGGCATTATTGGGTCAGCCAGTAAAATCTAGCCCAGGCTTGGAGTGAATGAGAGTTACCAGTTAGCTTTAGTTCTAGTAAACAGCACAACAGTGCTGTGCTACCTAGTGTGACGTAACCATCTACTTCTCGCTCGTGCTCACCAGACAGGACGATACACCACAAAACAGACAGCTCAGTGCTGGATGGAGCCCTTTCCCTCAAAGACAGAAAGCTAGACGAGTGAAGCATGAATGTCTCGTTTCTACCCCTGTTACTAGTATAAAAGGGGACCATTTCCTCGGGGCTTCTTCATATAGGAGAGACCACATGGCCCTGCACAGTCTTCCTTCCAGGATGAAACACAGAGGTTCCCAGGGTTACACACAATGCTAACTACTATAATGCTCCCAATGAGTTACTCATGGTACAGAAGGATAAATCTCATTTTAATGTGATTTTCACAATCTCCCTACAAAAAGACATCTGAAAGCACTTAAGAGATATACTTATACCCCTGGTGCTTAAAAGAGGGTGGAAAATCCTGTCTTATTTCGTAAAGGTTATTGAAAATGCCACGAGATTAATATTATTTATTTGGCATTGGGTTAAACTCCAAAGGTAACACTTAGCCACTCTCTGTTTACCAAGTTAATCACCAGATTTGTTTACTTTGTCTGATTTACTAAGACAAATAATTTGAGTGTCTGAAATGTTTTATCTGGCCCTGGGAAAGGAAAACGAAAGGAGTGTTGTGCATTTATTAATAGATAAGTGCAAACAGGCCCTATCCTATCAAATGAACAGCTAGGACCTTTGGCCACTGTTTACTGAAAATAAAATTAGCCTTGGCTGGCAGGTACTTATCAGATCGGAGAATAATTAACTACCCACACCTGGTACTCGTTACTGAAAATGCTAGTGGGAGCCATTACCTTGGTAAGTGTTATATTTCCTGACCAGCTAACCTCCCCCTAACATACTACTGGAATGCACTCCTTAGTCCCAAACACTCTGATGGCAGCACTAAGACCATTTCCACAAGTCGTTTCCCCAGCTCAAACCCAACAGAAAGACATTGTCAGAAATCCAAAGCACATCGCCAAAACACGCTGGTTCCCACAGGATGCTTACCAACCCAGCACCGGGAATTCCCTGCCCTGTGCAGCCCTGGGAACTTTGCAAACAAACAAGGGTCAATTTGAGTTAATCAATGATAACATTTTGTACTTTAAATTTTGTTTGTGGTTTTTCAAGGACTTCAAGGAACTTCACTGTGTACAATAGCACGGGTATAGTTTTCAAGGTTCAAGAAGCCCAGGGATCAACAGCTCCCATCATTAGTCAGATGAAAAACAGTAATGAACTCAGGTACCCCATGTCTACTTCGTTTTCTAACAATTCCTTTACTGGGTAATACTTTTCACAATTTTATTAAAGCAAAGGAAATGCTCTGAGGCATCCATATTAATAAGCAACACACAGTAAGTTCTTTTATATCCGTGCAACAGGAATCAAGAGGCAGGAAACCCAAGGCCTCTGCAATTAGCTTGCTGTGAAATCCTAAACAAGCGACTTGTCTGTCTAGTGACCTCTCATCTCTACCATCTGCAGAAGCCACACTGCAGCACTCGACTGAGGAATAGCTTCTGACAGTGCCAGGAAAGTGTCTGTAAATCAGAGATTAAAAACAAACAAACAAACAAACAAAAAAAAAACACTGCAGGTCTTTAAGACCTTTCTCTCAAAGAAAATAGTATCAATAATAACTTTACCTCACACCATTTATTAAGGTATTTTTCTAACATGTTTCGCAGATTAAATGTTGCTCCTCCTAATGTGACAGAGGAATGTGCATGAAAACCGTGGGTAATCTGAAGACCAGCAGCTGCCCCGTTTCTAAGGAAACTGCAAATTGGATTCTATTAACAATGAATAGACAGCCTCTCTGAACACACAAGCCTTACTAACACATGCTATGTGGGTGGACACCAGATACCTTCGGAGATGAGGACACGAACTAAGAAGCTGGGAAGTCTAAGGATATGGAGCCAGTAATTAGAGGGTGAGAAATACAAGGAGGTAGGAATAATAGGCAAGAAGGGAATTTAATACTGAGGAGAGACTCGAGGCCAAAGGAAAAAAAATAGGAGAAACAGAAAAAAAAAAAAAAAAAAAAAGAATGAGCACCCTGAGATTAAGTAGTACAGTCAGGGGAAGTGGTGAGGCCACAGCATAGGGGTGTCAGGGGAGCATCAATAGGTGAGGAGAAGTGGGAAAGAGTGTCTGCCTCGTGAAATAGCAAGGCAAGTAGGGATTACTGGTCGAAATCTGAGAAAATATTAGTTGCTCTGGATAGGGCCCAACAAAGACAAAAAGAAGCCAAGAGGAATACATTAATAACTCTAAGCAGGAGCAGTCATGAGAATTTAAAATGTGGCACTAAGAAATTATTTGTATAAAACTGGCAGAATGAGAGAATGCTAAGCCTCAAAGCAAACTCCAACAATAACTTTGAGTTACTGGATTGTGAACATTTTCTTATGTGAATGCCATTTGTGGTATCACTTTAACCATTCAAACCTTTTGCTGGAAAACCAGATATCCCCCCTAGTTTTCATTCAGATATACCTGCACAATTCAGGAATCAAGGAGGTAAACGGTTTCAAGCATTTTCATATTACTAAACAAGGAGGTTGATTTTCTGGAGACCTAAATAGCTAGGGTACACTAAATTCACTGTCCATCATTTGTCCACAGGGCCACCTTTAGCTTGTGGAGTCTTAGAGACAGCGCAGGCACTGGATGGCAGCAGCAAGAATCGTTCTGACCGTTTTCTAGCATATTAAAATCTCCTATTGTCATCAAATGTTTTAGCCAAAAGTTTTAAAAATAATTGTGACTTTTTCCCCAGATGCAGAAATATTACCTGTCTTATCACATTAAGACAGGGTCTCGCTCGCTCTTACTCTATAGTGCAGGCTGGTCTTGAACTCACTGTAACTAACATGACTTTTCCTGCCTCCTAAATACTGGGATTACAGGCCTCATCCACCACATCTCAGCTTAGATTTGTATTTTGATCAAAAATTACATGGCTCGCTTTTTAATAAAAATTATTTCTGGGTAGTTAGTTAACATGTAAAACATAATTTTAAGGTAATTTTAAAACATAATTAAGGTAATTAAATGTACTCATTAATGAGAATCAATGTTATAAAGCAGGATACTATGAAATTTTTTAAAAACTGACTTACGAGGCTATCTAATTTTACTTAAATGTTAAAATTATTTCAATCTTGTTCAATATTAATTCTTTTTTCAAAATTTAGGTTAATAGTAGTTAATGGTAGTCTAGAAATAGAGCCTAAAAATCAGGGTTTCTTAACCTTGGCACTGTGAACATTGCAGGTTGGGTAAAGGTTTTCCTGGAAGAGTTGAACGGTATACTATAGGGTGGTAAAAGCATCTCTGGCCTCTGCCCACAAGCATGCTTGCCACCTCCACGCATGCTTACCACAACTAAAACCATCTCCCAAATATTCACAAATGTTCTCTCGGGGTGAAACTATGCCCTTCAAAAGCACTGCTATAAAGGAATGGTAACCATTGCTGCACTGGGAAAAGAAAGACTTTGCATGTAGTCAGAGATGAAGTGAAAGTCAAGTTCTATCACTCACTATTTATGCGGTCTTATGGAAATTAATTTAAGTAGCCCCTCAGAAGAGGAAGGGAATAATCATGCTCTACTACGGATTTCTCTTTGCCTGCCCAGAATCACCCCTGCACCTTTACACAGCACTGGAAACTGAAATAAGAGTCCCACACAGGCTAGTTTCCTTTCTGTTGCTGCAATGGAATGCCCTGTCAAAGAGCAGCTTGAGGGAGAAAAGGTTTATATTTTAACTCATAATTTAGGTTGCTGCCCGCCATAGTGTGAAAGTCAAGGTATTTAGAACTTAAAACATGGTCACATCTCATCCGCAGTCAAAAAGAAAGAGAAATGAATATTCTATATAGAATTAAAGATCCAACCCCAGGTTGTAGTACCACCTACTTTTAATTAGGGGTCTCCTCATGAATTAATGTAGTCAAGATGATCCCTTACAGACATGCCCACAGGCCAACCTGATTGAGAGTCCTTTCCCAGGTAATTCTACCTGTGTCAAGTTGGTAATTAAAAGTATCCATCACACCAGCAAAGCACTCTAACACCGTGCTATATCCCTCAGTCATCTTTTCACTTTTATTTTGTGGCATAGTCTCTATAAGTTGTCCAGAGTGGCCGTGAACTTTGTAGTTCAGGCTGGACTTCAGACAAAGAGATCCTCCTACCTCAGCCTCCCCAATTCCTAGGATTACAGACCAGGACCACCAGGACCAGCTCTAGGACTCCATTTGGGGGGCGCTTAAAAGGATCCTTTTTCCCTTTAGAAGAATTACATCTTTTCGGCTCTTGGTCCCAAGACTCTGCCCTGTGGTGGAGCACAAAAAGCATATTTGACTAGTGAAACAAGTACATCTTAAAGCCCTCATGTCTGGTTGAGGAGTGGGCTTAGGAGTTATGGTGGGCCAATTAGACTCAACTCTGCCACCTCTTGCTGGGGGCAATCAGGGCAGGTTCTCCTTCTGTTCAGCTAGTAGAGTGTTATGCTTGGAGCTTCAAGGTGGAAAAAGGAGAAAGTACAGCCTGAAGAAATGATGCTTAAAGTTGCAAGTCAGGGCTATCCCCAAACACATCAGCAGTAATGGGTAACTTAATCCCTTCATTTTAAGTCTGTGTGATTTACACTTTATCACTTTGAAAAAAAAATCTTACCCAATACTTATCTCAAATATTTGTTGAGAGAATCAAGCACAGTAACGAATGTATAAGCCTATAAAGAGTATCCTTCAATTCTTAACCCATACGGATCACACATACACTAGTATACAAAAGCTCAGTGAAGTAAAGGAGAAAACAACAGTTCCTCCAACTTGGCTTTAACTTCTTAATAAACTTAATAAACTTCTTAATAAACCTCAAATGACCTTATTTATTTCAGAAGGCTGTTAAAAATAAAGTAATAAGACTAGAAATGGAGTGAATCATTTACTAATTAAGATAACTATTTAATAAAATAAAAAAATAAAATTAATGCTAGAAGTCCATGATAAAGACAGTCAATACAGCTAGCGTTTAATCTTGATTAAGGCTCCAGTATAGCTTGTCAAGGAATAGCAAAAGCAATCATGTTTCTAAATTGTACGAAGTAGAGACATCGTCTAATGTTCAAAATTAGAGTCAAGGATTCAGAAGCAAGAGGCATGTAGCCTAATTAAGAATTCCAAGCTTGCAAGCGAAGAAACCCAGGTTCAAGTCTCAACTTCACCAGGACTAAAGAATGCAGTATTAACAAATTACCTAGCCTTTTTGATCTTGAGATTTTTCTTAAATAAACTGAAAGGCCTCTACCTGGTTATTAGTTACACCTAGCTCTGAAGTTTTACAATTCTACTGTAAAATTGATTGCTTTTGATGACAAGAGATAAATCACACCAAGTATGTTGTAATTCCTGTTCAACATACACGCTATCTGGGAGCTTATGAAATGACAAGTTTCAACTATCCAAGTCTACTAAGAAAATAAAACCCAAGTTAAGCATTATTTAAAAAAAAAAAAAAAGGAGTGCTCTTACATGTTTCAAATGCCATTCAATTACAAGGTCTACAATAGAGAAGTCGGCGGCTTTGTGTTGTGGGTATAGGGTGGCAAAGTTGATCTGTGTCTCAAAAAGCTGAAATAATTCACAAGGCCACCCACTGACAAGTCCATTGAAGCAGAAAGTAATCAGGTTAATAAATGACTGCTTATAATTTCCAACAATTTCCAGATAGGAAAATGAAAACCTAAAATCAACAACTCCATCACAGGGTGAGAAGCAGGAGCAAGAACAAGAAAAAGAAAAGCAATTTTTAGCACAATGTCTGAGGTCAAAAGTGCTGAAAGTAGCATGTGTCTTAGCACTGAGACTATAAGTGCTGAAGATGAAAAACTAAGATTTGTGTTCTGAGTCCACACACATAAACTTTTATCAAACTCTTGCTGTGCTTTAAAACAGTAAAGAATTCTCCACTGAGAGATAAGTGAGCTCAGCAATTTTTAAACAAAATTCGTAATGAAACCAGGCACTACCGTTTAAAAAGTCAATATTTACATGCAAAATCTGAAGCACAGACAAAGTGCACACGACAGTGTAGATGGCTGGCCATACATTAGAGTTAGCTTCCATCATTACCAGCTCATGGTCAGTGTGAGCCCATATAACTGCGGCACCTTTACCTACTCTCAAGAAGGGATGTTCATTCTAAACTCAAATTAAGCAAATATTCTGGGAGCCTTAGTTTCCACATTCGCAAAACACAAGCAATTATTCAAACCTCTACACATGAAGCTGTGAAAAATCTGTTGAAAGGCTCTTGTGATTATGTAAGAGGTGACTGTTACAAGATGAGCTGGGGAAATGAAATTGACTGTTGTTTAAATAGGTCTATCTTCTAAGCAACATAATGAGGTTTGGAAATCTTTATTTTTCATTCCCCCAGCACCTCTGTGTGGCCACCGAAAATACTACCACTCAACTTTAGCAGATTTAGGAAATGAAGTAAATCATTCGACCCACATCAAATGAAAAAAACAATAGTGAAGGCAAAAATAAGTCCATATTTACTGATTCCCTATGCTCTATCATCATCACACACCATTTGTATTGTTACTATGTGAAAGCAACTCTTTTCTTTAAATGAAACAAGCTTATGCTCTAAGGAGTTTCATATACTTAAAAGAGGAGAGTATTATATATAATATGTGGGCATATTATTTAATTCAAACGTATTCACTGACTTTAAAACTCTCTTTGTAGGCCCATACAAGCACGCTCCTTGCTTGGCTTGGCTTCCCTAAAGAAGACAGCAAAAAATAAAGGAAAAAAAATTTAAACACACCTGCACTTCCCTGGAATTGAACAATTATAGCTTGCCATTTCATAGGCCTGAAATTTAAACCATTTACTTAGCTGAAGCAAAAATTACCTCAGTGTTATACCGAAGAATTCTACCTCTTGGGCCTACTCCATAGTGCCACAGGCACAAGTGATGCAACTTCCAGCTCAGAGAGCTTTTACGGCGCTTACCAAGTCATTAGAAGTTTGTATACTTTAGACATTTTCCTTCCGATTCATACAATGGTCTTGTTCACTGAGTTTAGTCAAGGCACGTTGGGATTGGGTAGAAGTGGGAGGGGAGCGCTTTGCAAAGGGTGTGGTGGGAAGTCTGTCGTGAGCTAGTCTCCCCGAAAGCTGTCTATTAGTCATTTCATGGGATATGCCAAAAGCAGAACATATTTTTTTCTTTTATGGTCACAAGAAGAACTGGCTGTGGTTGAGCACTGTCCTCTAGGACTATCACAGAGAAATCACAGCTCACTAAATCCTCAAGTGAGTAGTCTAAGCATACACTAGAAGGAGTCTTTTCCAGCATTTTTCTCTCCAACTTGAAAAGTAATACTGCGGCTTTCTGGCAAATCACATACAAATTAACAACTTTTTTAAATATATCAAAAAAACAAATAGGCTTAAGTCATATTTTAAAATTAATGCTTATCAGCATTACTGCTTTTCTTTAGAACGTCGAGTTCCTGTGAACTGCTACTTCTAAAATACAACAGAAATTAGAACTCAAAATCTATAGGCTCAGGTTTTGTAATTCTAAAACCTGACCAGGATGATGCCACTAGTAGAAAATTTCACACCTGACCAGGCTGCCAGGCATACTACGAGTATTTATGAAAATATGTCCAGGCCATGTAAACCAGGTTTATATGAAACACAGGTAAATTGCACATTGAGGTTTCGATCCCATCCCCATGATATATAATCCTGTAGATGCCAATATTCTACAATCCAAAGAAGTCTGAAAATCGAAACATTTCTGGGCCCCAGCATTCTGGGTAAGAGACAGTCACTTGTGGTAGGAAGAGCAGAAAGTGGGGAGTCAGGCAACCCAGGTTCTCATCTTACGTCTGCAAGTCTTAGTTCTGTTGGGCCAAGTCGAGCAAGTCGAGACACATATGTGGTCTGAAAGGAATCTGCAACTTCTTTTAGTTCTAAAATCCTCGGATTACCTAACTCAATAACTGTTAGTATATGACGTCTATACAGTATCTTCATGTTTCGCAATACCACTTATTGTATAAAAACTGCTTAGATACAAAGCAAAACAGAAAATAAAGGACCAACACGAAGTACTTGTTTATGGATATGATTTTTAAAAAAAGGAATTCAGAAGAAAAGGAAGGTTTTCTAGTTCTCCAAATCCCACTTAATTCTTCAGGCCATTTTCGGAGGTTCAGAACAGTCATTTATGGAGTGCTGGCCTATAACTGGTTCTAAATACTTGAATATTTACTCTTTTGCCCTGTTGCTCCCCATTATCCAAACAGTAGCACCCTTAAACTATAATGCCCCTTTAAATCAAAGAGATGTTATGAAGTCAGGCTGAGAATTCCAAAGGTTTATACTTTCATGTAAAGGGATGCAAAATGTTTCCAAAAGGGTAGGGGGAATGTTTTCAAAGTTTCTATTTGGAAACTGTCAAGAATCAACTTGGAAGCACATACCATTATCAAAAAGGAGACTTTATAATTCATTCTAGTTCAAATATATGCTTTCCCAAATACTTCATGAATAAACATCACATAGTCTATAATGACACTATTAGAATGAAAATTAAATATGACTTATCATAAGGCTTACACTAAGAAAAATACTCACGTCTTTGAGAGCACTGCATCAGAAAATTAATTGTCAAACCATAAGACCCAAACAGGGCCAGATAAGCTACTATGAACTTCAAATAGGCTAGAGATGGTTTCCTCAAATGCTCCCCTGACTAAAAGAGGCTTCTTCCTAACGGCTAACAGAAGGCCGTACAGCCTTCCCTTAAAAGCAGAGAAAACCTGAACACTGCAAGCAAAATGATCTAGACTTAAAAACAAATACAAAAGCTTTTCCTGGTGGAGATGAACCTCTTCCACTCTGTAAGGGCTCCATCAGCATTATCAGCCTCAAACACATGCTTCACAAAAAATGTGATGATGCAGGAAATTGTATAAAAGCAAACAAATAAACAAAACCAGCATTCTCTCTCTTGGGGCCTGGTGAAGCCACAACAGAGCACTGCAGGGAATAAACAGCATGTTAAGGGCTCAATTTTACAATCTGCCTAATTGTTCACTGTAATTCAGCATCCTGTGTCCTCTTCTAAGCAGTATAGGACAGGGAAAAAAAAAATCTCTCATGTATCTAGTTCTTACTTCTTTGACTTCTAAAGCTCTGAGTGCTAATTAGTCCTGTAAGTAGGAAGAGTAAATTCCAAGCCTTCGTGCGCATTACTAATCAAGTTTAGATAGCTCTGTATTGAGGACTTAGTCAAACCCAAATTCACACTTGCAAATTGCAAAAATCTGGGTTTATACTTTGCAATTAGTCATTGGTACTTACGAATGTCTCTGCTTTTGAAACTATTTATAAAAAGATAAAAGGCTGGATTTTACAGACAGTGATTTAGCAGGCACTACAAGGGGATGTAAGAACAAGAAAAAATGATTTGCATTTTAGGTTTTTTTTTCCCTTCCCCTCCATTACATCCCCTAAAACATTTGGTTCTCCAAGGAAAACCCAAAACAACAAAACAAAATAAACAAAAACAAAAATCTCAAAACCATTTACTGTTTCAAGGTCATGAAGCCTGAACTATGACACCAACATGGATCCCTTTTATCATTTCTTGTTTCACTGTAACACAGTCCATGAAACTTCCTATTCTAGTAGCTTAAGCATGTTTCTCCCCACAACCCAATAATCTACTGATTGGTGTGGTCAATAGTGTATGCAAGGAAATCTGTTATGTAAATGTCTGTGGAGGATGTGTGTAGGAGAAAGAATATATTACCATAATTCTGAAATAATTCCCTTTCTAATTCTCAATTTAGGATGAAATATGAAGCTTCCATTTCTGACTCTTTGGTTTGCTGCTAGTCATTTCTACAACCTCCGAAGGGCTAAGGAAGAGCCCTGTAAAACTTTTGCTTATGACTAAGATGGAAGAACAGGGACAAGACAGACCTTACCATCTAAAGCAATCAAAACTCACATTGCTGTTGTTTTGAGATATATTGCCCAGGGAGGATGACCTTGAACTCTGGATTCTTCTACAACCACCTCCAAAGTGCTGATATTATAGATATGTTTTCATCACATTTGGCATGTATGTTATATTTATATGGTGTATTTTATATATATATATTACACACATATATATACATACATATATATATATACATATATGTAACATCGTTCATAAAAAAAAAAAAGACAAAAAAAGGAGGGCAGCCTAAAAGCTGATTCTGAAAGTGGAAGAAAAATAAAATTCTCCCAGAGTTCTAAATCCAACTGAAATATCTTTTAAAAGCAAAGGTGGCTGGAGAGATGGCTCAGAGGTTAAGAGCACCAACTGTTCTTCCAGAGGTCCTGAGTTCAATTCCCAGCAATGATATGGTGGCTCATAACCATCTATAATGAGATCTGGTGCCCTCTTCTGGCCTGCAGGCATAAACATGGGCAAAACCCTATATATTAAATAAATAAATAAACCTCTTTTTAAGATTTTTAAATTTCAGTTTATTTACTTTACATCCCAAGGGTACACCCTCCCTCCTCTCCTCCCAGTCTTCCCCTCTCCCTCTTCCCCCTTCCCCTCTCTCTTTCCACCCAGAAAAGGGGAGGACTCCCTGTATCAACCCTCCCCAGCACATCAAGTCATATCAGGACTGAGCATATCCTCATCCCCTGAGGCCAGGCAAAACAGCCCTGCCAGGGGAAGTGATCCAAAAGCACGAAATAGAGTCCATGTTAGAAACAACACCCCCCCCAACACACTTCTACCCACCAAGAGACCCCCATGAAGACCAAGCTGCCCATCGGCCATATATGTGCAGGGGGCCAAGGTCCAAACAATGCATGCTCCTTAGCTGATGTCTCAGTCTCTGTAAGCTCCCATGGGTCTGGGTTAGTTGTCTCTGTTGGTCTTCCTGTGAGGTTACTGTCCCCTCCAGGTCCTTCCATCTTTCCCTCAACACTTCCACAGGACCCTGGAGCTCTGTCCCATGCTTGACTGCAAGTCCCAGCATCTGTCTCCACAGACTCAAAGAAGCTAAGTAACAAGAAGGGCCCAAGGGAGGGTGCTGGAATGTCACTCAGAAGGGGAAATAGAATAGGCAGCAGAAATGGATGAAGAGAGGGAACTTAGCAGGAGATGGAATGAGGAGTGAGGCAAAGGGGATCAGATGTGAGGAGAATGGGGGTGGGAGGTAAGAAGGCTGGGAACAAGAAGGGAAACTGAGGGGTCATCTCTTTGTCAAGCTGGAGGCCTGCAACAGGGTAGGCTCTTGGGAGGATATGGGTGTGACTCTAGCTGAGACTCTTAATGGGGGGGAGGGGTGAAGATGAAGAGTGAAGTGACCACCTCCTAGTCAGGCAGGGTTAGTATAAGGAGGGGGAGAACAAGCCACCGACAAAATCTTTGATCCAAAAATTACCCTGCCTACAAGAAGTGCAGGGGTAAAGAAGGAACAAAGATTGAGGGAAAGTCCAACCAATGTTTGGTTAAACCTGAGACCAACCTCACAGTGAAGAGCCAGCCCCTGACACTATTAATGATGCCCTGCTATGCTTGCAGACAGGAGCCTAACATGACTGTACTATGGGAGGCTTCACCCAGCAACGGATTGAGACAGAATAAGTAAATTTTAAAAAATAAAAATAAAAGCAAAGGTGACAGTTGATAGCTTCTGGGAGAATTTTAATGGCATTGACTCCTGTAGGGCAAGCCACATGCCCAAGAGTAGTATGACAACATAAAGTAGACTCTGTGGGTTTAAATGATAAGTAAAAGAAGAAAATTCCAAACTGGAAGGGAAGATAGGTGAAGGTACAGAGGGTAGATCTGGGAGGAGTTGGGGGAGGGAGGTGAATATGACCAAAATACATTCTATGAAAACTCTCAAGGAGGTGATGTCTGGCCTCCCCTTGCCACCTCTAGCAGTCAGGAAAGCTGCCCACAGGCACATATGCTTGGGAGAGCTATCCCTGCCCCTTACCAGAAGCAGCATTCAGGAAAGCAGCCCTGCACTTTGCCTGGGCAGCATCCGTAGTCAAGGGGGTGGGGTGTGACCCAGCCTCAGAGACAGAGTTAGGAAGAACTGGCCCCCCTACTCATCTGGCATTAAGTGGCATGCGTGCAGGGGTGATGCCTTGCCCCTCTTGCCTCTCACCACCTACAGAAATTGGGAGAATTGGCTCTAGGGTTACAAGAGCAGGTAAGCTAGCCCTGTCTCTTGCTGGCTGCAGAACTTAGGAGAGCAGGCTCTACATCTCATCTGTACAGCGCAGCAGAGCTGGCCCTGGTGGAGAGGGTGTAGGTGAGTTGTCCCTGAGCACATGAGAGCTAGCCCTACCATTCATCTGGCATGAGGTGGCATGGGTATGGGGGTGATGCCCTCCGCCACCGCCCCTTGCCACCTGCAGTAGAGCTGACCCTGAGGTCATGAAAGAAGGAAAGCTAATCCTGCCCCCTCATTGGCTGTAGCACTCAGGATAGCAGGCCCTGCACTTTAGCTGGCCCTAATGGCAAAAGCACAGAGGAGCCCGTCCTGAGGGTGTGAGAGCAGGAGAGCTAGCCCAGCCCCTCACAGGCTGCAGCGTTTGGGAGAATGGGCCCTTGACTGAGCTGCACAGTGGAGTTAGCTCTAGATGTGTTAGCTCTAGATGTGTGGTCCATGTACCATGCACCAGAGGGCATGAGAGCAGAGAGCTGACCCTGCCTCCTGCTGCTTTGGGTGGCCTAGCCAGAGCAGTGCTGGAGAACTCACCCTGGTGGTTCGGATAAGGGAGAACTGGTTGGCTGACCAGCTTAGCTACCACACCCAGGCCCAGAGCCATGGCTCTGAATTGGCACACCCCAATATCTATATCACCTGCAAATAGTTAGGACAGGTAAAAGGGCCAGTCCTGCTGTTCCAAAGTGGCAGGATCTCCATGACACAAGGCAGCAACAGGATAATTGGGAGGGGTCCCGATGAGGATGCAATGTTGATGTCACAGAAGCCAGAGATCTCTAACCAAACCAATGACTCATTGCAATGAATATTTGTAAGTAAAGACATGTGGACAGAGGGTGTGCTGTAGGACAGGCTGTGACATGCTACAACTTCTACAATGAGATGTTTTCTATGCTTTGTTTTGTTGTTGTTTGCTTGATTGTGTGTTTTATTTGGGGGAGGGATATTACAAGGACAAAGGGCAGATATGATGGGACAGGGAGATGAGCAGAACTGGGGTGTGTGATGTGAAGCTCACAAAGAATCAATAATTTTTTTAAAAAAATTTCAAACCCTAATAAAAATTAAGGATTCCCTTGAATTTCCTGTTTTGTTTCTATGATCATTTTTAAATTTGAATATGTTTTAATTAAAATATAATTAGACCACTACCCCTTTTTCTTTTCACCCTTCAGCCCTTACCATATCCTCTCCCTCCAATATTTTCCATGTACCCCCCAACTCTCAAAGCCTCTTTTCTTTGCTTATTAATGTTGTATATATATGTGTGTGTGTGTGTTCAAATTTAAAATAAAGTGGTTCCTGTGCCATAAGTCTTTCTCTCTCCATAATAGTCAGTTGTTTAAAACACAAAGAACTATTTCCTATTCATCATTAAATTAAGTGTACTTATTAAAAACCTACTATATACAAACTAGTAAATTGGGACCCACTGTATGCTATATGAATGCTGTCAAATTCTAAGGGATAAATAGTACTGATGATGATGAAGTAATGACAGGTGTCATTTTCTCTTCTAGAGTGTAAAGATGCTCAGGGAATGACTAAGCGAGAAGGCCAAGTTTAGGATCATGAACAGCCCTTGACAAGAAGCCTTGAGACATGGAAAGATCAGCTGGGTATGGTGGCACCTAGCACCTGGCAGGCAGATGCAGGAGGAAGGTAGCGAGTTTTGAGTCCAGTCTAGTGTACACAGTGAGTTCTAAGTCAGCCAGAGCTACATTGTGAGACCTTGTCCCCCCAAAAAAGAAAATGAGAAGATAGAGAGGAGGGGGAGCAGAAGAGAGAAGAAAGCAAATATGGCAAGGTTAGTAAGTCAGAATTTCAGTAACACAGATGTCAAACAGGGGTTCTTAAAGTTTACCTTTTTAAGGATGTTTTCATTTCAAATTAGAGTATATTAAATATCAGTGAGAGGCCATGAGATTAAGGAAGAGCCATTCATAGAGAGTGGAATCCATGCCACAGGTACTCACAGTAAACCTTCTCTGTGAAAAGTACAGAGGCACATGCTCTCATTTGACATACTTCTCATGGGTTTACAGATCTCAGTTGATTCTTCTAAAATCCATCAACTCTGGACTCAGGGCAAGAAACCTCTGGCTGTTATGCCTCAAGCAGAGTAACACTCGTAGGGAAATTTTTTTCGGTACCACAACTATTTGAGTGCAGTTCTAAGTGGTAAGTCTCAGTGCTTGCCAAATTCCTCTGGTCTGATGCTGAATCTGAATGAACCAAAATTATAGCCAAGAAGAACCTTCTACTTCTAGCCATATTTGATTATCCAGTATCCCTCCAAACTCATGCCTGCTTTCACCCTGAAGAGACTGCCAGCCGGAGTCTCTTAATGTACTTTATGGGATGAGGCACAATCAGGCACAGGCACCCCGCTGCGCTCTGTGGCTACATTTGTACTTGTACCTAACTAAAGCTTCCAACTCAACCCCCAAAAGGTTACGGTTTACTTCCCTAACCAAGGTGATGAGCTGCACAGTACCTTGGCAGCTAAGAAGATCCACTATGTGACAGGTGTTTCTGTCTTACTTTAAAAGTGATCCTCCTGCCTCAGCCTCCTGCCTTGAGTTCTTGAAACCAAAAGCATGCATGGACTCTGTTGCCCGGCATGTCACTCTTAATTTCTATCTGAAAGCTAAGCTAACTGAGCTCATTCTGCCTAGTTTCTCAAGGTTCTTCCCTCTGCTTCAAGCTCAAGTCCACTCCCCACAGCCAATGGTCCAAGAAGTTCTCAGATGAGATGCCCTGAGGCCATCTTTTTGTGCTTTTGGTCTTTGCTGGTTTCAGAGGTTTGTTTTGCAGCTCAGCCCCACCAGCACCATCAATGCTGTAAAGCTTAACAAAAAGTCCTGCTTCTTTTTAACAGAACAGTTTTGGATACTTGTTTGATAAATTATAACTTCTTATACTCCAAACAGGCACAGATGATATTACATCGGAGCTAGTCCTCACAGAGGCCTGTATGTATTGGAATAATACTACACCTCCAAACATATGAAAAGTATGTTTAGTTTTTTAAAAAAAAATAAAGGAGAGGACAAAACCAAAGATACTTTAGATTTCTTCTTTGGGTGAGTTTAACTTGCACAAAAGATTTTGGACAAGATGCACTACAGCTGAATCCATATGAAAGCCATAAAGAACAGGAAATGTATGCATAGTTATGCTATAAATAATTTCAGGAATTTATTTCCAGACAACTTACTCCATTCATATATTAACCCTGAATTATAAAACTATCTGAACAAAAGACTTAAAGAGCCCAATAATAGGATGCCTACTTCAAGTTGTCATTTAAATAATGAGCAAATGTTTATACTCATTTGTTAAACAGGATATGTGTAACAGGTACGTTATATAGATTATATAATTTCATCTCTACAGTAACTCCAAAGTATTAATGTTATTAATTCTCCTAGAATATAGAGGAAGAAACAAAGTTCCCCCAAACATTTCTCACTTGCCCAAGTCACCCTACCAGCAGGTGGCAGAACCAGATATTCAAACCCAAATCTGCCTGGTTCCAGGGCCTGTGTCCTTTCCCATAAAATGGCCTCATAGCAGTTGGAAGAACTATTTTCGGTGCTTTGGAAAACTCCTGACACATTACCCTGTGTGGTACAGTAGGGGAGCCTTTGAGCATAGTCATAGTCTAGACTCTGGCAAGTGTGTTGACCTTAATCTCTTCTATTTCTTGGCTTTCTTTTTCTCATCCATGAAATGAGGAGTTCAGATAGCTAACATCTAAGTCATTCCAGCTCTTAATGGTTTACCAGCTATGATGCTATGCACTATACAACACGCAAAAGTTGGAATGGGGGAAAGATAAATAAGAGAAAGTTTAATTGAATACAAGATACAATATAGCCAAACCAACTAGACAGGTAGAGATGAAAGAAAAGAGGCTTTGTAGGCCTATATTGCCAATACAATTAAGAAGACATTGCATAATACATAACAAGTAAACAAAACCAATAATTAAAGATTTTACCAACTACGCTGGTCTGTTTCAACTTAACATCAAGCAATATTTTAGCTATTTAAGTAAAATACAAAATACAGACAGATACCAGGAAACAAAGAAACCCAAGTACAAATATACTTTGAGTTTGTTTTTTGCTGAATGAGATTCTGAAAACTATGTGAGAGTTCCCCTTAGAAACAACTGTGGGTTGAGTTGGCGGCTCATGGAGTGGTTCCATGAAACCATGGTTCCAGAAAGAGTGGCAGAGAAGAACAATCTATTGTTTCTGCAAAAGCTCTCTACCTATCAACAAAAGACAATGCCCGGCTGTGGGACACAATGACTGCATGGGGCTTTTGCTTAGTTTTGCAGACTGGGGCCAAGCATGGCTCACAATTTAAAACTTTCATAACACACGGTTTCTCCTTATATCCAGCCAAGATTCTTCAACCACATTTCCTGATTCTTGGATTTTCTAAAATGATGAAAAAGTGCATCTTTGCTTAGCGGCCATCACAAAAAGCCAATAGGGGGTGGATGCAGAAAAGTTCCACAGAAGAAAAGCACAGGCCAGAGGGGAAAGGTTCCCACAGCAGCTGAGTTGGACAGACAACAAATGGCCTGGAGAGCGCAGGGCCTTGGGAGGCCCTATGGTTTGGGATGGACTGAGCTGGAGTCAGATTTCTAAACTTGTGAGAGGCCAGCAGCTCTGGTTATCAGTATTAAAGTCTCTCAATAGATAAATATGTTTTGCATGAAAGAAGAAAAGATGATGAACAGCCTGGCAGAAGAAAATAAGACAAACCAAATCTTCCACAGGATGTTCACAGACCAAAATGCCAAAGAATGTGAAGGGGGCGGGTGGAACTCCCCAAGAGGGAGGGAGAGGGAAAAATTAAAGCCATCAGTGCTAACGTTTGCCAAGAAGGGGTGAGAGCGCTGTTCAGACCGTCTAGAAACCAGGTAGAAATGACTGCAGTCTTAGAGTCTGCACACACTACCAACACCCTTCCACTACCCCACCAGCCTGTGCCTCCCCTGAAGATTGTGGCTGTGCCCTGAAGCCCCCAGAAAGCAGCAGCTGAGACACAGTGACAGCTGGAAAAAAAGAGGGTTAGTCAAGGGCTTGGCATAAACAGAAGTGTAGCCAAAAGGCACAAGTATGAAGGGAGAGAGAAAATTTTCCCGTGTGGTTTGGGCATGTGGTGTGGGAAGCTGAAAATGAGAGCTAGCCAAAGTTTTGGGGCCTTGACGGCCTGAAGGATTTGGCAGGCTTGGCCTTTCTCATGGCAGACGGGCCAGGAAATGAAGCTTTCAGCTGTCTGCCTCAATGTTTTTCTCACTGTCACCATTTTCATGTTCAATCCCTGGCTCATTCTGTATTTTCTTCTTCTTTGGGGATTAGCACATCAGTGTGGTCAGGATCCACATGGGTTTCTTAGGGCTGCACTGTGCACCATCTCCTCACACACCATTATCTGTCAATCCGGGATTGGAGTGTGTGAACACATGGCACAGTGCAAAGCAAACAATAGGAGATGTTTTCTCTGCAAGAGACATTAGAGAGCATTCCCATTACAGATGGTCAAACAAATACTAGTTAGGAAGATAGAGGGACTTGCTAACAGCACTAACACTTAGGAGCAGCTAAGTGGGGACAAGTAGCCAGTTCTCTCCCACCTGGGGAGCTAGAGTCCTGTCCACAAACATCAGTTCTCGTCAAGGCCTATTTTAGACAAGAGAATCTACTCCCATCCTCCTTGTTAACACTGATTTTAGAAGAACAATGTCCTCTCTTGATTTCATTCTCTGAGCAAAAGTACATCTTTAAGCTTGGCAAGTAATTTCTCAAATAAGAGAAAGTTTAGTTGGGTACAAGACACAATATAGCCAAACCAACTGAAAAGGTAGACAAGAAAGGAAAGAGGCTTTATAGGCCTATATTGCCAATATGATTAAGAAGACATTATATAATACATACCAAATAAACAAAACCTATAATCAAAGATTTTACCAACTACACTGGTGTGTTTCAACTTAACATCAAGCAATATTTTGGCTATTTAAGTAAAATACAAAATACAGACAGATACCAGGAAACATCACAGAAACCCAAGTCTACCACCTTTCCCAGAAGAATGGAATAAACAAACCTAGAGAGCTGTATAATTTAACAATACTAGAAAACAGTGAACCTTAAACCAAGGAAAATGTTCATTGCTATAGTAAAACTTAGATTTTGGATTTCATTTACTGTGTGTAATTGTCAATCACACAAAGATAAAGTTGCTATTTCAAATAAGGTATGGCCTCAGCTTTCCCTGTCATGTTGATTTAAAAATAGCAGATTAATTTCAAGCCTTGGAGACATCTTTCAAATTAAGTAGGTATCTTAGTGAATGAGGATCACCATGACCAAAGCAACTTAGGTAAGAAAGGGTTTATTGGGCTTATACCTCCACTGTACATCATCAGTGGAAGTCACGTCAAAAACTCCAGCAGGACGGAAAACCTGGAAGCAGGAGCTGATGCAAGGCTATGGGGTTGGGCTGTTTTACTGGCTTGTTCAACATGCTTTCTTAGAGAATCCAGGGCCACCTGCCCAGGAATGGCATCAACCGCAACGGGCTAGGCCTTCCCCCGTAAGAGAATGCCTTATAGGCTTGCCTGCAGTCCAATCTTGTGGAGGCATTTTCTCAACTGAGGTTTCCTAATCTCCGCTGACTTTAGCTTGTGTCAAGTTGACATATAACGATCCAGCACAGTAGGTATTAAAAACCTAGAATTTCACTGGGCAGTGGTGGTGTGCACCTTTAGCTCCAGCACTTGGGAGGCAGAGGCAGGTGGATCTCTACAAGTTATAGGCCAGCCTGGTATATAAAGCGAGTTCCTGGACAGCCAAGACTACACAGAGAAACCCTATATCGAAACACCAAATAATCAAAACAAACAAACAAACAAACAATGACGCCCCCTCCCAAAAAAAACATAGAATTTCCAACTTAAGCAGTAATTTTAAAAATCAGAGGAGGCACTGGGAAGACGGCTCAGTGGATAAGGTAAATATGAGGACTGGAGTCTGGGTCTCTAGAACTGACATAAAAGCTAAAGTAGCAGTCCATCTGCAATCCCAGCACTCAGGAGGCAGGGACGGGGTCCCTGGAGCAAGCTGGCTAGCAAGATCAATCAAATCAGTGACCCTTGATCCAGAGAGAAGCCTCATCTCCGTAAATGAACTGGAGGGCAACAGAGAAAGACATCTGATGTCAACCTCTAGACTCTATGGGCACATATATGCGCACATGTATACCCCACATGTGTAAACATATCTACACACACATGTAAAAAAATAAAACGCAAAACGAAATTTGCCTTCTTTCCCAGTCTGGTTTCTTTTACTGCAAAAGCGAACTATTTTTCAGAATCATAGAATCCATGTTATAAGACACTGAACTATAACATTTTAGTAGGGTAGTTAAATTACTCATTTTCATTCTTCTGCGTATTTCAATTTAAATATTCTTTAATATTTTTATCATGTACAATAGCAGTCTCTTCTTAATCACGAATGTGTGTGTGTGTGTGTGTGTGTATCCATATATGTGGGAATATATATATAAATATGGTTTCTGGCACCCAAGCAACATCTTGGAGAATACCCCTTCAGAGAAGGAAGAACAGCTGTACTTACATCTGGGAAAAATGGAATCAAGTTTCTCTTGTGACATAAAGGCACTTGCAATTAACTGAGGAAAACAGACATATGAGTGAGCCCGGGCAGATTGGTCGACACGGTGATAAACGGTGCTACGAAGCACACTGTGTGACCTCTGGATCAGCGCGGCTTTCCTGGTGCAGAAGGAAAGCTGAAGGTGACAGCTGACATGAAGGGGAACACATGATGCAGCTTCAAACAAACGGCAACAAGCCTTCCTGAACTGAGCGTAATCTCGGTGGGACAGCAGATGCTGAGCATGAGCAAGGGGGTCCCAGCTTCATCCCAATGCGTCGCACACACACACACACACACACACACACAAATCCATTTCTATCATTCTCTGTATTTTTCTTATCTAATGTACCTAATGCACACGAGAACTTGATATGCTCCATAAACTTTCTGAACGAAAAACGGAAAATAAGACTAACGGGTGTGCCACAATGTTAAATATCAAACGATAGGGCTGGGGACTCAGTTGATAAAGTGTCTGCAGCAGGAAGACCTGAGTTTGGATCTCTGGCACCCACATAAAAACGCCAGGGATGGCTGGGCATGTTTGCAACCGCAATGCTGTAGAGTTAGAGACAAGTGGCTCCCCAGAGCTCACTGGCCAGTCAGTCTAACTAATTGGTAAGTGCCAGGGCTAGTGGGAGACTCTCTCTCTCAAAATATAAGGTGGAGAGTGATCAAGGAAAATATCCAGTGTCAACCTCGTGGTCTTGGTATGAACATGAACATGTATGCAAATGTACTAATGTGTGCACATAGACACACACACACAACTCAAGAACATACGAGTGGGAATGGATGTAATACCCACTGGAGATGTGGAGATGTGGTGATCTCAGAGCTGCCACAGAAGCTCGGCCTGCCCGTATTTGCAGAGAGCAGGAGCCATGTACAAGACGCTGTGGTAGACACAATGACCAGTGGCTGCTCTTTCTTACTAAGGAGTTTATTTCATCTGCGAATCCCTTCCTGGGAAGAAATAAAGGTCTAGAACCAGGGTTCTTAAACTTTTTAAAAACTACTAGAGCCCTGCAGAGATGTTACTCCTAAGGAATAAGTTTACCCTATTAAAAACCATAACTGTTGACTTCTAAGACATTTATTTTGCCAAAATCATAATATAAAATAAGTCCATAACACCTTAATACAGAAAACTTGTTTTATCTTAAGAAAAACTATTTTCTAAAACAAGATTTAGTGAAAGAGTAACATCGTTTGCATCCTTGCGCATCTGCTTATGGTCTGGTCTGTGAAATGACAGACTTCTAATGAAATGAAATGACTTCCAAGATCAGCTTTGGCCTCAAGGTGTACACAGCAATAAGAGAGTAAGAATGGAAAAGACAGTAATGTCTTCCGCTGAGGATGAGCATTGTTTGGTCTCACAGTCCTCCTTAGAGGACCTCAGTGGCCTCCAGGGCCCCAGGATCACACATTAAGGACCATGGTTTCCCCTAGCAATAGAAGTGAATGTTCAAAACCGGACAAAGCAGAGTGTGGACCCAGACTTACACGCAGCTTTACCTTGGGGAACAGAGCCCATGAGTTCATTTGTAATTCTAAGACTGGACTTGTAGGTAGAGAAGCTGGGCCTTGTGAATGGTCTGCTCTCTGGCACTGTGAACAAGGCTTCTCAAAAGGCTTGGGATAAACAGGGCTTAGCACGTGATGAGGGTGAGCGTAGCTTGATTTGCCTGGGAAGTCACAGGGCATTTCAAAAACAGGGTGTCTACTGAAAGAGCCCCTTCATTCTCCAAAGTATCCTAATTTGATGGTAAATTTTATGGTCACCTTGAGGACGCCCTTTTAAAGCAATGCAAGGATTCTGCCTCTTCTCACCCTGTGGATAAGCAGAAAGAAGCCACACTAGGTTTTGGTTTAAATAATGATATTTCAGGACCACTGGGGGGGGGGGAACTACTTCCCATCTCTGAGTTTCGGTGTCTTTTGTTGTTCTGAAAAGTTCTCCATAGCAGCCCGTGCTGTTTTCTTGCTCTGTACTAGATAGAATTTGAATGATGAGACATCACCAGGTTCATGTCTCAAATCAGCTGAAATGTAACCTGTGGATGAAGGTCACCAATTAACAGACTGAGTTAACCACTAGTCTAACAAAACCTCAGGCAAAACCCTGCAAACACACCACTGAGGCAATACAGTAAGACAAGGGACTCCTTTGAAGAAATGGTAAGTCAGCCAAGGCCTAGCCCCATGAGCGGGGCAGGGGGTACAAAGAGGACTGGAAAAGAAGTGCTGTAAAATCTGATTAGTGAACCTTGGAACTGACGTGAATTTGGCTCTGAGTCCCCGAGTGGCAAAGAAACCTTAGCAGTTGTCCAGGCTTTGAGTAAGGAGGGCGAAATTATAAGAACGTTTTTATGAGTTGTGACTGGCAAGCCCCAGCCTGTTAAAAGTCTTTAAAAACCAATGCCTTGGTGGAGGTAACACTCAGTGTTTACCGTAGCTCTGGTTGTTAAGGGTTACTGCTAAGGTCCTGGTTTTCCATGACATCAGCAGCATTCCGAGGGAAGTGTGTGTCAGTGACTTTCAGTAATGACTCCTTTTTCCAAACGCTCAAAGCTTCTGCCAAGATGCCCTACCACCTGCACACCAGCTGAACTGCAGGAAAAGGAAAAGCAAGACAGATTAAGTGGGATTTCTGTCTGGATTCCTTAATGAGACTAAAGGCTTTTCTTCCTCCCATGTTTGGTTTTTCTAATAAATCGATGCCAGCCCCTGCAGGAGTGACATAGCTCCTTTTTAACTTTTCATACTCTCATCTGATTATCTGTCATGACCTCTCACTGCCATATTCTGGGATCGGCTTTTGAGAATTTTTCTTCTGCAGAAAAGGTTTAGGACCTAATAGAAGGATCAACAAAGCAGCCCCCCACCCCACCCCAGGCCCCCGGGGGGGTTCCTGAGGGAGGCATCTGCTTCATCCCAATTTTGCAGAAAACAGAAGCCCCGAGGAGACCTGGCTGTGTGGTTGTTCTGAAATTTGTCTGGCTTTCAGCATCCAGACCAGATGTGTTCCCTCAAGGCAGCAGCAGAACTTCTCGTACGGCCTCACCTCACCTAAGTCGAGGCTGCGGTGAGCGAGCAGCCGGTGATCGCTCTGGGGCCGGGGCTGACTCTGTACTTTTGCTAGACCTTCCTTCCCAGAGCTTTGAAGCACACTATCAATATCAAGTCATCGGTAGCCATGACAACCATCTGGGTAAAGAGGTGGCAAATATTAGTTCAGGTGGGAGAGCTGGTGTGGGGGTGAGGAGAACTCACAGAGGGCCGCCACCACACAGACAATCCACTGTATCCCAGCCTTGTCCCGGCAGCTCTGCCTAACTACATTAACCTGATGCTTCATCCCAATCAGAGAGTTATCAAAATGAGCATTTTGTTCATTAGGCAAAGCTTTAAGGTACCGATGGAAAGCAGAAACAGATATACAGAATTACACGAAGGGCTGTTCTCTTAATGGCTTTGATAAAGTTATGGGATTTTTGCATTCAGTATCTACTTCTGTGAATGACACCCGATAGTCACTTTCTGTACTTCAGTTTCCTCACCTATAAAAACTAAAATCATTTGAAATATGTAACAGGCATTTGAAATTTTAATGATTCATGCTTTGAATTGCAGAGGGATTTTTTTTTAATTTCTAATTTTTATTTCATGAGTTTGAGTTTTGCCTGAATGCATGTCTGTGCACCGCACGAATTCTCAGTGCCAGAGAGGCTAGAAGAAGGGGTCGATTCCCTGGAACCGAAGTTACAGATGGCTGCGAGCCACCACGTGTTGCTGGAAATTAAACCCAGGTCCTCTGGAAGAGCAGCCAGTGCTCTTAACCACTGAGCTCCTGCCTAGCCCAGACATAGAGATTTTTAAGGGATGATTGCTACAGTGCCTTTTTAAAAAGGTGCTTCTTTTGCAGCATATTATACAATTCTAGAGATTTATCTATAGTTATTAGTATATATATTTTCAGAAAAGAAGGATAAACTCCTGTGCTTTCAAGATACTTTTAATATAAAAACTGCTTACCTATAATTATGTAACATCATCTTATGTTCATCTTTCAGGAACAAGAAAAATTTTTACATGGCAGAAGCAGTGAGGCAGTGTTCAGTCATTGTAGATAAAGTAATAATGAAGGCTACTCTGCCAACTTCTCTTTGATTTTATGAAAAATATAAAAAAAGTATTAAATAGATTGCTTATAAAGGTTGGAAAGCACAATTTTTGGGTTAATTTACTGGATTAAACTATAAAATTTTGTAAGATCCCACCCAAAGAATTTTCTGGTTTTGGTTGCTGGGATTTTTTTGTGGGGGGAGCTGTTGTAGTTTTGAGGTTTGCTTGTGTTTGCTTTGGTTTGGTTTGAAGGCAAGATCTCACTCTGAAGCTTAGGCTCACATTGAACTCTTATTAGTTTTCCAGCCTAAGACTCTGAAGTATTATAGGCAAAGTCACCATGCCTGGCTTAGGTTCTAAGCCTCAATTTTCAGGAGTGATTTTTTTTTTTTCTTCTTGAGATAGGGTCTTGCTCAAGTTGACCTTGAACTTGACATTTCCCTGTCTCACCCTCAGAAGTGCTGCGATTACAGATGTGAGCCTTAAATAGTTTTTAAAGGTGTTTTACTATTAACAAAAAGTTTATTAACAAAAGATCGAGCCAATTAGAAATATGTGTTTGAATGGGTGTTCTTGAATACAGGATTAATGAAGTTACCTCTAAAACTAAATTCTACAAATTATTTTCATAAATTGGGAGGTGGAATATAAAGAGAGGGAAAAAGAGGAAAAGAAAGAAGCTTGTAAATGTAAAAATATTAAAATCCCATAAAGGGGGGAGGGTGTTCTTTTCTCCTCGAAGATAAAAGATTTAATGAGGTACTAACCCTCAGCAAAGCTCCTTGGGTAACTGCCCTGTTTTTAAGCCACACTCACTTTGCTAGGAGAAGTTGCTGCTAAGAGCTGTTAAAGTATACACAAAAGCAATGTAACAAAACAGCAAAATATGCTTGTGATTTCTGTTATGCTACCAACCTATACTTACCCAGAGAGTTTAACTGCCAACCATCTTTTGTCTAATGCAGACTTCATCCTTCACCACCCACCCTCTGCCACAGAAAGCAACAACAACGTCATTTGGACTGGAAAACTCTGGGAAGAAAACCCTGAGCCGAGCCGTCGGGGGAAAAAAAAACTGTTCAATGGGAATCTGCCTCCAGCTCTGCAGATTTTCAAGCTTGCCCTTGCCTCTTGCGTCTGGAAGGTAGATTTTTGTGCCCAGAATATGGCTGGATGAGGAAGGCAGTTTCAAATCATACCCTGAGGGCTAGGAACAGAACACACAGTCTACAGTCTTCCAAAGAGGATTGAAGGTTGGCAATATAGAGGCTCCTTTCTCGTTGGCTCTTGGTGATGTCATGGCCATGTCTCCAGGGCCCAGGAAATTCACCGTGACTAATAGAGCCCTCACTTGTGAATACACATTCCATCTCAGAGGAACAGCAACAGTCTGAGTGTCAGGGCAACACAGAAGGCCCAGTTAGGGAATGCCGGTCAGCCATGCACAGAGGGGCTCAGAAGTCCTGAAATGTGCTATTGGTTCACCTACTCAGGAACCCTCACAGACTATCTGGACACCCGTGACCTGCGCCTACTGCAGAACAGGAACTCTTAAACAGAAAAGCAATCATTGTGACAGGATAGACACCCTTCCAATTTTTTTGCTGCAAAGGACCTGATATTAACAATGTTAGCCTCTGTATACCACACAATCTTTTTTGAAACTAAGCATTTCTGCTGATAAGGTGAGGCAGCAAACACTGAGATATAATAACTCGGCACGCTGCTGCTGCTGCGATAAAGCATGACTTAAAAAGACCACCATCAGACTGGCTTTAGTCCACAAGTTATCATTTGCTGAGCCGTGTATTTATTAAATATTAAACCACCTCTTCCCTGTCACTTATGAGGACCAAGTACTTACAAATAAAGGAAGAGGTACAGGAAAGAATATAAAAAAAAGAGTCTCCACAATACATCTTTCATGATAGTCTGCTAGGATATGGGGAAGACTGCTTCTCTGTCAACTTTGGGAATGCAGGCTCCAGACACCAACATGCAGGTATAAATGCCATCGCGGCTATCGCTGCGTAACAAGCCATACGTAAGTTAGAATGTTCCACTAAGAGCTGGCTCTCTCATCTACAAAATAATACTCCAAACTGTGCCTGCTCAGTAGGGTCAGGACGAAAGTTCACTGAGGTAACATTTGAGTAAAGCTCAAGCATACTTGTGCCCAGGACACGTTAGCACACAACAGTAATATGCTATTAATGTCAAGGTTTTTATAAGGAATCACAATCACCACCCTTGACGGCTGTTGCTCGCAGGGAAGCAGCACAGAAGACCATAAATACTGGAACACTGTGAACCTCTTTCCAAACCCATTAATTCCTATTAATGCCATCATTATATTAATAGCTACACACCCATTCCACACCGAACACATAACTGAACTGTCCCAATATCAAACAACTAAGCTATGCGCCGCCTGCTGTCATCGTGAACAACATTATGATGAATGCCCCAAACACACGCCTTTGAACACTGGTTCCGTTTTATTCTTGGGGGCAAAGATGTAAATCTGCATATTTTAGAGAACTGTCTGTTGTTCTGCCAACTGGCTCTCCAGAAAGGCTGTTCTTGTTTCTATTTCTACCATTCCTGTGAGAATCCAGTTCTTCCATTCTTGACAAGACTACAACTACCTTATTTTAAAATTGGGGAAAAAAAATGAAAACTTGAACTCGGTGAATGATTTGTACAATGATAATAAAAATATTAAATGTTTTCTTTGGCCTATAAGTTCGTGAAACATTTAATAATAATTTTGATTGAGGACAGAACTTTCCAGAACTGTACGATTCATAAATATTATGATGATAATCCTACTTCACAATGAGAAAGCTGGAGATCAGAAACCCAGTCAAGATAGCCAAAGTTCTCCAGACAAAGCAAATGATATATGGAAACACAAACAAGAAATGAACTTTGCTCTATGTTGGGCTATGCAGAGTTCACCAAAACATCTCAGGCAAAACTCAGCTTTGTGTAGAAGGACTTTAACCCAGCAACATGGCTGCTCTGGCTGGAATACAAACACACCCTTAGTACACACCTTTAGTGCCAAACAATGAAGGGACTTCATTGTTTGTAAAAGGAAGTACCCACGTTTCAAAATGATATCTAATTAGGAGGCAGACAAAAATATTAAATGAGGGAAAGATTTGACAGAACAGGATATGTCCAATTCTCATGAGAAGAGAGGAAAGAGAGGTGACTTAAGGGAGAACAGTGAAGGGAGAGGGAGAAGTTTTACTGGGAGAGTTTTACAGAGATAGGTTGAAGAAAGAATATGCTAGACACAAGTAAAGACAGAATGATGAGGATGAGAAAGAACCAGAAGATTAAAACAGATTCCTAGAGTTGATTTGACACCAAGCAGAACAATTCAGTCAGAAGCTGAGAGAAGCCAGTTTGAATCAGCCAGTACAGCTGTCTTGAACTAGCCAGCCAGAGTTCAAGAAGAGCTAGAAAGGGTGAGTTTATTCAGTGGCAAGTCTCAGAGCCTAATTAGATTGTATGGTGGCTAGAAGCTTCCAACACTAGGCCTAGGTTAGCAGGCAAACTGTTACTTTACAGTTTTGCATATCAGAGGAAATCAATGCCTTCTCATGAACTCATCCAACTTTTTTTTGAGCTAATAGCAAGTATTTAAGCTCTTTGATTGATTGATTGATTGATTGATTGATTGATATAAAAGTAAATACACCTAATAATCTTCTTCCTGGAGAAAAAAACCAAATCACTTTAAGGAAAATTCTAGATCTAGAAACAGTTAAAGTTTACTTCAATCACTGTGTCTCACTCTCTTCATTTGCTTCACAATTTGAAACTTCATTACTCATTTGCTTATAACAATTCCAAGGGCCACAAGAACAGGGATCTTGTCCTGTTTACTGTCTTCAATACCTAAAACAAAACATGGCTCACACAAATGACCTGTAAGTATCCATTGGATGAATGGATCAAGATGCTATCTATGTACTTTCCTAAATGTATGATTTCCAAGGCCAGCCTGCAAACAAACCAGCTTCCTAAGTGAGATGAGCACGTTCAGCAGGCACATAAGCCTCAATAAAATCTCCACTATTCAACTATGCCATACGCTGACTCATGCTGGTCTATCAGCAGTCCCCATCTTATCCTTTACCATGAAGATGCTATCACTGCTGGCCTTTATATGTGTGTATATTAGTTTTATTTATTTGGTTTTTCTGGGTCAATAATGAGAATGAAATCTAAAGGCAAATAAACAAGTTAATTGACTACTGAACACCTATTCTTCCCAGATGACTGGTCTAATCATACACAGTCCAATGCATAGCCACCTGCCATATATGGTTCTATAAATTAAATTTTAAGAACTTTAGTTTCTTAATTATAGCAGCCATTTTTTTTTCAAGTGCTCAGAAATTACCATGGGTGGCTAATGGCTTAATATTTTGGACAGTATAAATATAAAACATTCCTATTACTTGCAAATAAAATTTGTTTTGGACCAAGTGAAATAAATAAGTCATATAATAGTTGTTCTATCTTCAGTAATGGACAATGTCAGCTTAGGACAAGAGGGGAATGTTGTGGCACTGAAGGATCCCGTGTAGCTAGCTACCAAAGCCTACTTCATAAAAATGGCTGAGCACTGAAAAAAAGTGAGTGTACAATAAAATGACCGAGTTGAAGTATCCAACCATGAACCTTCATTGTATACTAAGATGGCAAATGTCTTTATGGCTTAAACAGTTTAGAGATGGAGTTTTTACGTGATACAAACTAGTAACCAAACTTTATTTTTCATTACTCAATGATGCAAGAATTCCAGGGGCTAGAGAATCATCTCAGTGGTTAAAAGCACTCTCAGTTCTTGCAGAGGACCTGGGTTTGGTTCCCAGCATCCAGATTGCAGCTCACCATTGTGTAAAGCTCAAGTTTTAGGGGATATAAGGCCTATAAGGGGCCCCACAGCCACTGCATGGCCACGGTGCAAATACAAACATGCAGGTAAAACACTCAAGCACAAAAAATAAATTTAAAATGTTTTTTTATAATAAGTCTAAATCCAGCAATATACTGTTTAAAAAATCGGTAAGAACTTCCACCACACATCATCACCTTCAAACCTCAGCTGGAATACACTGGCTCAGAGTAGATTGGCTCTCACAGACATAAATAGCTTAGCCTCTCTTTCCCTCTTCTTAATTTTTAACCTATCACTTTCCCCTTGAAATTGGAAATGATGGAAGAAAAAAAAATTGAGAAATAAGATATCAGTCATGAAACTGGACATGGAGGAAACAAGAGACGTCAATGACCAGAATTACATCCATCCTTTTACCTTACAGTTAAGGAAAGTGGGCACTGTAAAAATAAAGTGTTTGATAAGTAAAACAAGAGCCCGCAGAGATGTCCACATCCTGATGTCCGAATGTGCCACCTTACATGGAAAAAGGCACAGGACTACGTTAAGGATTGTGAGGTGGACATCATCTTGGGTCAACCAGACAGATCCAGTGCTCCTATAGATCTCATAAGAACGAGGAGGGAGTCAGGGTGGGAAACATGCTTGGGATCCTAGTACTCAGATGCAAAGCAGGAGAATTACCATGAGTGAGACCAGAGTAGGTTTAAGGCCGGTCTGAGATATAGAGAAAGACGGAGACTCTTGGATTAAGAACAGAAATGAGTTGGAACAAGAGAACCAGAGATTGCAGTGATAAGCTTTAGAGAAGAAAAACGGGGCTATGAGAAAAGAGATGCAGGCAGTCTGTAGAAGCTGGAGGAAGCAAATGAATCCTTCCTCCCAGTTTCCAATAGAAATACAGCCAACATTTTGTCTTTAAAGCATCTCACCCCCAGAACTGTAATAGAACAAACTCGCGTTGTTTTGTACAATTAAATCAGTGTGTATTAAACTGATAGTTTCCGATAAGAAAATCAAGGTAGTGGCCTTCCCCAGGGTTACTCACATTGTACTGATGACGTTAGAGTACAGATTTCCTGACTTTGTGTCTACTTTTGTTTCTATCATTTTTTTTTAAGCTACTTCGTTTTTCTATACTGGCACTCAAGTTTCAGTTCAATGCCTTTCTTGTATTACATGGGGAAATGCCCAACTAACCACAACTCCGATCTATTGTGTACCTCAAAAACAAAGTCTCTGGAACTAGATGGACTAGATTTGGACCCTGCTCAGGCTCTCATTCATTGTGTTATTTGGGGCATGCTCCTAGCTCTTCTGTACCTCAGTGCTATCATCTATAAAACGGGATTAATAATAGCTATCGTACAGGTTTATCGTTAGAATTTAATTGATTAATATTTACAAAAACTTCAAAATATACCTTTCCTCAATAAAGAAGAAAGCATATTAAATCCGCCTGCAATTTTCCATGTATGATCCTGTTTACAATGAAACAAAATAGTAAAGGCAAAAAAAAATCTGTTATATAATGAGATGACAATTTAACTCCAAACTTAATCTTATTTTGGAATGCTAACTTTTCAAACAGAGTCTTACTACATAACTTAGGTCGGTCTTAAACTTATTATGTCACTGAGGATAGCCTCAAACTCAGGGTCATCCCCCTGAGCCAGTCTCCTGATTGCTGAGATTATAAGCAATCCACAATCAACATCAGATTATTGATTTATAACTAATGTTGATTTTTAGCTAATAATTTAGAAGCTATTGTAAAATATCTTCCCGTGTTTGGGCAAGTCATAACAAAACCGGACTATAAATAAGCCAGCCAGTTAATGGAAAAAGGACCTAACCTATAGAACTAAAGTAGAATCCAGTTGATATTGGATTAGCATTTGAAACAAAAAAATGTAAACTGTGAGAGAGGGATTTGACTACGGGGCTCATTCAAGTGGCTGGGCTTCTCTTTATGTAATGAAGGGAATGGTGGGCTTTGGGGACTCATATTTAGAGTTTTCAGTCACCCTGAGGTAATTTAAGGCTTTGCCAAAATATTTCCCCAGCTGGAAAGAAAGTAATTAACATGACAGTTTCCTACTCATAATATATTCTCATGCACATGCTTGTAAGAGTTATTTGCTTGGGTTGGTTTTTCATCTTCACAGAGTGTAGCCACTCCTCAAGCATTGCAACTGTTACTTATGATTTAAGATGTGTTTAGAAAGAGCAATAGAGATCCCGGGATAGATGGGAAACAAGGATACACAGTAGAATCAGCGAACCACCAACAGACATCACAGGCTTTACAGAAGGACGACGAGGAGAAGAAGATAAAGAACGAAGCAGTAACGTGTAGGCACAGCACCACATCTCTTCTGTTCGTCATCATAACGCCGTGTGTGCAATTCCAACACACTGGAAAATGTTCTCTATTTTTAGACCAAACCAGCAGGCTCCCTTCAGGAGAGCCTAAAAGCAGAGCACATATAAACAAAGTTACATTTCTTCAGTGTGAGGTGTCTATTTATGTGAGTCAGTGGTAACAAGCAGAATCCCAGGTCCATTTAGCCTGTAAAGACGTCTTGCCTCCTTAATGGAACTGAACCTTCCTTTCCCCCCTAAATAAAACACCACAGAAGAGAAGAAAACGTGTCTCAATAGAGTCAGACACACAAACATTCCACTGCATTTGAATATTGTAAGCTGAATGAGTTCATTACCTGCCTTGGTAACATAACATCTAGGCTGAAAAAGAGTTGAAAATCTGAAATTCTTTAGCTCAATCATAAATGTGCAAAATCTATTCTTTGTTACTTAAAATAGACATCTTCATCAAAAGTTAAAACTTGCAAAGTTGATGACTACAACTGTAACAGCACTCAGGAGACTAAGGCAAGAAAATTGCAAGTTCAAGGATGGAGACTGTTTTAACAAGCAAATAAAGACTTTGGCTCTGTGAACGAGCATATTACAAACAACTAAAAGATTCCAGCTCTGTGAACAACCATACTAAAGGGTAGAAATACATAGCACACACATGAAGAAAATATTTACAAAGCATATGTTCAACCAAAGACTCACATCTAGATTATAAAGAGAACACTCAAACTCAACATCAAAACCAACCCAATTAAAAAAGGAACAGGCATTTCCCCAAGGGGACAGACAGATGACAAGCACACGAGAAGATACTTAATAACATTATTCATTAGGGAAATATAAGGTAAAAATCAATTGAGATATCCTTATATTCCTATCAAAATCGCTAAAATGAAAATTATTGGTAACCCCCAATTGCAGAGAGGATGAAAAGACAGACTACTTATACCTAGACACTGTTGGTGGGAATGTAAGCTGGGACAGCTCTCTGGAATATTGTTAATATTCCTTTAAAACTAAGAAAAGATTTCCTCCACAAGCCCAAGCTGCACTCTTAGCAAACAAATGAAAATGTATTTTAACATGAAATGTGTGTATCAATATTCTTAAAAGTTTTATTCGCAAGCGCTCCAAACAGGAAAGCATTCAACTACATATAAAAGAGTAAATGGTTAAACAACTATGGAATTGGAAATATGAGCAATGAAAAACAATAGCCAAACTCATTCTATGAAGCCACAGTCACCTTGATACCTAAACCACACAAAGACCCAACAAAAAAAGAGAACTTCAGGCCTATCTCTCTTATGAACATTGACACAAAAATACTCAATAAAACACTTGCAAACCGAATCCAAGAACATATCAAAGATATCATCCACCATGACCAAGTAGGCTTCATCCCAGGCATGCAAGGGTGGTTCAACATACGGAAATCCATCAATGTAATCCACTACATAAACAAACTGAAGGAGAAAAACCACATGATCATCTCCTTAGATGCCGAAAAAGCATTTGACAAAGTCCAACACCCATTCATGTTTAAAGTCTTGGAGAGATCAGGGATACAGGCACATACCTAAAGATAGGAAAGGCAATATACAGCAAGCCTATAGCTAACATCAAACTCAATGGAGAGAAACTTAAATCAATCCCACTGAAATCAGGGACAAGACAAGGCTGCCCATTGTCCCCATATCTCTTCAACATAGTACTTGAAGTCCTAGCCAGAGCAATAAGACAACTAAAGGAGATCAAGGGGATACAAATCGGAAAGGAAGAGGTCAAAGTGTCACTATTTGCAGATGATATGATAGTATACATGAGCGACCCCAAAAATTCAACCAGAGAACTCCTTCAGCTGATAAACACCTTCAGCAAAGTGGCAGGATACAAAATCAACTCAAAAAAATCAGAAGCCCTCCTATATACCAAAGACAAAAAGGCTGAGAAAGAAATTAGGGAAACAACACTCTTCACAATAGCCACTAATAACATAAAGTACCTTGGTGTGACTCTAACCAAGCAAGTGAAAGACCTGTTTGAGAAAAACTTCAAGTCTCTGAAGAAAGATATCGAAGAAGATATCAGAAGATGGAAAGATCTCCCATGCTCATGGATTGGTAGGATTAACATTGTGAAAATGGCCATACTGCCAAAAACAATCTACAGATTCAATGCAATTCCCATCAAAATACCAACTCAATTCTTTACAGACCTTGAAAAAAAGATTCTCAGCTTCATATGGAGAAACAAAAAACCCAGAATCTCCAAAACGATCCTGTACAACAACAGATCATCTGGAGGTATCTCCATCCCTGATCTCAAGCTGTACTACAGGGCAACAGTAATAAAAACTGCATGGTATTGGCATAGAAACAGAAAGGAGGATGAATGGAACCGCAGACCCAGAAATAAACCCACACACCTATGAATACTCGATATTTGACAAAGAAGCCAAATGCATTCAATGGAAAAAAGACAGCATCTTCAACAAATGGTGCTGGACCAACTGGATGTCTACATGCAGAAAAATGAAAATAGATCCATATTTATCACCCTGCACAAAACTAAAGTCAAAGTGGATCAAGGACCTCAACATAAAACTAGATACTCTAAATCAATTGGAAAAAAAAGTGGGGAACAGCCTAGAACTCATTGGCAGGGGAGACAACTTCCTGAACAGAACACCAACAGCACAGGCTCTAAGAGCAACAATCAATAAATGGGACCTCGTGAAACTGAAAAGTTTCTGTAAAGCAAAGGACACCGTCATCAAAACAAAACGACTGCCTACAGATTGGGAAAGAATCTTTACTAACCCTTTATCTGACAGAGGACTAATATCCAGTATATACAAAGAACTAAAGAAGCTGAAAAGCAGCAAACCAAGTAATCCAGTTAAAAAATGGGGAACAGAGCTAAACAGAGAATTCTTGACAGAGGAATACTGAATGGCAGAGAAGCACTTAAAGAAATGCTCATCCTCATTAGCCATCAGGGAAATGCAAATCAAAATGACCCTGAGATATCACCTTACACCCATCAGAATGGCCAAGATGAAAAACTCAAGCAACAACACATGCTGGAGAGGTTGTGGAGAAAGGGGAACCCTCTTCCACTGCTGGTGGGAATGTAAACTGGTACAACCACTCTGGAAAGCTATCTGGTGCTTTCTAAGACAATTAGGAATAGTGCTTCCTCAAGACCCAGCTATACCACTGCTAGGTATATACCCAAAGTTCGCTCAAGTACACAAAAGGGATACTTGCTCAACCATGTTTATAGCAGCTTTATCTGTAATAGCCAGAACCTGGAAACAACCCAGATATCCATCAATGGAAGAATAGGTACAGAAATTGTGGTATTTTTACACAATGGAATACTACTCAGCAATCAAAAAGGAGGAAATCATGAATTTGCAGGCAAATGGTGGGATCTAGAAAAGATCATTCTGAGTGAAATATCCCAGAAGGAGAAAGACAAACATGGGATATACTCACTTATATAGACCTATAAGATATGATAAACATAATGAAATCTATACACCTAAAAAAGATAATCAATTGAGCGGACATGGGGTAAGATGATCAATCCTCATTTAGAAAGACAGATGGGATGTGCATTGAACGTATCACAGGAGTCTACTGAGTGCATCTGAAAGACTCTAACTAGCAGTGTTTTCAAAGCAAAGACTCATGACCAAACCTTTGGCAGAGTACAGGGAATCATAAGAAAGAAGGGGAGTTAGTCTGATGGGGAAAGGATAGGAGCTCCACAAGGACCAAATATATCTGGGCACAGGGTCTTTTCTGAGACTGACATTCAACCAAGGACCATGTATGGATATAACCTAGAACCTCCACTCAGATGTAGCCTGTGACAGCTCAGTAACCAATTGGTTTCCCAAAGTGAGAGGAACAAGGAGTATTTCTAACAGGAACTCAATGACTGGCTCTTTGGACTCCCCACCCCCGCAAGATAGGAGCAGTCCTGTTAGGCCACAGAGGAGGGCTTTGCAGCCAGTCCTGAAGATACCTGATAAAACAGGATCAGATGAATGGGGAAGAGGTCCCCCCCCATCAGTGGACTTGGAAAGGGGCACGGTGGAGATGAGGGAGGGAGGGAGGGACTGGGAGGGAATGAGGGATTGGGACACGGCTGGGTTACAGAGTTAATAAAATGTAACTGATAAGAAAAAAATAAAATTCAAAAAAAAAGTAAAAAAGAAAAACAATAGCCAAACCTTAAAGAAAGTGAAAAAAAAGATATATATCTCAGAAGGCCCCATATTGCATCATTCCATTTATAGACTATCTTTGAAGAAATGTAGTTCAAGAGATGAGAAATAGGCTAATGGATAAAAAGTGTTAGGGATAGAAGCTGAGGTAAATATGGCCACAAAGATTAGTACATGAGAGTCTCTAAGTGATATTACTGCTGTCTTGGCAATGGTAACAATTACATATAGCTACATGTGCTATCAAAATGAATAGAACACAAATAATATTGTGCAGATGCAAAACTGACCAGTAACAAATTAGGTGTATATATTTTATCAACATCAGCCTCTTGGGTTTGTTGCTTTTATGAGATCTACGCAAAAAACAGTGACACCATGAAATCAGGGTACAAGTATGTGTAGCTTTGTATATGTCTACATATCTGTACTTTTTAAAAAAAAGATAAAAAGTTTTTTAATAATTTATTTTTATTCTATATGCATTTATGTTTTGACTGCATGTATGTATGTGTAAAGATGTCAGATCACTTGGAACTGGATTACAGACAGCTATGAGCTGCCATGTGGGTGCTGAGAACTGAAATTGGGTCCTCTGGAAGAGCAGCCAGCGCTCCCAACCACTAAGCCATCTCTCCAGCTGCAATATAAAAAAAATTTCAATATATTTTTATTAATTCTTTGAGAATTTCATACATGCATACAATGTATTTTGAATATATTCAAAATATGTCCCCCCCTAACTCCTCAAAAATCTACCCTTTTTAACTTCATGTCCCTGTCACTTTTTTATAACCAAGAGACTAATTCATCCTGCTTGTATAAGCCTGGGTGTGAGGCCATCCACTGGGACCCAGTCAACCTACCAGGGACCATGTTTGTCAAGAAAACTGACACTCTCTCTCCTCCCGTGGCCATCATCTGTTCACAAATCCTAGGTTAAGGATCACGGGCCCCTCTGTGCTCGATGAAGAATGCCAACTGAGCTGCTCTAAGTTCATGAGTGCAGTGGTCCTACTGTGTCCAAAAGACACTGCTTTGGCCTGGTTCTCCCTAAACTTTGGCTCCTACAACATTTCTGGCCCTTCTTCTACAATATTACCTCAACTGTGAAGGAAGAAGGCATGATGTGAGGTTCCATTTATGGCCAAGCATTCCACAGACAGTTAGTCTTTACACTTGGGTGAGTTTTGAGTTTCTGCATTAGCTACTTCCCATGAAACAAAGAACTTTCTCTGATGAGGGTGGAGAGCCACACTTCTATGGGTATAGGCATGTATTCAGAGAGCAGCTGGATACAGTGTCTATTCAGCAAAATAACCATGGTGGGTTCATCCCTGAGGCCCTATCACCTCCGAGCCATGAGTCCTCGACCAGCTTTACATTACCAGGGATATATTTCCTCCTCTGGTGGAAATATGAAACATAATCCACTCAGAAAGGGTTAACTAACGCTGTATAATAATCATGGCACCATTGTAACTATGGGCTATCTTGCCTTACCACTCATTATTATAGCAGGCAAAGTTCAGAGCTGGGTAAGGTCGTTGATAATTTTTGGTCTTCCAATAGCCAACACAGCATCTTCAGATCCTATCAAAGCTAGCCAGTAGCAAGGAAGCTTCCCAGTAAGTAGCAGCTTGATTTTTCCATATCCTGTGACCAAAGTGTGACTGTGTCCAACAATAGGGTCTTACTATCAAACTCTTGTGGACCACCCAGAATAATGACAACAGCCTATAGATTTTTTGGAAGTGTCTGGGACACTCCTGACCAACAACTCAAGGAGGGGTCTTTCTTGCAGTTGTGCTAAGTATTACCCTAGGTCCCAGGTCTGTCCTAAGAAGGCACTAAATTTATTCCCAAGCTTCCTGAAGTTTCACCTTGGCTACTTTATCCAGAGTTGGGCACCACGGTCAAGTTCAAGCAGCCTTACAACTTTTCTCGCTAAACGTGACAGTGTTTTTCTGTAGTGTTGTGAGATGGGAAACTCAGGTACTCTGAATGGTCCATATGATGTAGAGAAAACAGAGATTGCTGTGAGAGGAAATTAAGTCAATTCTCAGGGAAGCAGAGATGAAGAGAGAGAGAGAGAGAGAGAGAGAGAGAGAGAGAGAGAGAGAGAGAGAGGTCAGCTGCTTTTGAGGCTCTACCTCCAGTGTTTGCGAGGCCCAGTGAATGCCTGTTCTCTCATAATTTGACCAGGATGTCTGTTCTCTCCTAATCCTTTATATTAGGGGATATTTATAGATTGTTCCTAATAAACAGATCTTTTCTCTTTGAACCAACGTAAGGTCATATTACTGCCACGTGCCATGGAAAGAATGACCTACGATAGATGGGAAGACCATAATGTCACAGCACAGCACTGCTGAGTGCTCTCCCTTGTGAAGAAACATAGCAAGCCTGCCTGGACTACTGCCTCACACCCGCCTGACCCATCCATTTCTACATAATAGCAGAGGTCCATTAATCTGGGAACTAACAATTTCCTGTGACTAGATTTCTGCTCTGTTAATCTCATTGCTCTTCGTCTAAATAACTCGTTTATCAAAATCATTCTAGACACATAGCAGTCAAAGAAAAAAAATGGTTCAACCTTCAGAGACAGGAAGAGTAAAGTTCATCTTTGATCTAGACATACACTTCTATTCAGCTCCAAAGTCCATGTAACTAGCATATGTCATTGATGGCAGATTTTTAGTTTATAACCAGCTACATATTTTAATCTTTTTATATAATTTTACATTATATAGCTTAAAACTTAGCTGGCAATTCAGCCCATAAGTCTTATTAGCTAAGTCTACAAAAGTTGATAAAGTTTCGTTCTCTGACAGTGTGAGAGGCTACTCCAATTTAACGGTGTTCTCTAAAGGAATTTGGGGATTTTACATTTGGATGTCTACACCACATAGAAGAACCAGCTAAGTAAACTTATGTAAAATAATCCTTGGTCCATTAATATTCAAATAAGTAAAGCTAGAAAAGTTCAATGGCTAAAAAAAGGCTATGACAAATGAGTCTCACATACTTCAGACACTCAGGTTACATGTTTAAAAATGGCAGATCATTTACTTCATCACTGTTTACCATTAGGCAGCCTAAGAATTCCAACGTGAAGGAACCTGCCAATATTTCACATTTAATCACTTTATTTTCAGGATCTTATTTCTGTTCAAATTTTTACATTGTTTAAAAATTTCAACACCAAAAAAAAAAAAAATCAAATCTCACAAAGAGAAAGCTTCAAGAGACTATTTTAGAAAGAAAGAAAGAAAGAAAGAAAGAAAGAAAGAAAGAAAGAAAGAAAAGAAAAGAAAAGAAAAGAAAAGAAAAGAAAAGAAAAGAAAAGAAAAGAAATCACTGGACGCTTAGTTTGAATTTCCTAGAAATTTCCCATTTTAATTTTGATCTTGGTTTTAAGCTGATATATTTGAAGAACAAGAATGATGGTAAAGCCATAAAGAGATACTGCCTAAGAAGGTAGATAGGTTATCTGGACTGGTTCCCAATACTATGTGTCATCTTACTGAGTTTATTTTTAATCCAGGATGGAAACTTAGTCTTAAAACTCAATCTTGAAAACACAGCAAGAGAAGACCCACTTCAAATACATTCACTGCAGCATATGAATACAACAGCAATGCCAATTCATTCATCTCCCAGGAGCAGTTCAACTGCTGACATAACCAGGGACTCTTGATTCCATCAGACTAGCATTTGTCTTCCCCCGAGAGGCATCCTCTGTGGATCTTCATGCAAGCTCCAGGAGCACAGGACACAAGAGAAGACTTCACTCTTCACTCTGTAACTGCCTAGGAATGACCACTGCCAACAACAATAAGAGTGCATGAGCACCGCTGACCATGATTTTAGTCTATACAGAGAACTTCGCCAGCGCTGCCCCGGACTCCGTACCTGCAGGACTCTGAGCTCTGAATGAGTGTGTTTTAGCTCCTCAATTTGTGACTACACTGCAACAGAAATGGATCAACTAAGACAGTTGCTTTATGTCCCTACCTGCCCCTTGATGTCCTATTGTGTAGGTTTTCTTGAATTAAAACCCCGAATGAAATAAAAAATGGACAAGTTCGTATTAATTCAAACAAAAAGTCCAGTGATTATTTTTGTCTTTTAGATGTATTTATTTATTATTATTTATACAGTATTCTGCCTGCATGTGGGCCTACATGCCAGAAGAGGGCACCAAATCTCATTAGAGATGGTTATGTGCCACCGTGTGGTTGCTGGGAATTGAACTCAGGACGTTTGGAAGAACAGCAGTGCTCTTAACCTCTGAGCCATCTCTCTAGCTCCAGTGATTTTGTTTTAAAGCCATTCTTCCAGTCCCTCAAGCCACAGTTCACTCACCACCTAGATTCCATCTCATACAGGAACTTTTAAGATTCATTTTGATTTTGAATGATGGGTACGCGTGTGCATCTGTGTGGGCCTATGTACATGTACGTGCAGGTGACCGAGGATGCTGGAAGGCTTCTGATGCTCTGGAGCTGGAGTTACAGGTGGTTTTGAGCTACCCACTGGGAGCTGGCAACTGAACTCAGGCCTCTACAAGTAAAGTATGGGCTCTTAGCTGCTGAGCCAGCTCTCCAGCCCCCTTACATAGGAACTTTTAAAAGTTACAAATTCTTGGGCATCAGAATCTGGCAGTGGGGCCTGCTGGTCTCTATTCAGCAGTTCCACTCACTGACTCTAAAGCATACTAGATAAAAGTCACTGAAGCAAATGCTGGGGAGGAGGCACTTGGACTATACTACAGGAGCTGAGTACAATCTTACATACTCTTTCCTTGGGAATGTTTACCTTGCTGTTACTTTCCAGTCAACCGTGTCCGTTAGGATCATACTCTCCAAGACAATTGTTGAATATACCCTGTGCCCTAGCCCTTCTGAACTAAGTACAATTGTCATTTCCCTCATGAGTGAAAGACGCCTATCTTTTTTTTTTTTTAACCTGTGGCATGTAGGTTTCCCTAGTATATGGCTCTCTACCTAAAGGATAATGTGATATATTTAAGTGGTTCTTAGCTGCGAATTGTACCTCTGAAGTCTTAACCCATAAAATTTTGACAGTTTCAAAAGCTAGTGTTTGCCTGAAAGAGAACATCCTTCCTCGCTACATAGAGAAAAATCCCATGAGTCATACCAGAAAAGCATGTGTTGAACTAGCATTCAAGAGATCCAGCCAAGGACGGGTTGTGTAATCTTACGCAAGTCAATTAAGACTGGAGGGCTTTAATTTGCTCACTAGTAAAATGAAAAGCCCAAAATCCACTGACCCTAGATTTTTCCATAGTTGCCCCCCAAAGCAGACTGGTGCCCTTGAGACCACAAGAGAAAGGTAGAAAGTTAGCAGCGAGTTCTGAGAGTGGCTTGGCTCAGATCCAAGAGAAAAAGACCTCATAACTAGGCAGTTATCTTCAGAGTAAAAAAATATGCCAGAGAGCAATGACTTACTAAATTTTAAAATAGAGGCTTAACTAAAACTAGCTTGAGAGTTGAAAATTCTTCGTGTTGCCGAGAATAAGAATTACTTACTAGAAAGTTGTATTTTTTACAAAGTCGTCTTCTTTTGAATAGAAAAGAACAATAACTAGATGCCCTTTGCAAAGAATCCTACACAGCTAGCAGATTTGAATGACTTACACAAGATGTAATGGCTGGGGAACATTTGGGGATCCCATTGGTGTCTCCTTCTGTTACCTTTTCTGAAGGTCTGTTTCTCTGGAGAGATGTTTAAGCAATAGGAAAAGAAGTAAGACTACGCTCCTAAAGAAAGGAAGCAGCATCACTCTTTGGAGACACCTGGGAACCCCTAATGGCAGACTTGCATTCTAGGTCTGCAGCATCATCTTCAAACAGTTCCAGCTGTTTGCAGCTGAAGAGCCATCAGACCCCGCCAACTCTTCCCACACAGAGAAAAGAACTTCTACGTTTAAGTTAAGAAATTCTTTAGGTTATTTTCTAATTGTGCAGATTCAACTTAACATTTCATTCGGTTAGACATTTATTGGTCATCTCCCCTACTCTCTAGGCACGTGGTAGGAACTTGGGCCGTTAAGTATGATGCCTGCCGAGACTCAAGATGCTTACATTTCTTAGGTGGGCGGAACAGAGCACTCAAAGGCAATTCTACCATTAGATATAATGGGAATTCAAAAACATTTAAACATTGTATCAACTTTACTCTTCTACGAGAAATGACAGACTACCAGCTCTGGGTTTTAAAGTAAAAGGAAACGAACATAGCCTTCTTGCCATGGGATACAAATGTAACTAAGCGAATACTTCACTGGGATTTACAGTTCTCCAGAAATGTACAGGTGTATGTGCTATACAATGCAGCAGTTTGCTGAAACTTACTATTTGGCAGTGCAGCTAACTGTAGAAAAATGGCCTCTACCTTTCCAAATTCAGACACTCAAGGTCAAGCGCACTGAATAAAGTCCAACGTTCATTCAATAGAAATGTAATGAGTACTCTGGGTTCCAGCACTATGGTAGCTCATAGGGGGAAAAAAACAGACAGAAAAGCATGGTTCTAGCCCCATGGATACAGCTACATCAATGAATTATTCCACAGTATGAGAATGGTAAGTGCTTTTAAGATCACATAATCCCAGCAACAAGCAAACAGTAAGCAGGCCCCTTCAGAGAGAAAACCATATTCCTACTCTGATTTCAAAAGTGGATGGGAAAGAGATGAAAGCAGTGGAATTCAAGGCAGAATGAGCTATGAGATAATCATTCTCACGAAAGGTCAACGTGCTTTGGAACAGCTGAGCCGAAGGTGACTGCTTTCTTTAACAAGGGCACCGAGGAAGGCTTCATAAAAGAGGTGGCAGATGAGGTGGCTCATCGGTTCATATTCAGGAAGGTTCTATTTATACAGCAGACATAAATTATTTCAGCCCTGCAGAGGTGATTTTAAACTGTCCTTGAGTTACTTTAAAGTCTTCACCGAGAAACTGCAATAAGCAAACATATTTTCTGGAGAAAGAACCCACCCAAACACCTTGACAGTTTCATTCCACATACTTCACACATGGTATCTTTTATGTCTGGGAAAGCAGACTAGGAAATGGCTGAAATACCCAAGGGATTCAAAGTATATATGTTGGAAAGTGTACCTAATTTCCAAAAAAGGTCGAATTGCAGAATACGTCTTGATTGGAAAACAAGCTGCTCGCTCCTGGGATTGGAGCAGATGCTGGAGGTCAGGCACAAGGGGAGGAAAGGTACCTCTGCTGTCAGGAGAGTCACTGCACAGCCTCTTCTTCAGCTCAGCAATCTTAGACTGACAGAACTGTTGTAACACAAAAGCCATTTTCATTTGCCTGAAACTCTTCTGAGTGTGACTTACAACAATGCCTGTGATGATTCAAGAACACAGAATACAGATTAGTCCATAAGGATGGCAAGCGATTTTGCAGTTACTGAGAGTTTTCCCCCCCATTTAGAAGAGCTAAGTGGTTAACCAGAAAAAGAAAAAATAGCATGAATGGCAATAGATAAAAGGCAGTAAATTAGGAAATAAGGCCATATGAACAAGAAAAGGACTAAGGATGACTATGAATATTTATAGTCTGATGAAAATATTTTTGTTGTTACTATAGGGAACAACAATATCAACATAAAGAAACTGTATGACTATAAAACACAGATGAATACAATAAGCCGCCATTTATTTAAAATCATTGTGTCAAAGTCAGGGCTAGCATCATGAAATCCCTGAGAAAACATCTGAATTATTATAAACTATTATGCTGCTTTGATTCCATTGGTAGTTTAACAACTATTTTGCAAACTCCATTTTCATAAACCCCATGAGGCCCTGGGGCCTATTCTATTTCTTACACCTTTTAAAGGACTCTGTCAATGGGCTTCAGTAGAAGCAGAAAGGTTCAATGTTGCTTTGTTTTGCTTTGCTTTGCTAAGACAAGGATTGGCTATGTTACTTAGGCTCACCTTCAACTCCTGGGCCCTCCTGCCTCGCCAGTGGTAGGCCTACAGGCATAAGCCACAGAGCCTGTCTAGAACTGGAGTCCCAAGAACAACCTACCATCAAATTTCATGGCAGATTATAAGCTGTATACAGTTAATTTACTTACCATCCAGAAAAGAATTTGCCTTCAAAAAAAAAAAAAACACATCTCTTAAATACTCCTGGAAATTAGGCAATAACCCTTCCAGGAATATCTATTCTACTCAGAAAACCAAATGAGCTGAAGTTAAACTGCACAGATTATTCCTGAAAGCCCGGATATGAACATGTTAACCAAGTGCTCGGCCCCTGCTTGGCTTGCCAGCATGGTAACTTTACTCATGAAGCCTGGTTCCAAGAGCTATCAGATTACATTCACATTAGACAGGGCACTGTGAATCACACTGCCAGCTCCTTAGACACAGCGGCCTGTGATTTTTCCATTGCATCTGTTCTTCCAGCTCTCATGGAAACAAGTGCTGCCACAGCCCCTTGATGAGCCAGCAGAGCCCAGTCATCTGGCGACAATGACTGGCCTCTGGCATCTAAGAAGAACATCAACCAGAGAAAATGAGGGGATAAAAAAAAGAAGTAAACAGAGGACAATCGATTTCTCGCTCCCTGATGGTCTGTGATTCCAAGCGCCTGATGCAGAATTAATTGTTTTGAATGCTGTGTAAATGAACACTACAACACAGTCCTGGGTTCCGACCATTTTCTGGTGTGCCAGGGATAAGGTTCAGCAATGTTCCCTCTGGCCTGAGTGCTTCGCAAAGCATATGATTCACTGATGTAATAGCCTAAGTAAGGACACATTCCTCATCGCACATGACATTATGTGGGAAAATTTAGCTTTGTCACCTGTTTTTCATGGGGGCTTGGGAAAGTTGCATAACCTCTTTCAACTGTACATCCATCTCATCTTTAATTTTTGTTTTGTTTTGTTTTGTTTGTGTTTCCCTGTGTAGCCTTGGCTGTTCTGGACTCAGTTTGTAGACAAGGCTGGCCTCAAACACCAACTGCCTCTGCCTCCCTGAGTGCTGGGATTAAAGGAGAGCACCACGATGCCAAGCCCATTTCATCTTTAAAACAAGAATAAGAAAACCTGACTCTTTTCCTCATTATTACTGACTTATGAGGTTTATTCATCATTTAAAATGAACAACAACAAACTTGGAAACTCATGTACACTAAGAAACTAGTCTACCCTTACACCACAGGAAAAACCCCTCTATGACTTCAAAAAACCAAGTGGTCCCATGACCACATGATCACACCATCTTGTACACAGAGGCTTTCTTTGTCTCCTTAGAAACCGGAAGTTACCACATCTCAACAATTTGCAACTAAATAAAAAGGGTACTAACACTTCTACATGTCCTTAGGGACGCAGGGGCTTGACTTAATGGGACACTGCTTATTCAGTCACCTCACAACTCAGTGGTTAGAATGAAAAAACTAGGTTAAACCCACAATGTTGGGTGGGATTTCCAGGTGCAATTTCCTCCATTCATTAGGACATTTCCAAAATGAAGGCATCATTCTTTGTATATGCTTATTATAAATCTTTTGAAATTCTTATTTTTATGTACCATTTGGTGTTTAGCCTATATATATGTCTGTGTGAGGGAGTCAGATCCACTAGAATTTGAGTTACAGATAGTTGTGAGCTGCCATGTGGGCACTGGGAATTGAACCCAGGTCCTCTGGAATCCAGTCCTCCTAACTGCTGAGCCATCTCTCCAGCCTACATAAACTTACTATAAGATGCACCTCCACTAAAAATTATACTTCATCTAAACCAGAGAAAAGAACATCTACCATCCAAACATCTACTCGTGCCAGATAATTTAAATAGCATGGCACAGATCCCCGAGCTAACGCATCATTTTGAAATACTCAGAACCTGCAAAAACACTGAGTCAGGTCACAGCAAGGCCAATTTAGTTTATTGTCCAAGAAGGATGAATGAAACCCAAGCTGCTTCCTGTATGCAAAGACCTTTTCAATAAAACCTTTCAGACGACACCATGAATTGATTATAATCCTGCTTTTCAAAAGGTAAACTTGTTTACAGGTATGTGGTTCATTTTATTCTAGTAAAACAGGCAATGCCTGAACATGCTATAAAATGTGAGGAGACAAGAAGTGAAAAGAAGTCTCTGCTGTCACTTGTTTCTAGATACCATTTCCCCATGCTAAAATCACCTTTTAACAAAACAAGCTATCCATTTGTAAGAAACTGTGCAACTTACTCAAACGTTATCAAATGGGTGTCTCTCCTCTGCCAGGCTTTAGTTACAATGCATCCTGGATTTTGTTAAGATTTTCTCTACTATTCCATGATACACCCTGATCTATTCTGTCAATCCCATGTTGATGGTCACCCCTCATCCTCTGCTATTCCATGCAATGGTGTAATGCTTATGCTAATGCCAGGTATATTATTCAAGTGAGAGTAAAATGAAGAAAAATTCCTTAAAGTAGAATTATTTAGTGAAAGGATACATGCAAAATGTCTATAAAAGATAAAACAATTTAGCATTCCTTCAATAATGTGGCACTAAACTTCTATCAACCCAGTCTTGAGTAAAATTTAAGAATCTTCAATAACCTAATTGTTGGTATAATGTTCTTGTGGAATGTATACAATTTACCCATGTTCATTCAAATGCTGATTTCTCTACCCCACTATCTAGTTTCAATCAGGACATTTATTCTAAGCATTGTCTATCTCAAGTTTGTGCAAACATGCCACCATTTGTTCTCTGAATTTTCAGGAAAACAACCAGCCAACGCTGGGCAATGGAAAGAATAGGGTGGGACATCCTGGTCCGGAGGGGAGGAGAAGGAGGCGAGTGGGAGGAGTCAGAGAGCCGAGATCTGCAGGATAGGACTTGGAACCATGAGGAGAGATGAACCAGACCTAAGATATGTCTAAAAGCAAGTATAATATGGAAAAATCTGAATGGGAGGAAACTATGCAGGCTTGGAGGTTTAGGATGGAGTAATCATCACCCAGCACTGTGCTTTAGGTTAACTAAATACATCCTAGTCTCTGTGGTGATTTGGGTATACAGATGGTTTAGGAATAACTGCTGTTTAAATAAAAGATAAATCAATAGTAAATATTGATATGAACAACAGACTTACATGGTAGATAATTCATAAAATATTATTTAATGGGCTTTCCAGATGTCTCATTGAGAAGAGGGAATGCAGCCAAGCTTGATGATCTAAATGGAATCCCAAGAAACCACAGAATGTCCTCTGACCTTCACTCCCAAGCTGGGAATTCTCCCTCAAATAAATGAATAAATGTAAAAGAATTAACAAATGAATATTAATTAATAAATTAAAAAGATAAAATGCCTTCTAACATAGAGGTGAAATACAAATTATCTTTTGCTGTTTTAACATGGTAATCTATACTGAGACTTCTCAATTATTGAATTATCCTTTCATTCCTAAAATGAATCTCATGTGGCCATATTACCTAGTCTTCAAGGTGCTGAATTCATTTCACTATGATTTTATTTAGCTTTCTATATACAGTGTAAGTGAGATTTACCTGTAGTGTTCTTTGGTGGTTGCAGGGGAGGAGGTTTGTGTTTGTTGTTTGTTTGAGACAGGGTTTCTTTGTAACCTCTGCTGTCCTGAAATATCTCTGTAGAATAGTCTGGCCTTGAACTCACAGAAATCCCTCTGCCTCCTGAGTATGTAATACTCATTTAAAAACTCTTGTATGCATGGTAAACGAGACAGATCTACAGTATGTATTTCTAAGGATAGTCCTTTTGTTCTCTGATCCTTCTCTCAGCCATTTTATCTGTCTTTGATAGTTTTTGTTAACATAATTCAGTGATGATCTATGTAATTACTTGTTTAACATGCTTCTCAAGGTAAAATACAGGTATATAAAGGCACAAATCAAATGTGTTTGTTAACTGTTCTCTTTGTGGCGCTTGGCGTGACGCTGAATATAAAAAATGGTCGACAAACTGATTTACTTAATGAACTTGTTAATTAGTAAATGAAAGGAATAAATGCGACTTTCTGTTATTGACTCTGTGTCTTGTGTGTGTGTGTGTTTCTTTTTGATAAAATAAAAACGTATGTCAATATCCTACAATTGCTTTAAACGTGACCGATTTTGAGCAGGGTAATTTTAAAGGCACACTTGCCTGTATTACTATTTCCGCTGGTCTTGTCAGTACTTGAAGATTTAACAAGCAGTAGAGAGACTTTACAGAAGTCATCACAGTGCTATTCCTTAAGCTGTAATTCTTCTCTCATAAAAATGCAATTGGAAAATACAGTGTTATCATTTGTTTTCAAGGACTACTTTTTAAGATAGTTATTAATTTGTATTTTATGTGCATTGGTGTTTTGCCTGCCTGTATGTCTTTATGAGGGTGACAGATCTTGAAGTTACAGACAGTTGTGAGCCGCTGCGTGGGTGCTGGGAATTGAACCCAGGTACTCTGGAAAAGCAGTCAGTGTTCTTAACCACTGAGCCATCTCTCTAGCCCCTTAAGGACTATTTATATGCCCGTCCCCAACCCCAACACTTGCTTTTAAAAGACAATTTGACAAGGAGAGGAAAAAGGTAATTTTCCCAGATCGGCCTTTCGATTAGTGAGAGTCGACTGACCAACTGAAGGTCTGCACAGATGGAGTCAGTACCTGCCACCTATCTGTCTGAGACTTTGGGGTGGGTTCATATGGCACAGACCATGGCTGCTACCCCTCAACAGGTTGAATTAACGTCCCTTCGAAGCATGTAAGCAGGCAGATGCCACAGAGCCCATGCTGCGAGTCCTTTCTGCCTAGAACTACCAGAAAAAGTTTGAGAAGTACTCCTACTCTCATTTTTCACTTTTACAGAAGAGACAACAAAGCATGGTTACAAAGCTATCTCTAAGGACTAGAGCTACCACAGGCAAAATGTCTGATGGACAAGAGACAGTAAGTCTCAGCTGGTGTCATCCGTTTATGAGGAGCGTTTAACTTAGAACACACAAGTGGGAAAAGGCCCATGATCCCCATGGCTAAAGTGATCGGGTCACAGACCTAGAGCCACTGCTTCCTTATAAGGGCGACTCACTCTGTTCTTCTCCACCATTCCTCTTCTACATGAATTGTCACAAAGAATACTTCTTTTAACAACCAAATAAATGATGACACTACACCTAAAACTCTCGGTTATAATGAAAAATGTATCCTTTAGAAACATGGTTCAGCTAGACATTAAATATAGGCCAAAAGACGAAAAAAAAATTCTCAGAAAAAAAAAAATCTTGGAAGGATTTTCACCCATAAGTAGCTGCTGATCGTTAGTGAACTAAAAGCCTGGCTTTCTATGGATACATGGCACACTTAGAGGTGGGGAAAAGGAGACAGTATCAGGGCCCCCAAAGAGTAAGAGGTGAAAGGAAAAGCCTCAGTTTAGACTGCAATTCCAAAGCTTAAGGAGGAAGGTGGAAGGAGAAGAAGGAAGGAGAAAGGAAGAAAAAGGAAGATACCCTGATGACTTACCTTTCCTAGTAATGGCTATAGGCCGACGAAGAGAAAAGGAGCTTCTTCACCCATTCACTCTTCATTTAGCAAATACTCCCCGAGTGCCTGTTCTGTGTCAGAAAACATTCTACACCATGGATAGTAAGGATCTCGAGTAACAAACTCCTCCAAGAAAATTCTAACTAAGGCCTAGCTGATACAGTTTAGGGTTAGAAATTTAAAACACTCCCACAGCCACAGTTCAAATGCTTTAACATTAAAGTATTGGTTTGGTAGCACCCTTTCAAGTGCAGTGTTCACAAGAAGCTGGCAGAAGCAAATAGGAATCTCCCCTTCCTTGTGATCCTCAAAAAATATTCTCTAAATACTGACCTCCAAAACCCTCATAAGGCTTCTACAATAGATGCTCAAGAGCCACAGTGAGAAGTCACAAAAGAAGTCATAAGAAAAGTAGGACATGCTTTGAATCAAGTGATAATGACACTGCTATATATCCTTACTTGGGCAGTAGAAGAAAATACAAAAATAAAAAACAAAGATAAACTAGAGCAGAGAAGCAAGAAGTTAGAACAAAAGATAACACACACACATGTAATATGAGGAAGGCCCAAATAAGAAAAACAGCATTAAAGAAATAGGGCAACACTAGAAAATACAATGTGGAGACTTTTTTAAAAATCCCAGAGTAGAGCACCAACAGGTGTAAGTCCCAGCGCTTGACCCGTAGCATAACAATCTAGGAATCTATTCCTCACTAAACCAATAAAGTTGACAAATCTCTCATTTAATTGAGTGAGAAGGTACAGAGAGTCAAACTGATGTACTTTTATACATGAATACTTTCTTCATCTTTTATCATTAATTTTTATTATTTTAAGGTGGGGTTGGAGGGGAATGGGTATGAGGGACGCCCTAGGTGGCCAGAGGAACCAAATCCTTTGAAGCTGAAGTTACAGCTACCCAGTGTGACTGTTGAGGATCAAACTTGGGCCTTTTGCAAGAACAGTACATGTTTTTAACCACTGGGCTATCTCTCTAGTTTCACTTTTTTAAATTTTAATTGATGTCATAGTGGTACTTATTTACAGAATACAGTTTGCATGTGTATGTTTCTGTGTGTATGTATGTGTGGAATTCAATGAGTAAGTTACCTTTTCTATCACCTCGGTATACTTTAGTTGGTAACAATTTTACACTTTAAAATAACTAGAAGATAAACATTTAAAGGCTTCCAAAACCTAGAAACTTTATATTTTAAAGAAATTAACAAGAAATTCAGTAGAGGATTAGGGGAAGCTGGATGAAGAATATATGGAAGCTGTATTATTTACCTAACTTTTTATGTAAGTATGAAGTATTTCAAAATAGAAAGTTAAAATGAAATAGCTTCACTACTTTCAAATTGATATTTTCTTTTTAATTATATACTCAATTTTGGAAACAAAATAAGAAAAACTGATGTAGAATAAAGGCTAAAAGGAAAGTCGGTAATGTATCTGAGTAATACATTTCTTTGCAAGGGAGGGGCTGATTAAAAATACATAAGACTGTTTTCTTTTACAGTTCATAAATGGCTTATTTAAAGCATTCGAAAGACAAGTTCTAAAAATATTTTTTGTAATGACAGCATCATTGGATCAGCTAAAGTGTGACTATGTTAAAGAACAGTTCTCATTGAAACCAGGGTACCTTATGAAATATTTATTTTTAAAAATCACTCTTCATTACCTTCTAGTCACACCTCAGGGTGTGAAAGCAGTTTTCGGATACTTTGTAAATGAAAGAAAAGTTAACTGAAGGCAATAATTTATCATGTCTCTCTCTGCCTTTTAAGGTAAGGGTCTAAGTTATTTTCAATTTCTTATGTTATGGAAAATCTGTACATTTTACCCTTTGGGGGCTTTGAGAAATGTTATTACTTTTTAATATAAATTTGCTTTTCTATGGGTGGAGGAAGGAAAAGAAAGGGAGAAGGAAAGAAAGAAAGAAAGAAAGAAAGAAAGAAAGAAAGAAAGAAGGAAAAAAGAAAGGAAGGAAGGAAGGGAGAGAGAGAGAGAGAGAGAGAGAGAGAGAAAGAAAGAGAGAGAGAGAGAGAGAGAGAGAGAGAGAGAGAGAGAGAGAGAGAGAAAGTGGCTTACAGGCAGTGTATAGGCACTAGTGTGAGCTCTTCTGAGACACACCTTTGTTGGTCTCAGGTGATTCCTGCTGGAACAAACCAAAGATCTCCCGGTTAGTCACCAACCTGTTGGCCATGCCACATGCCACGTTTTATTGAGAACTTATGACCATAGTTAAAATGTTCAGCTAGTAATCCACTAGAGCATGGGTTGGAAGTCATTGAGCCACTATTTAAACACACAGAGACAACTGCTCAGTAGGCACCACTCCCAAGTCGAGAACTGAACAGAAACATTTAATTTCTTTATCTCCCTGATGAAGCAGTGTGGTTTAGGATATAGATCCAAACCTTAAAAATCAATGTCTGAAGTTCGCTTCCTTTTTGCCACTTAATTTGCTTGCGTTGCAAATAAAATAGATGTAATAACATTGTTACCTTCCAGGAGATTTAAGGAAATTAATAATAGAGTTGTAAAACATTTTGCAAGCACGAAATGTTACATAAGTGCTTGCCCGTTCCTTGAATGTACTCATTATGTTGCCTACTTTGAACCTTAATATTTACTTATAATTCTCCACTGGAGATTTCCCCAAGGAAGAAATTGCAGCTTTTCTTGCCTGTGGCTTTACAGACTTTCCTTATATAAGCACAGCCCAATTCAATGGCACACAGAGCCAGAAAAACACAGGGGGCTGAACCAAACTGAAGAGCGGTCACTGACGCTCTGAGTCTATGGACACGCCGCATGCACCAAGGTGACACGTTCACTCAGCATTTCCCATTGGAAATTGCAACAGAAATGTAATAATTAACAGAAAGACTATGAGTACGAAGTACATCTAAGGTTGTCATCACTTCCTCTATGTGCATTTCTGTCATCTCCTATTAAAGGACTGCTTATACAGGGATGGGTGGAGGGCAAAGGAAATACTGCCAGTGGCATTCAGGAGAAACACTTCCTCACACTTCACCTGGATCATAAGCTTCTCAAGAACAGGGGCCATAGCTCATCGGTTTCTAACAGTAGTCCTAGCATGTCTTCTTCACATAACAAGCGCTCAATAGAAGTGTTCCGAATGATAAGAAATGAGGTACGGTACGTGAGACACATAGCTCCTAGGTGGCGATAGAGCAAGGTAGCCTGAACTCTATGAATTGGGGCTGGCTTACAGTTTCAGAGCTTTAGTCCATCTTCACCATGGTGGAAAGCATGGCAGTATAAAAGCAGAAATGGTGCTAGAGAAGTAGGTAAGAGTCCTACATCCGGACCTGCGGACAGGAAGAAGAGAGAGAAATCCACTGGGCCTGGCTCCAAGCCCACTCCCAGTGACATACTTCTTCCATTAAGGCCACACCTCCTAATCCCTCCCAAGAGATACCACTCTCTGATGACTCATTCAAACATATGAGCCTATGAGAGCTGTTCTTACCGCTACACACAGAATGAGTGTTTCAGGATACCCTACTTACTGGGAAGAATATTTTGAGAGTCTACTGTGGAATTAAACTGGGTGAAAAGGGAGCCACCAGGAGCAGTTCCAGAACTCAGAAGCAAGCATCCACGACAACCTGATCACGGGTAAATCCAGTTTAATTTCAGGCAATGCCTGTGCTTTGGAAGACATCTTTCTAAAGATGGAGAAGAATCCGGGGGCCTCTGACCCAGGCGGCCCACTCATTCTGTGCAGTTGAAATTCATCTGGTGAAAGCAGCGGTGGAGGAACAATCACCATGGGGCCATTGGCTCGCCGGCTCACACAGATAAGTGCAGACACAGCAGAGAGGCAGGGAGACAGCAAAGGTGCATTTTCTCCACGAGCCCTGATCTGAGTGAGGAAAAGCCTGGGTCTAAAGCAAGGACTATTGACTCTTCAGTCTCTTGTTCTCATTTCTAGATGTGGCTTTATAAATGGGAAACTGTGGGATCCAGGGGAGGGTCCTATCGCTCAGTCTGAAAACACAGTCCCTCCCCTCACCCTCTGTGCTTAGTGTCATTTGCCAGTTTGCTAGGAACCTGGGAGCAGATAACTCAGGATCCACACTGTAACAGGAGCTGTGAATGGGCACGCTAAGTAAGATGCCGAGGGAAAGGCAAGCAGGACGTCAAAGGAAGGCATCTGAGACTGGGCTCTAATGAGTTACGGACACTAGTGCTAAACGGGGTTGAAAACAGAAAAAAAAATCATTAAAAAAAAAAACGCTCTAGAGATAAAAGCTGCATGAGTGAAACATTACCCTAGGATTCCTAACTCTGGGTGCTAACTGAATTTCCTGAGTGGATATGTTATGCTTTGAAAATAAAACCCTAAAAGGCTTTTCCAAAATTTCCTTTAAAGGCAGGGCCATGTCTAATCCTTAAGTACTGCTGGAGGGCCTGACAGAGCTCCTATTAGGGGCTAGCCACTCTACAAGCAGGCTTAAGAGACTTGGTGAAGCTTCCAGCGGTAGATAGTTTAACACATACCTATGCAATGGTCAGCAAGGCCTGCCTTGGGAGCAGGGGGCCAAGTGACACAGGTAATAAAAAATAAGTACCTGGGAAACACAAAGAACAACCACAAATCAAAGGCTTCCTCATGTGACCCTCATCACCACCGACAGCTATTTGCTTTGAGTCTGCTCTGGGATATAATTGTTTCCTCCTTAATGGCAGGGGACGTGCATGGCACCTCTGCAAACTGCCCAGGGTGCTCCTTCCCTGGGTGTAGTTGGTGAGAACAGAGAGGTACTAGCTTAGGGAAGCAGTCTGGTAGGCATTACTGATTTTTCAGTTCAGCCAAAATCAAAGTACTTGAGACACTGTACTAGGGTTGGAATGTTTACTTCTCAAAGAAGAATGAACGGCCACACACTTGACACGTGGAAAGAAGCCTTGAAAGCAGACATCTACCGGCCAGGAATAAACAACAGTTTAAGACAAAGGGCTGAAAAGACATAGCCCAGTGTAATCACGCGAGAGTTGGTGTGTGTAAATGCGCTTGCTTTTTCTACCACTGGCGTCCTGTTTCTGAAAACGTATTCCTAGGCAATTCTCCCTTAACAGAACCCCATGCGTTCCTGACAGCGCTTTCCCAAACAGCTGGCTTTCATTGAATTTCACTTTGTGTGCAGGCCGTTTCAAGTTGCGTGCCCGAGCATACTGTGAAGAATTCATTTTCTCTAGCTTCCTGGTGACGATGAAAGAATTTAATAATTAAAAAAAAAAAAAAAAACCCAACCTTTGCCCTGAAATGCGGCTCCCCTGCCAAAACGGTGAGTCCAGGTTGTCCACCTCCACAGCACCATGCTGCCACAGCCACCACCACCACCACCACCACCACCACCACCACCACCACCACCACCACGCCAAAGGAGCCTGAGCGGATCCTTCCATTCAGTTATCTTACTCGCCCTTTGTAAACCTTGTTTCTAAAATATCCACGTTCTCACTAAATAAATTTGGTCCAGACTTTGAAAAGGGTACTTCTCTAGGATGGGGGTGGGGCAGCCACAGCATTTACGACTTATAAAATAGAGCTAGCCAGATAACAGAATTAGACAAGTCTGGCCCTAGAATGTATAGGAGAATAGCAAGGAAGGCGTTGATAAAGGAACTGGAATCTTGATGGAGAGACATGATACTGTGTAATAAATAGTTTGACCAAAAGCAATATTTCATATGTCTTGGATACTTATTATGCTCCAAATACTAGTCAATGTTCTTTAAATATTTTAACTGGTTGAGAAATTGTTATAGAATAGAATTGAATAGTTTAAATAAAGTCCTTAAAGGGTTTGGCACAGTTCTGATGCTCAATAAATATTAATGAGTATTATTTTTACTTATGGTCATGAAAAACAAAATTTTCCATTAATAAAACTCTGGATCTGCTTCCCTTCCCCCAAGATGCAGAGGCAACCTTGAGGTTGTCTGACAGGTTTTGTTTCATCCCTCTACCAATGTAGGAACAGTAAGAAGAGACCATGGAATAAGGCGGACACCTCGGGTTCTTTCTAGAACTAACTGCCTCAACCTCTACTGCTTCCCAGCTCTCTTATGGCCACTGTACAATTTTGAGTTTTTTAATGCCACAGGGTGCCTTACACAGAAAGCTGCTGGTCCTCTTGCAGACAAGCTTTGTCCCTGTCTTACATTTCTTCTACCCTTTACAGAAGATCTAAGTTTATTCTTGCTGAACTTCCTTTAATAATTTCTAAGTCGTTCCTGAATGTTACAGCCCAATAGAATGGCAGATTTTTAGTTAGGAGCTTGGGCAGAATTAAGGTTGGAGTCCTCCAGTTCTAATAATATGTTGGTCTTCCCAGGTAAGAAAATCAAGAGTTCTCACGACTGTCCTTTTCTTCCCTTTGCTCTTTTGTTTGCTTTTCCCGAGTCTTTTTTTTTTTAATTTTTTATTTAACTTTTATTAATTACACTTTATTCATTTTGTATCCCCCCCATTAGTCCCTCCCTTCTCCCCTGCCCGTCCCACCCTCCCCCCCCCTTTCTGCATGCATGCTCCTCCCCAAGTCCACTGATAGGGGAGGTCCTCCTCTCCTTCTTTCTGATCTTAGTCTATCAGTTCTCATCAGAAGTGGCTGCATTGTCAGGGTTCTAGGTTATCTTCATGAATAGTCCTTGGTTGGAGTATGAGTCTCTGAGAAGTTCCCTGTGTTCAAATTTTCTTGTTCTGTTGCTCTCCTTGTGGAGTTCCTGTCCTCTCTCCAGAGTCTTTCTATATAAAGTTGTCGTCTTCCTACCTTAGCCTTGGGAATCACAGGCACTAGCACTAAGCCCAACCCGAGGACCTTCTTATGCTCAATTCAAGCACAACTTGAACTCAAATAATATACATCTGAAGGATGAATATGGAATAGTCTTTGTTCCTGAGAAGAGTTTTGTTATATAACCACAGATGACCTAGAACTCATTATATAGACCAGGTTAGCCTCCAATTTGCAGCAGCCCTGCCTCTGTCTCCTAAGTGCTGGGATTTCCAGTTTGTACCATCATGTCATCTTGACCATGGAGTCTTGTACAAGAGAAATTTCCCTATTTAGTGGAGAAATACCTAGCACAAACTATCAAGGAATGACTGGCTTCATACTGAGGGTACGTATATTTAATTTCTACCTAATAAGATAGGGAAGCATAAAAGCACCTAGATTCAAAACTGATTTGAATAATAAAAGATAAAAGCAAACTTGAATATGCCATCTCCACATCAAACCACGGCAATCAATACCTAAAAGGTGAGGCTAAAGCTAAATTGGAATAGGCTATTAATTGAGTTGGGAAGAAAGAGTAAGCTGTCAAGAAGGAAAGTTGGAAAAAGCAAAACAGTTGATTAAAATTAGCAATTTAAATGTTTCTAGAAACGGAGGCTGTGGTAAAGCATGCCAACAATTTAGCAGGCTCGGTCTACAGAGATATTCAGCATTCAGCTGACAAAAATCTAAAAATGCAGCCTACTTTAAACAGGAGCACCAGAAATGAAGGCGGTATGGCCAGCGTCTTGTGTTATCAAGCACTGCTGCTCAACTCTTCCCCGCCAGCCCCACATTTTCTTCACTAGTAAGGTTGCCCGAGCCAAACACCACATCCAGAACTGGCTCCTTGCTGTCTACACACCAGGCCCCAAATAACTGGTTTCTCTATCCAATCACTGTCAATAGAAAGGCATACAGCAGAGGATTCCCAGCTGCACCCCTGGGAACACGTGACGAGCACGCCAATGGAAGAGGACCATCTTCAGCTGAGATTTTCTTCTGTCTACTAAGCTCTTCAGTCTATTCTAGAATGCTTTGGGTAGGACACTCATACCTCTCAACCGCACTTTGCCAAAGGCCCCGAAGAAGAAAACCTACTTGATTATCATGCTTACAAAAGAAAGGCAACGTATGAAGCTTCATATCATAAGCCAGGCTTGTAGCCACATTATTAAAGGTCATATTCAACCTGGCTGCATTCTACCAAACCATGAATCATGTATACACTGACCTCCAGGATACTTGTGCTTTAGCCAAGGAATATTTCAAGCGTGTGGTGGTCAAGTGCCATGAATAACAGAAAATATTGGAAAAGTAGTTTCTAAACCAAATGCGTACTCTTGAAAATAATATATGCAAACAATGTAATCAATGCTGTGGTTTGGCTGCTATCACACCATTAAGGCTTAAAAAGATCAAGAAGGAAACATGACATCAAATTCTGCCAGGTTTTGCTTGCATGCACTAAGGCCGACAGGTATTAAGGCACGGCAACAAAAACACAAATACGAAAACAAAAAATACAGATAAGCGTAATGAAAATTAAAGGCCAGGCACAATGTCACACGCCTGTCATCCCACAATCTGGAAGGGAAAGGCAGGAAGATCATAGTTCCAAGGCCAGTCTGAACTAAATAGTGAGGCCTATCAAACAAACAAACAAATAAAATAATAAAGAGAATTAGAATTCCTAATTAATAATAAGCTCAGATTACAGTGTTTATTGAAGTTATCCATCTATAAACAAAAGAGTAGATTGAATCCAAACTCCCAAAGCCAAAGTAACAGGTATTTTTAGATACACGCAGCAGTTTTAGTAAGATATGTACCACATAACATTGTAAAATACAAATTCGGTGTTTTACTATATGCAGAGATTTGTATAAGCAATTACAGAACATTTTCATTGCCTTAAAACAAACATGTCCATAAGCCATTCCATATCCTCCACTTTCTCCAGAGTATGGCAACCACTAATGCTTTTCTGTTCCTATAGATTTACCTATTCTGAATATTTCATATGCATGCACGTATATAATACAGTAGTTGTGTGTAACTCTTTTCCACATAGTACAGTTTTAATCTTTATTTCTTTCATCACTAATAATATTAAATGATGGATATACCTTGTTCATCCCTTTGTTAGCTAATGGATACCTTAATTGCTTCTACTTTGTGACTACAACAAATAATGCTACAATGAATACGTACAAATTTTGTATGGAAATGCTTTCTGTTCTCGAGGGCATATATTCATTGTGGAGTTGCTGGGTCATACAGAAACTCTAACTTTTTAAAGAAGGTAAAATTTTTTTTCTACGGTTGTACCATTTTAAGCCCTCACCAGCAAAGTTTAAAGTTTTTTATACACTCTTGCCAATACTTCCTATTTCCCATCTTTTAAAATTACAGCCATATACTAGTATACGCTACGTTTTATTGTGGTTTTAACATGTACGATTGGTGATTTGTGTGTCTTCTTTGGAAAATACTTATTCAAATATTTTGCCTGTTTTTAATTGGATTATTTTCTTTGCACTGATATAAGAATTCTTTATGTTATATGAATATTAAATCTTTATTAGCTGTAAATCTGAAATCTTTTTCTTCTATGAATTGACTTTTAGTGTCTTGATGAAATACTGTGAAATACAAAATAATAACTTTGAGGAAGTCATATTTTTACGTTAGTTGCTTTTGATGTCATATCTGGGAACCTATCACCTAGTTCAAAGTCATAAGGTCTACAGTTAGACTTTCTGCAACCGCCGAGGATCCCACATTAAGGTATCTGAGCCATTTGTGTCAGGTATGTGTTGCTCAGCTCCCTTTTTCGGCATGTGGTTGTGTAATTTTCTTATTTGTTAAGGATATGACTCCTTCCTCCTATTAGGACTCATATCAAAAAGCAAGTGGCAGGCTAGAGAGATGGCTCCGTGTTTAAGAGCGCTGTGTGCTCTTCTGGAGGACCTGGCTTTGACCCCAGCAACCATCTGTAACTCCGGTTCTCGGCGATCTGGCCTCTGTGCACACTGCATATACATGGCACATGTATGTCTATAGGTGCAGCCAAAATACCCATAGACATAACATTTTTAAAATGTTCATTTTTTTAAGATCGGATGCCCACAAAAGGAGTTTACTTCTCAATTTTCCATTCTGGTCCATCTTTTTTGCATGTCAGCACCTTTTTATCTGAATGACGAATACTTTATAGTGGGTTTGAAATGTAATGTGTAACTCCTCCAATATTATTCTTTTTTTTTTAAAGATTATATTAAGATTGTCTGGGTTATTCTGGATCTCAACAAATTTTAGTAGTAGCTAAAATTTTGATAGAGACTGTATTGGATTTGCAAATCATTATAGATGGAACCTCTGTGAACAAGAGACATCTTTCCATTAATTTTAGCATCTTTAATTTGTTCAAAGATGTTTTATAATTTCCAGTGTTCAAATATTCTAAATATGGGGTTAACTTATTGCAAAAAAATTATAATTTTTTTGCTATTATGAACAAGAAGTTCTATTGTTCTTTCTGGTTATCTTGTACCAAGGTTAAAGAGGAAATGTTCTTTATGAACTTCATAGCATAGTTTTGCATGTCCAGATGACTCTTTAATAAGCATCTAAATGAAGAGAGACAGACTACTGGTCTACCCTGAAGTGATAAGACAGAGCTGAGTACAGACTGGAATCAGATAAAAGGTTAAACTAAAAATTGGTCAGTTACAGGCTACAAAAACCTGAAAACTGTTCTCATTTAGCCTCTGCTTTTTTATCCATGAAACTGTAATAATATCTATTATTAAGATGTTACACAGATTAGAAAGAATATGGCAAAGCTTCTAAAGAAGCAAGCCTTTCTCATATTCATGGTTATATCCCTAGCTCTAACTCCTAGATGAATGCCTTGGGTCTAACCAATTATCAGTCACAAACAATATGATGCTGTGATGAAGTAATAACTAAAATGAACTACAGGGGTACCACACTCTGAAAAAAAAAATAATGTCAGTCAGATCCCTCAGTGGGTAAGGACACTTACTACCAAGGTTTATGACCCTAAGTTCAATTCCTGGAGCCTGAATGGTAGAATGACAAAACTGACTTCTAAAAGTTGTCCTTTGACCTCCACAAGTATACCATTGTGTACACATATCCATTCTACAAGTATGTAAATATAAATAAATTTAGCAATGCAAATCTGGGAAAAACGAGAATGTTAAGCAACTGTATTGTGACTCTAATACTGTAGGTAATCTTTAGACTATGTTTAGCTTTCTGGATATTGTTAAAAGCTACAAAACATCATGCCAGATAAGGAAAATGCTCAAATGGTCACAGAGCAACTTCAAAAAACAAAACAAAACAAAAAACTCTGCTATGTCTACTTCAAACTTGTTATAATGGCATAATTATGTTAGAAATGCTGAGAAATACTGTTTTTTTCAAAATTAGAATAAAAATTATCCATAGGTTGTCATTTTTAGTAAATTTTCTTAAGTTCACAAAAAAAGAAAGAAAATTAAAAAAAAAACACAAATGAAATTGTGTTAGGAACTTATAATTTTCAAAACCTCACAGAAATGTTCAGTGTTAGAAATAAGAAAGTAGCACAACCAGTGCCCAAACCAAAATTCAAGTCCAAATGACCATCTGCAGATGCAGAAAATGCGTTCTCATGTCTCAACTGACCACTTTGCCAAGTCCTGACCTTTCCTCTTCTGAAAAGGATTGGGGGCAGCTACCGGCAGGAAAACTCTGAAGTGCCCTGTATCTGCCTCTACTAATTTTTAACTGACTGATTTGAAAACCATTTTTCCCACCTCTGTTTGATTTTCATGATGCAAATCCAAGGTAGATGTCACACATCAGCAATCAAAAGAATAGCATAAATGTGTAAATTTCCTTCTGGGTCTACAGACATATAGTCCTTCCCCAAAGAAAGTCCTGCTTATTGATTTATTTTTAAGATTTATTGATTCTATGTCTATGAGTGTTTTGCCTGGAAAATGGTCCACAGAGTCAATTAACCAGGGCTCAAAGGGGCATACAGAGACTGAACCAATAATCAGGGAGCCTGTATGGGCCTGACCTAGGCCCTCTGCATATACTTTTTGATCGTGTAGCTTCTTGTAGGACACCTAACAGTGGGAATGAGGGGCTGTCTCTGACTCTTTTGCCTGCTTTTGGGACCCTTTTCCTCTTACTGGGTTGCCTCATCCAGTCTTAATATGGGGATAGGTGTCTAGTCTTATTACAACCTGATATGGCATATTTGGTTGATTACCCCTGGTAGGTTTGCCTTTTTCTGAATGGACACAAAGGCAGAGTGGATGGGAGGGAGGGCAGGAGAGGAGGGAGGAGAAACTGTGGTCAGGACGTGATATATGAGAGAAGAATAAATTTTTTAAAAATTATTGATTTTTCTCTCTGTCTCTCTCTGAGTGTTCTGCAGACTTGTATGTCTGCACTATGTGTGCTGTTCCTGCAAAGGCTGAAAAGGGTGTCAGAGGCCCTGGAACTGGAGTTACAGGCTGTTAATTACCATGTGGGTGCTAGAAATTGAACCCAAGTCCTCACGCTTCACTGAGACATCTCTCTAAGCCTTAAACCACTAACTCTAGTGTGTTTGCTACACACAGGCAGGTCATTCAGACACATTCACAGAAACTTAAATTTTATATTGACAAACGTGAAGCAAAATAAAATCATGCACATCACTCCTTTTATTATCACTGTTTGACTCTAAAAGAGGGGTCAGAGAACCTGAAGGCGAGAAGCAACATTAGACCGTTTACATGCTGGTAACCAGTTACCAGTTCTGGTAACTAAGCAGACTGTGCAGAGCTACGCATTCTCAGAGCTACCCTAATACCTCAAGGCCTTGGCGCTTTGTGCCTTGCATGCATTCAAAGATATTGTTGTTTATTAATAGAGCCCAGGGTTTTCTCAGTGGGGCTTGGGAGGCAGCATTATGCTGAAGAAGGGACAAACTGCTAAACTTCCTCCATTGTTTTAATGTGTCACCGCATGTAGCATGAGGTGGGGAGTGATTTAGTTCCATCCAAAACAACAGTTATGCCTCCTGGGCATATTTAAAAGATGTACTCACACCAGTATTCTTAAGATAACATGTAAAAAAATCAGGAACAAAGCTGACGAGTTTAGCTAATTCTTGTGCACGCACAGTAAAAATCACGGATTTCATTTTCTCAGTTCAGTACCTTAAGAATGCAGAGATCTCACAGGTCCCAAGCTGCCAGCTTGTGCGATAAAGGATTAGCAGAATAAAAGAAGAGCTCATTAAGAAGGGTAAGGAAACTTAAGGAAACTTCTCAGATTCATCCAGAGTGAATGAAACCTATGACGGATTTTTTTGTAATCCACCTATAAGAAGCGGGTGGGACAGATTTCACGCAGTCGGCAGGTGAGAAGAGATCAGGTCAGTGGCGTCTAGAGATGACCCCAAGTGCTGAGTTTGCTGAGGCTACACTGTACTGACCAGGGACTCAGAGACCACGGTATAACGTGCAATGTGATGGCAGTTGACTAGCAACACTGTTTCTCAGTTTCCCTGCTTTCGGAACCACATCTAGCCATATGCATTGGAAGGGGAGTGCTCCCAAGCTGTACAACAAAGGCTTGGTTCAAAGAACTACTCTACTTTTTGAGTTCTCTCGAGACAGACAAGTGTAGCTCAAAGCGGAACCTGGAGAGGTTCTACAGAAGCCAGAGTCGCCATTCCCCAGTCCATGTTATATAATCCGCTACCGAGTCCTCAAACCTTTCCGAGTCCCACAGAAATCGAAACCCACCCCCTTCAGCCCGCCTGGCTCGACAGTCTAAACTTCTGTAGATTGTTAGCAGTAAAAATGCCAAATAAAAACCACCAGATATAACTCGCCTTCTGTGTATGTTATTCCCTTGGGTTTCTGGGAACTGTCTCCAAGATAAACAGTATTAATGTCGCACCAAAGGACGTTACTTCAGCTCTTCTCAAAAACGACCAGGTGAGCCCTCGTTCATTAACACGAACACAGAGGTGGGTCTCCTAAGTCACAACGCTAACCCTGATGGAGGGCAACTAGGACTTCTAATAGAAAACCGAACACACCAAACCCGTGAAACCCGCACACTTTCCCAGCACTGATTAACCACACTGTTCCTGTGTAACAATGATCCTAATACATTTTCAACTTTTTTTTTTATCATCTGTGGAGTTTGTCTGTGCGCACATTTGTGTGTAGGTACATGTGTGTCCGTGCACATCTAGGGGCTATCATACGACATTGAGTACCTTCCTTAATGATGCTACACCTCATTTTTTATGTCCTTTTTCTTAAGGCCCATTTATTTGCTTTGAGTGGGTGGGTGTGCTCTTGCCTCTGTGCTCACATGGAAGTCAGAAGACAATTCAAAGGAACAGGTTCTCTCCTTCTGTCACGTGGGCCGCAGGGCCTGAACTCGGATCATCAGGCAACAAATGCCTTTACCCACTGAGCCATCTCTCCAGTCCAGCCACCTAAGTTTTTGGAAACCGGGTCTCTTCATTGGCTTGCAACTTATCAAGTAGGCCACGCTGCCTAGCCTCAAGGATCCTCCTGTCTCTGCCTCCCTAGCACCACGGTTACATACTGGTACTCTTTGTTTTGCGGCGAGTCTATTTTTTTATAAATGTGGGGTGGAGGATGTATTCGAACACAGGTGCTGAAACCTGGGTGACAAGCACTTTTCTACCTGAGCCATCTCCCTAGGCCCTTAAATTTAATTTTTATAAACTGGCCCCTATCTGAAGTGGTCTGTATGAAGCAATCAGCAATACAGCCTCCTCTCCTTTGTCCCTTCCCCTTCTCCAAACCAGCATTCTGAGTTGGCTCTGTACACTGGGAGAAAGAGGGAGGAATGAGTGTAGGAATGGAGCCAGGCATGGAGCACGGTGAGCACCTTGCATCAACCCACCCTGTCTTCAGAGGGAAAAGAGTTGAGCAGCTCCGTACAGCTCCCTTTGTTCCTCACCTTTGGCTGCTTGACTTTGGGCCACTCGGTTTGGGTGTTTTTTTTGTTTTGTTTTGTTTTGTTTTGTTTTTTAATCATCCTACTCTCCACAGCAGGATCAAGAACCACAACAGATTAGAACTCAGTGTGGAGATTTATTTCCTAGTTTCTGATAAAAGACAAGATGGTAAAAAGCTGAAGCTATTTCGATTACTCATGAGGTTTTGAACTGTAAGGGAATTCATTTCATTCTTTTATTAACTTAGTCCCTATAAGTCAATAAAGCAAACTGCTATAGCTTCCTTCACTGTGCATAATATCGTGCTCTCAGCAGTTCAAATGACACATGTTGTTACAGGAAAGACAGTATGGAGGTCAGACTGTGGGTGGAGTCCCTACATGCCTAGGACTGGCAGACAGCCCATCCCCAAGCCATTAACCTCCTAGTTTACCCTCAACAAGAGGAAAATGACGAGGGCAGTAGGGGAGGAGAGATCTCCAAGGCTCTATAAATCAGGGACAATAATAAATTATTTTTAGCTGACTAAATACTGCTAAGCCCCTCGCGGTTACCTTTATTCATTAAATAAAAGTATACATCAAGATTTTTCGGGGCACAACATTAGAATTAGAGAGCAGGATTCACACCCAGGAAACAAGAGGGTAACTTACTGAGCTCTAGAGAAATCTTGTAATAAAGGTCCAAATTCTGCCTTAAAAAAAAAAACAAAAAAAAAAACTATAGACTTCCAAAATTAAGCATCTCTGCAATGGGTTAGCATTTTCCTATGTGATGTACTATGGAATCTATAAGCAAGTAAACATCACTTAAGATTTATAAAATAGGACATTTTGTTGTTTTTAAGGTAGAGGCTTCTTATATATCCGTTTGGTCAGCTTTCTGCGTATGAATGGCCTTGAACTCTTGGCAGTCCTCCTGCCTCAGCCTTTCAAGTTTGGGTATTACAGGTGTGAGCTTGTTGTAAAGCTTTATTTCATAATAAAGAGCTCTACATTTGATCATGTTTCCCTTTATACAAAGAACACTGGGCTCTCTCTTCTTCCTTGCCCAGCAAACTCACACATGTTTACATGGGTAAACCATTCCAAGAGTAAGTAGAATCATAAGACAAGTGTCTGGTCAGGAAGAAAGTCGGAGAACTTCCCTCTCCTTTGAAATTTTAACTCCTGCCCTGGCCCTCCCTCTCACCCAACACTCGGCTCATAAAACAGTGTTTATTTATCTTTGATTCTCCTTGGGGTGCCTGGAGAAGCCTGTGGAGTGAGCTGCCTCCTTCCAGATCTAATTGGCTTTCCTCTGCTGCTTGGCACCTCTAAACTTAGAAACCAAACCCTTTCTGCTCAAATGGGCGATCTCAATGCGGGACCTGGGCAGCCTCGCGTGAATTTCATCTGGGCCGAACAATGACAGTGTTGGGTTCCCTCACGTCGCAGTGGCACTGGCGTTGTTTGTCGAGATGTCAGTCTGCCTGTCGGCTGCCACCAGAGGACGGTGAACTTGCAAATCTGCACAGACTCTTGCTCTTTCTCTTTTTTTCTCTCATCCTCTTTCTCTTCTTCCTTTCCTCCCCACCCCCTTCCTTCCTTCTTTCTTCTCTTTCCTCATTCCTATAGCTCTTACCTTTCAAGAGCATGGAAACTTATTAAACATGAGTTTTTATAACTTAACTAGAAGGATGCCCTTCTGGCTATTAAGAAATTGCCACAGAGACTACTTAACTGCAGTCAAGAAGGTGATAGAACAGAGTCCCAAACTATGACTATGTGTGTGTATTTCTACCGCTGAAGAAAAAGGGCTTGGGGCTGAAGCAGTATCTATATCTAATTATCATGAGGATATCTTATATGAACCTACAGCCTGAATCAAACCTCAGACACTGAAGCCCTAAAGCACTTTCACATATCCTTAAGAACGATGCCTAAATAAAGGTAGAGTGAGGTTTTGTAGCCTGAACCAGTATTCTTCACGCTAGGGGCATCAGGTCAAAACAGCAGAAAAGAATATGAAGTGATAAGCAGCTGGGGAGAGCAAAGGGGCTTTCCCATGTTGGGTTTTCCAACTTCAAAAACATCAAGCAATTAAAGAGACAAAGGCTTTGAATCACGGTATACACTGTGGAAAAAGAACAGATGGCGTAATTAAACAATAAACAATGGTGATGCTTAACAGTCTAGTCCATGCTGTCTCCAGATCCCTCAGAACATAGTGCCTGCTACATAACAACTGTATAGGAATGCTTTGCTCTCTGACCAGAACCACCCCTCCTCAACACCATACCATGAACATGGCGCCTCACTTCATTCAAGTCCCTGCTGCAGAGCCTCCGCTAAGGAGCTGCACTGAGACAAACACTCCACACACACACTCCCACACATGCACACACACATGTACGTATGTGCACAGAGGCACATGCTTGGGACTTTCGATTTTAAAAGATGGATTTGTTTTTATTTCTGCGTATGTGTGTTTGTTAACACATGTGGATGCCCATGAAAGCCAGAGTGTCAGATCCTCCAGGAGCTATAGTTACGGGTAGCTACGCTCCACATGGGTGCTGGTAATCCAACTCCGGTCCTCTGCAAGAGCAGCAAGTGCTCTTAACCACTGAGCCAGCTCTCCAGTCCCAGAATTCCCTACACCTCTTCATCTTCCTCATCACACTTATTGTAACCCTATTATCACGTGTCTCTGCTTTTCTTTCTTTTGTGTTGTTGGAACGCAATCCTGACATTGCCCGCACACAAAGAATGTGCTCTACCTCTGAGCTATGTCCCTATCTGCTTACTTTATTGTTGCCTGGGAAAGCACTATTTTGTTCACTGTATCTCCAGCATCTCAAACAACGTCTAGCACACAGTAAGTACATATAAGTGGTTAGAATACAAATTTATTCCATTCCGGATTTATGTAGTGAGTCAGTAAGCAAGAGCTTGTTGTTCACTAAATGCTGGCCGCTGCCTAGAGGAGCCAGTGTTGATCAGGAGACAGCACCCAGGCAAGGGAGTCCAGTATGGGATGAGCCATGCGATTGTCCACAAAGGAGTCAGAGCACAAGAAAGAAAAGCACCTGGATCAAACTTGAATTGAGGAAGTTCCTCTGGGGAAATTGTTGGTCAGGTGTCCTGAGGAATGAACAGGAAAAAAAAGACACACAAGCATGCAATGGAAAGAAAGATAGAGAAAAGGGTGGAAGAAAAACCAGAAAGATGCAGACTTAGTGTTAAGACCCTTGATGCTGTAGGAAACACTGATGGTTTAAGCAGAGAAGGGACAGATCTCATGGGCACACTGTAGATACTCTCAATATGTGACACAGATTGCAAAGATACAGAATAAGTGGGTTCAATCCTCAGTGTGAACACGCACACACACACACACACACAGAGGAAGGGGGCACAATACAGAAAAGGAGGCATTGGTAGTAGTTCATACAGAAACAATGAAACTAAAAATATCCATCCCTGAATTCATTCATTCTTTTTTTTTTTTTTTTCATTTTCCAACCAAAAATTCTTAGTGCTTGGTTAATGAAGAAAGAGTATGTACAAGGTACTTGGAAAAGGCATCAGCAGAAAGTGGAAAAGAGTCAGCTTCAAATCTACATGTAGGTAAATTTTGAACACCAGGTGACCAAGCACCACAGGGTGACAGGATTGTTGCATATATAACTTGAAAGAGTAGGTTCAGAGGTGTGCCAGCCACCAAAACAGGAGATGGTGTGAGGCAGGGAAAGGCTAACCTGGAGAAATATAGTATGTGAACCTCCAGATGTTCTGAGGTACCATGTGAACATCCAGGAAGACAACAGACAAGAAACATCTTTCGGCATCTTCATGAGAACATGCTGAAATTATTTAATCATATATAAGTTTCCCCAAACCTCTATAGTTGGCATACCTTTGAGACTCCAAATTTCCCTATTTCTATGCTATTCAAAAACATATTCAATTTGATTAAATTTCCTTGGGGAAACAAAACTTTTTCATAAAAATTACACATGTATCATTAGTAAGAAGTGTGAACTAAGAAAAACATAAAAGACCAATGTTTTAGAAAAATAGCTCTTTAAATACAACAATTCTAAACTAATGCACTAGTTGAGAGAGAAATCCAAAATTAACAATGAAAATAAGAAAGAGAAATGTAAATACATGACCTCCCTAGGAAAATGTGATTTAGGTATCAACTCTGAAATTTTTAGTTGTCCATAACATGTCATTTACCTATTTATATCCATCATCAGCAAAATGATTATAGAAATTCATTCAATACAAACAAATAAGATAAACAATTACAAAACACAAGATTAAAGATGAATACAAAGAAAATTACACCAGAGATGGGGTTAGCACAGACAAAAACACAGACAGTTTAACTTCTGTGTCACCATGAGGTGAAACTGCAAATACAGCAATAATCTTCCTAAGCAGCCAAGCAAAGAAGAAAACACCATCACACGTAATCATAGGGACTACGTGAAGTTTTACAAGTGATTCACTGTTTCCTGCCCCTCAGATCTGAGCGGGTTTTACCTTCAGGCCACTTCAATGGCCGTGCGCTGTAATGCATGTACTACATGGCCCCTCAATAAAAATAAGTCACGGAGACGAGTGAGTTTTACTCAACTACTCTATAGAACCCATGACTGGAGACCAAAGGTTTAAGCCCCAACCCCACCAAAAAAGAAAGGAAAAAGGAAGGAAAGAGGGAGGGAAGGAGGAAAGAATGTGTGTGGAAGAGATGGATTTCCACAAAAAGTGAATAGCTGAGTTCGGGTCCATGGCTTTCTGATGTTATGACCTGGCCTAAAACTAAACTGCAGACAATCTGAAGACATAGATTAAGAACAGTACCATCTATCATGAGCTGCTTTTTCCAGCAACTGAACAACAGTGATTGTTCATATCTTTCCTTCTTTCCTTCCTTCCTTCCTTCCTTCCTTCCTTCCTTCCTTCCTTCCTTCCTCCTTTTCCTTCTTCCTTCTGTCCCTTCTTTCCTCACAAACATAGCCTCACTAGGTAGCCCTGGATAGTCTGGAACGCACTATGTAGACCAGGCTGGCCTCGAACTTATACAACTCTTCTTGCCTCTGCCTCCTGTGTGGAGGATTAAAGGCTTATACCATCATACCCAGATAAATACACATTTTCTATAATACAACTTAAACGTGCCCACTTTCTTCAGATGTCCTTTTCAAAAATTAAGGTACCTAATAAAGGACACCAAATCACAAATAAGAATTTTAGGATATAGACCATGAAAAATATGGTACTCACAGGCAGAAAAATGGTAAGATTTGGAGCAAGACCTGGTTCCAAATCCAAGTTCAGCTAGTCAATATTGTGTGAATTTGTTTAGCCTTTCTGGGTCTGTTTATTTTATCTATAATAGGCAAGATATAAAGAGCAGCAAACAAGATAAAATTTTAAGTGAGTATAGTTTTGAGCATGTAGGTAGGTAATGGGATAACTAATTCAGAAAGCATCTGTGAAATTAAAGGTAAGAAATATGGAAGCCACAGTTGCAAAGACAGCTTTATGACCCCAACAAAATATGGTTCTATTTTTCACCATAGTCCTTGGGTGCTAGTAGGTTGAAAATTCAATTCTCAATGTCTTTTCAGGACCAAGCCCTTTCACTTTTCTTCAGTTGCATGCAATTAGTCAGCATTCCATGTTTGGTATAAACAGGAAGAACCTATACATCAAATGATAAATGCTCATAAAACAACTCATTCATCTCATTTCTAAGAAACCACCCACATATTGCTTCTGTATATCATCAAATTTCAAATGTAGCCAAAGGATGTGTATGAAAAAAATGACTTAATTATAAACCTATACTTGCCAGGAAGAGAATTTTAATTTAACAAGCAACATAAAAACAACCTGAGCCAGCCTTCAAAAGTAACTATTTATTTTGTCTCAGGCAGGTGCACACATGCTTGAAGACACATCTGCTTTCCTTCTTATGGGTACCCAAGCAAGACCGGAGAAATTGCCATTTCTCCCGCAATATGCTTTAAAAGTTTAAAAAAAAAAATCCAGATGTAGCTACTCAGGAGCACATTTCTTCTTTGTAGAGGTGTCATTTATGAATTATAACACTTAAAATACTTTATTTCACCTTGTCTTCGATTAAAGCTTTTTTGGCTTATCACTGATGTATTTTCTGTACCATCTCCCCTAAATTTCATTGACCTTACCCCAAAGTCATGGTTAACCCTCCTTTATCCACAACATGCTACTGCTGTTCTCTACAAAACCCCTGTTATGTGTTTTATTGGGTTTTCTTGTCTTTGTCTCTATTCTTCGTTCTCCCCTCCCTACTCTATACACCAAGTAAGCAAATGCTTCATTTCCTGGTATCTGTCTTTGTTTCTCTGAAAATATAAAGTGGTGTAGGGGTGCATGTGTGTGTGTGTGTGTGCATGTGTGCATGTGTGTATTAAACTATAAATAATCATGTGCTGGGGATAATCTTTTCTATATTTTTCAAACTTTCAGAAGTCTTCAAACTATCCATAATATAGTATGGTCCTCTGGTCCACACTAAACTGTTGCACCTCATTCCAAAATTTGATTCTCCTATGTCTCCATAGCCAAAGGAAAGGTGAGGTAAAGCCTAAATGCAAATGTGATTAACCTTTTGGACCTGGATGTTAAAAGCATTAACTAGAAATTAAAAGAAGGTAACATATGGAGCTGGGAGCTGGCTCATTGGGTAGAGCGCCTGTTGTGTAAGCAGGAAGACATGAGTTTAGATCCCCACCACGCCCACAAAAACTTCTTGAAAGGGTGTTTCCCTACAACCCCAGTGTGGAAAGACAGAGCCAGACAGATCGCCAAAGTGTAAGCACAGATTCACTGACAGACTTTGTCTTCAAACATAAGATACACAAGTCTAGAGAAAGGCATCAACTTCTGGCCTCTATCTGGACATACACAGGCACATACATACACAACAGATGCACACATTAAATAAATAAATATTTAAGAATTTTAATTTAATTTTTAAAAAGGTAAGATGTTTAACTAACTTGAGATCAAGGTCTATGAATATGTCTCCAGTAAGTCACTATGGTCAGAAGAAAATAGCAAAGAGAGAAGTGTTCAACTTCATTAGGAAACACAGAAATACAACTTAAAATTAAATACCATTTACACCAATTAATTTGGAAAAATGAGTAAGCCTAAAAGTAAAGGGTTAAGCCAACAAGCATGACAGTGGAAATGTTCCTATACTATTTGTGTCCCCACTCCAGGGTGCAATATGGCAATACCTGTGTTACTCACTGACCTTCAGAATATGGATTATCAGTGATTTGCAACTCTTCTCCTCAGTTCATACACAGAGAAGAACAGGCTATCTTCACAGCATTGTTTATGGTGGCAGGAAAACCAGACAATTACTTTAAAATATAGAATGAAACAACAGAGACCTCTCTCTCTTATCTCCAGAAAGTTCCTTAGAAAAGGGTCTAGAGCTATAGCTGTAGTTGCTTAGCCCAAACAAGGCCTTGGGGTTTGGTCCTCAGCACCCCAACCAAAGAGCCTATACCATTCAATGTATATAGAAAACAGCACTTCATATTTGCACACACACGTATTTTTATAGAATCAGAAGGATTTTATTAAATTTATCTAAGCTAAGACCTTAAATATCTCAAATGCTTTTAAAAATGTTATTTAGGAGTGGGTAAGAGAGCTCCAGAAGGTAAGGGCATTTGTTCTCAAGGCTGAGAAAAAGCCTGATTTCTATCCTGGAATCACCTGGTGGAAGAAGAGAACTAACTCCTGAAAGTTGTCTTCTGACCTCCGTATGAGCACCACGGCCCATTTGTGCCTGGCTACCTACACACCAATAAATAAGTATTCTCTAAACACTTTGAAACTCTGCTTAAGGAATTTAGAACAACTTGGTAAGGCCATTCATCTAAGTCTTCTACTGCAACTACAAAGGAATAACGACAAAGAATATAAGGGTTGAGTTTTTCAAAGTCGGGTAGATCATTCAACCCAAAACGCTCTCTGTGTTTACTTTCTCGTGCTACCTTAGAATAAGCATTATAAGCAGTTTCCAGAAGCTGTGGCATATAAATGCTAAACGTTTAACAAGATTCAACACTCTGGGGACTCCAAACACTCCCGAGAAGGGTCTGATGAGTTTCACTTTCATGTCAGCATCACACTGGATTATAAAATTCACACCCACATATGGCTCTGGAGTCAGGGAAAGGTCCCTTGGAACTTAGGTTTAAGACAATAATTGGAAAATCTAGAAACTTAACTTGAATTATACAAATGTATATAAACACTCTGTGGTTTAAATACATGTACATGAGGGCCGGCACCCTTAGAGGTCAGAGGTCCTGCGTTCCCCGAGAGCTGGAGTTACAGTAGGTTGTGAAACTATGGTCATGTGTTCCGAGAAGCACACCAGGGTCCTCAGGAAGAGCGTTAGGAACTCTTAGCCGCTGATTCATCTCTGCAGCCCTATAACTCACATTCATAGTGCCAGTGGCTTTCACTTACTTCCCTGAACTTGTAGGGATAACCCTGAGGTGATTGTCACACCTGTGTGTGACAGCCCACCAGATATTCGCTGCCTCTCTTCCCCAAGAAGCTACTGTGCTGTGCCTGACCAGGCACCAGATCTTTTCCGAAGCCTGCGTTTTTCACACACACACACACACACACACACACACACACACACACACACGCATAATCATTTCCCTGACATACAGGCTACCAAAAGAACCATATCCCAAGGAGGGGGCTGTGGGTTGCTGGGAGGGCATGTGCAAAATATAAAGGAGGTGCTTGGCAAGCTTGCAATTTGAGAGGCCCAGGCAGATTGGGATGTATGGCTTTGTTCCATCAAAAGGTCGTTTGAAGCACAGTATTTTATTTTTATAGTGGGGTATTGAGTTCTGAGGTCTCTGATACACTCCAGGGAACCAGCAAAGGCTAGTCTCAGCACTGTGCCAGCCCCCTGCCGGGTCACTAATGAAGATGGAGAACTGTGAGTGCACCCAAATAAAACACAGGAAAGGGCAGAAAAGGACTCCGAGTTGCGTCTATTCCCTTTATTCCAGAGAAGCGACCTTTTCTGTACGGAGGGACTAATGAGTCGTGAACAGGAGGTGGGAACAAATCACACAGAGCGTTTACTGGGAGGGACAACATAGGCTAGCTTTTGTCTCCAGTCCCCAGCTCAGTTTTCAGAGCATTTCCCAGCAAGGACCAAAAGCAACTGAACAAAGGAAACAGCAGTTAGATGGTTGAACTGTCTCCATAATACACTGGAGAGTCGAGTCTGGCTCTTCAGGGCTGGAGTGTTGATGAAGCAGGGCAGGGCGATACAGGTAAGACGGCCCAGGGAATCAAATGTGGAAGTCCGGAAAAAAGCAGAAGACAATGAGAAAACTTTAAAAACTTTTTCTCAGGGTTATTCTGAAAGTTCTGTCCTTTCCAAAAAGACACGAACAACCGGCCTTTCAGTAGAGCTTTAAAAGAACAGAAACGGAGCCGAAGAAGCTCTTGATTTCCCATCCTTACCACTTAATTAGGAAGGGCATTTATGATGTTCAAGGTTTTAATTGCTTTTGCCCCTCCTCAGGCCCCTTCTTCAGTTACGCCCACGGAGCAATTGAACCAGAGCCAGACATCTGAACTTCTCTTAAGAAAGAAAGAAAGAAAGAAAAAAAAAGGAAAGAAAGAAAGAAAGAAAGAAAGAAAGAAAGAAAGAAAGAAAGAAAGAAAGAGACCAGCACAGTTACCCTAGACACTATTCTCTCATTTCCATCTTTTCCACTTCTCTCTAGTTATCTATTCCCTCCCTCCCTTCCCTCTCAATAAAATAAATAAATGTAATAAACGACAACACCCCTGTTAATATGAGGCAGGCTGGCTGCAGGTGAGCCACAGGTAGGTTCTGTGACACCTGGGGAGTCTCCTAGGATTCTAGACTCCAAGTGGGCCCCAGACCCCAACCTGGCCCACAGTCCTACACTAGCACATGCCTGATATCCCCAATGAGAGCCATAGGATCTGGGGATCAATGAATTCCAGGACATCCAGAAACTATGTAGATTATGCTAAAAGTCCTGAGTCTTGAGGATAGTCTTGAGCCCCAGACCTATTATTCCTATGAAGGTCTCCAACTTAGAAGCCAGCCATAGCAGTAAAATATGGATGTTCCTCAAAGTCTCCAGTTTATCCAAAAATCCATTCTTCTCCCCATGCTCTGGATCGATCCTACCTCAAGTTGCCCCGTTTTTTCCTGCCTCTGTGGACCTGTGTCTGCTTGATTCTTTCCTATGATCATTTGAATATATCTGAGTCCACAAGCCCTCCCTCTACCCACACCTTCACAGCATCTCCTCCATCCCCCCTCCATAGCCAAAACACACAAGAGCGTAGCCTGCACCCACTCCCCTTCCTTCTGCTCACCTTTAACCAATTTACCAAATCCTTGCCACCGCCATGTTATCAAAAATGTTCTCAAAAAGTTGCTAATGCTTTTTACATGGTAAAACCAAAGTCACCTTATTAGTTTTCATCTTACTGGACCTCTCAGCTGAGTAATATGTAGCTATGTCTAGAGCGGTTGATCGCAAGCAGAGATGAGTTTGTCTCCCAGTGGGGTACTGTTATTGCCATCCAGTGGGCAGAAGCCAGGAAGGCTGCTAAGCACCAGTACAGAGACGATCTAGTGTACCAGGCTAATGGCAGCAGACTCTGAAGTTACTCCCATGGCAGCAGTGTCTCAACAGGTCGTCACTCAGCAACCTGGGTGTGGTGACACTTGCTTATAATCCTAGGGCTCGGGGGACCAAGGCAAGAGCACCACAAGTTTGAGACCAGAGAGGGCTACGTAGTAAGACTCTATCTCAAAATCATTAAACAAAAAGTGCTATGGGGCTGTCACCACAGGACAGCAAGCCTGCTTCTTGCCTCTCTTGATGGAGAACTGAACACCCCTCCTTTCAGAGTGAAGGCTGATGAGTATCTCCAACGGCAAAGGAAGGCGAGAAACATTATATCACAACTTGGGGTTTACACAGTCAGGATAAAGACAGGCACAACAACCTCTAATAACAAATTCCTTGTGAATAGCTCCTTTCTTTCTCTACTTACACTTCCTCACCGCCAAAATACACACAATAACAACTTAAAAGGCACACAGACACATGCAGTATTTCATCGTTGCTTCTGATTCCTTTGGATAACAAAACGATTGTTTCTTTTGCTTTGCTTCCATCTGATGTGTTGTTTTTGTTTAATGAACACAATAGGACTAGGGAGTACACACTCTTGTCTGCTGCACTTCATGGACTCCTTTCTCAAAATTAAAAGTATGCAGAACTTTATGCTTTTCTGAGAAATAAAAACAAAACAAAAATCCTAAAACAAGATTCTCTTCTTTCATGCCTTTTTCTTTCCATGACAAAAGAATATTCTATGTAAAGCAATCACCATCATCCCGGTACCATGTCAACTTGCATCAACCCTAAGAGATGTTTTTCTATTCGCTTTATTTCCAAACTGCTACATTCTAAGAAATAAAGCTCTTTGTACATATTAGAGCTGGGATTAGAGTGGGCTGAGAGAGCAAGTGTTAACAATCCAGTAAGTGCAAACTCAATGACTCAACATCACAATCTCCCCTGATGATTATGACTCTATTCCTTTGGGTGCTTCCTACCTGCTATATGGTCGGCAGTTAGAGCCCTCTGCCAGAGGCCAGCATCTCTCTTGCACGACTGTGCTGTCTGATTACTACGTCCAATCACTACCTTAAGAATGCTGATCATGAAATACACCAGCTGTGTCCTGTGCAGGTCCGTTTGACATAAATAAAATAATAAACTCGCTTTGAAATCAAAGTAACACGGTTTTGACAGTCTGCAGTTAACTTCCCCTATAAACTGAGATGGTTCATGTTTTGTCACTGATTAGTCCTACCTAATCAATCATAGTTTCCTTTCTCACTCCTTGCACCTCACCCAGTGAGGGTTGTTTCTTCTACCTGGAATAGAGCCTATGTAAGAGGAATCATGATCCAGGTCAGAGACTTGCTAGTTTGTCATAATTTTGTCATTATGAAACCCATAATGATTCCAACAGTAAGCAACACTTCAGATGAGTCCTCTGAGGAAAGGGATGAGAGCTAGCCAGATCAACAGTGTCTCCTGTTGCCAGATATCAACAAATACTTTAGAGGTGTTAGAACAGAATAAATATCTCTTTAAAAAAAATGACTTTAAACATATAGGTGCTCTGTCTGTATATGTGTCTCTGCATCACATGTGTGCCTGATGCCCCCAGAGGCCAGAAGAGACCATCAGATCCCTTGGAACCAAAGTTGCAGATGGCTAGGAACTGACTTGTGGGTTGTGGGAACTGAACTCGGGTCCTCTGGAAAAGCAACTAGTACTCTTAAGCACTGAGCCACCTTCCCAGCCCAACATCTTATTTCTTGGTACTAATGCTATGATCCCTGACTAAAGCTAGGAAATCAGTTCAGAAGGAAAAACTAACGGAAGGCAGTGTTAGTAACTGAACGAGCGTCAGCAGGTACGCGTTACAACAGGGGCTTCGTTCATACTATAGACATCTCGAGAAAGAATGAGGAAGCATTTTATTTCCAAGTTCTACTGTTCCATGAAAACAGTATAGTGTAGGGAAAAATAAGCCAGGTCATGGTAAGCAAGCGGTGGTGTAAAACGGGAACATTTATATTTATTTAAAAAACGCATGTATTTTCCACACACATGAAGTATGTGTGAAAGGAAAATGCAAGAGACCAGTAATCTGAGCTGTCTGCCAGGAAACTAACTGAGCGAATTAAGAACCGGAGTGAGCAAAAATGGCTCATCCCATGCCTCCAAAAGTTTTGTCAGGTGAATGTTTCTTAATTTAAAAACTGAAATTTCGTTAAAAAATTTAAAATTCTGTCATGAGTACCTAACACATAACTGACTTTCAAAACACACATAAGGCAGATTTCTCCTCTTCAAAACTCTCTTTGCAGACCACAGCAGCGTTTACAATGAAAAGAATGCAGTGCTAAGGCTGAGCAGCTTGGCCGGTAGAATGGGAAGCACCCAGCACAGGTTCAGCTGCTGAAGGCTTGCTCTCCGGGTGGTGGCACTGTTTCAGGAGGCCACCAAGCTTTGGGAATGGGAGGCGTGGCTGGCAGAGTCACTAGATGTAGGCCTGAGAGTAACAGCCCAGCCCAGTTCCCCACAGCTCCCTGCCTACTACCAGCTGCCACAACCCATCGCATGAGCTCTGTGGCCTCCAGTCGCACCTCCCCAGCAACAGCAGACTGTATTCCCTCAACAGTGAGACAAAACAAACCTCTCTCTTCTTGAGTTGCTTCTGCCCAGTATTTGAGCACAGCAACAAGGAACGGGTGTAATATGATTAAAGACTGCTGATAGAGTTATTTCCCTACTCGCAAAAGAGGAAAACTATTTTAAGGGGCCTTATCCCTGACGTACCGGCATTGTTAGCTTCTGAGACTCCCCAGAGGAGCTGTGATTTCCACAGCTGTCACTCAAATGTCACCACAGGCCTCAGTGCCAGTGTACCTGGTGCAACACAAAGTCTAACACAGACTTTGGAAACAATGTTTCTCCTCTACAATCCAATCTCTATTAGGTTAGGAAATATATACCTTTTGAACAAACATAGTTACATAGGTAAATTCTATACAATAAAAGCGTCTGCCAAAGCTCTTCTCCTTTTTAATGATACCCTCATTATTTAAAGACAGAATAGTGTGACCTAGACACATTTTCTGTAGCCACAGCAAAAGAGAAGTCGAGGATGCATTTCTGGGCTGGGACTACAGCCCTCCTGGAACATTCTAAGATGTATCTCAGGCAGTGTTTGAGTTTCTGTCCTCCACTAGAGAAGCACATACACACATACACGCCTCAACAGTCATCTAACCCAAACTTTACCATCCATGGAAAACAGTCTTTAGTGCTCAGATGAACAGTACTAAACAACCGTGTCCTTTAGGTATCTTATTCTAGAATAAAACTTTCCAAATTCTATGAGCCAAAAAAAAAATTATCATTAAGTTATAATCATTTATTTCCTGTCTTCAAAACCAGCAAAACGATAACTCTTTCCAGACTATGCTACAAAATTTTGGGTCTTCAGCCAAGTCCCTATTTTGTCATACTAAATCAGATAAGGCCCAAGGGTTATGGACAGCCTTATAAACGCTATGCATTGCTTTGGCTCTGATTTTTGGTATAATTCTATCAACGAGTACCATAGCTCTAAGTTTCGATGCTGTCCTTTCCTCTGTTGAAGTTTAACCATTAATAGTTTATCTAAGAGATGTCAAGAACGGGGGCTGGAGATTCAGATGCAGCTAAGGAAGGGTGGGTGCTCTAGCTCAGTCTCCGTGTGGGTTCCCTAGCAAGAGGAGAAGAGACAGTCTCCGACATGAACTCAGTTGTCTGCTCCTTGATCACTTCTCCCTGGTGGGGCAACCTAGCTAGCTCACAGAGGAAAAGGATCCAGGCAGTCCTAATGGGACCTGATAGTAGGGAAGAAGGATTATCAGTGGACTAGGGACAAGGGATAGGGGAGAAAGAGGGAGGGAGGTTGGAACTGGGAGATGAGGGAGGAGACTACAACTGAGATACAAGGTGAATAAATTATAAATAATAATAACAGTAATAAGAAGAAGAAAAAGAAGAAGAAGAAAATAGTTTATCTGAAATTGCTGGTGATACCAGATTCTGACAACTAAGCTATTTTTCTTTTTCTCAGTCAATATCAGACAGACAAGGCACATACATGTTGAGCATGGTGGTAAAACATCTGTTTTTCAGATGAAAAAAAAATCAAAATTTCAAGAGATGCTGTCAAAAAAAAAAAAAAAAACCATACTGCTCAAACTCAACAATCAGCTGGGCACTATTTCAAAGGTGAGCACGGAGGTTAAAGAACGGCATCTGGCCAGACCACAGAGGCGCTCTCAGAAACGGTGGGCATTTCCTGAAAGCAAACCTTTGGAAAGCACTCACCTTAAAGCCAATCTCGCTCTCAGACTATGCTGTTTGGTAGTCTGGGCCTGGGATTTACAGACACTCCAAAGCAAATGCAGCTATTCAAACATTTGCCCATATCTGAACCCTATCTTGGGTCCTCAAGTGCGTTACGAAATGTGATTAACATACTTTGATTCTGAAAAAATCCAGAGAAGGAAAAGAATGTAAATAAAGGAATGGGAACATTTACACATAACTGGACATTATGGAATCAGACATACAGACAGAAAATAAACAAGATTAAGTTGATACACGTGGGGACGGAAACACTAGCCCATTTATCCTTATGGTCCTTATGAGGTACATGAGAAACCAACTCTCTGCCCTCATTTGTAAATGAGAAAGTCAGACCGAAAGTGGAGAAGAAGGACAACACAATGGGGAGGGGGACCAGGTTTTCACGGGAAGGATGAAAGCACAGTGAGGACACCCCCCTTGCTGCCACTGTACTACCGTCCGTCCTCACTAGCTCCACAGGAGCACCCCATTAGTTTCTCTACCTGTAGTTGAGAAAATTTTCCTAGTAACCACTAGGTTATAAATAATTATCATTTCATGCATACAGAATAGGATTGTGGCCAGGGATAAAAGACACAGGCAAAAAAGAAAAAGAAAACGCAATCTCTGACTTGCAGGAGGTCTGTGTGTTGTGGAGAAAGAGTGTGTGTAAGCGGATGCAAAAGACAACATTCGCAATCTTAAATACTGCGTATATCTTAAAATTCTTAAGGATTCGTTTTTATGTTACGTGTGGGAGCGTTTGCCTGCATGTGTGTCTATGCACTGTGTGAGCGCCTGGCCCATGGAGGCCAGAAGAGAGTGTTGGCTTGCCTAGAACCGGAGCTAGAGGCAGTTTGGAGTCGCCCTGTGAGTACTAGGAACGGAACCTGAGTCCTCAGCAGGAACAAGAACTTTTTAACAACGGAGCCACCTCTCCAACCTTCAGAAAAGTCATTTGCCTTTCATGCCTTCAATGTACTTTACCTAAATAATACCAAGGCCTGGTGATAATAAAACAAAACATCCATTATTTCATTTAAAAATACAGATTTGATAATTCTAATTTTTAGCTTACAAATTAACAATATTACATTTTCTAACAAACAATGGAGGTGGAGACACGACCGTGTGACTCTGCTTTCTCAGACACACCAGTGTGTGGCCGTGATGCCACCCACAGAGCTAAGGAAGCACCCAGGCCCAGCCGTGTAAGAGGGAAATAGGAGATGTTCAACACTGTCACAAAGAACTCGGGATCTCAGTAGGACTGGCAGACATTTGTTTAAATGATGAGGCACTACGCAAGCCAATGGAAGAATCAGTTTTTAAAGCAAAGTTTTAATATGGCTTAATAACAATTTGCCAAGATTACATGGGATTAAAAAAAAAAAAGATACACAGACCATAATTTACCAACAGATGTTTCGATTAAACATGCGTGAATTGATCCTTCCTAAAATTCTATCAGCACGGTGGAAAGTTAGGACTATGTAAACAGTGAGGAACTATGTAACTAAACATTAGGTTCTGAAAAAGAAAATTACTATTTTCAAAGAGCAGGCTCTGAGAACTCTCGTTACCAAAACGGATTATTTTCTAAACCAAAAGATTGCCAAACCAAAAAGAGAATAGCACATAACTCCTTTGTGATACCAAAGTTTAATAACCATTTCAAACAAATATAGGATTTTAAATAGACCAAGTTATAGTTAAATGCATACCCTTGATAGAATAAATGACCTATTCAACTCAAGATCAAGTGTGTCTTGCATCACAGCTAAAGCCAAAATCTCTTGGGAAACACCCCAGCCATTCCCTAAGTCAGCTACTAATTATCTTTAAAGGGTTCTGACATGACATTGTAACAACTTTCTTCACCCCTATCTGGGAAGGTAAAAGAAAGGTGAGAGGTTTAAAGTCTAACATACATGTCAGACTATTTTTACTTTATCACCATGTGTTGATAAATGATTCCACCTACAGAAAGAATTAAAGCTGAAAGCGAGTCAGAAATGATAGCTTTCAAACCTAAATATATCTTGAATACAGAAATAAGAAATCCTCACTCATTCAATTAGGATAACTACATCCTAAAAATAAATTAGATTATATAAATTTTTAGATTATATAATTAGGTTATATAATTAATCATAACACTACATATAATACCTTCATATCCTTTGACATACTTGGGCTTTGGGTAGCTCATGTACACTTGAAATATTTATTAACTTTTATATTATTCATGATTAAGAGCAAGCACACGTTTTGATGGGCCATATTCCAAGGAACACCAGATATATTGGCTTAAGTCTGAAATGTCTCCTATAGGCTGATGTTTATTTGAGTTTTTGAAAGATTTATGTCTTTTAATTATGTATATGGGGGGGGGCTGTACACATGCGCACAGATACCTGTGGAGGCCAGAGGCATCCGACCTTCCAGAGCAGCAGTTAGAGGTAGCTCTGAGTTGCCTAACGCAGTTGCTGGGAACCTAACTCTAGGTCCTCTGCAAGAGCAGTATGTGCTCTTAACCACTGAGCCATCTCCCCAGGCCCTATGCTTGTATTTTAGATGTTTAGTCCCCATCTGATGGTGATCTTTTGGAAGGCTGTGGAGTCTTTCACGGATGGGAACTGGCTAACAGAAGTGTGTAGGAGGAGCAAGCCTTTGAAGCTTATTGCCTGGCCCGTGGTTCCAACCTGTTTCCTGGTTCACAGGCATGTGAACAGCCTCTGCCACACACTTCTACCTGCACTGGCTCATCTGTGCCTCCACGCCTTCCCTGATGTCATGGTCTTAAATCTTCTGAAGCCATAAACCAAAATAAATCTTCCTTCTCTGTCGTTTCCCACAGGCGTTTTGTAACAGCAACACAAAAATAATTAAGGAATACTACTCAGCTATTAAAAACAAGGAAATCATGAAATTTGCAGGCGAAAGGTGGGAACTAGAAAAGACCATCCTGAATGGAGGTAACCCAGAAGCAGAAAGACACACATGGTATACACTCACTCTTATGTGGATATTAGTCACATAATATAAGATAAACATACTAAAATCTATGACCTAAAGAAGCTAAGCAACAGGGAAAACCCTAGAGAAGATGCTTAATTCCCATTCAGAAGGGAAAACAGGATAGACACCAGAAGCGGTAGAAGAGCGAGAACAGGACGGGAGCCTACCACAGATGTCCTCTAAAAGACTCCACCGGTCAGGAACAAGTGAGGGAGGCAACAGCTGTGGAACAGCAGGAGCGAAGCAATGCCTAAGTCAAAGGAACTTGTTCCTTCAAGCTCTTCGGGCAGTAATTCTGACAACAAAGTTGAAAAAGAGTTAAAGAGGAAAGAGGAGGTTGTTCCAGATAAACCTGTGAGAAAGCAGAAGCCTGGTGAGACTTCTAGAGCTCTGGCATCTTCCACGCAGAGTAGCAGCAGCCGAGATGACAACATGCTTCAGGTCGGAAAGAGGAGACACGTCAGTTTTCAGGACTTTAGAGGAAAAGTTCTAATTGATATTAGAGATTGCAGAACAATTTGTAAGGTGAATGCTTTTTTTTTTAAATGTGCATTATTAAAATGTTCTAAGTGAAGCTAATTGTCAACTTTATTAAAGAGGATTGCTTTTGTGGCCCCTATCTAGTTAGTGTAAAATAGTCACATCATTACAATCTTAAAAAAAAAAGACTCCACCCAACAGGGAATTGAAACAGATACAGAGACTCACAGCCAAACTCTGAACAGATCGCAGGGAGTCTTATGGAAGAAGGGGGACATAGAAGGACCTGAGGGGACAGGAGCCCCACAAGGAGACCAACAAAGCCAAAAGAGCAAAACAAAACAAAAATAAAACAAAAAAACCTGGGTCCAGGGGGACTGCAGAGACTGATGCAGCAACAAAGACCATACATAGAGAGGACCTAGACCCCCTGCTCAGATGTAGCCCATAGACAGCTCAGTCTTTATGTGGGTTCCCTAGTAAGGGGAGAAGAGACAGTCTCTGACATGAATTCGGTTGTCTGCTACTTGATCACTTCTCCCTGATGGGCAACCTAGGCAGCCCACAGAGAAAGAAGATCCAGGCAGTCCTGATCCAGAGACCTGATAGGCTAGGGTGAGACAGTAGGGGAGGAGGACCTCCCCTATCAGTGGACTAGAGGGGAGTGATAGGGGAGAAAAAGGTGGGAGGGTGGGACAATGAGGGAGGGGGCTACCACCAGGATACAAAGTGAATAAATTGTAAAACATAATAATAATAATAATAATATTAATATAGAAAGAAAGAAAACATGTAATTCAAACTTCTCTTTGTTTCAAAAGGGAAAGCTGGAGCTGGTTGCGGTGGTGTACCTCTGTGACCACAGCATGCCGCATGCAGGAGGCTAGGACAGGAGGACTGCCATGCAGTCTGCTAAGCAGGTAAGTCGATTCAAGGTGAGCTGGGAGTACATGATGACAGTCTGTCTCAAAAGGAGGAGGAGGTGGGTCCTGGCAAATTTGTTTAATCTCACACTTACGATCACCTTTTCACGATGATCTATAAAAGTATTACATGTATCTAAATTTAAAAAAAAAGATCTTTTAAAATAGGCAAATGTGCTTAATACTGAATCTGGAACTTTCCCAAAAGTTTAATGGAGCCTTACAATAAAATCAGTAGGCTGTCCTTCCCATATATGAACCTAAGACAGATGGAACCAGGAAGTGAACACTCCAGGCGACAAAGGGGTTGTGAGAAAACACACAACAGGACGTATGTGCCATCCGCTACTCTCTGCTCAGCATCCGGAACGGCACCTTGTATGCTACGGTCACATTAAGACACACTGGTGATCTGAGACAGAGTCAACCAAGCCAACGCCTAGCCTAGCCCCACCTCCACCACTGTCATTTGGGAAACGTAATAACCACCTTTTGAGGTGTAGCCCGTAGCTATTCCACTCAACCTCTTAGAAATGGCAACGAATGTTCGGACAAAAGTCGATCCTTACCCTCATTTTAGCCCTATTGCTGTGACACGGCTCTACACTTTGACCAGAGGTAACTGAAAGATGGACTCATGGCTCAAACTTAGAAAACTGGAATCATGTTTGAGAATTTTAACTCCAAGGTACTTAGGCAGGTGTAAGGTGAATCTCTCACTGGAAGACATTAAAGCAAAAAGGACTGCAGTTTCTCAGGGCAGTTTTAACCAGCAGTTCTCAACATGTGGATCGTGACTCCCTTGGGGTCAAACAACCCTTTCACAGGGGTCATTTATCAGATATCCTGCATATCAGACATTTATATTACAATTCATAACAGTAGCAAAATTACAGCTATGAAGTAGCAACAAAATACTTTCATGGCTGGGGATCACCACAACACGAGGAACTGAATTAAAGGGTCACAGCATTAGGAAGGTTGAGAATCATTGTTTTAGCCCCTGGTGGTGAAGAGGGGCCCTTTCGTTTAACTATTCCTTGATTTCTGAGAGGGCACAAGCAAGTTTCACTTTTAGGTAGAAAATGATAGAAAGGAATGAAAGCAAACACCAGACACTTGAGAGACCGAGGCCAGAAGATCACTAAAAGTTTGGGGTAAGCCTGATCTACATACCAAGTTCCAGACTAGCCATATACAGTGAGACATTATCTCAAAACAAACAAACAAAAAACAAAAACAAAACCGTAACAGTAACACATAATAAAACAAGTTAAAAAGCAGGTTGTTGTCTTCTGAGACATTTCAAGGCGTACAAAATATAACACTTGAAGTCAGAACAGTCCTTGAGATTGTCAGTTCAGGTCCTTCCCACTCAGGAATCCCTTTGATAGCCTCCCTGCAAAGTGGCTCAGGATAACTACTTGTTAAACTGAAGAATCCAGTTCTATTTGCTTGATCCTTTTTAAAATAGATCTACAAATCTAAATATGGGATACCTACAATGCAATAAATTATATTTGCACATAACTGTACATGTGTCCTAGCTTTAAGATACATTTCCTGATAATAGAATTAAGAAGTCAAACAACCGCATTGTCCACTTTAGGCTTCTGATGTTATAACAGAGTCACATTTCACACAGACACACAGCATCAGGTATTATCTTTAAACAAGATAGAATTTTAAAAGGTAAACTTTGACTGTGCCTTTTAAATCTGAAAATAATGACTTTTGGGTTAAAGTGAATTAAATATTAGTAAATGTCTATTAAAATTTCACCTTGTTTTCACCATTGCTCTTAGACTTAGGAAATTCTTTTCTATTTTGAATTGTGTCAGCTTGACTAGACTGTTTTTCTAGATTTTTTTTCCTACTGATCTAGGTGTTATGCAGAAAATGTTCAACATAAATTCAGTACTTAATTTTAAAAATATATGAGCTCAACAGGGCTGCAAGGCTGGCTTAGCAGTTAAGGACCCTGGTGGCTCTTCTGGAGGTCCAAGGTTTGAGTCCTGGTACCCACAAGTGTCTCACAATCAGCTGTAGTTCAGGCCTAGAGGAACCAACACTCTCTTTTGACCTCCAATGGCACTGCACATCCTGCACCAACATACATACAAGCAAAAATACACAGACATAAAAATACAGGAAAAAAACTTTAAAATAAAGTATATGTCTCAAAACTAAAAGATTCATGAGAGTCAAAGGTGACGTAAATTTGTGGAGATGTCAGATGCTTCTCCTTTAATCACCATCAAACCAGACCAAAGACAAATGTCACACTGCTTAAAATAACAGCATAACCAAAGAGGAAAGTTTTACTGAGGAAGTGAAAAGAAAACTGTAAGAAAAAAAATACAAAAGAACAGAACAGGAAAAGGGGAGGGGGTTCTTTAATAATATTAAATTTTCAAAAAAAATTTTTAAATGCTTAATTTTCAGTAAAGTTAGTTAAGCATAAAACAAAAGGCATTAAGAAGAGCTATTTTCTGACTATATAATCTACTTAGCCCCAAATGCTACACACACACTTTCAATTTACTATTATTCTTGATGAAAAAACAAATGTCATATAACCTTAAGGCCCCTTAACCATAGACACTGGGAAATCAGACTATCAAAATTGAAATGCGGTGTTCTTCAACAGATGGCACCAAGAAAATAAAGCTACAATGGATGAAACAAGGCATTATAGTGATATCTAGGTATGAACTCAAATGTGATAACGCAAGCCAGCAAAGATTTGAAACTTTACAATAGAAAAGCCTAAAAGGTCAGTAAGTATTAAAAAAAAAAAAAAAAAAGATGGTCAGTATGATCAGTCAATAGGAAAATTAAAGTTAAAACTCAAGGAAATGCTACTTTAAATATACTGGAATGAAAAATAAAAAAGAATGACAAATAGGGCATACAACATTCATCACTAGCAGAGGAACCATTGTGGAAACAGTTCATCGGTTGCTTAATTTTAATTCACCGTTGGACCCAGCAACTCACTCCCAAACACTTACCCAAGACCATGAAAACATGCATTTATAAAAGATGCTCACGAATTATGAATCCTTTATTTGTAATTTCAAAATGGAGATGAGAAAAATATCTGTTAATCCATAAAGAAATAAATGATAGTGTATTTGTACAGAGTATACTGCTCAGTGATTAAAAAAAAAAAAAGTGAACAAACTGTTCAGACAGGCCACAAAATCATTATTATCCTGAACAAAAGGAGCCAGACACAAAAGAATATATACTATGGATTCCATTTTCGGGAAATTCTAAAACTGGCAAAACTATTCTAGTGTGACAGAGAATGGTCTGATTGTTGTCTGGGGACAGGGTGGGGCCAGCATCACTGGGGCGCAAGGACATTCTCTGAGAAGATGGAGATGCTTTAAGATTGATCACAATGATGGCTATAAGACACATTTCCCAGAGGTCAGCGGCCTGCAGCCTAAAGCATGAATTGTAATGTCCCATCCCATACTACAAATTAAAAAAAAAAAAAAGATAAAGTCTTCATTAGCTGTCATCAGAGGGTTGTTATAAAGCATCATTACTGCCCTACCTTGCTTTCTAGGTTCTCGTCCCATGACATGAGCTCTCTCTTGTACACACGCTCCTGTCATTAAGGCAACTACTAAAACATGACACAGCTGGAGAGACGCTCACCAGAGCAAAAATCGGCAGACCGTCTGCTCTCAGGGTGTCACTCTCCAAAAACGTTAGCTAAGTAAGCCTCTTTTTCTCGAGTTAGGAACAAGCCTCTGGTGTTCTGTTATTATAAAAGAAAATGGATCAATGCAACAGGCCATGTACTTTTACATGCTTTTTAAAAATCCTGACCTGCTCCAATGATCTCATTTTAGAAACAAACAAGTAAATTCTTTCACTGTACTGTAAATAAAAGTGAGTATCATATAACAATATCGGAGTAAAATTTTTTGCTTTAACGCCAAACATAGCTCATGCCTCTAAATCTCAGTGCTCAGGAAGATGATGAGGTTGAGGTCATTATGGGCTGCACAGCAGCATCTCAAAATGAACATAAGCATCTTGTTTAGTTCCACAACACTTTGTCACACACTTTCCCCTATGATGCCAGGCCTGGTGAGCAGACCCCCAGCTCTTGAGATGTGGAGGGTTAAAGTCTGAGGCCTGTCTGAGCTAGAGAGAGAGAGAGAGAGAGAGAGAGAGAGAGAGAGAGAGAGAGAGAAACAAAGACTAAAAGGTGATTTTTTGACAAAATCTAAAAGGAAATACAATTTTTATGCTGAGAAGTTGGTAGGTTTTATTTGCAACACTTACTGTTTTTATAAACATGAAAGCATGATTAGTCAATCATATTAAGAGGAGAAATGAATACAGTAACCATCAGAGTTTCTACTGAATGAGAACAGAACACAAAGCAGGTCTGTAAGACTCTGCAAGAACTCTAATATTAAATGGACAATATTACTTTTCAAGTGGTTATAAAAGTGTTTGACATGTTTTATGTGTTGAATGAAAATTTTAAGACTGCCCAACTTTACAACACGATTTTGATTTCAAATCCCATCTCCTATATCCAAACTAATTTGTAAAACTTTTCAGAAAATTATACATAGCTTTAAACTTCATTAAAGCTGCAAGTGTATGTTTAAAAGTCAGCAACTGGCATAGAAAGCATGCTTGCTAAAGTTTCTATAAACACACTCCAGAACTCAGAAAGGCAGGTCTGCTGATTATGGTGAAAGATCTAAAGGTCGGTTGGTGAGGGCTTATATCTTCTCTTAAAAGCCCTCTTCTTTCTTTTCTTGCTCTCTTTTAAACAGCAATCTTATCTCTTTTGCTGTAAAATAAGTTTAAACAGTTCCCACCCAAATCTAGGGCCATTCAGAGCATTCACGTTTCTGAGCCCACTCCACCCAAAGTAATCAATATTTCCTCAGCAAACACTAGGCGTTAGTACTGAGCTGAAAGAAAGATTAGAAGAGGGTTTGTTAATTGAAAAGGACTACAACACTGGAGGCCACTTCAGTAAAAATTTTAAAGGTAAAAGAAAATGTCACTGAAGGTATTCTTCAGCTCCTATGTAGCCCTCTTCCACACCGAGTCAAAACTGATCTGTATGACCAGCGGGGTAGGATCACAGTGACGGTGCACAGCTTCCGAGGACTTCTGACATTTCCCGCCTTCAGAGCACCAGTTGGCATCCTCCATCTGCAGATCTTGTAAGCAGTGGATGAGTACAGCAGTGATCCCTCCCCATAACTCAGCACAGATCCAGCTCCAGAAACAGCTGGCCAGAAATGTGAGGGCTCGGAAGCATTGTAATCATGTTTGAATCACATATTGTGAAATAATTTCTTGCACGCAGTAGATCACTCACACAAGGGCCCAAACCCAACTCCTTCCATTTTTAAAGATTCCTACATCTAGAGTGGCTGACTGGTTTTGGCTGTATTACATGACCTCTCTTGATTAAATGCTTCTGGGAATGAGAGAGTATCTGTTTACTTATTTATTTATACAAGAATGAGTATTGGAGAAACCTGATAATTCTTACTGATTTGCAGATAAACAGCATTAGTTTAAATCATTTACTATATACATTATGGGAAAATCCTTTATCATTGAAGGCAAAATTGTACCTAAAAGAGGATAAAATATGTTTATGTATTCATATTTACTGTATTAGATACATGTCAAAAGTATGTATTGTTGTTTTTTTAACTGGGGATTGAAACCAGGACTATACCACAAAGCTGCATTGCAGACACGGACCCAACACACATACAAACACTTTTTTTTTTTTTAATGTTGGAACAGGATTTCACTAAAAGGTTTTGGACTCATTGAGTAGCCCAAGGAAGCCTCGAACTTGTGATGTTCCACCTCAGCCTCTCCAAAAGCTGGGATTACAGCTCTGAATCACCAATAGAGTGGTAGGGGGCAAGCAGAGAACAAAAACCAATTTGAGTATCATTAAAAAAAATTAAATTTATTATTACCATGCGGACATGATGTGTGGGGAATGTTGAGGTGAGGCTTTTGGAGGCCCATAGGGAATGGCGAGTGAAGTGTCAGTGACACCTAAGACTCCTGGAAAGGTCCTGACCCACACTGCACACAGTGTTGATCTGTTAGGGACCCCTAGCACACCAGTGAAGTCTCAAAATGGATCCGAGGCTGCTTCCTCCTTCTTTAGAGAAGTTTCCTAAGGTGCCCTTAAGCCCCCAGATCCCCCACATTTCCTTATAGATGCACCAACCTGATCGATCGAGGTTAGCATGGGATGGTCTGATTGGCCTTTCAATCGTTTAAAGGCTGTTACACTGGACAATAAAGTTACAACTGTTCCTTTGAGTCTGATCTCCGGGGTCTAATTCCCAGGATTCTACATGGGCTCCATCACTACTCCCCCCACTTTCCCCTCAGTTCCTGATCCCCACATGACACAAATGTATGTGAAGGTCAGAAGACATCCCTGTGAAGTTGCTTCTCTCCTTCCACCTTTACGTGAAAGAATCCAAGCACCTCTCAGGCAAGTGCTTTACCTACTAAGCCAACAAACCTGCCCCCTTAGTGACTTTTAATGTAGCTTTTATAGTGTACGACTAACGCTAAAACCTTAAAACACTAAAAATTTATATTGAATAAAAGCTAGTGGGTTCCTTTTTGAAATTCCATGATGTTAAGTGTCTCACAAGGGTGCCTGGTGCTTGCAGAGGTCAGAAGAGGGCACATGGCCAACCAGGAACTTCAGTAAATGGCAGCTGCCCACATGGAGGGGTTAGGATCCACTCATACTCCTAGCCCGGGAGAAGATCAATGTTCAAAATCCAGTTTCTACACAAGTACATCACGTTTGCAGCATTGCAAGGCTGCGGAATTATTCATGAAACCACTTAAGTTAGAGGAGGCATAGCTACATGTGTTAACTCCAAGTTTTAAACAATCGAATCATCCTCTTGTTTTAAGAAACACCGAGGCATTTAGGGGTACAGAGATAGCATGTATCCAGTCCCAAAACAGTTTAGGGTGAGAAAAAAAAAAGTGTGTGCATGTGTGGTTTGTGTGGGTGCCATGAAATATGCATGCCAGTGGCAGAGAGGGAGGCAGTTAGATCCCTGAGGCCTGCTGGCCACCCAGCCTAGCTGAATGAGCGAGCCCCGGGCCAATGAGAAGCACTCCTTGAGAGACACTGTTTTAAAACATAAGGTGGACAGCACCTGAAGGAATGGCACCCAGGGTTATCTTCTGAACTACATACACACGTGCACACACGTGCATACTCACAGACAGACACATCTGCATGTGCACAAACATACATCACAAAAGTCAGGGCACAGGTCAATGTATAAAGGTTGATATCATTTTGACAAAACAAATTTCCCACCCTGTTTATAGCATCATGTAAAATGTAGTTACATTTATGTGTAAGTACATGAGTGCTTACATGCGCCCCTTGTTATCATGAAGAAATGGTAGAAAGAGGAAAGGTAGATGTAATATGAAAATACACATTTTTGAAAGGATAAATGTTCTCGTGTCGGTATGCATGTGTGCACACATGAAGAAAGGTGCCTGAAGAGAGTGAACAAAATGCCCACAGCTTGTGGCATTGTGGATTGCTTGTGTGACAGGCCTTCCAATTCCTTTATTTCTTTAAGCAGATTTTTTTTCTCCTTTTGAGGCGGGCAGATTTTTTTTCTCCTTTTGAGGCGGCCTCATGCATGACTGGCAAGTACCCTAACACTAAAATGCACCCCAGCCCATTTAAGGAATTCTTTTTTTTTTTTTTTACTTATTTTGTGTGTATATGTGTTTTGCCTGCATTATGTATCTGCACCGTGTGTGTGCCTGGAAACCACAGATTTCAAAAGAGGGCACTGGGTCCCCTAGAACCGAAGCTCTGGGTGGCTGTAAGCAATCATATGTGTTTGGCCCCCAAACCTGGGTCCTCTGAAAGAACAATGAGTGCTCTTAACCCCCGAGCCGTCTATCCAGCCCTAAATGCAGGGCTCTTTACATGATGTTTTATCGTTTGCTTGTTTTTATATAAGCCAGAAAAAATGTTTTACAGGAAAATACATTACGAAATATTACAAAGAAAAATAACCTTTTTTAGAATAAAAAAAAAAGGTACATGATAGGGTATGCCGGCTTACCAATGAGTCATAAAAACAAGAAAAGAATGCAAGGAAACAGAACGCAACAATGTGAATTATCAGAGAGAGCAGAGAGGATGAGGCTAATGCTAAAGAAACAGAAAGAACAGGCTTGAGAAGGGTGCCTGCTTCTATCATTGCATGTCAGTGATGAAAGTCGTCATCTAGCAGAGAAGATCATTTTCAGAAGGCTGCGTCTTCCCATGGGACACTGTCTGAGATGTACAGAGAATGCAACGAGTTGAGTGATCTGAGTTAGGGAATGCTCCGTGGAGGAAAGAGAACCAGAGGTTTAGAAATGTTTGAATACATGAAAATGTGTGGGGATTTTCCAGACCTAAGGCACGGGGCACCATGTGAAGCACCCAAAATCTACACCACAGGACTGCAAAGGCGCATCAGACAGGGTAAGAAATAAAAGCGACACACCCTGTTTACACACAGCCTTGAGGAACAAGCTGAGAATCAAAACTGATGCCAAAGGCATTCTTGGGCAGAGGGGTAACAGGAAAGAACGTGTTAGGCAATAAATCTAGAGTCGGAATACAACCTCCACAACCAGTGCAACCTCTGCCCGCTCTGACGTGTCCGGCACTCCTGTAGGGAAACACTGGGGCAGCCCAGGGACTCTAACAGCTAACAAGTGTCCAGGGAACTGGTTCTGGACCTACTTCTGCCATATACGCTCTAGGAAGGATGACCTTAAACCTCTATTAAAAACCTAACGAATGCTGTGATTAGTCACTATCTAAATAGTGTAAGTCACTATCTAAATAGTGTAACATTCCCGTTTCTCTCTTCTAGGCTTGTATCTAGGCATTGGAGGAGTGAACACCAAACAAATATTTCCCTATCGTTTTCAAGGAAGGCTTTACTCTGATTTTTTAAAAAATGGGTTGATACACTAAACACTGTAGATAAGGGGTCGGTTGAAAATATTCCATTATTTAAGGAGGATCGTTCCTTTTTTTCTTTCAATATTAAAACCTCAAAAACTCACGGAAATGTGCCAGGTGCGGAGGCACATGCCTATAATCCCAGCACTCAGGGAGGCAGAGGCAGGCTGTGAGTTTGAGGCCAGCCTGGTCTACAAAGCAAGTCCAGGACATCCAAGGCTACACAGAGAAAACCTGTCTTGAAAAACAAGGGGGAGGTAGCAATCTCTGGGCCAGGGGAGGCTCCCGGGAGTCTATGGGGGTGACCAGAGCTGAAACTTCAAGCAACAGGGGTTAAGGAGCCTGAAGTAGCCACCTTCTGTAGCCAGGTGGGGGTTCCAGTGGAGGGAGGGGATATACCCATACATGTGTCAAATCTTAGTCCCAAAATTTGCCCTGCCTACAAAATGTGTAGAGGTAAAGATGGAGCAGAGATTGAAGGAATGGTGAAGCAATGACTGGCCCAACTTGAGACTCACCCCACAGGAGAGAGCCAGCTCCTGACACTATTAATGATACTCTGCTATTCTTGCAGACAGGAGCCTAGCGTAACTATCTTCTGAGAGGCTTCATCCAGCAACCGATGGAAATAGATGCAGAGACCCACAGCCAAACAATAGGCCCAGCTTGGGGAGTTCCACAGAAGAGTGGGAAGAAAGAGAGAAAGAACAGGAAGGGTCAAGGACACCACAAAATGTCTTACAGAGTCAACTAACCTGGGCCCATCGGGGGGGGGTCACAGAGACTGAACCACCAACCAAAGAGCTTGTGTGGACATATGCAGCAGATGTACAGCGTGGTCAACATGTGGGTCCCCTAACAATGGGAGCAGGAGCTGTCTCTGACTGTTGCCTGCTACTGGATCCCTTCCCTTCCCCCCTACCTGGGCCGTATGGTCAGTCCCCGGGGTCAGAGGACTTGCTTAGTCCTGCTGTGGCTTGAGGTGCCCAGGTGAACTAATATTCCTGGCGGCCTCCCCTTCTCTGAAAAAAAGGAGAGGAAAGAATGGGGGGAGGGAATGTGAGGGCAGGACTGAGAGGGAAGAAGGAAAGGGGCTGGGATTAAAAGATTAAATTAATAAATAAATGAAAATAAAACTCATGAAAAAGTCTAGCTTTCTGTCCGGCACTTAAGACTCCTTTACAGACCTTCCCTGAAACACAAGCTCAGGACTTTACAATGCCCATCCCACCCTGAGAGAAGATATTTGTAAAATGCTCAGTGGCACACTGTAATTACTCAAACTGAGAGGAAAAAAAAAAAAAAAAAAAAAAAAAAACAAGAAAAACTTCGCAGGACAGGAACATTTATTTAGCATTATTTCAACTGGGTTACATTTACATCGGTAAATATTAGAAAGAGAGCTCGCAAGATGGCTCAGTGGGGAAAGCACTTGTGTCCAGATGACCCCAATTTGACCCCCTGACTCTACATGGAAGAAGAAAGAACTGAAGCTACAAGTTGTCCTCTAACCTACATACACACACACACACACACACACACACATACACAATGAATAAATGGATGAAAAAAATTTTTCACCTAACAGTTAAAAAGAAATTCACCACGAGAAGAGTGGCTCTTCCGGGTCCTTGCTGAAGAGAGTGGTCAAGTATGCAGAGACATGTAAGGACATTCATGCAAGTACATTCAGGACAGACCATCAGCGGACAGCCAGCTTAGCACAGGCCCTGGCTCCCTACAGTTAGGAAAGGCACTCCATTATAGCCTTCGCCAGTGGAACCAGAGGTGGCATCAGTGGACTTTAAGACCTAGATGGACCAGGCCAGTGGGAGTGTGTCAACATCCTACATCACCACAGACGAGCAGCAGTAGCTGTGCCCCCTGCACACCGGCATGATCACCCTGACGCTGGACCAAAGCAAGGAGAATCTTTGTGTGGGGTGTTAGTTTGAGATGTTGCCTTCCAGTGGGCTCCAAATCCACCATCAGCCCATTCCTGATGAAGCCGCACCAAGCCAGACCACAGTCCTCGTGGTGATCTGTGGAACAGTGCTCGGGCAACCAACAGCTGAACTCTAACCAGAGCTGCATCCTGACAGCCTCACGACACAGCAGGAGACAGAAGGCCCCTGCTTCAGGTTCTAGGATGTGGGCAACACAAGCTCACCTCTGTCTACACTTAGACTCCATCACGTTTGCTAGGTCCCAGAAGCCCCTTTCCTGAGTGCAAGACTGTTGGTCATAATCACCTTTTAAATGTAGTAAACTTTTCTACTTATCCACATATGCAGAAGAGATCTTAAGTCTGGAAATTTGGCAAATAACAAAGATTAAAAAGAAAAGACCACTAAATGGACTTGGTACATATGTGTGTATACACGTAGCAATAATAACTAAAACAAAGGATGGAAAAAGAAATACACTGAGAGTTAGGAGCCATTATTGGGAGTGAGTAAGAGGTAGTTGCTCTTTATTTTTCTTTCTTCTTTTCACATTTCCCACAATGCAAATGCCTTTCTTTTATAATCACTATTTGAATAACGGATTTTTTTCAGGGCTTTACACATAAGAGGAGACAGTAGGGGGATTTCCTGCCCTGGCCAATGTAGGCTGACATAACTTTCTCTGTTTGAAGCCTTGGCTCCCTCAAGGAGGAGGCTATAGCTCTTCTTGTGAATCTGATTTTCCTTCTTTAATACTTGGTCCTTCTACTTCTTCAAAAGTGACCTAACGGCCATTCTTTAGAGTGTTAGAGGATGATCATTTAAACCACACACACATAAATAGACTTTAGGCTTACTTCTAAGTAGAGCCTTCCTTTACATAGATACAGAGTACAATAAAATTTCCTGTACTGAGAATATCATGTGAAATGTCTTTTAATACTATGAATAAATAGGAAATTTTAAATATCACAAACACACACAGATTGAGAAAGACAAAGACAAAGAGAGAAAACACACAGAAGATACACACAGAAGAAACACACAGAAGATAACACTACTATCCTTAAAATTTTAAGCTGCAATGCACTTAGTATGAACACTGCTTAAACTGAGCCTTGGCACCATATCACCCGATTCACCGAGAAGTATCAATACTTAGGCCCATTTTAAAACTGAAAACCGTAGACTGTATATAGGTCTGATTCACTGAGAAGTTTTATACTGAAAAACCACAGAAAGTGTACAGATGGCTTTAAATGCTTTTCAGATGCTCTAAAAAGCAACAAGATGAACCAGCTTTGCCCAGAATCTTTTTCTTTATGATGAGATATATGAGCCACTATTTCCACAGGAGCCACCATAAGGGCAGTGAAGCTCCCACTGTGGCATCACCAAGCAAAGAAAACAGGAAAGTCTGCCTCAGGCCTTCAAGAAAGAAATAAAACATTTATACATTCCTTAAACTAATAATTTTTCTAAGTGTTAGGAAGATTCTATATCATCACCCCTGAGGGTTTGTCTGTCCTGCTCTTGTTTTTCCAAGTGCATATGATACATGGCCTGTCCCCAAGTCGCTGGCATGTACTGCAGAATAGCAATAAATACAGAGCTAACGTATTTTCAAATATTCACTCAAGAGAAGGCTCTACTTCTCAACTAATTTAAAATGCAGACGTATCAGAATACACAAGTCAACATGCAAAGACTAAATGATCGCTCCTGACTTACAAAATCCTCATTAGTTCTCCTTCCTACAGAGTTAATGGATTTTGGTATAAAGGAGTATTTGCTTCTGGATTACATACTAAAGATATGGAAAAAGTTAACTGAATGAAGATACTCGAAAATTAACTGAACTGAAAGTGGAAATAATTTAGTCAGGTCATCCTATTAAAAGGGCACTGAGGCAGGATGAGAGCTGCCGTGCAGTTAAAATGTTATGGGGCCCGTACGGAGCTTCGCTACCATCGGAGCCTAAGCCTAAGGTGTGCCTTCACGGGTAACATCGGAACATGTGACTCATAGATCCGCCCTTGCCTTTCAGCCTGACCAAGCTGCACCCACTGCACCAGACTACAGCTGAACACGGGAAATACGACTGATACGCCCTCATTAAGTTATCATTAGTAAGAGAAGGAAGAAAGGATTGTCTGTTTTAATATAACTTGGACAAAGGCTTAAAAAGAAAACCGTGGATATTTTTTTTCCCGTATGCCAAAATGTGCATAACAGTGTTTTAGACCTAAGCCAATGTGGCTCTCTGCAGATCGCCTCATAGCTCTGACCACCTAAATCAGAGATAAAATTAAGGACTTAAAATGGATTCTGCCTTTGGGGCGTTTTAGGCAGTCTGAAAAACACACTGGTTGACACAAAGAAGAAAATCCTCAAGGCAGACCCAGATGGGCAGACCCGTAAGCTTTGCCTCACCGAGTGACGTGGAGAGCCCGTATCACCCTCTCATGTAACTGAACAATCCAGAGCTACAATCTCCCAATGCTTCCTGCTGGTTGGTTCCGACATAATTCCATCAATTTGCTCAAAATACTTCCTTCAGCTGGAGGCTCCCCTGAACTGTTTACTTGGAGACAGCCATTGTTGCTGGGGCTGCTGGCACTGTGTTCTCGGGGGTTACAGATGATGGGAGAAGCTGCTGATGGGCTGGAAGAAACCTGCTTGTCACCATGCTTCCCTGCAACCTGAGAGGCAGTAACAAGGTGGGCGCCATATTTCAGCACGTCTTTTGTTCTGTCTTTCAGAAGCTTATGGCTTAATCCTCATTCATAAAGATGCAGCGTGTGCTCCCTCTCTTGCCACCTGTACTGGAAGAGTCACATGTGGCACTTTATGTTAACTCCAGTGTTGTCAGGGTCTCGTCATCTCCAGGATTTTGGTGTCACAAATGTTTCTGTCTACCCTCTTTGGATTTTGTCTTTTATTTTTTATTTATTTATTTTTTAAGTTCTTGGGTTTGTTTGTTTGTTTCTCTAGAAAGGGGCCGATCTCACTATCTATCTGTTGAAAACCCTTTTAAACTCAAATTTTCAAATTAACTATTGGTCCAGGGTTACAGATCAACCCTGCAGCTTTTCTAAAGGTTCAGAGACTATGTTAGATGGGTGGGGTCTGGTTTGCCATGGGGCGCTATCCCGATGGATCTAAGTTCCAGATCTCACAGGAAATATCTGAGGCCTGAAACTCCCAATATTAGAAGAAGGGGTCATAAAAAAAAAAAAAAACCACAAGTAACGTTCCTAATATTTCTCAGTCATCACACATCCTTTTGAAGGCAGCATTCTGATATCATGCAAATGACTCACCAATTAAATTCCACCAACGTATTCCTGAATTAAAATTCAAAGGAAAGTGCTTGGCAAAGTGCAAGTGAAAGTCTAGCAAACCCTAAACATCTGAAAACAAGCAAGAACTCTGGCATGTTTTGCCAGGTCCTCAAAACCAATGGCCACCTGGGTTGGGGAACATCTGCATGTTTCTTGGTTCCTTTTACTCACGTCACAGCCTGTGTCAAAGTTCAAGAACCACCAACCAGAGAATTAATAAAACTGAAGCTTTGAGTAAATAAACTTCAATCTGCTGAGCTCTGTCAGAAAGATTCACACAGTTCTCTGTTGAAAGATTTTGCCCCCCCCCCCATTCAAAGAGCGTTTTAGCCTCAGGATTACCTTTCATCCAGGAGGGCTCACCAAGTTCTCACTCTTGTGGTTATTAGAGCAAATCACTAGTGCTGAGAATGTGGCTTCCTCTAAATTTACAAAGCCATTCAAGTCCTATAGTCAGTTAATCCCTGGAAGGCTTTACGATCCCTTTCCCTGACATGTTTGATAAATATGGAAATTGTAAAAATGTTCTGACTTGTTAAATTTTTTTCAGCCTTCTTAAAGCCTGCTTTGGCCCCAACATGTACAAAGTGCTGACTTGGCATGCCTAGAAGCCTCCATCACCTTCTCTATTGTATATACACTGACAACCCCTGAAGCATAAATAAGTCACACTTCACAAAGAAATGTTTATTCTACGCTCTCAGGGGGACTCTCCTTTCTCAAGGAGACAAAAGTGCAGCAAAAAGCAGGGAAGAGGGTGTGTACTGAAAAATGTGGCAGAAAGGAAAAAAACTCACTTCTAAATGATTGCAAAATTGAAGACCATTAAAAGAAGTCTGGGCTTAGGAGAGGGGTGTGTCTGGAGTTGGCTAATAAACAAACCTCTCAAGTCTAAAATGACTGTGGTAAGAAACAGCTATACTTCTTCAGTTCTTGCTTTACAAAACTTAATGAACAAAAAGGGGGGTTTTCCTCCTGTTCTGATAATGGATACCATTTTCTTTCAGTACTTTTCTTTAATTCAAGTGTCTTAACTCCCCTTTAGTTCTATTCAAACTTGAAAGCATGAAATACAATAAATATGACCACTACATACCATATATATTACGTATCTGGTCACCAGTGACCAGCAAAGCAAGCCCTGGTCTCAGGAATAGGCCTGATTACTATTCTCAAATACCTAATCATTTCTGTGATACAACAAACAACTAAAGAAAACAGCAAGAAAGGGGGCCTCTAACCGTACAAACCTGGTGCAGTGTCGACAGACCCCATGGGTACGGGATTCAAAGGAAAACTATGAGGAAACCACAAAGACAACACACTGATAAAACTCTGATGATCCTCTGCAATACTTTAGAAACATCAGCCAGCCACATCCATCACAGATACCCACCCTTCAAATTTCTAACACAACGTCTGCTTCCAGCAGATTGCCACTATGGGGTTCTAACCATCAAATTCCTCAAACTTTGCCCATTTCCAGAAGAGTGCATTTACAGGGTCTCCCAAGCCTTCTGATTATGTAAAACATGCAATTATGAGAGAAGCAGGGAGAATGCAAAAAGCAGAAGGATGCATGGCAAAATGAAAGCAGGCCACACGAATGTGAAGGCAGTCACATATTCAAGAGCTAAGTGCCAGACAACTGGAGAGAAGCAGAGCAAGGCCAACTCAGGATGCCATTCGTACCATCAAAACCTTCCAAGAGGGTTGGGGTTTGCTCAGAGGTGGAGCACTTACCTACCTGAATATTCAATCTCCAGCGTTCAAAATAATAATGATAATAATCTAAGCTGTCTGAAACACTCTTAATATAGCTCTTTTATATATTGCTGATGACTTGGTCTAGCTGATGAGTTAAAAGAAAATGAGAACAAATGTGTGCCAGAACTTCATTCATTCAATTGCTCATAAGATAGCCCACATTGTTCATGAATAAAAATGAGCTTTCAAATACTGAAATACTATTGTAGAGAGAATGCCTTGTGTGTTGTATCAATGAACTGCCTGTCAGTTAAAAAAACATGTGGCCTATAGGAAAAGGTAGAATAGAAGATGGGACATCCAACAGGCAGACAGAATTCTGGGATAGAACTAGGCAGAGAGATTTGCCCAGAAAGACGTAAAGAGAACAAATGCATGGCACCTGAGCCGAGGTAACCAGCCATGTGGCAGAATACAGATTAGTATAGATAGGTTATTTTAAGTTTTGAGCTAGTGAGAAAAGATCCTAGCTATATGGCCTAGGTATTTGTAAATATATTTTGAGTTTCACAAGTCTTTATTCCAAGAGCCTAGAGCTGGGAGGAAAAAAAACCACTACAGCGTGTTTCAATTTTTGTAATATTCATAAGATAATTGCCACATAGACATGACATTCTTTTACATTTAATATACATTATTAACATTATCTCCATTAGTATGAAGACTGGAGAATAAAACTAACAAATCCTGATTTTATTTTATTTTATTTTATTTTTGGTGTTTGCTGATTTGTAATTACTTCTACCAATGTTGATTTGAAATACAAACATGTGAGTGAACATGAAGCTGTGTAAAAAAAGAGTTATAAATATCATTATATAATATTTCCAATAATCTGTACCCACAATAGACAAAAATGACTTCAAATAAACACATAAAATTAAATATAGTAAGATAATTACAAAATATTGATTTTAGGGTACTATTTAGAATAATTTATTTAGTGGTAAGTTTGTATACTTTAATATCGAATGATAACCAGCTCACACAAATTCTGAAAGTTTAATCATTAGCTTTCAGAGACAGAACAGCCTGGCTTGGGCATACATTGACCGTGAACCCACATCCCACATCCCAACTTTGACTTCTTACAACCAAAAAAAAAAAAAAAAAAACTCTTGAATAAATCTGGTAAATTCTGCGTGCTAAGGAGATGACGATAATAAATCTACAGGTATTATAATTCTTATGTACCTAAATTTATAGTTAACTAGAAAATGTATAAAACATGTCTACCTTCAGACTCTCAGGAAATCAAATAATAAAAGTACTTCTGCCCACATCTGGGAGAGGACTAACATGGGCAAAACACAGGGGTCTGGGGAGCGAAGACATCGAGCTAAGACTGAAGATATTTACATTGATTTTAGCAAATAAAATTCCTCAGAAAGTTTTTGACTTGCTAAGAGAACAAAAATTAAAGAAGCAGTTACTTAAAACACATCATAAAGAGGTTTTCACTAAGACAGTTTCCAAAATGTGCTTTTGATGTCACTATTATATACCAATACCAACTTTTTAATTTGTAAAAGATAAAAGAGGAAATCACAAGCAAATCCAAAGCTATTTCACTAATCTTTTTAGCCAAAGTAAATTGCTCAGTGAATTAAGGAATTTATATTGCATAAAATAGTCATTTATGATGTTAACTAGTACTTTTAAAGACTTTCAAACATGGGTCTGCAGTGCTTTGGCAAACCTTTGAAAAACAAAAACCTATTAAGGCACTCCAGTCCCCGGGAAAAGTTCAATTACCTAGTTTATATTACGGGGGCGGAAAGTCAACCACCTTCCATTTCGTGGAGGACATTGCTTATGTGACGGCCTTCCAAAACCTACTATAAAGCCCGTTGGAGTTGTTTATTGCAAAAGTAAGTCTCCAAAGCCCAGGGACATGTTTATCTCCACAAGATGGAGCATACAGAAAGATTTACAGCTGTCAAGTGCTATTACACTGCAAATCAAACACGGGGAAGAAGACAGCAGGGATATGAGCAGTGAGAGGCAGCCACGGGCTGAAGATGCTGGAGGTGCAAGGAAATGTTTGCAGAGATCCCAACACTCAAGACACCTGTAGGACACGGTGCTGACCTGGGCTTCACAGAAGGAGGCATGCAATAAATTCCACTGTTCCTTTTCACTTACAACACAGGTTTAGGCATAGCGTTAATTTGAGAAATAGTCCTTGGATGGATGGGTGGATGGATAGATAGATAGATAGATAGATAGATGGAAAGAAAAGCAGTTCCAAATAGGTATTATGGACACTGAAAAATTATTTCAAAAAAGTAAAAACAACTAAAAATTTAAAATACAGTCGGAGGATAGTTGAGTGAAAAGTGCAATGTCTAAAAACTATTTTATAACAAAATATGCTACAAGGCAAACCAACCAGTTAGAACTTTTATAAATTTTAATCTATAGCAATATAGATTAATGAATTAACTTAAAATACAATCTATTTTTGCAATAAAATTCAGATTTTATATTAGGAGTGCATTGCTAAATGGAAAGATTGGCGTAATTCACTTAAAAATTTATAATTTTAGAATGGCAGAGGGAGAGGAAGGAATTATGTACATATAGTGTTCATGTAAGAAATTCTCAAAAGTGATTTTTTTAAATGTAGTCTTAGAATTCTCTCTTTCATTGTGGCCTAGTGTTGGAATGTATATTATCTCTAAAGTCTGGCTTCCACACATAAAAGCTGAATGAAAAAAAATATCAAAATTTCCTCAGCAATGGCCTGGGGAAAAATCCCAAATCCAGCATAAAGTCAGAGATGAAACTCCCAAGAGCAAGAGCCCTGCCTGCCCAGAAGCTCAGCTCAAAGCGGCTAAAATGAGACCAGGTGCTGTTTTCTTCAGTCCTTGACAGTAACAGGCAAGGAATGAGTAAACAGCCACTCTGGCTGGGGCCCACACTTCCACACACCCTGTAAGCCAAAGGTCTGTTTACAGGAAGGGCCAGTCTGCTGCACCTGCTGCCTAAGGCCCAGGATGAGTCTGAGTGCACAGTCTATTTCTGCCCCCACCATTTGCCTCATTGTATGATCCAAGTGAGAAGATTTACCTGGTCTGCGTTTGGCTTTAAAAATAGAGTCACGTGGTACCCAAACAACGTGAGGCTACAATAAATAACACACAGGAAAGCTTTGATCTCTCGGTGGGGCGTTCTGACACAAAGCAGGGGAGCTTTGAGGGATTATGGGGACACCAATGGTGGCCAAGGAGAAATGCCAGGCACAGATACTGCTCACGGGAAAATGCCCGTTGACCCTACTTGCTTATTTTCTAGATAAATATGGTCTTTGAAACTAAACCCACAAACAGCCATTTAGATCGTATCTCATTTCCACTTTCTATAACATCCACTTAAGCTCTCGCTACAAATTACAACTTCTCAACAAGCAGGAGACAAGCAAAGAAACTAGACTCGTGATTAGAAAACCAGAGGAAAATCAGGGTGCTTCATTCCTAGGCCCAGCTCCTTACTTCAGAAGAATTAGAAAGTTACTATTAGGGATCCGTCAGGGCTCTCTACAGCCCCCTCCTGCCTCTTTTCATGAGAAGTCATTGCTACATCTTGCCAAGATTTCTTGGTGGGAACAAAATTTTGTAAGATGGAACAATTACACTTAATTGAAACTTAGTTTCTGGACAGATGCCAGGATTTGCATTTAAGTCATTAAGGGCTGGTGCACAGTGCTTTCCGCTGGATCTTCTCTCTGAAGGCTCTCAGGTCTGTAATTCATATAATTTCCATTTTTAACTATGAAGGTATAATGATGGCAGCAGCTTAGCTCTCATGTTCCCTAAAGTTTAAGTTACAATACTCCACACATCTTAAATGCCAGACACGTAGTAAGCCACTACACGACAAGGGTGCAGCCCTGACAGGAAGTGGGGGACATGGGGAAACTGTGTTGATTGCTTGCTATTCCCTGCTGAGCTGTGGATATATTTTTCTCATAGAAACAGGATTACAAATGGCAGCTAGGATCCTTCCCTGGAATGTTAGCATTGTAAAGTAATTATAAGGTAGGCCTCTTCTTGCATGTAAGTACTCAACAAAAAGAGGACTCATGTAATTATTTTTTTCGTATCTCATTCGAGAGAAGAACTCAGGTATGTTCATTTTGAAAAAAAAAATTCGTTTTCCTATACTAGTTACATTTTTGTAAGTATGTGGGTATGTGGCTAAAATAGAAGCACCCCATTTGATTAGCATTATAAAACTGGTAACCAATTACTCCCAGGCATGGGGCCTGCTCTGGAACATGATGATATACCCAGTGATACTAAGAAAACTGTCTATAAGTGATACTGGAGAAAACAGATTTTCCCTTCCCAGCAGATATCAACTGCTGTTAGCTTCTTAGTTAGGGGTCAGACATTGTGTCCAGTTCCCCCTCTCAGTACAGGAATCCTGTCTGCCTTATACCTGTACAGGACTTGTGGGGTTGGCCAACACAACTTAAGCAGTATTACTTATTTTTTTTTTCACGTTGATTCTGATAGGGTTATATAAACTCTGTCCTTAGCATTCTTGTTGCTAAACATACTTATTGACGTCACACAGGCATGATGGCCCAGACCTGGGTCTCAGGAGAATCAGGAAAGAGAAACGTGAGTCCAAAGCAAAGCCACTCTGTGCTACGCAACGAGCCCCCCTCTCAGGAAACAAAACTAAATAAATAAAAAGAAGCTGGAAAAAAATTAAAAAGCAAAGATGTTAAATTTGGGTTAATAAGAGTGCTGACAAGGCCTACCCTTCAATATCTTCGAGCCTAGAGGCATTTCTAATGATTTTAATTCAAAGTACAGCAAGAAGAAGTGTGCAATATCTCTCCTACACTATGGTACCAAATACTTAAATCCTAGGGGTCACACATACAGCAACAACAACAAAAGGCAAGGAAAACTGAAAAAAAAAATAAACAAATAAAACAAGACTTTAAAAAAAAAACAACGTAATCACACACAGCCAGTAATGCTTTTCCATCAACCAGTAATGCTTTTCCATCATCAATCTTTCAAAAAGAAAGAAAATGCTTCTTTTTTGGTTTTTGTTTGTTGCATGGCTCTGTGTTGCTGTCGCGCTGTTGAGACGCGCTCTTACCGTGTAACTGTGGCTCACCTGGAACTCACAGAGATCCTTGACTGTGCCACCACACCAGGCCTAAGAAAATGCTTCTTAGCTGAATTGCATTAATCCCCACCCCTGCCCACAAAAGATACATTCCAAGGTGATACTTAAAGACAGTAATAAACTTCACTTTCACTATGTGCTTCCTACACACCCACTTATCATAATCTTTGATTTATAGAGTAGGCACAGTGAGAGATTAACAACTGGCAGGTAAATACAGCAATGGCAGCAATACTATAAGGGTTATAAAAAACTTACCATGGGCACTGGAGAGATGCCCCAGCAGTTAAGGGGGCTTGCTGCTTTTCCACAGGGCCTGAGTTTGGTTCCTAGCACTCACACTGGTGGCTCACAACTGCTCCGGCTCCAGGTATCCGACATCATCTCCTGGCACCCACACACTTGTGGCATAGACTCACACAGACAAATACACATGATAAAAATCTTTAATCTTTTTAGAAAAATCTATTAATCATTTCTGGAATTGCCCTTTGATATGCTAATACCGCAATGGATGATAAGTTACTGACATTACAGAAAGCATCGCCACAGACAAGGGAAGACAGTGTCCGTTTACCCAGGTCATCCCAGAGCTTTGCCCTGTTGCGGGTGAGTAGGAAGGAGAGGGTGGCTAATCCATCAACGTGTTCTACCTGTAGGAGAGGCCCCGTGATGTAGCCCAATCAGAGCAAGTCGAGGCCACCTAGCCTCCCAGTGCGTTCCACTCGGCTTCTTGGAGAACTTGACGGTTGGTGGATTTCATCCTCATGGAGAATGTGCTGAACTGAAGACTGTATGATATATATTTAATGTCTTAATTGAAAAAAACTGCACAAAATTACTCCGGTGAATGTCATCTAAATATAGTGAGGAGACTGAAAGTTGGCAGAATCCCTAATGTTAAAAGGCATTTTACTCTCAAAGGCATCCAAATAGGAAAAAAAAAAAAAAGCTTCAGTGTCTGTAATTCACAACGGAAACAAACATAAAACATTAAAGCAAGAGAATGCCTAAACACAGAAAAATAGGGGTGTATGTTGAAAAGAAACATTATTATTCCCCCCACCCCAGATTCTGTTTAAAGAAAGACCTAAAACTAAATGCAGGAATACTAAATGTAGCTCTGAATCTTAACATGCGCTGTTATATGAGACAGGCTCTCTTGACCAAAGATTTTATCAACATTCAACTATGTGTCTTACTTATATAAGCCAGGCACCAGGCGGAAGAATAGGTGAAACACTGACAACCAAAAAGGAGAAGGTTCCTGCTCTCCAAGATCTTGGGAGGAGACAAGAAACAATATACAGCAAACAAATGCTGTGATGGCAAGGCAAGGTAGGGTAGCCATGGGAAAGTAGCCTAGGAGAAAGTCACGTAAGAGAGCCAATAAAGAGGGAGGGAGGGAAGAGCTTCCTTTCTCTGGCTCTTTTTTTTTTTTTTTTTTTTGTAGAGAAATATCCAGAGTGATTAATTAAACATATAATGCGGTATGATATGGGAAAAGGGGGGAAACAAAGGGGCAATAAGACTAGGTGTTCTGGGAAAACCGGTTTACCCAAGGTGTAAGGGGAAAGGTATGTGTGAGGAAGTAGATACAAGCTAAGACTGTTGGAAGTGCATCTGGAAAGGTCGTGGAGAAATAAAGACAATTACTAATGGATGAAAGAAGACAACTGACTAACACTGAGTGGCTAGATGGGGTGAGTGTCCATACGGTACCGTAAATCTCACTCTCTATTTTTCTTCAATCAACTGAGAAGTTGAGGAGCAACTGCAGGAAAACCTATGTCATCCACAGCTAGTAACTTACTAGGCACATATACCTGATAACCAGGAAGAAGAGTAACGTTTGACAAGCGGGAAGCTAGAGTTGCTGCCTGTGAAATAAAAAGAAGGGCACGGGGGAAGGCAACAAACTCGTTCCTTAGAAATCACAAGGTCCCTTCAGGTTGAAGAGCCAGTGCATATGCTGGAAAGATATGAAAGCTATAGTCAGAAAGGGAGACGTGCCCACACATTCACAGACAAAAGTATGCAAGACAAAGGGGAGTGACAGAAGGAACGTGTCAAGGAAGGAAAAAGTATCAAAAATAATAGCTTTTTTTTGTTTTGTTTCTTTTCCAGACAGGGTTTCTCTGTATAGCCTTGGCTGTCCTGGACTTGCTTTGTAGACCAGGCTGGCCTCAAACTCAAAGCAATCCGCCTGCCTCTGCCTCCAGAGTGTTGGGATTACAGGTGTAACCCCTAACCCTAACCACGCCCTGCGAAAATAGCTTTTTACAAAAAAGTTTAAAACGGACATTAGAAGAGTCCTGGGGTGAATGAAGGTTCAGGAAGGCAGAGGGTGGAGAGGAGTTACAGAGTTGAGGTCAACTGTTTGGTTTTTTTGTTTAATTTTTATTTTATTTCAGTTTACATCCCAAGGGTGGTCCCTTCCTCCTTTCCTCAAAGTCCCCCCTCCCCTCTCTCTTTCCCCCCAGAAAAGGGGCAAGTGGGGAGAGGGTTGTTTTGAACATGGACTCTATTTCCTGCTTTTGGACCCCTTGACCCTGGCAGGGCTGCCTTGCCTGGCCTCCGGGGATGAGGAGGTGCTCAGTCCTGATGGGACTTGAGGTCAACTGTTAGTGACAGCTGTGAGGGAAATAACTACTACTTTACACAGTTGGGGGGAAACGATTATCTAGAAATGGCAGGGAGGACTTGGGAAGAAAAAGAGACCATGGCAGTAGGTAACTGTAACTTTTATTCACCTGATGCAATTGTCTTCTCGGAGGTTTACTGCAGAGTATCTGTCTAGCTCTTTCTGAATGCTGGCTGGCTGCTTCAGTTCAGCTGTTCTTACTCAAACTGCTCTCCAAGCTGACTGATTCAGTTTAACTCCTCTCGGGTTCTCACTGGAGTGTTCTGCTTGGAAAACCGCCCCTGAACTCTACAGACTGAACTGAGCTCTACTGTAGGCACTCCCATCTGACTGCTCAAGTCAATTCCACTGCACTCCACTGTACAGAAGTGCCTGTACTGCGCTGTTCTGAACTCAACTCTGCTGTACTGTCTTCTCTACTGAGCTCTCTTTCTCTCTCTCTCTCTCTCTCTCTCTCTCTACTGTACCATACTCTTCTGTCTCAACTCTACTGCACTGCTCTTAAATAGCTTCTCTTTCCTCTCTGTTCTCATGGGAGTTGGACGAATACTATCTCTAACTCATTCTGTCAATTCTTTCTCTGATTCGTCATTTTGTCTGCCCCTCAATTGGACATCACTTTCAAACATGAGTGCTTCCTCCTACAGAGTAACTTTGTTTTTGTTGTTTGGGATTAAAGGTGTGTCATTCCAGCTGCATCACACAGACCTAGAAGGTCTTTGAATGTGATCCCTTGCCAGAGTAGCCACATGGCTAGATTAAAATTCCTCTACACATCCTGTCAGGGTGGCTAAAGGCAAACAGTACCTCAGGAAACAGCCACACCTCAGTCAGGGAAGATGGTTCTAAAAGTGCCTTGCCAAGACAGGAGTCATGCCTGCCTCAATGCTGCACTCAAAGGCCAAGGAAGCAATAATCAAGATGTCTCATCTTTGTTATATATAATTGTTCTAATCTTAATTGATGCTATTGAGTGCTGAATCATTTTCTTTCCAAGTGTGTGATATATCCCTCTAGTTTATCAACAAGATTATAAATATTGAGTCTAAAGATGAATCAGTCAGTAAAGTGCTTGCCACAGGGCATGAAGACCCAAGTTCAGGTCCCCAGCACACACCTTTAAAGCTGTAAAAGTTGGGCATGGTGGTACTCACCTGTAATCCTAGCACCAGGGAGACAGGAATAGGTCTATCTAAAGCTGCAAACTCTGTGTTTACTAAGAGGCACTGTCTCATAAAAAATAATGTGTCAGTTACAGGAAATGGCACCTGGCATCAATCTCTGGCCTCCATAGACAAGTGCACCCAGAGACATGTACACATGCATACACCACACACACACACACACACACACACACACACACACACACACACTAATCATAAAAATCATGCCAATAGAAATATGTAAAATTACCAAATTCAAAGATGACCAATTTTCAACCTTTTTCCAGTTTGACTTGTCTATAGGATCAGCCACAACGACCATTATAATATTCTAAAAACTCTACTGTCATGTTTTCTCTCATCTCTCTTCACTCCTTTTCAGTTTCCTTTCAAGGCTCCATTACAATCTGGCAGGCAACTCTCCAAACTGTTTTGATCAGAAGTGTGTGTGTGTGTGTGTGTGTGTGTGTGTGTGTGTGTGCATGTGAGAGAGACAGAGAGACAGAAAGACGGAGGGACAGAGGGAGAAAGAGTGTGTGTGTGTGTGTGTGTGTGTGTGTGTGTTTAAAAGAGGTTTTGGGATCTCACAACTGGTAAATTTGGAACCTTGCACATTGGTGAATGAAGTTCCCCGACACACGAGTCTCTCAAAAAGAAGAGATCAAGACAAACAAACCTGAACGTAAAAGTTAATAAAAGTATGTGATTTAAAAAGGAAGGAAGGAAGGAAGGAAGGAAGGAAGGAAGGAAGGAAGGAAGGAAGGAAGGAAGGAAGAAAGAAAGAAAGAAAGAAAGAAAGAAAGAAAGAAAGAAAGAAAGAAAGAAAGAAAGACCAGCTTGCAGGAGGGGAGGAGGCCCTGAACAGAGGAGATCACGGTAGGCTCCTGTTTCTTCTCTATAAAAACACCAAGAATTACTTTTAAAATCAAAACCCTGTTGAAACCTGTCCACAGCAAGTCAATAAAGTGGAAGCTATTACAACTTTGGGATGAAGGAAAGCTTACAGGGCTTGCCCTGACATTTAAATTAGCGCCTTTAAAAAGTCATCAAGAAAGCATTTCCTTCTACAGGGTGTGCTGAGGGTATTTGTTTCATCACATCTTAATCTCGAAAAAGATAACTGCACAGAAGCTTAGCTTGTCTGCCCAAATTAACCGGTTACTGACTGAAAAGGACAGAAAACGTAGTTTAAACCTTTTTTAGAAGTGTATGAAATTAGATTATCTGTATTTGAAGATCTGAGAAATTCCTTCATGAAATAAGACAAACTATAAATGAAATAAAAATTTAACCATACATAGATTAGACAGGAAGGTGGGGTTTCTAGGACCCGGGCTGTTTTAGAACCACATCTTTAATTTTCTTAAGTGACAACTAACTCTTTAGTTATAACACAGCTTTAAAATAGGCACTTATAGATATTTTTTAAAGTTTAAGTAGCATTTGTATAAAAATTCCAAATCCCTCATGGAAATCTACAATGACTTATATAAATTTTGTGACTTACATAAAATCTAGGAACAAAAGGAATTGGAAATTAATCTACTAAAAAGCCAATTCTGTATGTTTATCCTATACTCACTTATGAGTGAGTATATACCATGTGTGTCTTTCTGCTTCTGGATACCTCACTAAGGATGATCTTTTCTAGTTCCCACCATTTGTCTGCAAATTTCATGATGTCTTTGTTTTTAATAGCTGAGTAGTATTCCATTGTGTAAATGTACCACAGTTTCTTTATCCATTCTTTGGTTGAGGTCTAGGTTGTTTCCAGATTCTGGCTATTAAAAACAGAACGGCTATGAACATGGTTGAACAAATATCCTTGTTGGATAGTTGAGCGTATTTTGGTTATATGACTAGGAGTGGTTTAGCTGGATCTTGAGGAGGACTATTCCCAATTTTCTAAGAAAGTATCAGATTGATTTCCAAAGTGACTGTACAAGTTTACATTCCCACCAGCAATGGAGGAGGGTTCCCCTTTCTCCCCATCCTTTCCTGCATGTGTTGTCACTTGAGTTTTTGATGTTAGCCATTCTGATTGGTGTAAAGTGAACTCTCAGGGTTGTTTTGATACGCATTTCCCTGATGACTAAGGACACTGGACATTTCTTTAAGTGTTTCTCTGTCATTTGTTATTCCTCTATTGAGAATTCTATACTCCTAAAAGAGCTAAAAATAAGGAAGACCCTAGGGAAGATGCTCAGTCCTCATTCAGAAGGACAAATGCGACAGGCATTGGAAGCAGAAGACAGAGAACAGGACAGGCGCCTACCACAGATGGACTCTGAAAGACTCAACTGATTGAAGTATCAAAGCAGAGGCTGAGACTCATAGCTAAACTTTGGGCAGAGTGCAGGTAATCTTATGAAAGAAGGGGGATATAGAAAGACCTGGAGGGGACAGGAGCTCCAAAAGGAGACCAACAGAGCCAAAAACAAACAAACAAAAAAAAAAAAAGAATACAAACTAAGGGTAATGCATGGAGAGGACCTAAAACCCCAGCTCAGATATAGCTTGTAGACTCAGTCTCCAAGTGGGGTCCCTAATAAGGGGAGCAGGGGCTTTCTCTGGTATGAAGTCAATGACAGGCTCTCTGATCACCTCCCCCGGGGTGAGGGGGTACAGCCTTGCCAGGCCACAGAAGAAGATAATGCAACCAGTCCTAATGAGACCTGATAGGCTAGGGTCAGATAGAAGGGGAGGAGGACCTCACCAATCAGTGGGCTAGAGGAAGGGTATAGGGGAAGAAGAAGGAGGGAGGGTAGGATTGGGAGGGGACGAGGGAGGAGGACACAGCCCGGATACAAATTGAATAAATTGTAATAAATGATAACAATAAAGAAATTTTAAAGCCAATTCAGTTTGTATATATTCTCCCAAGCATTAGATTAAAATACTTAATTTCTAAAGTAAAAAAATATATATTTTTTTATAATATCCTTAAATGCAGTAAAAATCTAGGGATATTATGATTTTACTTTATGAGCAAAAGATGACACTATTTTTCATTATCTATACACTAATTACTGAAATTTTTGATGAGGTGAATAAAGAGGACAATACCATATTCTTATGATCTTTAAAAACTAACATTTAGGGCTGGAGTGATGGCTCAGAGGTTAAGAACACTCACTGTTCTTCCAAAGGTCCTGAGTTCAATTCCCAGCAACCACATGGTGGCTCATAGCCATCTATAGTAAGATCTGATGTGCAGGCAGAGTGTTGTATAAATAATAAATAAATCTTAAAAAAAAATTAAAAAAAAACTAACATTTACTTCTGCTATTAGCATGTTTACATGTTTTAAATGTTGCCAGTCTATCGAAAGCAGGTATTCAACATTCTTTTTTTATTTTTTTCACTTCATTTAAGCATATGGCATTGCCCTGTTGTTACAAAGTCTTCAAAGAAGTCACTTGTAATTATAGGGAGCATTCCAATGAATTTATTTAACCACAATTCACTTTAAATAATTGGGTTGCTTCCAATTTCTTGGCTATTACCAATAACGCCATCTGGAATATCTTTGTGCTTCATACAATGTGTAGGTAATTTCCTTAGTAAAATTGCTAGTATCAAAATTACTAGCCAAGAGTCACACAGAGATGGAGGTAGTTTAGCTGTACTGGGTTCATAATTATTAATTGCTACATTTTCAAACTTTCCGAAGTTAGTTGTTAAATACAGACACCAGTAAAATGAAATTCTATCACTGTGCAATTATATAAATGCTGTTAAATCAAAGATAATAAATAAATTCATCACTCGTTTCTTATGCTGTACACTTTCCTTTTCACCTTCGCTGGCGGGCATTTGTACCAGTTGCATCTATTTGGTGGGAACACTATGTAATAGTTTTTTTCCGAGCTCCTCTTCCTGACTACATACACAGTGATGCCGTGCCAACAACGTGAATGGCCCATGTGAAACATTCATATTCTGGAAAGCGGGAAAATGCTGCTCAGTGGGATTTCTTATCGCCATACAACCCCAGGTTATTGTCCGAACCGCTCACATATTAAGCTATACTGGCATTTGGCTCTTCTCACCCTCACATGATTTTTCTACCAATCTATGCCTTTTAAGAACCTCTTAAGAGCAGGGATCGTGAGAGAGCTCAGCAGGCAAGAGCTTTGGGGGTCAAATCTGGTGAACTATGTTCAGTCTCCGGGGCCCGCGTGGTACAAGGAGAGAGCCGGCTGCTGCAGGTTGTCCTCTGGCCTCTGCACATATGCACTGCCATGTGTGCCTCCCTGTGACTAATTAATCAATTAACTGATCTTTAAAATAATGTAAAGGAAGAGAGAATGAAATAAACGTTAAAAAGAAGGCAGCAGAAACTGATGTCTAAGTCTTTTCAGTCTGGCTCCCTGTCACCTGGGTCACTCCATAAAGCTTTCTGACAGCATAGCGCTGAGTAGCTGGCAGAAATACAGAAAGGTCTAAAAAATGACTTAAGGTAGAAAATAAGAATTGCCAGACCATAAAATAATGCAAGGATGCAATGAAAAGAGGGTATGTCATGCGGAAGACTTTTAAATGGTCTATGAAAATAAGAATTTTTTTGGAGGTGCTACCCAGCAGCACCTCAAAAGAGACTCACGGCCAAACACTGGGTGATTCATAGGATGTCTTGTGGAAAAGTGGGAGGAAAGAGAAAAGGACCTGGAGGTGACAGGAGCTCCACAAAAAGACCAACAGAGCCAACTAACCAGGGCCCAGAGGGGCTCGCTAAGACCGAAGCATCAATCAAGGACCATGGATGAACTGGACCTAGGCCCCCTGCAAAGATGTAGCAGATGGGAAACTTAGACTTCATGAGGGTCCTCTAGTAAGAGAAGCGGGACTGCGTCAGACATGCCTCACTTGCCAGTTTCTTGACCACTTTCACCTGGCTGGACTGCCTTGCCAGACCACAGGGGAAGGGTACATGCGAAGGCCTGATGCAACTTGATGAGCTGCGCTAGATGGGAGATGGAGCGCCCCTTCTTTGAAGAAAAGGGGAAGGAGGATGTAGGGAGGGTGGGACTAGGAGAGGAGGAAGGATAGGGCTCCAACAAGGATCTAAAGTGAGTTTAAAAATAAATTTAAAAATAAAAAGATTTTTTTTAGAATTCTAAATGGTTCCACACAAAAGTGAAACAATTGTTTAAGGCTAAGAAAAAAAAAATCTCCCTACTTTGAGGCTGGGATGCAGCTCAGTAATAGGGAGCTGGCCCAGCATATAGACTCTGATTCCACTCCTAGCGCCAGAGGAAAAAGAGCCAGTTCTCAATCCTCTTCATGCACTGCCACATATCACAGGGCATCCCCTCCACCAACCCTGTAGTGACTAGAAGACCTCTTCCTTCTCCCGTCACCTCTCCTATCTCCTAAATACACACTCATCTTTGCATTAGAGTGGGTGCTCAATAAATGTGTCTTTAACAAGTGGCTGGAGAGAGGACTGACGAGCAAGAACTCACATTCTGGGTTGATGATGCACTGAGCATTTTTCATATACTGAACTCTTCTTTAACGATAATGATAACGTGAGGCGAGGGCCATTTTTATGAAAAGCTCAGCCACCCTACAGACAAGTGAAGGAAATCAGAGAGCGAATCAAAAGCTAGTCTAAGACTAAGGGGATGGCAGGACAGCTGGACCACAGCTCTGCCAGACGCCCTAAAGCCCCTGCTCTTACTACTTGGCCACACCATTTGTCTTAGTTTGTTTTCTATGGCTGTGATAAAACAATGACCAAAGGCTCCTGGGGGAAGAAAGGTATTTGTCTGAGCTTATTGCTACCAGGCCACAATCCATCATGGAGGGAAGCCAAGGCAGGGACTCAAGGTGGGAGAATGGAGGCAGGAACCTAAGCAGACACCGTGGAGAAGTGCCGCTTGCTAGCTTGTTCTCCATGGCTCGCTTAGCTTCCTTTCTTACACGACCCAGAACGACCTGCCCAAGGGTGGCATCACCCACAGTTGCCTATCCTGCCAGCACATCAATCACCAACCAAGAACATGCCACACAGACACGCCCACACGCTGGTCTGATGGAGGCATTCCCTCAAGTCTGATGGGTTCCTTCCTCTCAGGTGACTCCCTTGTATCAGGTTGGCAAAAACCGACCCTCACACCATCTCTCAAAGAAATGCAGTGTCTGTGGAGGGCTAGTGATTGGGATTTGATTCCTTCAAGGAAGTGAATGAACAGGGAACTGCAGAAATCCTTACTGCAGAAATATTTACAAATATTCGTTCTCTGATTTAATTTCCATAATACTTATCCATTGTTATAATTAAAGTATAGCATAAGTGTTAAGCGTATAACTCGCGGGATACGACCCCCTTCAGGTTAGACTACAGTGGTCTCAGGAATGTGTCCTCGCTCTGCACACTCATCCTCCTCACCAACAAGAGAAAAGGACCTGGAGGTCCTCGCCCTCCTCACCAACAAGTGCCTGCTCCTCCGGCTTCAGCACTCAGAGAAACTGCACTTGTTCTCAAGAAATCCACACTTCTAAATTACGTAAGCTAGCCACGATCGGAAGCTTGGTTCCCTTTACTTTCACTGACTTTGTTGTTTTGGTTTTGAGACAGAACCTCACTAGGTAGCCCCAGCTGACCTTGAACTTGGGAGCCTCCTGCCTCTGCCTCCTGAGTGCTGGGATTGCCGACTTGTGCCTCAATCCTGCCTGGCTCGTGCACAGTTAAAGAGGTACACAGCTCTGTCTTAGAAACCCAAAGTAAAGCAAGTAAAGTGAAGTGAGGGCATCTCAGTCAGAAAGTTTTAATTCTCCGAATTTTTTTCTATTTACTCCAAATAAAAACAGCTTTTATGAAATAGCCTTAATTTTTTAAGTAGAAAGGAAATACCACTTAGATATCCTAAAAGGGTTTTAGACAATTCAATTGTGTTGCTATAACATAATCCGAATACTGTTTTCCTGGCTGCATATGCCGTACTGTGCCACGTGCAAAGACAAGAAGATAACAAGTGTAAATGTGTCACAAATGTAGCAGAATGAAAGTCACTTTAACCCATGCTTCAAACAGAACACTGAGCTTAAAAAGAAGAGGGAAAAGACTCCAAACAGCTTGCTCGGAAATGGATAAATCTCCAAATTACACTCAACTGATGTAAAAATAAATAAACAAACATGCCTTTAAATCATGCCCAACAATCATTCAACACAAAGTTATAATCCTCTATCAACTGATAGTGACGTGGGGAGGAGGAACAGACCTTGTCCCTGACAAGGTAAATTCAGCCATCATGGAGACTGAACTATGACCCAAATCACTGACCTTCACAGTCAACAGCCCGATCTCAATGCCAACAAAGGAAATGATAGCCTTTAAGTAAAACCATCACTGTAAGATGTTCATAAAAGGATGCAGAGTTAGTTCAGTACTAAAGTTTCATAAGTCAATCCAAGATTGCTGTCAAATTAAAATAATACCCACAACTTATTCATTTGGAGCACTTCATGAAGAAATTCATAGACTTTTTTTACTTTTATTTACTTATATGTATGTGGCCATGTGTGCCTGAAAGAGGAGAGAAGGAGCCATTGTAGCAGCGACAGTTAATAGACACTGCTCTTCGTGTATAAGGCACACAAAAGCCAAGATTCAATGCTACTAACCCTGTAAAGATACTATTATCACCACCATTCTATATGCCACATACAAGTAAGAAACAAAAAAATTGCACAGAGGGTCTCTGAAAGGCTCTGCCCTACACACTATCAAAGCAGACACTGAGACTTAAGGCCAACTGATGGGCAAAGTGCATGGAATCTTAAGTAAGAAGTGGAAAATAGTAAGATCTGGAGAGGACAGGAACCCCACAGGGAGAGCAACAGAACCAGAAAATTTGAACACAGGGGTCTCCCCAGGGACTCATATTCCAACCAAGGAACAAGCATGGAGATAACCTAGAACCCCTGCACAGATGTAGTCCATGACAGCATAGTGTCCAAGTGGGTTCCATAGTAATGGGAAGAGGGACTGCCTCTGATATAAACTGATTGGCCTGTTCTTTGATCACTTCCCCCTGAGGAGGAATCAGCCCTACCAGGCCACAGAAGATAACAATGCAGCCATTCCTGATGGGATCTGATAGACTAAGATCGGAAGGAAGGAGAGGAGGACCTCCGCTATCAGTGGACTTGGGAGGGGCAATCGAGAAGAAGGGGGAGGGAGGGTAGGGCTGGGAGTGGAGGAGGGAGGAGCTTATGAATAAACTGTAACTAATAAAAAATAAAAGTAAAATATTCTAACACACACAAAAAAAAGAAACAAAAAAATTCTAACACAGACACCATGGAAACATATTTTTATCTTGCTTTGTTGATGGCATATTTTGTATCCTTGTAATTAATAATTAATCATCTTTGTGACTATTACTAATAAAAACAGATATTAAAAGTAATTTCTTTAATTTTTCATTTTGATAAACTTTACAATAAAAAAAAACTTCCAAAAAAAATCAAACAGTGAAATTAACAGAACAAAGTCCATTCCATACATAGCAATGAACAACAACAACAGAAAAATCTAACAGTGAAATTAACCAGAGCCAAAGTCTATACATATCAATGAATTTCATTACAGTTAGAACAGTCATTCTGGAGCTATGGAGTTTCCCACTGGATTTTAGACTTTCCCTATCAAATATATTTTTATGTACTTATCTACTATCAAAACGAAAAATATATGACAGAGTTAGAATACAGAGGGCAGCATTTTCTTAAAGGCCAAACAAAATATAATTAAGTCTTTAAAGATTTCTTCTACACAGTCTTTCTTTTTTTTTTTTTTTTTTTTCTTTTATTTTCTTTTTTTGCCTCCAAGAGTAGGTTTCCCTGCTGGCCCTGGCTGTCCTGGAAAGTAGTCCAAGCAGCCCAAAACTCAGGAACCCACCTGTCTCTGCCTTCCAAGTGTGGGCATTAAAAGTTTATGCCACCATGCCTGGCTCATCCTCTAGGGCTTATTCTTCTTCTGTTTTATTCATTTTTCACAACCATTTTAAAAATGCACAACTACGAGGGCCCCTGAGAGACTCAACCTAGCAGTGTATCAAAGCAGATACTAAGACTCATGACCAAACCTGCAGCAGAGTGCAAGGAATCATATGAAAGAGGGGGAGTTAGTATGATGTGGAAAGGATAGGAGCTCCACAAGGACAAAATATATCTGGGCACAGGGATATTTCTGAGACTGACACTCCACCAAGGACCATGTATGGATATAACCTAGAACCTTTGCTCAGATGAAGCCCGTGGTAGCTCAGTAACCAATTGGTTTCCCATAGTAAGGGGAACAGGGACTATTTCTGACAGGAACTCAATGGCAGGCGCTTTGACCTCCCCACCTCCCAAGGGAGGAGCAGTCCTGCTAGGCCACAGAGGAGGACTTTGCAGCCAGTCCTGAAGATACCTGATAAAACAGGGTCAGATGAAAGGGGAGGAGGTCCCCCCCTATCAGTGGGCTTGGAAAGGGGCAGGGAGGAGATGAGGGTTTGGGAAGGAATGAGGGAGCGGGATATAGCTGGGATACACTTAATAAAATGTAACTAATAATAAAAATAAAATAAAAATGTACAACTACTTTTACTGTGCAGATGCCACAAAACATGCCCCCCCATTCATAACTTACCTAAGAAACCATGACAGGTGATAATGAATAATATAAGCGTAAATTAGTAAGTAGACTCATTTTTAGTGTAATTCGCATAACAGAATCTATATACCAAATCAATCTCTCTCTCCCTCTCTCTTTGTCTCTCTGTCTCTTTCTGTTTGGCCTATTATTATACACTAAAAGCACATGCTTTCCTGAATTGTGTTGATAAATGAAAATATGCACCAAGCCATTCATCATGGCCATTACAATACATGACTCTGCAGTAGTGACACTCCCTAGAAAACTGTCTAAAGAAAATTATCCCTCTTGGCTCCAACTGCTTCCCCAGGCATGTATGCAGACATCTGTTTGTCTACTGAGCTTCATAACAGTCCACTATATCTGATAAAAACATTGGCTGCTTCTAACCCTTAGTGCCCATACTTCAAGAAAATGCCTATTATTCCTGGCAAGAAATTATAGACAATTGGAAGAAGGAGGCAAACTACCTTCATGTATAAGTGAGCTGGAATTTTTAGGGAACTGTTTTCCACTGGAAATTTGTCTACATGCAACTTAATCGACTAAATTTACAGCCTTTACAGCTGTTAACAGTTTGTGCCTCTGTCACTTAGACAGAAATTAATTTCTTAATCACATAAAACAGGGGTTCAAAGTCCAGTTATTTTTAACTGGAATTGGTACAGCCAGGACACAACTACAGTGAAAGAGAAAACAAGGAGACTCCATCCTAGCAGCAAAGTTGTTTTCTCTTTCCTCAGTGTGCAAAGGATGCTGCTTGGGGCCTGCTTCTGTGACCATCAAAAGCCTGAGCCTCATGACCTCACTCAGTGAGATGCCGGTCTAAAGCCAAACCAAACACAACTGTTTTCATAGTAAAGTCCCAAATTAGGAAGAAGCTAATTACTTAGATTTAAACTGGAAGGGGAAAATTTTTGAAAGTCTATAAATCAGAAGGCCCTTAAGAACTGGAGTGTGTATGGGAGTGAGGAAATGGACCCGTCTATAAAAAAAAAAAATTTATTCACTTTGCTCAAGAACGTAAAAATCAAGTTTAAGTAAAAAATTCTAAGCTGAGGTTTAAACACAGCCCTCTTTACATACTGTGAATAGATAGGAATTGATTATTGGTAGGTAAGGCAGACATGACATGGTAGTAAAAATGAGCTGTCCTAAAGAATAATAGATAATTAAAGTAATCAACAAAGAATAAATTAATTAAAATTCACAACTGTCTAATACACTTCTTCCAGTTTTAGAAAGATGTAGAAAGTTAAAAATATTACCTCAGAGATCCTGGGAATTTTTACTCTTTTGTATACCTAGAATTTTTCACCCAAGAGATCATCCAAAATGTGAAATATATGCAATATTAGAGCAACTAAACATACAGAAAAATCACTCACACAATTAACTCTTTCTGACCATGAGTTACTCTTTAGCTAACAAAGTATGTATGGAAGTTGTGCTTAAGCTGGACCATCCTTTGTAAGAAATCTAATTTTTTTTTATCAGTTACATTTTATTAACTCTGTATCCCAGCCGTGTCCCAATCCCTCATTCCCTCCCAGTCCCTCCCTCCCTCCCTCATCTCCACTGTGCCCCTTTCCAAGTCCACTGATGGGGGGACCTCCTCCCCATTCATCTGATCCTGTTATATCAGGTATCTTCAGGACTGGCTGCAAAGCCCTCCTCTGTGGCCTAACAGGACTGCTCCTCCCTTCGGGGGTGGGGAGACCAAAGAGCCAGTCATTGAGTTCCTGTTAGAAATAGTCCCTGTTCCCCTCACTTTGGGAAACCAATTGGTTACTGAGCTACCACAGGCTACATCTGAGTGGAGGTTCTAGGTTATATCCATACATGGTCCTTGGTTGAATGTCAGTCTCAGAAAAGACCCTGTGCCCAGATATATTTGGTCCTTGTGGAGCTCCTATCCTTTCCCCATCAGACTAACTCCCCTTCTTTCTTATGATTCCCTGTACTCTGCCAAAGGTTTGGTCATGAGTCTTTGCTTTGAAAACACTGCTAGTTAGAGTCTTTCAGATGCGCTCAGTAGACTCCTGTCATACGTTCAATGGCGCTTTCTAAGACAAATAGGAATAGTGCTTCCTCCAGACCCAGCTATACCACTGCTAGGTATATACCCAAAGTTTGTTCAAGTACACAAAAAGGACACTTGCTCAACCATGTTTATAGCAGCTCTATTTGTAATAGCCAGAACCTGGAAACAACCCAGATGTCCATCAACGGTGGAATGGGTACAGAAATTGTGGTATTTTTATACAATGGAATACTACTCAGCAATCAAAAAGGAGGAAATCATGAAATTTGTAGGCAAATGGTGGGATCTAGAAAAGATCATTCTGAGTGAAATATCCCAGAAGGAGAAAGACAAACATGGGATATACTCACTTATATAGACCTATAAGATATGATAAACATAATGAAATCTATACACCTAAAAAAGATAATCAATTGAGCGGACATGGGGTAAGATGATCAATCCTCGTTTAGAAAGACAGATGGGATGTGCATTGAAATCTAAATTTTACAATACATACTTAAACACTGTAATCCTGCCCAACTCTACTTCTCCTTAGTTAATCCAATATGATTTTAGAATAAGTGCTCATGGCAGAAGCTGCCCGGAACAAAACACTCTAATGGACACACTTTCACAGCGCTGGGAAAGGACCTAACGATATTTAAGCAAGAGTACATGAGCGTCTGAAGTCTTCCAGCATGAGAAATACTCCCACACTGACAGAGTCAAGCCTGTAAATCTGTTGTGTTACTGAGACAAGGAGCTACTTGGTCTGAATACAATCCAGGATGTAAAGAGCCACAACCTCCAGATGACCAGTAGGCTCCACGGTCTTTGTCTCTGAACGTCTACAGCACTTACAGGCTGAACCACGTGAAGGAGGGAGTGACTATTATTTATTTTTATTTTTAAAATTCTTTCCATGTTCCTTAGATCTTTTCAAGCTCGCGACGAGGTCACGCCTATAAACAATTCCCACAGCAACCACTAACCTGCTTGCCTCTCTCCCAGCCCTGCAGAAGGACAGGCTCCGGTGAGGAAGGTCGAGCTACTTAGTGACGTTTGATGAAGTGGACTGTAGCTAGCCACTGGAAAACAGTGAAATTATAACAGCAACGTCTGCAAGAGAGTATGCTGGATATTTTAGGCAGGATGGAGTAAAGGAGCTAGAAGAGAAACAAAGCTGATTTATAATGGTCACAACCCAGTTGTTGCGAAAAGACGGCAGACACCTGAGCCAGGAGGAAAGAAGAACAGAAACGGGCCAGCCACAACCGAATATAATGAGCGCGTCTGCAGTCAAGGAGCAAGCGTTTGTGTGGGCAGCCAGTTGTGAACCGACACCTGATGTTGACCTCAGACTTCCACGCACACAAAAAACACATGTGCACACACAGCTGCACACATTATCACAGATGGAGATGCAGGCACACCCAGCTACCACACACACACAACCATCATAAATACCAGCGTTAGAAAGAATGGCTTATGACAAAATGGCTTGGCAACAAAGACTCAAGGTAATTATTTGTGCAAAGCACTAAAAACATAACAAACTTAGTTCTCAAAGTACTCATAACTTAACACAGCAGGAAGACAAAGCTCATAAAATAAAGAGAATAAGCGAGAGTGATAATATTATAATATAGGTGTGTGTTACAGGCCAAGAACAGTCAGTCCTGAGTAGAAGTCGGAACATTTGAGGTGAGTGATGATGAAAGCAGTGGAGTTTGTGGTGAATCATGAGCACTCACTCTTCAAAATGTATCTTGCTCTCTACCCTAAATCTCTCCGCACTAGCAAAGTCCAAGCACAGGCATTATCACCTATGGCACTTCAAGAAAATCAAGTCAGTTTCCGAAGTCTCCACAGACACCTGTCATTGTGCCACTCTAACCACCCAGGGGACTCTGAAGAACTCCCACGACTTTGAGGATCAATGATTTGCTCCCCAAACAGTCACTTCTCTAAGGCCTTTGCTTCCTTTCACCTGAGCTCCTCTAAACTTGATCATAAGCATTGCAAATTACTTTTACCTTATTTGAAGAGGCGTAGCCTTACTGTCAAAATCATGTAAGTAATACTCGGCTTACGGCACCGGAAACTCTGAGACTCCCTACCAGCTCTATCACTTCGCCATTACATAACACTGGAAAAGTCCGTCTGTGCTTTTCTTGAGGAAACAAAGCCAGTCTCTGGGGGTTGATGTGAAGGTTTTGTGTGACGTTTGGAGAGTCAGAAGAGCACATATATAAATGTCTGCCTGTTTTGTGAAGATGGCCATAGATCCATATTAGGTAATGTCTACTTACTTACATAAGTAGTCATGAAAATAAATGTTCAGAGCCTACATAAAGAAAGGGAGAGAGGACAGTAGATAATTATTTAGTCAGTAATCACAGACTCCCCAAGCTGCTGAGCCTTCCGCTTTTCATGTCAAGTCCTCTGAAGCTTACACCCCAAAGCAAAAGCCTAGTGAAATTTAAGCTGAATCAG